>NC_073313.1:242040970-242702915 GCF_027595985.1 Sorex araneus
AGATAATAGATATTTAGACCTAGATATTATTGCCTCTAGGACAAAATGAGGTAATTGATCTAAGAGTACTTATTAAAGTATAAAGTGCCAGACTGTTACTATTATTATGAGAGATATAAAACAAGTATCCAGCTTATTTGGAGCAATGCTAAATAGCAATAGCAATCTGAGTCTTGTATGTGTAGAAAAGAGTAGGAGACATGGGACATATGTAAGGGAGGTGAAGAAAAAGAAGCTAGCTCTATCACATACAGTGTGAATTCTTGATTTGTAACTCTAAGAGAGTAAATAGAGCAGAAGACAAGTGTGGATTTTATTCTTATATGTTCCCTAAGTTTATTTGTTGTTTAATACTTAAATCATGTTTTATTTTTGCATCTGTTAGAATCTTTGTAAAGAATGAAAATTCTATATGAAAAATCATGAAAACTCAATGTGTAATTTCTTCTGACTTTTTAAAATACTTTTTTACATTTATTTAGTAGACTCTAAAAGACCTTGGAGATTATTAAAAATAACATGTATCACTTAAAAAATTTTCCCCTTTGGTTGTAGAATCCGTGTTACAGTTCAGGAGCTAGTATGGTGTCATGGTGAGTTTATTCATAGGCAAATGGATCATTATGGCTTTTGCTTGCTCTTACTTTATTACAAATAAAGACCCTGCCTATTTTTCTGTAATTTTGTTTTTGCAACTCACTTTAGAAATATTGCTGGGTGTAATTTCCATGCTCTCCTACTTGTGTCATGTCTCTTTATATGCTTAAATTAAAACTTTTATAGCACTTCCCTGTGAGATCATAAGCCATGATAAATTGGACCGAAGACAGAGATCAGTAAGCAGGTGATGCTTAGCATCTCATTAATTCTAGGAGGGAGGAAAGAAAAATAGTCCAGATGTCCAGGAAACAGTAGTTCCTTTCTTTTAAATTTTGTCAGGAGTACTTCTTCTGACCATGGAGGCAAAGACAGGAATGACTGTGGAGTGAGGAGAATGTGTGTCACAGAGAGACCCAGTGGTTTTAAAAGTTGTGTTTTCATAGAAAACCAGACCAAAAATGGAGAAGCACAGAAAGTACATGAGTGTTTGCATTTTGTGGAATGTTCTTTAATTTTTGTCTTTGGTTTCACATAAATTTCATATAAGGGGATATTGAAAGACTGTTTAGCAGGCAGAGCTGAGAAGACACGGTGATTGGATATGGTATTTTTTTTTCATCTGTTTCAAGAATTTCCCATTTTTCTAGTGCTGAGTGGACTGGGCCACTTATCTAAAGAATCCAAAGCGTGGAAATTAGGCTTGTGGAGAAACTCATACCAGATTATTTTTTCATGAAGTCTCTTCAGTTTACCAGAAGTTTGTGCTTTGGGAAATAGACTAACCTCTTGGTGTCTTCATTTGCCTTCCTATAAAATAGAGGTACTAAGAGATCCTTAGGAAGTCCTACTTTATGTTTAAAGTGTTTGGAATAGTGAAATTAGATACAATCCAACCAACAGACATTATCTTTTTGGTTATTTATTAAAATAGGACAAGAATAATGAACATTTTAATATCAATAGCAGTATTAATTTTACTTATTTAAAGTCACTGTCATTGTCATCCCATTGCTCATCAATTTGCTCGAGTGGGCACCAGTAACGTCTCCATTGTGAGATTTGTTGTTACTGTATTTTGGCATATCGAATACTCCACGGGTAGCTTGCCAGGCTCTGCCATGTAGGCGAGATGCTCTCTGTAGCTTGCCGGACTCTCTGAGAGGGATGGAGGAATTGAACCTGGGTCAGCTGCGTGCAAGGCAAATGCCCTACCCACTATGCTATCACTCCATACTATACTTTATTTAAAGTGTAATTATCATATGTATAATATTGAATCCTTTTATTATTTTTATTATTCTCATTTGATTTTTATTTTTTTGGTGTGGAGGTTGGAGTCACATCTACTGGTGCTTTCCGTTTACTCCTGATTCTGAGCTTAGAGATCAATTCTGACAGTGCTCAGAGCACCGTAAGTGTAGAGCTGGGGACTAAAAACAGGCAAGACAAACTCTTTATCCTCTGTACTATACCTCTGGCTGACTCAATAGTTGAGGGGAAATAATCATCAGTTGGTCATTAAATGTCCTTGACAGAAAATTTTTTTCTGGATATTGTCTTGATATTATGCATTATAGCTAATGAATTAAAGATACTAGGAAAAGGAAAATGAACTAGAAATCCTAAAAGAGGGCCAGAGATAGTACAGTTGGCAGAGCACTTGCCTTGAATACAGTAGACCTATCCCTGTGCTGGGGATTGAATAATACGGGGTCTATCCCCAGCACCACATATGATCTCCAAGATCCACTACGAGTGACCCCTGAGTGCTGAGGCAGGAGTAAGCCTTGAGCTCTCTTGGATGTTTCCCCCAAACAGACAAATTTTTTAAAAAGTCATGTTCTTTAAAAATGAATTTCTGGTATTGCATAATCTTTAGTTACAGGAGATAGCACTGCACTGTAGCACTGTTGTCTTGTTGTTCATCAATTTGCTCAAGTGGGCATCAGTAGCATCTTCATTGTGAGGCTTGTTGTTACTGTTTTTGGCATATTGAATACACCATAGGTAGCTTGACAAGCTTTACTGTGCAGGAGGTATACTCTCGGTAACTTGCCGGACTCTCCGAGAGGAGCGAAGAAATCAAAACCAGGCTGGCTGCATGCAAGGCAAAAGTTACAGGAGATATCATTTATAAATATGTAATCATGTTTAATTTAGCTTAAATTTATTTTCACATAAAATTTGAACCTTGTTTTTTTTGAGCATTTATTGGTTTTACTTGTACAAGAGACAACTCCTTTTTTGTTTGTGAGGAGACAATTTTTCCTGATTTTTATGATCTTAAGTGATAGTGAATTTTTCCTCACCAAGTGTATTTTATGAGTCAGTGGAACCGGAACGCTTTTGTGTGTTTAATAAGTAACACAGCTGACTTGTGGAAGTCACCTTTGACTTTGAATTGAATCACACAGTGGTGAATCTCAGAATGTTGGGAGAAGCCCAGTGTTTTATGTCAGCTCGGTGGAGCATGGAATAAATGGCTGAACTCGAGCCAGAGAGTTTTTTTTCTCTCTCTCTTTTGCAGTTCCTTCCCCAGTGTGGTACTGGGGAACTAGGGTAGCGTCTCATTTTTAAAATATGTTGGTGATGATGGTTGTGTTCTGAAGCACAGGTGCAAAGGACTGACTGCATAACTTCACTTGAGGGTGCATTTGATAGAATGTGAATAGAATGTGAATATGCTTTCATTCTTTCATGTTATCTTAAGTTTTCCTTCTTTTCTCTCTAATCTCCATTGTACTTTCCTTTGCCCAAATGCATTCCCAATTACAGTTTGTTGGGGGTCTATATATCCTTGGTGCACATGCAATTATGTTATGCCTTTTCCACTGAGTGCTGTTGTATACACTTCACTTCTGTTTTGATGCTCATAAAAGCTTCACTGACTCCTGCAACTTTGGAATTATCCATGCTCCTCATTGTGAGCACCCAACTCTATCATTAATTTCAACCTTCTCACGTAAGTTCACCACTTCACCATTTCACTTATAATCAGGCCTCAAGAATACTCTAACTAGTATCCTTCTTCTAACAGTCAATCCGGACTTTTATTTTGGAGGGTTAAGGAGTGGGGAATACCTGGCTTTCCTGGCTTTGTGCTCAATGATCACTCCTGGTGGTACTAGGGGGCCCTACGTGAGTACCTGGAATGAATGAAACCTGGGTCATTGTCATGCATAGCAAACACCTTGCCTGATGTGCTATCTCTCTGGTCAATCAATCCAGATATTAAATTCCCCCCCCCCATTGATAGTATCCTAACAAGTATATTTTAAGAATTAGTCAATTGAAAGTATTTTTAAATTATACCATGTAGTGATCTTTATCTGGATCTCCTTTCATCAGTTGCTTCCAGGTGTGATTTATAGGGTTTTAAAAAATTATCAGTCATGGACTGGAGGAATAGAGCATTTGGGTAGAGTATTTGCCTTGCATATGACCAACCTAGTTTAATCCCTGGCACCATATATAGTCCCTTAAGCCCTGCTAAAAGTCCAGATTCAGGAATAAACCTTGAGACTGTGGCCCCAAATAAACAAAATAACTGTCTTGGGTAATACATTCTTATTCAAAGTTATTTTGCTTTTCTTATATTCATATACATTTTTGTGATATTTTGGGTATTGTTCTTTCTCAGACTTACTTAGGATTTGTGGCAGGAACTCATAAGTTCATCTTCACTAGTCCAAAATAGGGATCCTATTCTAGAAGTCATCATTCCTCATTGACATATGTACTCTTAATGCAAAGGTTACAGTATAAGATTGTTTTCTCCTGTTACTTTTCTATAAGAAATACCATTTTACTTTTCTATAAGTAGTACTCTTAATCAAGATGATAGCTTTTAAATTTCTTGTCTGACTGCATAGATGTTAAAAAGAAAATTATTCTAAGCAAAGATACTTTGTATAAATACTGTAGCAATCAGTCTAATAAAGAATGCAGTCCATTGGTCAATAGTGATGAAATCCTCTTTGTTTTTAATTCACTCTGAATGGAAGGCTTCCTGCTCACCTTCAGCCCATAGGCATATTGAGGGTGACATTCTCTCTTTCCAAGATAATCCTCATGACAGGATGCACTTAATTTGTGTTGCTGATGAGAGCAAACTGATTTGCATATCATCAATACATGTAAATCCTGAGTAGAGGGCTATCTGTACAAATTAAAATGCTTCTTGTCAAGGATTTGCAGTGTCTAGCACATCATAGAGTAATACAAATTGCAGGTGGTTGGTGAATATTGATGCCGTTCAACATTTATAAGACTGTGTTGGAAGGCACGTGAAACTTAAGATTTCTTGAGAACAATGTCCCTGTTTACAACTACTCTTATTCAGACCCAGCTGGGCATTCAGTAATGCCAGCCATTGAATAAGATCTTTCAAGTGCCTCAGCTCTCCTCACCTGTCAGATTGACTCACTGCTTTATAAATGAGACCCTGTGTGCTTCCAGAACTCTCGATCCCCAAACTCTTCTCTACCTTCTGCCATAGTCTTACTTTTCCTGCTGACTTCGGAGTCTTAATTCTCCTGACACTCATCATCAGTTTTCAATTGCTTCCTGGCTTCAGGTAATACACAAATAGTGCTGCATTAACCAATATTTATGTACAATTTTATCATCTTTAACACCTCCTATTTAAATCTCCCCCTTTCATTGTACTTGGTTTTTAGCTTAATATCCTGATTGCTAATTTTTCAGGATATCCCTTGGTCCATTCTTTGTGAACTTAGATAGACTTCATCACCCCTTCTCTTATCAATCACATTTTATTGAGTGTCTCTAATTTAAATATGAAATTTTTAGAAAATTATAAGTAACACTTTCCATATAGTAAAACCTGTTTTTTTTTTAAAAAAAGTGGCATTGATATATTAGGGGACATTTCAGTAGAAAGCTGTAGGTTTGACTTTCTGTTTCCTCTCCATTGGTCCATTGGAATGTGAAACAGCCACAGAACACAGACAATTCTACTATGTGCAAAGCAAACTGATAATCTTATTTTTTTTAAGAAACCATTTTATTTTTTTGCCAAATATTTGTTTTAGACACAATGGGTTAGAACACTACAGAAGAAAATAATTCTTGTAATTAATAGGTCCCCCTTTTTTCTTTCTTTATTTTTGTTTCTTTGTGTGTGTGTGTGTGTGTGTGTGTGTGTGTGTCTCAGGGATCAAACACATGTTTCAGACATGCATGACAAGTGCTCTCTACCACAGAGCCACATTCTGGCCCCAGAAATAACTTTTATATTAGAAAAAGTTCATATTTATCTAGATATGGCTGTTTCAAAGCATCCATAGTGCAAAGCTATAATGACTAGTTCCGGGGCTGGGAAGAACTCAGTAAGCTGGAGCACAACCAGGAGGACCAGGTTGAATGCTCAGCACTGCATGGCCTCCAGAGCACTCTAGGAGCGACAACTGTAGTTCCCCTGAAATAAACAAACGAATTGGATTTTCTTTTTTGTATTTTTTTTGGCTACACCCTGTGATATTCAGGGTTTATTCCTGGTTCAGCTCTCAGGAATCACCCCTGGGGGGACTGTATGGGGCCAGGGATTGAACCGAGTTGGCTGCATGCAAGGCAAGTATCCTACCTGCTATACTATCACTCCAGCCAAAGATGTACTTTTCTTGCCAAACAAAATACTGACAATATTTCTCTATACTCTACTCTTAATTGTATACCAGGCAAACTTAATCAAGTTTAGTTGTGCTTAGGGGTTTATTATATATATTGTTTATATATATCTTTGTTATATATCTTAATTATATATATACATGTATGTGTGTGTATGTGTATATATATATATACATATACATATATCCTCTCCTCAAGTAATGTAATAGCAATACCTTGTGCAGTCTTTACTGGAGCTTTTGATAGGCGGTCTTTATAGGATTTATTAGAAGGGGTGATATGAACTACGTTTTGATTCTTTTGGGTGGGGTGGATCTCCATATTTAAAACCAGCTCACGGAATTACCTGTCTCTGGCATTATGTCGAACTAATTTCCCTGAGCTAATGAGAGCAACCCTTTTTCTATGTTGAGGTTGATATCTCTTGAATAGGGAGGAAGGAAAGTTTGGGAAGGGTTTGGATGATGGCTCCTTATGAGAACTTGAAATTTTCCTTTCTCCCCATTATGATGTGATGTCTTTCTTCGAATTTTCATAAAATGGAATGAGAGGGGAAAGGAACTAAAGATTGGAGTATGCTTAATTTTAATTTGAATTGATTAGATTTAATAGTATATTTATCTTTGGGGTTTTTTTAGGGGAAATTCCAAGTGGCACTTGGGGACTATTCCCAGCTCAGTGTTTGTGAAGTTCCTCCCTGGCTGTGGTCTGTGGATCATGGACATAGAACTGGGTCTCTTGCATCCAAAGCATGTTCTCCAGCCCTTTGAACTATCTCACTGGCTCTTGTACCTCTCTGCCTCTCTGGGCCTGGAGCTGGACTTTGGACTTGGTTGAGGTCAAATTAGTTCGTTCTAAATATGAATCTATTCTGATGCTTGAGCACCAATTTTTTTTATTAGTGAATCACCATGAGTTACAGTTACAAACTTATGAACTTTCATGTTTGCATTTTGTTTATATCCCTCCACCAGTGCCAAGTCCCCTCCACCAATGTTCCCAGTATCTCTCCCACCCTCCCCCACTTACCCCCTCTTACCTGCTGGAGTCCTTCTTCTGAAAACTGATAACCTTGCTGTAGTATATACACAATGTCTACAATAATCACCTATTTTCTCTTCATATCTAATTGTTTTTACTAAGTCAACATTCAAAAGCTAATTATTATTTATTAGTTGCTGTGTCATTATAAGTGCCTGAACATTTATCTCGGAATCATATTTAATCCTTTTAAAGTTGGTCAATATTTGAACAAATAACTGAATACAAATAGCATTAGACCATCTCAAGATCCATGGATAGTATCATCATAGTGGTAGGGAATATCATGGTGATTCTGAGACACAAAAATCAGAATAACTTCAGTGGCATTTTGTGCTGTGTAAAGTTTAGAAACTTTATAAAAAAGTTTGGACTTGAAGTGGACCAGAAATGAAATATCTGGGATGAAATGAGTGTAGGCTGTGAAGTAGTAAATATGGTGGCTTCAATAGACTAGAGCCTTGTGTAAAAGAATTGTACTGGGAGGACCTTAATCATCTATTCTTTTGTCTTGAAGACTTATACAGGTGCTAGAGAGCTATTACAGGAGGAAAGTGATGGTTTTGCATGTGATCAACCTGGATTCATCCCTGGCACTACATATGATCTCCTGGGCACCTTCAGGTGTGACTGCTGAGCGTAGAACCAGGAGTAAATCCTGAGCATAGTCATTTATAACCTCAAAACAAAAATGAACCCAGAGAAAGACTTGCTGCAGGCAAATGTTTTCACTTTGGGGTCTGCTTCTATGATATATATTTTATTTCATAGCTTTTTATGCCCCAGTTTTTTAACCTCACAATTATTTGTTAAAATTCCCTATAAAGGGGCAAGAGAGATAATACTGAGGGGAGGAGGTTAATCTTACACACAGCGAACCCCAATTCAAGTCCCAGCACCATGTATGGTTCTCCGAACACCACCAGGACTGATCCCAGAACAGAGTCATGTGTGAGCTCTGAGCACAGTCAGGTGTGGCCCAAAAACCAGAGATAGGAAAACGGTCATTTGAAGTCTTTCCCTTTTTATGGAAAATATTCCTCTACAATTCAGTTAAAAAACACATAATCACCAAAACCTTTTCATTCACAGTGCTATGCTTGCTTGGCACATTTAAAAAATGTTCAGATCAGAAAAAAAAATTGTGTTGTGAACAAGAATTTCTAAAGTAACGGTAACCATAATATTGTATAAGTAGTGCTAATATTACTGAGGCATAACATACCTCACCAAAATGCAATCCTTTGTAAGTATTCCTTAATAAAGTACATTAGCCTAAATGGTGCTTGTTCCTGCCATTGCCATCAGGGAAGGAAAGTATTGTGCATCTGCATAATCAGTGCCACCCTCCATCCTGCTCTCCATACAAGGAAATACCATTTTACTTTTTAAAAAATTTTTATTGTATTGAATCACCATGAAAAAAAATTACAAAGCTTTCAGGTTTAAGTCTCAGTCATATAATGATCACACCCCCATCCCTTCACCAGTGCACTTATTCCCGTACCAAGAACCCCAATATACCCCCTCCCACACCCACCCCTGCACCTGTGTGGCTAATGATCTTCACTTTATTCTCTCTATACTTTGAATACATTCAATATTTCAACAGAGAACTGACTATTATTACTTGGAATTCACCCCCCAACAATCAAACGTGCTGAAAAGGCATCATTTGATAATTTGTTTTCCATTGCTGAGAATAAAGATTATAGGAGCTGTTGTGGCCGTGCGGTTTTGGATTTCTGTTGTTTTAGCTCAGTTCACAGTCTAGATGCATTTCTATAAGAAGTCTCTGGGTGCCAAAATGGGTTAGTAGACCTCCCGGAGCATAGTCTTTAAGGAGCAAAGGGGCCGTGTCATGTGCGGCTGCTCCGGATCTCATCTGGTCAGAGAGCATACTGGTAACACCCCTCCACCCCGTGATCTCTTGCGCACCACGTCACTACAAGCTCGTATCTCTGGGTTGTGAGTTCTACAAGATGGCAGACGCCATGTGGGCGCAGCTGCTGCCATTGCTATCTTCCCTGTAGAAAGAAAGCATTGGGAGAGAAAATCCTTCCTTCTCCCCAGGCGGCATGGGATTGTAGCTCAGCTCACAGTCTAGATGCGTTTATATGGGAAGTCTCTGGGTGTCAAAATGGGTTAGTAGACCTCCCGGATCATAGTCTTTAAAAAGCAGAGGGGCCGTGTCATGTGCGGCTGCTCCGGATCTCATCTGGGCCACCATTTCACTTTTAGCTCTGCATATCAGTAGTATATGTTCTTAAATATCATATTAGTGGAATAATGCAGCACGTATTGGAACTGCTCCTTTCACATATCATTAAGTCTGGGAGTGTTACCTGTGTAGTTGCATCTAAGAGTAACTCTTAAAAGCTGTGCAGTAATACTGTTGGTGGATAGATCACATTCTGCAGCTGACAGTAATCTGCCTAGTTTCCAATTTTATGCTATTTGAACAAAAAAAGAATATTTCGATAGTATGTTTACATAACCTATGCACTAATTGGTTATTTATCTACAAGTGGAGTGCTGGGTTGTATATATTTGACTTTTCTAGATGTCACCAAAATATTTTCGAAATTAATTATATTGCTTGCTCCCACAATTACTATTCTAACAGTAACACTTGAGTACTGTCAGATGTGGCCCCCAAAACCAAATAGTCATACTGATTTTTCTACTCCATGAGGAATTCAGTTATTTTAATTTTCCTATTACATGAGAAATTCAATTATTTTACTAATTATTATTTACAAAAAAAGGAAAGTAACTAAAAAAAAAGAAAAAATGTTGGTTTTTATTCCCAGCACAGTAGTTCTTTATATATAATGAGATAACATTCTTGATAAAATGAAATAGTGATTATTTTCCAAAGTTTAGTTTACATGGCACATTTTTTTGTTCTTGTTTTGGGGCCACAGTGTTTTTAAAAAGAATTTTTTAAGAGGAAATTTAATTCAATTTATTTTGGTATAACTATGGGAGAGCAATAAAACTGTGAGCACCATCAGTTCTTCAGTCTAGACAATAATAGCATACAAAACTACATATGCCCTCTATGCAAGTTGTTTCTCTGTATTGTAACCAACTCTGAGAACCCAGAATAAGAAAATTTGCCTGTCTCTCTCCATCTGCATCATCTTCTTTATTCTGCCTTGATGAATAAAATAAAAACACTGATGCAATAAAGCTAAAACATGCTATTTTCAGACGCATTTGTGGAAAATTTCAAGTGAAGTACGGTTATTTTTCAGGTTAAAAATGATGTATAATCCAAAGCCAATATTTATCCTTAGGTTTGGATGAGAATAAAACTGGATACTTTGAGGAAAGCACCCCAGTAAGACTTAAAATGAAATTTTGAAGCTGAATTCTGATCATGATGACTCAGCTTGATTGGGTAGCATTTGGAAAATAATCCAATTACCTTGCTTTGCTCCTCTCTTGTTTAGAATCTCTTTAGCTTTCTACTTTGGGCCAAGTCCAATGAAAATCACAGTGAACTTGTCAGAGATGACCACAGGTAACCCATCTGTCAGTATGTTCTTTGCTTTCTTATAATCATACTTTAATTCTCATTCACTTTTCATTAAGTTCCCTGGAGATACTGAGTTTTTTGGAGAAAGGTACAGCTCGTGGTGTACAGATTCCTTATTTTGTGCTCAGAAGTGACCGTTAGAAGTGCTCAGGGGAACCATATGTGGTGCCAAAGATTCTAACCCTGGTTGCCTCATGCAGAGCAAGTGCTTTATCTCTAGTACTGTTGTTTACATTGTCTGATGCTATTAAAAAAATAGATCTAGAGACCTATCTTGAATCATCAAGAGTTTCATAAACATTTATATAACATTTTATGATTCTCAACAAGCCTCATCTTAAAAATGTCAACTTTGATGCTATATTCCTAATAATCTAATAAACTATAATATCCTGGAAGTTGCATAGATAAAATTTGAAATTTGCAATTTTTTCATTAGAGGCTGCTGAACCTTTACATTGATTAGACAAGACATCTTGTATTATACTCTCTGCCCTGCAGCCTTGGCTAGCTTTACCAGGCATGAGGTTACGTCACAAGAAATGACCTTCTTCAAAGTTAAAAAGTAGTAGAATTTCAACATCACATTATTCCATCTGATAAGCTAATAATGATATTCTTATTTCTTCTTTGGTTTTCTTGGTCATTGTATTTGCTTTTTAAAGATGTTTGTTTGGGGCCAAACTTGGTGTTGCTCAGGGGCTACTCCCAGCTTGGTGCTCAGAGGTTCTTTCTGACTGTCCATGGGGGACCATGCAGTGCCAGAAATAGGACTAGGAACTGAGCCCCTTGTCTGCCAAGCATGCACACCATCCTGTTGAGTTCCTTCTTTCCCCTAATATATACTTTTTTGTGGGCCACATCTGTTGGAAGAAAAGCTCTGAGGTAAATAAAGATAACATAATTTAGAATGTCACAATAATCTGAAAATTATTTAAATATCTGCCAAATAACTTAAATTCAAGCATACTAAGTAAGAATAGTTAGTATTTCTATTATTCTTTCTCATAATTCATTTCACTTTTTTAAATTGAAATAACATTAGTCTAGGGAGTTTGCCTTGCACATGGCCGACCCGGGTTTGATTCCTCCGTCCCTCTTGGAGAGCCCGGCAAGCTACCGAGAGTATGCCGCCCGCATGGCAGAACCTGGCAAGCTACCCATGGTGTATTCGATATGCCAAAAACAGTAACAAGAAGTCTCACAATGGAGACGTTACTGGTGCCCGCTTGAGCAAATCAATGAACAAAATGGGACGACAGTGCTACAGTGCTACATAAGAGTACAGTTTTATGCCAGTTCCCAGTCTATGGTATTATATCACACTGCCACCAAATACCCGTGTCTCTGCATCACAAATCCACTGGATCTCCACCTTCTTCCTCTCCTTCTCCAGTTTTGAGTTCTTAATCTATAGGTTTGTTTACATTCTTTTTAACAGTTCCTGTGCTTTGCTTCTCTATATCCTTCATATGAATCATCTATATTTGTCTTTCTATTCTAATTCTTTCCATATTTTCACAAAATGCAAAGTTTTACTTTTTATTATAGCTGTATAGCATTCCATTGTATGTAATATATATAATTATATAATACATAATATCACATTATGTGTATTGTATATACAGTAGCACTGTAGCACTGTCGTCCCATTCTTCATCAATTTTCTTGAGTGGGCACCAGTAGTGTCTCCATTGTGATATTTGTTGTTACTGTTTTTGGCATATCAAATACAACTCGGGTAGCTTGCCAGACTCTGCCATGTGGGTGGGATACCCTTGGTCACTTGCCTGGCTCTCAAGAGAGATGGAGAAATCGAACCCAGGTTGGCCACGTACAAGGTAAACACCCTACCCGTTATGCTATCACTCCAGTTCATATATACATCATCACTATATAATTCCACATTATATAATACCACATTATATAATATCACATTATATATATATTATGTTGATGGGATCAATAGCCAACATCCAGAGAGAGACTTAAAAGCAAGCTCTCAGAAGAGAGTGATGCATAGAGTCTCTTGACCGCACACCTGGCTGTCTTCCCTGGGGCCCCTTGGAGGGGATGGGCTTCAGCTTCCCTCCCCACCCCGAGAAGAGTTCCCAGTGGCAGAAGACTACCAGAACCTAGCCACAGCCATGCTCAAGGTCCCTCTCCATTTGTTCGAACAGGCCTCATGCATGAAGGTACTGGCAGAGGAACCCAGGTGTGTGTAATCCCATCAATAGCCAACATCCAGAGAGAGACTTAAAAGCAAGCTCTCAGAAGCGATATCTTTAGCCTTCTTCTCCCTCTAGGAGAAACTGGCAATCTTCTGAGTTTCCTGCCCACATGGGACAGCCTTGCAAGCTTCCCATGGTGTATCCATATGCAAAATCCAGTAACAGGCTGGATCTCATTCCCCTGACCCTGAAGAGCCCCCAGCGCAACATCCTTGGGAGGGCCGAGTCGAGATAGACTTCTAAGATCTCAGGGAAAGGACAACATGAGATGTTACTGAGCCTGCCCGAGAAGTCGGTGATTAATGGGATTTCGTGATCATGATATATATTATATATACATTGTCACATTTTATGTATTATATATACATTATCACTATAGGTCTTGTATTTTTTTTATCCACTCATCTGCCATTAGGTACTTGCGTTATGTGAAATACTCGTTATTATAAAATGTGCTACATGAACATAATATGCATATATCTTTACAAAATAGTGTTTTGGTGCTCTAAGGATAAATATATAGGACTGTGGGATAATAATTGTTAATATTTTGAGAGTGCTTCATACTAGTTTCCATAGAGGCTGGAACATTTTCTATTCCTGCCAACTGTGCTTGAAGGTTTCATTTCTTCACACCCCCACCAACACTTGTTCCTAGCTTTTTGATGGAGTTGTGAGGTGGTTTTCTTATGGTGTGAGGTGGTTTCTCACTGTCATCTTCATTTGCATTTCCCTGATAGGAAGTGATAATGAGCTTTTCTTTTTTTCTCCTTTATATATGTAGTGGCCATCAGTATGTCTTTTTTGGGTGAAATACCTCTTCAGTCCTTTCACCCATTTTTTTTTTATTACTCTCTGATTCTTCAGTTCTTTTTAAATTTCCTCATATGCCTTGGATACTAGCTGTGTGTCAGATGTATTGTGTGTAAATATTCTCTCCTGTTCTGTAGGATGTCTTTCTCCTTAGTGATAGTCTCTTTGATGTATAGAAGCTTTTGAGTGTTTATTTATCTCATTTGCTTATTCCTGCTTTTGTTTATCTAAACACAGAATAGAAGCTACTACCATAAACTGTTTTGCCTATATTTTCTGATGTGTTTTGTAATTTCAGGTCTAAAAATAATATCTTCAGTCCACTTTGAGCTTATTTTGGTGCATGATATGCAATAGTAATAGGTTACATTCTTTTGCATATGGCTATTCAGTTGTTGCAAAAGTATTCACCCCAGTTCATTCACAGTTCTGTGCTCTTCCAAGTCACTCATTAAGAATTTTTGAGTTTCCGTATGTTCCATGCCCTGTTTTAGCCGCACTTAAATCCACCATTGCTCCAAACATATAAAGAATAATGTCCTTCATGGAACTTACAGAATGAGTCATGTAAGAAGTGGAAGATAAAATAAATAAAATTGTATGGTGTGACAGAGAGTGATAATGTTATGAAAAAAAAAAAAGCAGGAGGTGAAGAACTGTGAAAGAAACAAGTTTGCAATTTTCATGATGGTAGTGAGGACAGCCCTGGCTGGTAAAATGATAAAAAAGATCTTCCTTTCTTTTTGAAAGTATGCTTTGCTCCACTATGCTTTTACAAATGTCTCCGTTATTACATCTTCACTACCAAAAGAAATCTGAAGATTTTTGCTTTTACAGCAAAGGCAAAGCTAAAATCACATCAAAAATGTATAAACTGCCATCATCAATATACCTATACCCTAAACAGTGAATGGCACTACCAAGAGCCTTTCTTGATAATTATTTTAAAGAGAATGTATGTGTGTGTGTTTTTGTGTGTACCATATTGTTTCTGCTTTACATACTTGTGTCATTTTAAGTTTTATGTATAATTTGTTCATTTTTCCCTATTTGTTGGGGAACACTCAAAATTGTTTCCATGTAAATTAATGGTGCATCTGGAATGTGCCTCAGTGGCACAGTGTTTCATGTGTGAAGTTTTGGGTTTGATCTATATCAGCTTGCGTGCACACACACACACACACACACACACACAAAACCACTTAATTGCCTTTTTGTTTGTTTGTTTTTTGTTTTGTTTTGTTTTTGGGTCACACCCAGCCATGCTCAGGGGTTACTCCTGGCTTTGCACTCAGGAATTGTTCCTGGCAGTGCTTGGGGGACCATATGGGATGCCGGGGATCGAACCCAGGTCGGCCGCGTGCAAAGCAAACATCCTACCCACTGTGCTATCGATCCGGCCCCTTAATTGCCTTTTCATTTTAAGTCATCTTAACTTACCTAGGCCTTCATAGGAGCACTGTTATTCAGAGGTGGGAAAGGTGAACTTCTGTAGACTAAAAATTCTAAGGAGTTAAGGAAGAATTTTCTCCATTATTCTTTCTGCTCTGAAGAGCTTAGAGTGAAACTACAAATACACAAACCATTATATTTATGGAATGAAACAAAGAATTTCCGGAAGGAGTCATGGGGTCGAGCTAACTGAGTTTAGGGATAGAATTAAATTAAATTCTTCAAGATCAGTAACTGAGATGAAGCAGGGGCCAGAGATGTGGCGTCTCATCAAAGTGAGAAAAGAAGTGTGAATTTAGATTGCGCTTTACTTCTATGTTCTTTGAAGGTGAATTGAAATTCTGTGAGGAGGAAATGCTGTTTTTTTTCACCATTCCTAGAACCTATCAAGTGTCTGAAATAAATACATATGCTTTCAAAAATTGAGTGTCACCAATGAAATGAGAAGCCAAGGTCTAGAATATGATGAAAGAGAAAAAGGGAAGGAAAGTCCCTTAGTTTAGGCTGTTAAAATAAAATACAGATATATACAAAGTAAATATAAAATATAAATGAAAATCATGAAACTTCTTTTATTTTGGGGTCCACAACGGCTGATGCTCCAGGGCTAGTCCTGGCTCTGTGCTCAGGAGTTTCACCCAGAGCGGATCAGGGGACCAGGTGGCACCACAGATTGAACCAGGGTTGACTGGCTATATGCAAAGCAAGTGCCTTAACCCCTGTACTAATCTGTCCAGCATGGAACTTCCCTAATTATCTTATATTGTCAGCACATAACATGTATAAATATGAGGATTATATTTTATATGTCGTATTAATTGTCACTGTCACTGTCATCCCATTGCTCATCGATTTGCTCAAGCAGGCACCAGTACCGTCTCCATTGTGAGACTTGTTACTTTTTTTGGCATATCGAAATGCCACAGGTAGCTTGCCAGGCTCTGCTGTGCGAGCGAGATACTCTTAGTAGCTTGCCAGGCTCTTCGAGAGGGGCGGAGGAATCGAACTCAGGTTGGCCGCCTTCAAGGCAAATGCCCTACCTGCTGTGCTATCGCTCCAGCCCCCTCTTATATTTTTCAAACTGACCAGGGCCATTGTTTTTGCTCCACAGAATCATGTTAAAATTTGTTACAAAAGGATGATCTTATGTCTCATCCTTTTAGTGTAGAATTGAATGAGTCATATTACAAGAAAACATTTACTTTGAAAAATAACATCATTACTCAAGTCGATGGAGACATTTAACAGAAAGTTCCTATTCATACTATCTCTTGATTTTTAAAAAAATTTTAGTCACCATAATTTACAGTACTGGTAATGATAGGGTTTCATGCATACAGCTTTCCAAATCCACACCCTCAACCAGACCATATTCTTCCCCCCACCATTGTCTGTGGGCCCCCCAAATACACTTTCCCACTGTCCCTCTATTGTACTAAACTCAATTGTGGAAACCAGTTCACAGACATTTTTCAGTGATGACTCCCAGCTATTATGTATGATCCATTGTAGTCTGAAACTTGCCTTATATAGTACTTATGATAATCACATTATTTTAAAATGTGATTACCTTGGGTTGGAGATGTGACTTAGTGGTAGAGCATGTACTTCTCTGTATGAGATCCTAGGTTCAATCACTGGGGGGGAGGGGAATGTTAAAAATATGATTATTGCTAACATATGGGGGAAAGAACCAGGCTAGTGTGACATTAAAATATGTAACCTGACCCTGTTTATAGATGAGTTAACCTAAAAGCAGAAGTCAGAAGAAGTAATTATTGAAGGAACATTTTCAAATAGGTAAAGTAAAATTTCAAGCTCAAAATCTTAATCACTGTTGTTACTATTTTGAGAAAGAGTTTTAACAAACACTGCACCTCCTAGTGGTTCTTAGTAAACTATCATTCCCACTTGCCTTTCTACCTGGGTTTCTATTTTCCTCACTTTCTGATTTTAGGTCATTGTCATCCCCAAAATTAGCTCAAGCAGGCACCAGTAACCTGTCCATTGTGAGACTTGTTGTTACTGGTTTTGGTATGTCTAATATGCCACGGGTAGCTTGCCAGGCTCTGCTTTGCGGGCGAGATACTCTCGGCAGCTTGTCAGGCTCTCTGAGAGGGGTGGAGGAATCAACCCCGGCTTGGCTGTGTGCAAGGCAAGCGCCATACCCGCTATGCTATCGCTCCAGCCCTGTAACCTCACAAAAGTGCACAGTATCTATAATAAAAAAGGACTATTGGAAGATCTGTTCAATCATGATACTCCAATTTTATGTTTGCAGAAAAAATGATGCCAAGCATGACAGAATGCCTAGTAGAGAGTGAATAAGTTCTGACTTCTACAAGATATGTTCACAAAAGGGCAATCATGCTTGATTCAACTGATTGGCAGATGGAAATGAAAGAAGAGTGGTGGCATAATTATCCCAGATTCTTTAGACCTCAGATGCTGTACATAACAGATCTTAAGCATAGCAGGTCATTAGAGTGATTACCACACAATTTAAAGAGGAAGACAACCGCTTTCCTCCCTAAAAAGCCTTTCAAAGACAAAGGACTGGAATCTTTTTGGCTTACCAGCAGAATGAAAGAATGCATAGGAAGAGTTACAGACTGAATGAAGGAAAGGGAGGGAACTGAGTCGGGAGAGTGGGCATATCCCCGCTGCTGCTGAGTCTCCAGCCAGACTGATCAGATTCCCTAGGCTTCGGCTTCCTCACCTATGAAACCAGGCGTCTGGACTGGGCTGGAGGGTGTCCATGAATCATAATCCAGACACGGGCACAAAAGAGCCATAATTTGATTATCTATGAAAGCAAAATTAATGAATGATATATGAAAAAATGGAAAAGTGACTGAAGAGGAATGCAAATCCACCCCAGTGCATTCAAAATGTAGTAGAAAGTGGGTAGAGAACGCTCTTCCAAAATAAAAAGAATTGAGTTTATCATTCTGTCTTGAAATTCCCCCCTCCCATAGTTCGGTTTCCCCTTCTTTATTAGCACCTACTTTTTTCTGTACTTTTGCTTCTGGTAACCATGGTGATGCTCCTTCCCAGCAAACCTTCTTTCCAGCTGGCCCTTTTGGTGTACATCAAATTTTGCTCCTTTGACAATGGCAGGGTGCTAACAATGTTATAAAAATTAATGTATTTATTTATAAGCATTTTTTTCTCATTCCTTTTGTCCTGAAAATGAACGTGAGGCATTATCTCACAGTTAACCTTCCTATACAAGGGGCCTCTGTAAAACAGGGATAGTCAACTGTTAATTTCAGTTGTCAACATAAGGGGGATTCTGATTATGCCAGAGATTCAATTCTTTGCATGGTCCTTGGGGATTTTTAAGCCCTACTACTCAAGCTGGTCGCCCCCTACTCTTGCTTTTGTATATGAAATGTACAAAATGGATTGCTCACAGTAAGCACCTTTCTTACCAATTTTCTAATCTCTTTTGTTTTTCGCTGCGTTTTCCCTTAGAAGCAAGGCATTGCCAAGTGCATAATTATCTCATTTCTAAGGAAATGAATTTTGCACAGGAAAATATATACAAATATACCTATTTCTCTATTAATACATTTATTTATTTACTTTAGGGTATAAATAAATAGTATGTGGTAGATATTTTTAAAATAGTGTAATTTTCTGTTAGTGACAAAACATTACAGAGCTCCTGATGTCATTTTTTTTGCAGATAATAAAGTTCCCATACCTCATTATTTAATCATATTGTTTCTATAGCGTACCTGGTTTGTAATCTTAAATGCTGGAAAACTGCTCTGTGTGTGTGTGTGTGTGTGTGTGTGTGTGTGTGTGTGTGTGTGTGTGTGTGTGTGTGTGAGTGAGGCATTAACACAAAGGAGACCAGATGATGACATTCATAGGCTTATAGACTCAACTCCTGGGGACGCACTTGGATGGAGGCAATTAAAATGCCTGTCAGGCATTTGCTACCAGAAGCCTCTATGGCAAACTGCTAAATCCTAAGCCTGGGCTGCATCTTATTGTCAGTGAATGATGGCGGAGCTGGGCGGCTTGTCATCATTCTCGAAAATTCTAGGGCTAGTGAGCTCTCTCTCCTGCTCCCACTCGCCTTATTTTCCTTTTCACCACTGCGGGGACTTTTTCTAATTTGCAGCTTCCCTTTCGCCGACACACACAGACGGGAGCTGGAGCTTGCAGACTGCGTCTGTCTGGAGCTCTGGGGAGAGCCAGCCCATGGAGAGAATGCTCGTGGAGCAGGATTCTGCAGCAATACTCAAAGGCTAGTCTTAGCTGGTATTGCTCCCTGTTCACTGGTAATGGTTTGGATGCTTGTTTGTTTTGTATTTTTGCATTACTGTGCTTTATTTTAATGCCTTTTGCAAAGACTATGTATGCCGTATGGGATCTCAAAGTGTAATGTTTAAAATTCTTTGTTGAGCTTCCTGAGAATCCAAGCAAGCGCTGCATCTTTTGTACTACTGATTTCAGGACCATAGATTTATAATCTTATACAAAGAACACATTTGAATACTGGTGAGTTATGATTTTTGATATTTACTTAAAACGTCAGTCTCTATATGTACTCTTTTCTTTTGTCTTGTTTCAGTAGAATCTTCAGCTTCTCTTCTCTGAGAAAACATTGAATGGAAACCACTCAGTCAGAAAATTAAAAGGTACCAACATGTTTTTTATGTTTAGATGTTTAAATGAGGGACAATCAGGGAGGGTTTGGAATGTCTTTATTTAAATTGATCTAGCCATAGTCGATCTTTTATCTTTAAGCCTACGTTGATCTTTGTCCATAGCAGATTATAATGTCCTCTGTAGAGAATGCCATTATCCAAGTCTGTTTTGATTAGGTGGTCTAAAGAATTATGAATTTTTTCTATATTGTAAGTTATTAACAAATATCAATGAGAGTTACTTATTTATCATCATTAATGCCACTAAAACAAAACTGTCTAAAATGATCTACCTTTAAGGAAATTAAATAATATGAATTTAAAAGTACTATGTCAATGATTATATCAGAGGGAATCCTGTGGTTTTTTTTTTAAATGGCTCTATGAAATGGCTTATGCTTAGCAGGTAAAATGTGTGCTAGAGAAGAAATCCAGGCATGACTCAGTGTTGTTGGATTTACACATAAAAAATATTTTTTACTTCACTGATTCTTGAGCCTTTAACAATAGATACATATAAAAACCAAGCTTGTTAGCTTTGAAAAGAACTGATTTTAAGTTTTACTCTTTATTAAGCATAGACAGCGTAAGAGAGTAATCCTTCATCTTGCGATCAAAGCAGTTGAATTCATTGATTTAAGGCCTTAGACCTCGCATGAAAATAACAATTTTCAAATTCAGCTTCAGAATATAGACTGAGTGGAGATGGCAGTTATGGGTACTGTCTTTTTCTTTTGTTTTGTCAGGATAATTTTTTCTTTTAATTTTAACCATGAAATCTGTATTTATAATTTGCCTTTAAAAAAATGGAAGACATTTTCTGTGTTGCCGAGATCAATAGCATCTTTTCAATATTCCCTGGGCATTTGCATACTATGTCTCCTCGAGTCTCTCGGTTGAAACATATTTCATGCAGTCAAATTAGGTTTTGAGAAATTAGTCTTTATTTTACTTACAAAATGACTTAGGCTCAAATACTGATCCTGAATTACCAGAAGTTAGATTAATTTACACCTTGCATATGAAGATTTGTAGCTGTGGCAGGAGACTAATGTATTGTTCTTCTTTAATTTTCTCTGCAGTGTGTAATTATGAGGGCTTAATCCATTCATTCCACAAGCACTTATTAAGTGCCTGGCTTCTGGGGGTAGTTATTGTGGGAGAAAGGAAAGGGGCCGACACCACTATCATCACACTCCAAAGTGCAGAAAGCATCAATTAAATTTTTGTACAAGAAAATGCTGTTCAATAAATCAGTATATTCTAAAAAAATTTTATTATTTCGGATGTTGGAGAAAATGTACATAACCAGTCTCAAAGTTACTGAAATAGATTGCATTTCCCCCCATTCTTACTCAGAGGTATCATATACAAAGTCCACAAACAGGGCCTACTATCCCTTTTGGATATTGTAAAGCCCTTGGGGCCATTCTATTTTTTCAGGTTTTACTCAGAGTGAGTGAAATATTTCAGGTTTGATGAGGAAAACTCATTTGGTATTTTTCCATTTACTAACCCATACAGTATCTATTTCATGTGAGGATTTGTTTCCTAATCTTTAGATTTATTTGGCAACTCATTCATTTTGAACTTTTCAATATTAGCAGAATCGGAAAAGTAGGAAGTTACTCAAACATTTTTTATAAAAGTCTTCAATATTTTATCAGTAGGAACTAATCACTCTTATCTAATTTATTTGGGCTTTGGAAAGGTGGTGTTTTATCTTACCAAAAGCTTCTCGATACCTTAGTGGTATATTACTTACCAAGAACTCCTGATTTCTAGGACTATTTTAGAATTTATCTAGGGGAGTGTTGACAGACTTTGTGTGATAAGTTTACTCAACATCTACTTTGTCTTCAAATGAAACTGGATAACTGGAATTGGAGGGATTCAGACATCTCTAGTTTTTTAAATCAGTATCATCTTTCATGACATAGGTTAATTTATTAAAATTTTACTGATTTACTTTTATTTATATCTTCAGCACATAGTAAAGTTCCTGGAACATAAAAGTATGGGAAATATTTAATTACTTTATGGATAAATGGGTTCAGCATCATTTTTCACCATGATTTTTATGCTTGTTTTTAATGAAACTACATATATGGAACAGAAATTTGGTATGCTTTTTATAGTAACCCAAAATATCCATTATACGTCTCTAATTAATAATGTCACAAATACCAGGCAGAAAAATCAGGCAAACCATGTGCAGAAATTTCTCCAGGCTATATGGTAAAGAATTTTTCTGGTTTTAGGTTAATATGGAAAGAATTTTTCAAATGTCCCTTTTCACTTTCATCAGCCAGGGGAAAGAAGCCAAACTGCAGCATGAGCTTTGCTTTATGGACTTTGCTTCCTAAATACTACTCACAGGCTTTGACATTGTTTATTGCTCTTCATGTCTTCAGCCAAGATTTTGCTGCAGTAGAGGGGTGGAGGCCTCTCTCGCTCCCTCACAGTCTCTCTCCCAGTGTAATGCTGGAAATGATGTCATAGTCTTCTTAAATGCTTTGTTGTTCATTATGAACTAGTATGACATCATTTATCTATTTAAGGTATCAGTAAAGAAACTTCTAGAGCTATAATTTTATATAATGCCATTCTTACTTATTTTAATTTATTTTATTAGTTATATATATGTATAAGTGTATACATATATATATATATAAATATATAAAACATGCCATAAAGTATCCCAAGCCTTTAACATAGGTCATCTCACTGACTTATCAGACTCTGGAAGATTGGCCTGGTCTCCATTTTACTCACACTCTGATATATATTATATTTTAATGTGTATATTATATTCATTGTGAATAACTTTATCCTTTAAAGAATAATGTAATAATGAAATTAGAAAATTTTAAAATAAGTAAATTTGTGTTATTATGTTAGTCATATTTCTGAATTTCATGATCTGTATAAAAAATTGGTCAGATAATTGAGCAGCTACAAATCCCATCTAATGTCACACATTGTAAATATTTTTAATTGAAATAATGGAAGAAAAATTTTAGACGACCAAAGTGAATAAGCCAGAAAAAGTATCATATATAGTGTGATATATAGGGCTTGGTAATCACACAAATAACATTAAGATCCTCTATTAAGAAAGGATCATCATACTAAGAAAACTTATGAAACTTAGTAGATATAACAGAATAAGTAAGACAAGGGTGTACACCAGGGCTCATTGGTGTACTGTAAGACACACATGATTAATTTTTCAGTGGACTTTGTGTAGCACAGGATTAATAACAACTGAAAATGGACTCAACAGGAAATATTTCATGGAGGATGAGTCTTTTGAGTGGGACCTAGGGGATGAATAGAAGTATTCAAGGGAGAGATAATATATGGAATTGCTCCAAGAAGAATGCACAAGGTTAGCAATGAAACAAGAGGAAGTGAACATGCTTGGAAAGTTATATTGACTTCATTTATATTCTAGAGTGAGGGCAAATGAAGGGGAGTCTTAGATGGTAAGGTTGGAGAGATATAAGAATATTGTTTAGAATGTGCTATGTGAAATGACTGATAATCTGCTCTTTGAAAATAGAAAGTGAAAAATTCCGTTCTACTCAGTCGAATACATTGGAAGAAGCCTAGATCCCAAGTTAAAGCAATGTTTTCACTATTCAATGAGATCTTGAATACATTTTGAAAAGGAGACCACTATGACCTCAACTTTGTTTTAAGATGACTAACTTTATAGCTCTGTATGGGGATGAATTAGAGTTGTATGTGAGTGGGAGAATGTAGAGGAAAGCATCAAACTTTGAAAGTTTCATAGTGTCACTGTCATCCCACTGTTCATCGATTTGCTCGAGCGGGCACCAGTAACGTCTCCATTGTGAGACCTACTGTTACTGTTTTTGGCATATCAAATACGCCATGGGTAGCTTGCCAGGCTCTGTCATGTGGGCATGATACTCTTGGTAGCTTGCCAGGCTCTCCAAGAGGGACACAGGAATCAAACCCAGGTTGGCCACGTGCAAGACAAATGCCCTACCACTGTGGTATCACTCCAGCCCTAGTGTAATTCAGGAAAAATTAAATGCTCGAAGTGGGTATTGACAACAAGGGGGCATTTAAAAAATAAAGATGTTTCTGAGCCCCAATTGATGTTGAGTATAGATACTGATTAGTGGAGGAATTCAGAGGTGCCTCTAATATTTCAATTTGATAACTGGAAAAACAAGCACATCTAAAAAGATGCCTCACTTTTTCTTTTATTGTCCCTAACACACTGTCTAGTATCTATTACACCCGCAGAAATTGACAGCCAGTAATATACTGCCTAAATTAATGAGGGTGTGAATGCAACATTGTGGCCGGTTTATGACATTGTGATTTATAGCTGTGGTGGACTGTCTAGAAAGAGTACAGCCACATATGATCAGAACTGAGAGGAGAAATTAGGGAGAGAGGATGTAAATCAAGAAAGATGGAGAGAGTACCAGAGTGAAAACTCTTTTTTTTTTTTTTTTTGGCCACAGCTATTAATGCTAGAGCTTATTCTTAGCTCCACGTGGGACTTCTTAGGGGGCAATATAAGCTGTTGTTGATTGAACCTAGGTTTAATGCATGCAGGGGAAAGTCCACTATCCACAGTACATACTATTGCTCCAGCTCCCAGGGTTAAAACTCTTGACAACTGCACACATGTAGGAAGTCCAGTAAGGGACAGAAACTGACAAAGTAGCAGGAAAATTATCCTCTAAAAACAAAGAAAGAACAGACAATATGATGGAAATTAAGGCTAAAACTCAAGCACTCCAGAAATAAAATGAAGAATGAGAATCCCTGTATCACTGTCATCCTGTTGTTCATCGATTTACTCGAGCGGGCGCCAGAGGATAAACAAAAGAATGTTGAATTTATTATTTATTTCAGTAATTTTTAATAGAAAAGTAGGAAACATACTTTATTTTTAGACTGTAAAAGTTGGACTTGTATTAGGAAGTAATAGATACATTTAAATAATTCAGAGGTTATGGTTTCTGAAACTGGCTTATTTCCTTTTATGTGTTGCAGTTGTTTATATAATCAGGAACAAAAATGTTCAATTTTAATTCTTCCCCTACTTTTTTTTCCCACTCAATATTTTGATCATCTCATACAATATTTTCCCTTGTATAATATTCTATTGTATTGATGCTGGAAATGTTTGTCAATTATTGATCCAGCTATTCATGGCCAACATAGTGCTTTCATAGAATAGTTTGCACATAACTCTTACTTGATATTCCAGACTATTTTCATTGACTGTCTCCTAATAGAATCATTGTATGCTATGTTGTCAGATTGCTAACTACATATAATTTGGTGGTTTCAAAATAAGCCTTAGCTTTCCTCCAAAAAAGGAGGAATTTTAAGTTGTGTTAGTATCTGCTGTGGTTTATTTTGGCCCTGTGACCATCTCATCAAGTCATTACGATTCTATTATCTCCAATTCACAAATCACTGAGATTGTATAAGTATAAGGCTGGATTTGAACTTGGATTTGACTTTAAATAAGTCCGACTGTTGGAGAGGAACAAGATCTTTAATGGATATATAAAGATAGGGAAGCATTAATCAACTGTGCTTAAGAGGTCCAGGACTCAAAGTAAAAAGAGATCAAGTGTAGGGCAGGAAAGGTGGTGGGACTTTGCTCTGTGAATAAGCCAGGGAGATGGACTGAGAACGAGCAAGCAATTGTTCTCTATCTCTGCGGTGTGTAAATAGAAGGATGGATTTATGTAACCAGATTCTAATGGAAAGGAGATAAAGGGTACAGACAAAGATTTAGACCTGACAACCAAAATTAATCTTCCCTATTGATAAAAAGCAAGAGAAAGGGAATAAGAGCTTTCTTATGCTAAAGGAAAGATACAGGGGACTTTAAATATTTGAAATTTATCTGATATTGGAGAAAAATTCATGTGTCCACTCAAGTTAATATTTATTGAACACTAATCCTATGTCCTTTTCCTGCCCTTGCAGAACTTTACTTCTAGAGGGAAGAAATTATCAGTAGGTAAACAACACATACAACTCAAAGATTATTCAGGCAGCTGTGCAGAGAATGGATGTTAGTGGGGTAAGGGCCGAGGCTGTGAGATAAACTTTTCAAAATTTCAAACAGAGATGAATCAACTGGGGGTTTTATGAAAAGGCAGACTCCGAATCAGTAGGATTTAGCATTGTCTTGAGAGGCTAAATTTTAAGACAGCCACAGGTGATGTTGATGTTGCTGGTCCATGGAAAACACTTTGATTAGTAGAGGAGTTTAGAAGGTGAATGTCCAGGAGAGAGAAATTAGAAAAAATTGGGGCAATTGCTAAGATGAAATCAGACATGAGCCCCTTTATTTGTGCAGCAGTTTTATATACCACTTTAATGGTAAGAGAAGAAATTATTCCTTTTTGGTTATGATTTTTTTTCAATTCTAGTCAGTTATCTTATTAAAAAAGTCATTAAATCAGCCCTGATGGGCTACCAACATTTCATTTTTCCTGCTCATGGTCACTGCCTGTTATGCCATAAAATGAATTCTTGTGGCCCAGGTTTGCAGATGTAATTGGTATGATACTTTGCCAGCTTCTTAACTCTAATTCTATCCTCAGCTTCCTGATTTCATGGGCTTTTAACTTTCTCTTCGCCTGGATGTTTAGCTCAGCAGAAGTCTGCTAAGGTTTCTGGTTCAAGGGGCCTAGAGATGATACAGGGCTTAAGGCCTTTGCCTTGAATGCTGCAGATCCTGGTTTCATCCTTAAAACCTCATATGGTACCCCAAGCATAGACAGGAGTGACTCCTGAGCACTACTGGGTGTGGCCCCCAAATCCCCAAAATAAAATAAAATCTCTATCTCCCTATCTCCCTAGCTCTTGACATTCATGACTTTCCTCTGAACTTAGTAGAAACACTCCAGGTTACCATAACTGGTCTTGTTGCAACCCATATCCTAATATAAACCTTAGGAGACTTTGCTAAAGCCTCCTGGGACTAGTGAGGATAGATTCTGATAGAAAGAGTGAATCATTTCCCTCTGATACGCTGTTTTGGTGATAACAACATGCGTGCCCCTGAAGGAGAATGCTTGTGTTTTTGAATTGTTAGTGTCCACAGGGGCTGGTGTGATAGTACAGCGGTAGGGCATTCACCTTGCATGCAGCCGACCAGTGTTCGATTCCTCTGCCCCTCTTGGAGAGCCTGGCAAGCTACTGAGCGTATTGTGCCCGCACTGCAGAGCCTGGCAAGCTCCCCGTGGCGTATTTGATATGCCAAAAACAGTAACAATAAGTCTCACAATGAAATGTTACTGTGCCCTCTCGAGCAATTCGATGAGCAACAGGATGACTGTGACTGTGACTGTCCACAGAGGTCTGTGTTCACAAGAAACTCTAGTAGGGTGTTGCTTTTCTACAGCCAGTGCTAGATTCTAACTCCTGTCCTTCCTAGGGCTACATGAGATATATTCTCATGATTACTAGAATTCATCTCCTTTAAACACAAGGTGAATTCTAGTAATCATGAGAACACAGATGTATAATGTACACTTAGCTGCTCATCTCTGATAGATGAATATACAATATGTTTGGTTTCTCAATTTCTTATATATTTTATAGCTGTACCGTGCTTTATGAAGGGAATCAAGCGTTGTCACACTGAATGTAATAATATTTTCACAAATTGACTGCTCTGACTGTGTCCTTTCACCAGTTGTTTACTAGTTGAATCTTAGAGTAGCACTGGATAATCTCTGATATTCTTGGGAAAACAAATTCAACCTCTTTTTCCAGGAAAAAAACAACAACTTTAAATCCAGTCCTCATATTTGGTGAATTCCTTTGGCACTGTCTCAGATGGTTTGAATTAACCTTCTTCAGATTCTATCCTGGTGTTAATGACTGGATTATGATCATTTAAAGTCGCCGGATGTGAATTGATTCACATCTGGTAATTGTTAAAACAGCTACTCTGTTTAATATATTACAATCAAAATATACTCTTTACAATGTGTAGGAATGATGTTTATGAAATTATTCCATTTTGGAAAAATATTATACTCAGTTATCTGTAAAAATATTTCCTTGTTCATTGTAGGATATTCTCATAACAAGATTAAGGCTTATGCATACAGAGAAAGACATTATGGAGACATTAATAATTCATACATTGTACTTAGGAGTAAATGGTTAATACAGTTGTGAAGAATATTGTTAGTGAATGTGTGATACTTAAAATCTAAAATAATATAACTTGGGGTAGAGCAATAATACTGTGGGTATGGTGTTTGCCTTGTATGGGGCCGACTCCGGTTCTATCCTCTGCTCCCCTTATGTTCCCTGGAGCACACCTGAAGTGATTCCTTAGAGCAGATGGAGGAGTAAGCCCTGAGCACCACCTGGTGTGGCCCCCCCAAACTGACTATTCTTTAAATAATGGGGATAAAAATTCCCCAAATGATTGCTTTGTAAAATCTTTTTGGCACTCACAGAAATGTAACAGTGAAAACAAGTTTAAATCACACAAGGTATCACAATGCTAAGAAATTATGATGTGCTTTTCCTCCACATACAGGTGGACAGTCCAATAGGTAAAAAGAAAATTATCGATGTAATAGAGATAGCTTAATTTACACACACAGTTTTTGTTTGACTCCCTATGTAATCTCACAAAAATACCCAAGATATAGACTTTTGATTATAAAATTGCTGAAACAGTGTAACCACTGTTTCAGAAAAAAAAAGTATTTTGTATAACTTTTTAGTTATACTAAGAAGATAAAATAGTTTTATATTCTAAAGCTCATAACAGGTTCTGGTGTGGCAGTGGCATATCTTGTTATATTTTTTGAAAGTGAGAAAACTTAAATTGGAGAAAGCCTAATATCCTTTTCAAATCAGTCATTCAAAAATGGCTGACCTGAGACTCATATTCTCATTCTAATTCCAAAACCTCTAATTTCTACTATAAGTTGCCATGACATATAAAGAAGTGTATTGTTCCAAATCTCAAATATTTTAATAATTTACTGACTTGATTGCTAAAATAAAGAACCTATTTCAAGAAAACTATGACTTCCAATGAATGGATTCCTCTCATCTCTCGACTCCTGCCCTTTTGAAGCCCAGATTAACATGGCATGTAGTTCAGTAAATACTAGTAAAAATAAAAGCTATTAATGAACTAATTTTAAATATTTTAATGTGCAAAGTGATTGTCTAAATATATCACAGAAAATATCTTACTGATCTAAAAATTATTTGACAGACAAATAGATTAATAGCAGTCCATTGTGTAGTTTTATGTCTCATAGAATTTTTAGCAAGTTGATAAAACTCATCCAAAACCCAGAAAGCAAAGAAAAGGGTAAACAATTTAGAAACTTAGCTTGATGGAAAAACAGTTTTAAAAGCTTACATTGAAGGGATTGGAGATACAGTACAGGGGCTAAGAAGTTTTCTTTCCATGTGTCCAACCCTGGAAATACTTGATGCTATTCCCCTCCTCCACAACCCCATCCCTAATGCTACCATGGGTGAGCCATGAGCACTGCTGAATACAGTCCCAAACCTTATATTGTACTTAGAAGCAAGCATTATGATTTAACTATTACTATGATAGGAAGTTAAGGAATTTTAAGGTTGGAGCTTAGGAATTTTAGTACGAAGTTGTGGATCCTGGTTCAGATTTCAGATATAGAAAGGGAAAATGAAATAATACAGGAAGAACATGATAACCTCAGCTGTTGTTGAACAGAACAAGGTGCAGTTAGATGTCTCAAAGCAAACACTAATAGGAATTGGTCCATGAGGCTTTCTGTCCTCCAAATTCTCATTTCTGCTACCCTCATCTGTAAAAAATACAAATGCATGCGCGCAAGGGAGAGGATGATGTGTGTGTGTTGTTCGCAGGTTCTCTGGGTGTCGTGCTCTCTCTCTTTCGCCGCTGGAATTCGGTGCTCTCGAGCTGCTGTGTATGGACTGGATTGGATGCCTCCTCCTTTGTGCTCTGCTTCTGTGTGTGCCACTGTGCTCTCTTCTATCTGTCTCTCTGTCTCTGTCTCTATAGTCTCTCCTCTGGTCTCTTCCGATCTCTCTTCTTCCGAACTCTCTCTCCAGAGCCTTTCTGCTTCAGTCTCTGTATCCCCTCTGCTTCTCTCTCTAGAGGCCTTCTCGCTCTCACTTCTGACTCTGACTCTTACTTCTGACTCACTTTGTACCCTTTCTTTCCCAACAGAGCTTCTGACTCTGATGACTCCCTGACTGTCTTTCACTCTGTGCTCTGCTTCTGTGTCTTCTTCCCTGCTTCTGTGTCTTCTCCCTTACTTCTCTGACAGTCTTAGTTTATATAGAAATTACATAGGGTAGTGACACAAAGGTGGGTTGAACATTAACAAATCAACAAAGAGGGGTAAGACCACTCCTACAGGAGATTAACAAAATCTCATCTAAGGAGATTTCTCCAGATTACTAGGAGATCTGCTTAAGGGTGGGATCTCATTCAGGGTGTGTTGCTTTCTTCCTTCCTCAGATAGCAATCCACTTAATTAGTTGTAAATCTACTTCTAATATTTCTAGCAATGTCATTCTGTATTAGCACAGTAAGAGATATATCAGACTTAAAATTTGGTTCTTCCTGAGGACATCTCACTATATATTCTAGACCACAGTCCTCAGGTCAGGTTAGTCTTCCTAACCCCAACAGGGTCCTAGTCTCGTCGTTACTTTTGGATCATGACAGCATTTGTCTATGACCATACTCTCAACTTATACTTGAGTATTGTGGCACTTTGGCCTGGCCCATTTCCATACCAGGGTAGCTCACAGCTTTCCCTGGGTCCATTCCGTCCCTGGTCCGGACCCTGCTTTTGGGGTGCTAGGAACTAGGGGCAACTGAGTTGAGAAAGCATATGCCCAAGAGTAAATATTAGTGGAGTCAATCAGCTCCCAAGTTACAAAGCATAATATTAACTGTCTTCCTGTGTCCATACAGAAAAGACATTGCTTTAAGGTAGACTAAGTTCCCTGCGGCAAGGCTAAAAGGACAAACCCAATGTTATCCTACATCATCCAGCTGCCCAATATTGTATCAGGCTACAGTTGCAGAAATGCTTTTCTCTATCTCCTTGTCCTAAACTATTCACCTCTTTTACATGCCAGGCAAACTATAATACTATAAAATTAAAAACTGTAAAACTATATTGTTACGATTGCTACCCTCCCATTCACTTCCATTGACTGCTTTGCTATCTTGGGTTAGAGTGATCAATAATTATAAGAATGGCTACCCAGATGGAAGTATATAACTTAGTAAGAACAAAAGGGAAAAAGAGTGAAATTCTCTTCTCTGTCTCCAACCAGCCATTCCAAGTGGTCCATAGCCCTGTTATTTTATGCAACATTACACATTCTGGTACATTTCCATCATCACAGTTCATTGAACTGTAGGGTGATACTCTGGAGTGTTTCCAGACCGGGTCTGGACCCAAAACTTGCCCCTACTCCTTGTCTCTGTGTATCTTGGGTATATGCCCTCCACTCTACACACTTCTCCCCACTTCTTCCTCTCTACCACTACAATTGTAATTAAATCAATAATAGCTCAAGCTTGTTTATTCTGTGCCAGTTACATAACTTTTATCCCTAGATCATTAATTAAAAAGGGAGAGAAACAATTTTTTTAAATTCTGTCACAGAAGAGGAAGATAGAGTCTTGTGAAAATTAGTACATTCATAGCTGTACTTTTTTGACCTTTGCTTCTTTTTTTTTCTCTTCTTGACCATGGCAAGACCTCAAATCATTATATTTTCATCTTCTACTCACAAGCACTGTAGGAATGCACAGGGTCACCCGAGACCCAAACACACTTGAGATTTGTACTGTATCTGTGGTTCTCAAGGGCAAGTGCAAGTTGCCTTCTCTTCCTGTGGTCTTCTAGAAGTGTCCAGAGATATTTTTTTGTTGTTGTTTATTTGTTTTTAGGCAAACCTGGCAATGCTCTGGGGTTTCTCCTGGCTCATCACTCAGGAATCACTCCGGGTGATACTCAGGTGATAATCACTCATATACTCAGATCTGAGATGCAGGGTACCGAACCTGGGTATACTGTATGCAAGGCAAGTGCCTTACCTGGTGTACTATCTCTCCCTCCGTTCCCACTGGAGATATATTTCTTTTGCCATCCTAATTTGGGAGGAGCTGCTGACATCCTAATCAAGGATACCCCTAAGTACCCTATAACGGATTTCACCGAAGCAAAGAATTATAATGCTTAAAGTGTCAATAGTGCTAAGGTTATTTGTTTTTTATCTTATTCCATAAGAATTAAAAATATAAAACTATGGTGTTTTTTAACTGCAATTTTTTTGTAATGCCTGGAGACTACTTGAAAACTACCACCAAATTGTAGATGTGCTATACCCATTTTTTTAAAGTGGTGAATTTATTGTTCTTTCAAATATTACCGGCACATGATTTGTAATGATTGTCATTTTTCTAAGAATTTCTAAGAATTCTCCCTATTATGATTATCATTTGAGGTGGGGGCAGAGCATAGCCAGGAGCTGGGTTCAGTCCCAGGGGGAGTTCTTTGGGTGGGGTATAAACCCCAGGCACCCATATGACAAACATGTGCTCTTTGGAACATCTCCCTAAGCCCATGATTATACTTGTAGTTTTCTTTTCCTTTTTTTGGATCACACCCAGCAATGCACAGGGGTTACTCCTGGCTCCGCACTCAGGAATTACTCTTGGCGGTGCTCAGGGGACCATATGGGATGCTGGGAATTGAACCCGAGTCGGCTACGTGCAAGACAAACGCCCTACCTGCTGTGCTATTGCTCCAGCCCCGTATTTGTAAATAATAGTTTAGTATCATAAGTTTAGGCAGCATCTGTTCACTTTCTATAATAAAAGTGGACAGTATAGAAGACTGATATAAGTGTTATAAGTGATATAAGTTTCTCCTTATCATTATGTATATTTCCCCCTTCAATTCATTTGAATTGCATTTGATTTGATAATATTAATTTCTGTTTGATTTTTATAGTTTCATAAGTAGCACAGAAGCAGTAAGTTGATCAATATGTATATGTACTGTGCCCAAGTAACAATTTCTATCTAGTCAGAGGCCCTTCAGGTTGCTCCTCCACTCTGGTGACTCCACGTTTACTTGGTGGCACCACAAGTTGCTAATATTCATTTGAATATTGTAGCACTGTATGAGTGAGTGAAAAGTGCTTGTAGAGAGTAGCACTGTAGCACTATCATTGTTCTGTTGTTCATCTATTTGCTTGAGCGGGCACTAGTAATGTCTCCATTGTGAGACTTGTTACTGTTTTTGGCATATTGAATACGCCATTGGGAGCTTGCCAGGCCCTGCCCTGTGGGCGGGATACTCTTGGTAGCTTGCTGGGATCTCCGAGAGGACTAAGGAATCGAACTCAGGTCAGCCACATGCAGGGCAAATGCCCTACCTGCTGTGCTATTATAGCCCCAGGAAAATATATTCACTAATAATCAAGTGTATGGAATGGAATAAGGCACCGCAATTCTCTTAAGATCTTGTTCAAGGCAAGATGTAGGCTTATCATTTCTATAATGCCATTGCTTCTCTGCCATTCTATTCAACAGAATTATTAAATGGATATTTTATTTTTTTATTTTTTTGCTTTTTGGGTCACACCCGGCGATGCACAGGGGTTATTCCTGGCTCATGCACTCAGGAATTACTCCTAGTGGTGCTCAGGGGACCATATGGGATGCTGGAAATCGAACCCAGGTTGGCCTCGTGCAAGGCAAACACCCTAACCGCTGTGCTATTGCTTCAACCCCCTAAATGGAGATGTTTTAAAACATCATTAGTTCCTATTAATATCTATCGTCAAATCTTTTACTGTGTCTTTCTTGCTTTCCCTTCATCAGAATTATTTTAGTTCTCCCTACAGCAATAACCTTTACACCCAGCAGAAGCGTTTTCAGTCATGTAATTTTGCAATCTTTTATATTGTCATTTTTCTATTCTGTTCTGTTGCTGTAACTGAATTGCATATGGTTCAAGTCAATTCACAAGAGTTACCCAGCTTGAACAGCATTTACTCTTATGCTAATGATAGCATATTTCATGATGGAATCAGTTAATGTTCACGGAATCACCTGGAAGTAAATGTAGAGGAGGTTCTTGCCTTGCATGCATCTGCATCGGCCTACCCTAGTTTGATTCCCTGGCACTTGCACTGGCACCGGAAATGTTCTCCCATGCACAGCCAGAACTTCCTCCTGAGTACCGGGCCAGGAATAGCCCCTGAGCATCACTGAGTGGGGCCCCAATTTCCCCATCCTCTTCTCCCCCCAATAGGAGACTATCTTCAGTGTCAAGATTCAGTGACTGATTTCTTCTGTCCTTGCTTGTTTCTTATCAGCTAAGGTCAGCACGCAACCTGTAAAGTGGCAAATGACAAAGCCCCCAGTTTTGAAGACCCTATGACTTTTATTATAGCTTCTTGACTTACCCTCCCAGAGCATTCATTGATCAACCATTGTGACACAGAAAAAGCCAATGGCAATAAATTAATGGGTCTAACACAACTATGTTTCAAGAAAATTTTTTCACAACAGCTGGATTTGGCTGTATTTGGTCTGAAGTTTGCTGGTCTTGACAGGTTCTGTGATTGCTATTCTCTTTCAAATGGATATCATTTTTTATTATATTGTTTGTGGTTACTGGAATTTCTTCTAAAGATGTTGATTCCTAGGTAGCTGGTTACTAATAAACTTCAGCCCTTTCATGTCTCAAATCACGAATTCATTCAGTGTACATAGTTAATTGGTAATGCAGTCTTATTGACTTATTGCAAACTGCTTATTGCAGTTTTGCTTCATAATATTTTAGCATCCAGTGTTATGGTCAGTAAGTCTGATTTATTCTGATTTATTTTTGATTTTTTTCCCTTTTGAACAAGTTTCAGAAGTGATTGAAATTTCAGAAAGGTATGTGTAGATGAACAGCTTCATTGATCTATTTGGCAATAATGACACTTTAAATGGTGTCTTGTAATTTTGAGCAGTTCTCTTCTATTTGATTTTATTACTATACTTACATTCACTCTGCAATCAGGAGATTCCTGTTGATAAATGCTGGATCTCCAGGATCAATCAATTGCATGTGCTTTTTTTGTTATTTTCTCTTCTCTTCATTCTAGAAATTTTCTTTTATTCTTTTTAAGGGGCCATACCTGAAGATACTCCTCTTGTGCATAGACGCTGTGGTGGTAGAAGTCATAAGGGCCTTACCAGCAGGGCTGGAGCCGGGAGGCTAGTGGCGGAAGGGATCGGAGTGGGGCATGTGCTGTGTCACTTGAGCAGTTTCACCTGCTCCTTTCGTCTTTTTCTAATCAGATGAATTATCCTGCAACTTCTATTTTTAATCAACTCACTGAATTATTTAGTTGAATGATCCTATAAACAGTTCTAGGAATATGTTGGGTGTTTTTTTTTTACATATTCCATAATTCCTATTATTTATTTATTTTTAATTTTTTTAATTTTATTGAATCACCATGAGATAGTTACAAGCTTTCATGTTTGGGTTACAATCTCACAATGATCAAACACCCATCCCTCCACCAGTGCACATTCCCCACCACCAATATCCCGGGTATACATCCTCCTTACCCACCCCCACCCCTGCCTCTAAGGCAGACAATATTCCCCATACTCTCTCTCTACTTTTGGGCATTATGGCTTGCAACACAGACACTGAGAGGTCATCATGTTTGGTCCAAGATCTACTTTCAGCATGCATCTCCTATCCCAACTGGTTCCTCCAGCCATTATTTTCTTAGTGATTCCTTCTCTATTCCATCTGCCTTCTCCCCTCCACTCATGAAGCAGTATTGCAGCTATGGCACAATCCCCCTGGCCCTTGTACCTACTGTTCTTGGGGAACTAATTCCTTTTTTAAAGGAAATTCATCTTAATTTCCTTAAGAAAAGGAAATTATTCAAGTATAATATGCATTATCCTCTCAAACTATTGTGAGCAAAGTAGTTATCATTGTCGGGGGCTGGAGTGATAGCACAGTGGGGAGGGTGTTTGCCTTGCATGTGGCCAACTCAGATGTTCGATTCCCAGCATCCCATGTGGTTTTCTGAACACCGCCAGGAGTGATTCCTGAGTGCAGAGCCAGGAGTAACCCCTGCACATCGCTGGGTATGACCCAAAAAGAAAAACAAAAATGTATTTTATCATTGTAAGTTCTCTGTTGTCTCCCAAATCACATTTACTTTACTTAGGAATCATTTTGAAAAGTATTTTGTTATTGCTCATATTGTTGGCTTTTCTCAAATATCTTGATTATTTTTATCTTAAATAAATAAGAATCAGGCTGAGGATCATAGGCAGCTATTATTAAATTTCCTCTGGCAGGGTGAAGATTTTTACCCCTATTCCCTGAGTGCAGGCTTAGGGTAGGGAATAGCATCTGGGAGAAGCCTGGAGGTAGAGTGAGCAGTAAGCAGGTTTGAATCTTCCCAATTTCTCAACAAATTTCAGTTCTGCATGGCTTTATTGGGCACTAGCGTTCCAAAACGATCCCCTGCTTTTACCAAAGACAAATTTTTGTTTTCACTCTTGGAAGTGAAAGCTTCTCCTGGCAACTGACAATGTACATATATGGGAGGAGAAGAAAGGGTCACAGTTTTTTGGAATGTCTACACAGCGTGCCAGGATCTGTCCTTTCCCCTTCCTTTCTGTATTTGAAGCCTTTAACCTCCTTGTTCTTCTAGATGTCCTTGGGTTGATCCTGCAGTTAGTCCAGCTGCCTCAAGCAGCATAGTCCCCTCAGGGTTTTTTCTCTTTCTGTTTCAGCTGATCTGCATGGCTTTGTTTTTTTGATTTGTTTTGTTGTTTTTGTTGATTTGAGATTTTGTGATTTACAATACCATTAGTGATGGTTTCTCATGCACATAATTACACCATGCCCATCACCAGTGTACCCACCTTCTTTCCCCAAGGACCCCAATGCCCCACCCTTCGCCTCCCCCACCCCAACTCAATTGTTTCCTTGGGCCTGTTGCTGCTGTCTTGCTGTGTGTGTTTAAGTCCCACCATTGAGAAAGATCATTCTGTATCTATCTCTTTCCTTCTGACAGACTGACTTCACTCATGAATAAATATCCTCTCATTCCATTCATGTTGCTGCATGATTTTCTACTTTCTTAGAGCTGCATAGTATTCCATTGTGCATATATACCACAGTTTCTTGATTCATTTATCCATTCTTGAGCATTTGGATTGCTTCCTTATCTTGGCTAAGATGCTAAGTGTGGCAGTGAACATAAATGTGACTATATCCTTGTTGTGTTTGGGGGATAGATGCCAAAAAGTGACAACACATCTACATGGGGTCATTATCTAAATGATTATTAGGAGAAAGAAGAAGTGTGTGCTATCACTTTCTTCAATGAGTATGATTAATTTTCTTTACTCTGAATTTTAATAACATAAATTTATTTATGTTTATTTATATTTATTCTGTACTATTTTACTTATATTATTCTACATTTGCTATTAGCTAGTTGGAAATTCTTTTATCCTGGGTATTTTCTGCAAAATAAAAATAACACTTTATTTTCAAAGTTGAAATGGAATTTACAAATGCATGTTGTTAGATATAAAATGGAATAGAAATACAAAACATCTTTTTTACATAAAATTGTGTCATGAATCCAAGTAACTACACTTGTAGATTAGCCATGGTTATAGGAAAACCCTTCGTTGCACAAGAGGAATTGCAAACACACTAAATGGAGACTAAAACTAAAACTGATATTCTCTCTGCTCTAGAAATTACAGATTTGTTGCAGTAATAAAATGAGCAGTTAATCATAGACACATTTTTCACCTAATGAAAAGAATATAAATATATTAAAATGAAGGTGATTATTGTCTATTAAATATGAATTTGAGGTTTGGCATATGACTGCATCATGCTTTTGCTTGGCAAAAAATAAGGAATGAATATTTGTAATTTTGAGTATAATTGCTTATTAAGTACCACAAGATATTCCTTATTTCATGTGGCTGTTGCTAATTGGACATATCTGCTCTCTCAATGAGGCTAGAACATCAAGCATTTAGAAAAAAAATTATTAAGAATAACAGGAAAGAGACATAGTAGAAAGATTAAGTTGCTTCTCTCACAGATGGCCAATACTGGTAGACCCTAAGCACCACATATGAGCCCCTAAGCATCACCAGGCAGCTAGAGAACAGAGCTTGGAGTATGTGAGTGCATGAATCCAGTTGGATGTGGCGCAAAACCAAACAAACAAAATAGAATACTAAGATAAATAGAAGAAATGTTAGGAGAAAATTAAATGTAGAGAGGAAATGAGTCATAACATTCCTTGACTTCAGTGTATTGGGAAGCCATTTGTGGATGATAGATAAAGCAGATTTTGCCCTGAATTATTAAAACTTGGCTTTCTGGGGCCAAAGAAATAGTAGGGGGTTAAGTCACTTAGCTTGCACATGGTTGACTATGGTCCGAATTTTGATACTGTCTTGGTCTCCTAGCATTGGCCAGGAGTGGCCTGAACAAGAGCTAGGAGTAAGCCCTGAGCACACCTGGGTTTGGTCCAAAAAGCAAAAGTTAAAAAAATAAAATCACCAAACCAACAACAAAAAGGGGCATCTTGTTTATAACATTTTTTCTTTTAAAAGCAAACTGAAAACATATTAAATATACAACATATAGACAAATCAATAATATAGATGTATGCTGAATGGTGCATATATGGTACAAATCATTTTGCTGTTTGGCTATTAATTCTTATTTCTGCATGCAGTTATCACATCCTAAAGTTGAATGTCTGTAGGGGATAAGTCACCAGTGCTAGTAAAATGTTAATAGATCTAAAGACATCACATACTTTCAATTTAAAGTCTCATGCAAAGGAATGTGAATAAAATGCTTTTGTCTGAGTTTTTATGACCACTATTAAAAGAAAAGGAAATGAAACTATAAACAACCATGCTCAAATAGTGATGAAGCTGAGACTGCTTTGTAAATGCCATATTTATTGTTGGGGAAACTGTTTAACTTACTCTGCCAATCTAGATTGTAATTTACTGTATCACTGTCATCCTGTTGTTCATCAGTATGCTCCAGCGGGCACCAGTAACATTTTCATTTATTTCTGTCTCATGCTAGTGTAGCCTAATGGTGTCTGGTTGCTCCAGGACATGAAGAGCACATTGTTATTACTGTTTTTGGCATATTAAATATGTCACGGATAGCATGCCAGGCTCTTTGGGGAAAAAATAAAATAATTGTAATTAAGGTTAAAAAAAAAAGTACTCCAAGCCTACTTGGATCGGAACTGGGCCTCTTCCTCACAGATCCCCCATTTTCCAGTAGCTAGGCAGTCACGCCCAGAAACTGCCCCTGGTGCCATATAATCCCATCAACAGCCACATCCAGAGACTATAAAACAAACTCCCAGAAGCCTATAGCCATCTTATAGCCTAGTTCTCCGTCTCAGAGAAACTGGCAAGCTACTGAGAGTTTCCTGCCCGCATGGAGAGCCTGACAAGCTCCCTGTGGCGTATTCATATGCCAAAACCAGTAACAATGATGGGTCTCATTCCCCTGACCCTGAAAGAGTCTCCAATGCGGCACCGTTGGGAAGGACAAGTAAAGAGAGGCTTCTAAAATATCAGGGCTAGGACGAATGGAGATATTATGGAGAACACTCTAGAAAATCGATGATTAATGGGATGATGATGATGATGATGATGATGACAATGACAATGACTTGAATGGGAGAGATTTTCTTGCATGCAGTGAACCCATTTCAATCCCCAGGGCTCTGTATATTCTCAAAGCACTGATCCCTGAGCACAGATGCCAGGAGCAAGCCCTGAGCACAGCTATAGCCCACGAAACAAACAATTCTATTTGGACACTTGCATTTTCATTTGTCTTGACCTTCTGTGTGATGAGCTGGTATAATTTACATTGTTGTTTTCTTTCTAATCCAGCCCTAAGTATTACTGTGATACAGATTACTTCCCCCCAAATTATCTCTTTATTCCTCAGTAATCTTAAGACCCTCTTGCATTTTAGGGACTTATGGTTATAGGACCAAACGAATAAGATTCACATTTCAGCCTCTTAAGTCGCTGGCTGTAGCCAACATGAATAAATTCAGACTAGTGTGATATGAACAAAAGTTGTGGGTAAGACTTCTGTCAGATGCCCAAATGGAAGGCCGCTGTTCTTCAGCATCTCTGCCTTTCTGCTTTTGCAAATTCAGCTACTAGAGCTCCAGCAGCTGTTTTAAATATGAGATAATCCTGTAATAAATGTCTTTATTGGTTATGCCACTTTAAGGTTTTCTGATATTTACAGTCTCCCCGACTCATTATTTGTACAACTTTGCAATTTTAATTTATTTCCAGGCCTCGGAAATGTTATAAGTACCATGGTTATTTATGTTATGAACAACTGTATTACAATAGCTACCTAGATGCCATAGAAATAGTACAGTGGGTAATTAGGCATTTTCTTGAATGTGACTGACCAGGGTTTGATTCCAAGCACTACATATGGTCCCTCAAGCACTGACGATATTGATCCCTGAGTACAGAGTCAAAAGTAAGTCCTGAGAACTGCTGTGCATGATCCTCCCCATAAAAAACAAAAACTATCTACAAGATAGCAATCTAATCAGTTACCAAGTTCTCTTGGATCTGCTTTCTAAACATGTTTCGGATCTATTCATTTCTCGGGTCAGAGTGATACTGCAGAGGGGAGAGTGTTTATCTTGCACATGCTGGAATCAAATCTGGCCGGCCCAGATTTGATTCCCAACATCCCATATGGTCCCCCGAGCACTGCCAGGAGTAATTCCTGAGTGCAGAGCCAGGAGCACAGGAGTAACCCCTGAGCATCGCTGCATGTGAACACCCCCACCCCTATCCCTGAAAAAAGAAATCTATTCATTGCTCTCACCTGTAGAATGGAGTTTCCTGTCATCTTTGATCTTGAGTGCAACAGTTTTCCATATCGGCTGTTGCTCCATGCAGATCAACAACCACCTAGTTGTTGGTTCCACTTTTTAACAGTTTAATCTAATCATGGTATTCCTGTGCTTAAGATCTAGCTTTTGCTGTAAAGTTGCGAAGCTAGAATCTGCTACTGGGCAATCTATCATCTGGCCCCTAACTCTCCAGGAACCCCGAGTCTATTGCCTTTGAAGCTGTTGTACATATGTTCCCCCATTTACCTAGAACCCTCTCTTTGTATTCCTCTCCAGGTACCCCTCCTTCCTCCACTTCCCCACCACTTACTCAAGTCCTGCTTACTGATTGTCTCAGATTTCATAGTTCTGCCTTCTCCCGACTGCTGGTTTAAGATAGGTCCTCACATTGCATACTCCTATAGCAATATCTAAACTTGCTCACATATTTACCAGCTTAATACATGTCTCTTCTGTAACACTAGAATCTCCATGAGTGTCTTTTCCTAGCAAGAATCTCCAAGATTATTTCAAAGGCCTTAGAAAGTAGGTGATAAATAAATGAGAGAGAGGGAGGGAGGGAGAGGGGGGAGAGGGGGGAAAGGGGGGGGGGAGAGAGAGAGAGAGAGAGAGAGAGAGAGAGAGAGAGAGAGAGAGAGAGAGAGAGAGAAGATGAGGAGGTGCTGGGGGCGGGGGAAGGCTGCACCTAGCAATGATGAGGGACTATTCCTGTGCTTAACGACCACATGTGATACCAGGAATTGAGTGGAGGTTGGCCACATGCAAGCCAAGTGTCTTATCCCCTGTATTGTCACTCGGCCTCAAAATACTTGTTGAATCATTTTTGTCTTTTCTTTCCATAGAAAGACTGTTCTCCAACATCTCAGTCAAAATCACACTTTACAAAGTCATCCATTTTTTGAAACATCAAAGCCATGTATGAGCTCTCTTAAATTTTTGCTTCTTGGGGCTGGAGAGATAGCACAGCGGGTAGGGTGTTTGCCTTGCACGCGGCCTGACCCGGGTTCAATTCCCAGTATCCCATATGGTCCCCTGAGCACCGCCAGGGGTAATTCCTGAGTGCAGAGCCAGGAGTGACCCCTGTGTATCGCCAGGTGTGACCCAAAAAGAAAAAAAAAAAATTTGCTTCTTTCTTTATTTTAATTTCCCCTCCCACCATGGGCTGGAGAGGTACTATAGGAGAAAAGATGCTTGTCTTGCATGCTGCTGACATTAGTTTGATCCCAGGCACCACATATGGTCCCCTGAGCACTGCCAGAGGTCGCTCCTGAGCAAAGAGCCTGGGAAGCCTATGAGCACCATTGCGTATAGCCCAGAACAATTCCTGTCCAAAACAAGATTTTTTTTTTGTAGCAATAAAAGATAGAGCTTCAGTGATTTCCCATAGCACACCCCCTGGCCCCCTCATGCTTGGCCTCTCCATCATATCACTCACCACAGTGTACATTCTTCGCTGGCAGTGACCACTGACACAACTTATCACTCAAAACCCAAGGTTGATCTTGCTGTTGTGCCTTTTATGAGTGTAGATCAGTGTATCACGGTGTCTGCATGTTATGCAATGTCGTGAGGTTATCATCTCTGTCTTGAAACGCTGCTGTGTTGTATCTCATCAACATTGACCTTTCTCTCAAACTTCTTTGTGAACACATATTGGACTTTAGTTATCTCTTTAAAAATTCTAAATCACGGTGAGAGAAAACAGTTTAGAAGCTTTTTTAATTTTTTTTTAATAAAAATAACATCTGCTTTAAAAGTTAGTTATTACAGTTGCCTTTGTCCCAACAAAGAAAGGATTTCTGGAGGATATTGCTGGTAATTTATTCATTTTTTGCAAGCAGAATATCTGCACATAAAGGGCATTTGACAAATGTTGGGAATATGTACAGACTTTGAAGTTAGATACCCTTGGATTCAAATGCCAGCTCTGCCCCTCATCAGCTGTGAAAGCTGTTTATCAAGCCTCAGTTGTACAAAGCAGGAATGATAATGACTATCTCATTAGAATATTGTGGGAGTTAATGAAGATAATTTGCATAGCAGAAGCTCTATAATTGGTAGCATTTATTATAACTTTCCAAGTATTATTTTTCCACCCTTTTCTTCATAGACTAGGTGTTTTTAGCTCTTTATGGATGTGTATGTGTGTGTGTGTGTGTGTGTGTGTGTGTGTGTGTATAAATATGTGCAAGGCAAATGTTCTACAACTGAGCCACATCGCTGGCCCTCTTTATGTAACTTTGAGCTGAGTCATTTAAGTTTGTTATAGACAAAGACTAATATTGAATAACCATTGAGATCTATAAAAGAATAATTGAAAGCTTTGCAGAGTTTGATTTTCTGGACCCCCTTTCTCCTTTCTGCTCACTCCATCTTTCCCCTCTACTCTCATCATTTTTTTCAAAAATTAAAAATAAATTAAAGAAGAAAAGAAAGAGGAAGGGAGACATTGATAGGTGAAAAGCAGCAAAACAAAAAAGGGAATTGAGTTACATTACCAAGGTCACCAGAAATGCCTGGAAATTAAATACGTTCTAAATTTTCTAAATTACACCACCTGAGGCCTCTCTACTCTCTGGAGAGAATCTTGGGGAGCTGTTCGGAGTTCAGCTGTCTGTCATGTGGCTTGTTTATCTGCATTGCAGATTTTGCTGGGCTTTTCCTAGCCCTTTCAGCCTCCAGAAGGACCAGCTGCTCTTAATCCTCTCTGTGGACTTAATAGGATTTGTTCTCCCTATATCCTGTTTCCAGGTTCAGCCACCTCCCAAACCCATTCTGGGTGGACTGTTTCCCATCCTAAGTAGTATGAGAATCTCTAGTCATCTGCAGGGTTGCGAGTCGCCATTATGGCCCAACTCAGAGGAAGGTGATTGATGGGAAAGTCATGTTCTGCTCTTGGCTTCAACATCGATGTGATACTCTGCAGAAGCGCTGTGTCCCTCTCTGTTGCAGATAGCATGGCATGCCACCTTGTCAGCCTGGTGGAGGAGGGCACCGCGGGCGAACTGCAGACAGCTGTCTGGAATTTGCAGGATTCCCCCAGGTGTTAGTGCTGCTACCAGACTTCCAATGCTCACTACTTCCTTCTTGGCAGGACTCCATCTGCTGAGCCAGGATGGACTGTATAATCTTTCCTGAAAGTTAAGGTTACACGCTTTGTTTACACACAACGATTTTAGCTTGGTGTTTTTGTTTCTGATTTTAATGACTAAGTGAGCATGTCATGGAATTGTTAGTAGCTCAAGTCCGTTCAGGTTTGGGTTTCTTTGGTGGATGTGTGCCTTTTTTTTTTTTTTTTTTGCTTGTTTTGCCGGGGTGCTGGATATCAAACCCTTGCTTGCCACTTGCAAAACAAGTTCCCTACTTCCTGTGCTGTCTCTCCAGCCCTCTTTTCAGTAAAATGGAATGATCTTCAGTGTTTTTAAGAAAAATGTAGTGATTCTACATCTGTCACTGTCACTGTCATCCCGTTGCTCATCGATTTGTTCGAGCAGGCACCAGTAACATCTCTCATTGAGAGACTTATTGTTACTGTTTTTGGCATATCCAATACGCATGGGTAGCTTGCCAGACTCTGCCCTGTGGGCTCCATACTCTCGGTAGCTTGCCGGGCTCTCCGAGAAGGGCGGAAGAATCGAACATGGATTGGCCGCGTGAAAGGCGAAAGCCCAACCGCTGTGCTACATGAAAATAAAAATCCTTAAATTTTTTTAAAAAGAATAATATGGTGATACTGAAATATTTAGTAAGATTGGGAAGTACTTAATAAATTTATTTATTGATTGCTTTTGGAGTCTTTGAATTTTGGGAGTCAGGGCTGGAAGTGCTCAGGCTTACTCCAGGAGACCATAGGAGGTGCCAGGAATCTAACCCGGACCATCCATATACAGGCAAGCACCTTGCCCTCTGTACTATTACTCCTGTCCCAATAAATCATATATTTAAATAAATTAAAATTCAGTCCTATGATACTCTATGCTTAATGGCATTTCCCTACAAAGCGATACTTTCATATGATCAGTCAGTGGTGACTAGGAGGGCAATTTTTGTTATTTGGAGCATTGGTTAGGTCACATCCTGCTCTGCTCAGGGCTTACTTTTGGCTCTGCACTCAGGGATCACTCTTGGTGTATGTGGATTACTGTATATAGTGTCAGGGATTGAAATATGTGGATTACTGTATACAGTTTCAGGGATTGAACTAGGTCGGCCACATGCAAAGCAAGTATGTTAACCCTATACTATCTCTCAGATTGTATAGAAATTATAGATAGTATAGAAAGTATAGAAATTATTTTCAATTATATTTTTTATTTTGATCTGTGATTTAAACAGGAGTTATAAGAAGTCAGTTACTGCCGTTTTTCCCTTCTTAAACGGCCCTTTTATTTTTTTATTTTATTAAAAATTTTTTTTTTATTAGAGAACCACTGTGATGTATAGTTCCAAACTTATGAACTTTTATGTTTGCATTTTACTCATACTTAAACAGCCCTTTTAAAGAAATCATTATGTGATCTCTGATGCTGCAAAAATAAAAAAATCACTATCACTGTCACTGTCATCCTGTTGTTCATCAATTTGCTCGAGCAGGCACCAGTAACGTCTCCACTGTAAGACTTGTTGTTACTGTTTTTGGCATATTGAATACACCACTAGTAGCTTGCCAAGCTCTGCCGTGTTGGGGAAATACTCTCAGTAGCTTGCCAGGCTCTCCGAAAGGGATGAAGGATTCAAACCCAGGTCGGTCGAGTGCAAGGCAAACACCCTACCCACTATGGTATTCTCCAGTCCAATAATTATGTAAGTAGGTTCTTTTCAAAACATTTCATGAAGAGTATAGTGTTCCTTTTTCTCACGTGAATGAAATAATAAAGGTAGTCCCTCTTTATGTTTAATTCTATTTTTGTTCTTTGGGTCTCAATTGGTGGTGTTCAAAGGCTACCCCTGGTTTAGTGCTGGTGTCATGTTTGGTGTTGGGGTCACTATCTCAATACTCAGGAGTGCCAGGGTTCAAAGCGGGGTCTTTTGCTTGCAACGTGTGTACCCCAGCTCTTTGAACTGCCTCTTTTGTCTCTATATGCTAAATTCCAGTCATGTTTCATGCTTAAAGAAAATGAATGTTTGTCTCCAGAGGGAGAATGGTTTTCATTTCAAGATACTTAATAATCTTTGTAAACATTGCTTTAAAGCGCTTTAAAGCAAGATGAATGATTTTTATATTAAAGAGAAATTTAGTGTTTTGTGGCTGAAATGCAGTCAGCACAGGAAGCAATTATGCTATAGAGGTCTGCTCCCGAGAACTTTTATTTCTCTAATATTTTACCCCTGGTGTCACTGATGCTTTTCTAAGTGCAAATGAGAAGAATGCTGCTGTATTTTTTTTTTGGTAATGCTTCTTATTTTTGTGTCTCATCAATAATGAGCCTTGATTCTCTACTATCAATCAGTTCTCATTAAATAATAATGTGGCTGACAATGAAGCTTAATTGTTGTATTTCACTTGAAAATGAAAACATTCAATACCTTAGCTTGCTTTAATGGAGTACTAGTTTGTTATTTTTTAAGAAATAAGTCTTACTCCTTAAAATAATTTTTATTGATGTATCAGGATTTACAGTACTGGTAATCATAACTTCTCATGGATGCATCATTCCAGCACCTTGAACCATTACTGAGGTGCCCACTTCCTTTCACCTGTGTCCCAAAGACCCTTCCCATCCCCTACCCATGTCATGTAAGTTCAGTTCTATAAACAAAGATCTTCAGTTCTTAGAACTTTGACCATTTGTTCCCTTATCATGCCTTAACATGCTTTTTAAAAAATCGTATATTTGAAATCTCTCTCTCTCTCTCTCTCTCTCTCTCTCTCTCTCAGATGTACTGACACTTACACACCTGTAGGTTAATAGAGTTAATCTGGAATTCCACAAAATTTTAAATCAATAATAAGTCCATAAAGTCACTTTTTTAAAAAACTATCTTTTCACAGGCATATAATTTTTTAAAACTATTTTGTGGATAATTGTGAGCTAGCACATTTTAAGACTTCATGAAACAGATAAATTCTAGAAATGTAAAGTTTAGTATGCATGAATAGAGCTAAGTAAAATATAAAGGGAGAATCTGAATAGACCTATATGGTAAGATAATTTGTTTTCTCTTAAGAAGGGCAATATTAGCTTTATGTTAGAAAGTATCATAGATACTGTTTTAGTATCTGCACTAATAAGTTAGTCTTAATTTTTTAAGACATACTTTATATCTACAAGTAAAAATTTAATTGGAAAACAGGCCACTGATTTGGGTTTATTTTACTTTTTAAGCCTTACCCTGTGGTCTACTTCTGGTCTACTGGCTCTGTGCTCAGGATCACTTATGAGGTTGTTCTTGGTACCATATGCAGTTACTAGGATAAACTCTGTTAACCTGCAATGCAAGACAAGTGGTTTATTCACTGTACTATCTATCCAACTCAGACTACTAATTCTAAGGCAGTAGCTTCTTTACTTATTTGTGTTTATGATAAGCAGAAACTTTTGAAGGCTTTAAGATTGGGCTTCATCAATTCCTTTTTTCATAAATATTTTGTATGAATGACCCCCAAACAATAAAACATCAGAGTGAAGCATATATTCTATTGCTGCTATTCTAAACTGCTTGTTCATCTTTAGAATTTTATCTAGTTTGAAAAGGAAATGAGCATTGTAACCTTTACCTTCAGTTTTTCAGTTCAGATAAGACCCAACTATTTTTTTCTTCTAATTCACCCCCAAATGAAGCAAATTAAATCTCATTTATTTGGTTTTAGAGGCACATCCAGTGCTACTCAGGGTTTTCTCCTGGCTATGTGTTCAATGATCACTCCTGGTGATGCTCAGGGGATCTTATAGGATGCTGGGGATCAAACTAGCTAGGCCAAATACAAGACAAATGCCCTACCCACTGTACTATCACTCTGACTCCATTAATTTTCCTTTTAAAAGAAAAAAAAATGTACTGATTTCTATTACTGTTAGATTTAAGAAATTATTGAATTCAAAATGTAAACTCTTGTTTTTACTTTTCTTCAGAATCATTTAGGTAGGTTCACTCATTGGCTAACAAGAGATGTAGAAACAATGAGATGCCCAGTCAATGATAAAAATTAAATGCTGCTGGACACCTTTTATGTCTAAATTTACCTGCTTATCAACCAGGCCTCGGGTTGCCTTCCCCTTTTTGAGCTCTCAGGAAGATGGAGAGTTTTGTAAACTCACTTGATCAGAATCCCAATGCTCTGAAGAGTTAGTATAAATAAGTTGAATATAGAAATGTTGCAGGCAACTTATGTGAAGTTGGGAGACTCAACTGGGATCATCTGAGAAGTTTAGAACTGATAAAAGGCTACATTAAACACCTGCACATTACATACCTTATATCTCCCCAGCTCTACATGGTAAGACATAAGTCCTTAATCAGCATCTGAGTAAGACTTGATCTACCTGGCCTGAGAAATGATCCCTAATACTCTATTTCTCTAGGAACCATGGAACTAAGGCTGCAGCACAGACTTGCTCTTTGTCAAATAGGAAAAATTAGTCCTAATTTATATACAACTTCTTTGCATGTTACTTTCACAGAAAAGATTTTCAGAGGAGATGAATAGTGAGGGGAAAGTTTATTCAGATACTATGAGGAAGGAGAAAGTCATGCATTCAAGCGTGAACAACTGGCTTCTCCAGAGGGCAGTGAGCTAGAGTATGTAGTTCTGGTTGAGATCTAAGCCAGGCTCCAAGAGGGAGGGTATGCACCGCTTGCCTTTGCAAAATTGGTTTTGTAGATTTTCTTCTAAATTGCCCCCACATGCAGCTTTCATGTTGGTAGGAGTCTGTTAGTAGGAGTCTGTTTGTGAATGGGAAGAGTGTTGAGTTTCTATTGATTTACTTTCATGTTCTTATCCCAGACTTCTGATCCTACTGGAACTTCTTTCTCTAGAGGGGATCCAGCCTACTCTGGGCTAGCTGGCACCTGCTAAAGTATTATCCATCTCAGTTCCTGTGTCCACAAAGTGGGTCTGGGCTTCATGCTTTCAACTACTTTAGGGCTAGTGACAGAGTAACTTCTTTCAGTCACAAAGTATTTTTATTACTTCCTGATAGCTCATTGCCAGCCCCTCTTCATCGAATTAGCCAGCTTCGGAAATAAACCTCAGGATCCAGAGATAGTATAGAAACAGGCTGGATGCTTGCATTGCATGAGGTCAGCCTGGATTTGGATTCCTGACATCCTTTATGGTCTCCTGAGCACTGCCAGGAGTAATCCCTGAGCATAAAGACAAGAGTAAGCCCTGAGCAGTGGCAGGTGTGGAGACAGACAGACAGAGAAGAAATAAACATTAGTCTTGTGATTGGTAATCAATACCTACCATTGAGGAAAGTACACATCCTCATAGGGAGTGCCATTTAATGCGTTCTTAGTACAAGAGCTATGACAACTCTAAGAGACAAAGTAGACCAAGTAGATTTTTAGACTCATCCTAGAGTCTCAGCGCACCAACACTGAAGTGATTCTTCAAAGGAGTATTTGTAAAGGTGTTACCTATGGACCCAATGGCACCTTCAACAAATAAATTTTACACCTTGATTTTACTCTACCAAACTATAAAACAGTTTCAGAACTTGTCCTGTTTTCTGGGAAGTAAGAGGCAAAGTAGCGAGAGATCTGTGTTCAGTCACAGCTCTCCGAGAGCGTTGGTGGGGAGGTAAAGGACTTAGCTGAAGTCGAGCTTTGAGTCCTTTCAAAACTCAAAACTCATTGACCTGCCCTGAGTCCATTTAAGGCAGAAACCACTTAGCTTCCAAATATCAAGGAAAGATGAGACCTCATTAAGAAAGAGGATCACTGGCTGTGCAGAGCTCTTCTTTCATTCAACTCCACCAGGAGCCAAATTAGCTTCAAGCAAGGGGATAATAATAGTTGATTGAATAGAGTTGCCTGTCCACATAGACTCAAAGCCTAGAAGTTTCTGAGGAAAGAAAAAATAAACCCTTTTGTTTATTTAAAGCTAGAGTGTAATGTGGAAAGTAGAACCGTGACTTGGCTATTTTTTTGTTTTCTGTCAGCCCATTGCCCTTGACGTCTGAAGATCATAATACTAAGATAATCAGCCCAGGGCACTTTATAGCTATTGTCTCAATGGATAGAGAAACTTAAGGAAAGGGAAGCTTAGTGTGTTGCTCACATAATGGAGAAAATGTCCGTGACATGTCTCTTCCCTTGTGCTGTTTCATTAACCTCGTCTATATGCAGAGAGGCAAACAGACCCAGGAAACAGAGAGGATGCATTTTCAGAACTGGCCTGCTTGATGGCAGAAAGCTTCTTTTTAAAGTTCTATGGTGTGTTTCATTTTATTTCTTTGTCTTTATTTTTTTTTCCTTTTTTCAGGGTGAGGGTGGTTTTTAGATGATACCCACTCGTGACAGGGACATCTGCTGGCTTATGCTCAGGGGGTCTCTCCTGGCTGAGGGAGAAACTGGTACTTTTTGCATGCTAAGCATGCACTCAGGATGGTGGGTTTTCATTCTTAACCTGAGGCCATATTATTTGGGTCCATTTACTTTGTGAATACTCTTCATATTCTCTGTTAGGATTTGTGCGCTTCATTAGTTTTCAATAAAACATTTTTTTAAATATTTTTTTCTTCTTCTTCTTTATTTTTTTTTCTTTTTGGGTCACACCCGGCAGTGCACAGAGGTCATTCCTGGCTCTGCACTCAGGAATTACTGCTGGCGGTGCTCAGGGGACCATATGGATTTAGCCATATACCACCGAATCGAACCTGGGTCGGCTGCGTGCAAGGCAGATGCCTTACCCGTTGTGCTATCACTCCAGCCCCTCAATAAAACATTTTTAAGTACAATTTTCTGATGGTATATGGTTACATCCATAATGTTCAGTTTAATGATACAATAAATGCTCTTTAAGAATGAGTCTTTTAGTCAACTTACGGACAAAATCTAACATTTTATGCTGTTAAAATAATTGGTAGTGCTGGAGAGATAGTAGAGAGGTGACTTTATACCTCTTGTGATATTGCGCTTGCCTTGTGAGAAATAGCATATGGGTTAATGTGCTTGCTCCTGATTTGATTCCTAATACCACATATGGGTCCCAGAGTTAGGAGTAAGCCCTGAGTAACTTACAGGTATGTTGCCCCATCTCACCTTCCCTGAACTTCTTCACCGCCAAAAATAAGTTTGGTAATTATTTCTTTTACTGTCAGAAGTGTACTTCAAGCCAATTGTACGTTAATATTTAGTCCCACCCCCATCTTATCTCTCTCTACACAGGTTACTTCAGTTCTATTATCAGTGCCCATTATTTTGACTTCTTATTTTATTTTTTCTTCATCCATTTTATAGCCTTATACTGTACACTTAATTGAAATCATATAATGTTTGTCATTTCCCCCTGACTTATTTCAGTTTAATTAACTCCATAGATCTGTCATTAGGAGAGGTTTGGTTCCACTGCTGCTTGAGTCTCAGTCTGTGGAGAGACAGGTCAAGAACGAACTTTCCTGACAATCAACCGGCAGGTTGGAAGATGGCAGGCATGTGTCCTCATAGCATCCTTGGTGTCTAAATAGTCAAACGGGTTAGTTTTTTTTCTTTATAGTGAAAAAGCAGAGAAGAAAGCATAGACTGTAGACTGGATCTCAGTATGAAAAATAAAACCCTCCTGTAGACTGGAACATTGTGTCACACTCCATCCTATGGGTAAACCTAAACAAATGTCACCCTTTTTTTGTTTCGGGACTATACCTGGCTGTCCTCAGAGTCACAGTTGCTCAGTTTTGCAGGATTACACCTAGAGGGGTTTCCGGATCATATGTGGTGCCTGGGATTAAACCCGGGAAAGGCATGCATATTATACCCTGTGTACTATCTCTCTGGTTCAACAAACTCCTTATGTGGGTTTTGTGGGGAAGGGTAAACAAGATATACTCTCCTTCTCATTTCATGTTGGGGCAAAGCCAGTTGTTTTTGTCTAATAAAATCTTTTGTCTATTTGAGAGCTACTTCCATTTTTATACAACTGGCAACTTTTCCTCTTTTTTTCCCCCAGCTAAACTGTACTCAGTAGTATTAATGTAGGATGTTTTCTCTGTCCAGTCTTCTATTAATAGGCACTTTAGTTTTTTTTTCCATGTTTTATTTATTGTAAATCACATGCATTAAGCATTTGGTTTGATATCATTTTTATGTTAATGTTTTCATAGTCTTTGGATACACACCCCAGACTGGGATTGCTCGATTATATGGTAGCTCTAGCTTTGATTTCTTCAAGAGGCTGTAGTGCATTCTGAGATTCAACAATTTACGTTCCAAGTGTGCGCAGGAGTTAATTTTTTTTCTCCACAGCCTCATCACACTTGTTACTGCTGCCTTTGATGTAAGCTATTCTTGCAGGTGTGAGGTGGTGGCTCAACTTGGTCTAATTTGCATTTCCCTAATTATCAGTGATAACGAGTATTTTTTAAATCTGCCTATTGGCCCCTCATATATCTTCTACAGGGATGAGAAGCTTCATCTGTTCTCTGTAAATGGTATTTCTATAAACATTTTTTCATTTCAAATTTCTGGCCATAGTTGCCACAGATTTGCATGTTTTTAACAGAATCTTAATTTTTCGATTAAAACTAATGTGAAAAAAACCTTCTTTTAGGCTCTCTGTGTTTATGTGTCAATATAGTCAAATGTAACAGGTTCAGCTCTTTTGGGGTGGGGTGGGGTGGCTGGGCCACACCGCGATGCTCAGGTTCTAATACCAGTAGTGCTCAAAGGACCATCAAGGGCTGGGATCAAATGGGAGTCATCTGCACGCAAGGCAAGTGCCTGAAGCTTCGTGCTAGCTCTCTAACCCTACCCATACAGATTTGGAAGATTTGGAATAATCTTCTCCTCCAAGATAAAGCCACAGATAAAGATATGTGCAGATATGACTGGGGTCTGGGAAGAGGCAGGAGTTGTTCCGTATTATATTTACCTAAAGGTTCTGCAGCCTCCTTTTTTTGGGAGTGGATTTCTCCCCTTTACTCTATTTTAATGAATTGTTTGAGTTTGCACTGCTCTCTCTCGGAGATTCACTAGATCTCTTCCCAAAAGGCTTTAGATTAAAAGTAGGGACCGAGGAAGATGAAAAGTGTTTCATGCTTAGAATGATTACTGAATCACAGCTGCATCATCATGCTTGTAGCAGGTACAGGAGTCTTCATTAGTACTGTGCCTGCTGCCCTTGGAACAAGGGTGCTGTACAGATCCCTGTCTCAATCTCCCAGATCCAGACGAGCTCAACTGGTAGTTCAGCCCTTGTGTTAACTAAAGTGATGATTACACAGCGAGCTGAATGCCCTGTCTATTCATTCAGAAGTTAAAGCCAATTTTGCTCCTGGTCTTTAGTGCTCTACTTTTTGTTCAGTATGAACATTAGTATATTTGAAATACAGTGTGAATTGGGGCTGGAGTGACAGTACAGCAGTCACCTTACGAGCCTTATAAGCCGTTCACCCAGACTTGATCCCCAGCATCTTTTACGGCCCTCTGAGCACCACCAGGAGTAATTCCTGAGTGCAGAGCCAGGAGTAACCCCTGGGCATTGCTGAGTGTGACCCCCAAACAAAACAAACAAACAGTTTGTATTAAGAATAGGGAGATCTTCTTAAATACCATGATCTTAGTTTTTCTTAGAAGCTTTTGTTTTTATTTTGTTTGGTGGCCATACCTGGCAGTGCTCAGGGCTTCCTCCTGGCTGGTGGGGATAACTTTTGGTATTCAGGGATCACTCTTGAAACTTTTGGCACCATATCAGGTGCAGGGAAATAACCACTTGTGCTCGGCAAGTGCCTTAACCTCTGTACTATCTTTGCAGCCCCTCTTGGAAGCTTCTCGTAAAGAATTTCTATCTGGTTGTCTCTGGCGTGTCATGGAAGCAGCAGTCTGCTGGATGGAGAGCAGTTGGCATTGTTCCCTCTTACCCATGCAGGCCGGGCCTCCCACCCGGAGCTCATGAGTCTCTTTGTGGGGTGGAAACTAGAAGCTCTTTTATTGCCTAAGCAAAACGAACAAATAATTATCCTGCTGTAAAAGAAAATACTGATAATTATAATTTGCCAGGCATATTGTGCAAGGAACGGGAAAGACAAAGTGTTAATGTTGGCAAATCCCAGAACAGAATGCTTCTAGAGACGGAAATAAATTCCTCCATTTAATAGCCTCCCTACAGAAATGCTAAAAACTTCAGGGAATGTTGTGGGGAGAAAACACTATCGTTATGGTATATTGTGCATAATGAAATAACTGAAGATTTTAAATGTAGTCGAGAATTTCCAACTGATTTTATTTAGTTCCCAGAAGTGTGTGAGTGAAAGTGAGATTATGAGTGAACAAAGGTGAATAAATAAGGTATGAAAAGACAATATGAAGATTGTGTCGCTGTGTCACTATCACTGTCATCCCATTCTTCATCAATTTGCTCGAGTGGGCACCAGTAATGCCTCCATTCGTCCTAGCCCTGAGATTTTAGCAGCCTCTCTTTACTTTTCCTTCCCGAGTGCCACATTGGAGGCTCCTTCTGGGTCAGGGGAATGAGACCCATCTTTGTTACTGTTTTTGGCATATCTAATACACCATTAGGAGCTTGCCAGGCTCTGCCATGCAGGCAGGATACTCTCAGTAGCTTGCCAGTTTCTCTAAGAGGGAGAACTAAACAATAAGAGATTGCATACTTCCGGGAGCTTTGTTTTGTAGTCTCTGGATGTTGGCCGTTGATGGGATTACACAGCACCAGGAGCAATTTATGGGTGTGACTGCCTAGCTATTGGAAAAAGGGGAATCTGGGTGGAGGAGGCCCAGTCCCAATCCAAGCAGGCATGGAGATCTCAGTCCTGGGTCCCACACACCTGGGTTCCTCTGCCAGTTCCTTCATGGGTGAGGCTCGTCCGAGTGTGTGGAGAGTTGTCTTGAGCATGGCTGTGGCTGGGTTCTGGAGGCCTTCGGCTGCTGGGGCTCTACTTGGGCCGGGAGGGAAACTCAATCTGCCCCCATCTGAGAGGCCCTGGTGAAGACAGTCAGGTGTGGGGGCAGGAGACTCTGCCATGAAGACTGACATAACAAAAATAAGAAATTTGGGGATGGGGGGCAGAGCAATAGTACATCAGGAACAGAATTTGCCTTACACGCTGCGGATGTGGGTTCTATTGCTGGCATACTGTAGGGCCCCCTGAGCTGGCTAGGAGTGATCCCTGAATGCAGAGCCACCAGCAAGCCCTGAGCACTGCTGTGTGTGTCCTAAAAACAAAACAAAACAAAGTTGATTTTTGCCAGCTGATCCGATATTTAGCACAAGGGCTGAGGATGCGATGCTCAGACTGCAGTACCAGAGTACCCAGGTCACTCCAAGTCACGCCAGAGTGACCGGGACCCTCAAGGGCTAATATCTCACACATATCCAATGAAATGTGTCAGAGTGCTCATTTCACATTCAAATGAACAAACTTTTGTAACAATATTTGATATAGGACCAGATGACATTGAAATGAATTTTCCTCAAACACAGATTACATTTCAAAGGGGAAAAGGGGTTGGATATAGCACTGAAGGCTGGGCAGGTGCTCTGCAGGCAGGATTCTTGGGTTTGATTCCCAGCATCTCCTCACCTCCTTAGCACTGCTGGGAGTTGCGCCTAAGCAAGGCCAGGTGGGGCCCACATCACCCACCATCTCATAGGAGAAACATGGGAGACAGTCTTTAGTTTGAAAGAAAAGTTGGATGTTCTGAAATAAGTTTCCTATAATTATGCCTGTATTGACATCATAACTTAGGGGTGTTCCTCTTTTGGGTTTGTTTTTGTTTGGGGGGCACACCTTGTGATGCTCAGGGGTTATATCTGGCTCTGAACTCAGGACTTACCTGTTGGTGGTGCTGGGGGGACCATATGGGATGCCAGGGATCAAACCTGGGTAAGTTTCATGCAAGACAAATGCTCTACCCACTGTACTATCTCTCCAGTCCCTATAACTTACATGTTTTAATCGTAGAAAAAAAAATAAATCAAGTGGATTTTTTTTATAATTTCACCATAAATTTTAGTGAGAACAATTCAATAACACTTATGTCACATTTGAGTTTTATAACATTCCTTAAGAAAGCTTTTATATACAAAAATTTCAGGAATTTAATCACTTTTCCTAATTTACTAAACATGCAAATATTTACAAAGAAAATCTTGTATCCTTTTTCGTGTTACTATTCCCTCTATCTCTGCATAACTGATTTAACCATACAATATCTTCATTTTTCCCCCCATGATTTTTCTAGTACTTGAGCATTTCTCTAATACTGCTTTCTTGGGGCTAGACAGATAGTATCGGAATTAAGTTACTTACCTTGAATATGCAAGGCGAGCACCTTGCCTGCTGTACAACATTTCTCACACACAAGTCAAAGCCATTCTTAACTCAGCCCACCAAAGGCAGGTTTCCAACCAAATCTAGGGCAACCTACCCACTCCCTTAACTCATAGCTTTCCTTCTTGGTTTTAAGTTAAAAAGTAAATATAGATTAATTGCCTCATTTAAAATAGTCTATCTTATAGAAAGATTGCAGTCATATGTAGAATATGAAGTAGCAGATAGGTACAAGCTTGCAATGATGCAACTTCTAGCAGAAATTTCTCTGGACCTAGTTACTAAAATACTAAAATACAGAAATCCAAAATCTCGTGGTGGCTATTGTGACCACACGACCTCATATGTCTTCATTCTCAGCAATGGAAAACAGATTATCAAGTACTTCTTTTCCAGCAGGTCCAACTTGGGGGGGGGGGAACTCCAAATAATAATAGTGAGTTTTTTGTTGAATAATTGAAGGTAATCAAAGTAAAGAGAAAGTAAAGTGAAATTTATCAGCTACAGAGACGGGGTAGGGGGCTAAGGGGGTGGGGGGGAGGTTTACTGTGGTAATTGGTGGTGGAATATGTGCACTGCTGAAGGGATGGGTGTTCGAGCATTGTATAACTGAGACTTAAGCCTGAAAGCTTTGTAATTTTCCACATGGTGATTCAATAAAATAAATAAAAAATAAATTAAAAAATAAAGTGTCAGTCTGATCATTAAAAAATAAATAGATAGATAGATAAATAAATAAATAAATAAATAAATAAAATAGTCTGTCTTTAGCAGCCAGAGAGCTAGTACAAGGGTTAAGGCGCCCACCTTATCTTGCATACAGTTGACCCTAGTTCAGTGCCTGGTACTGCATGCTCCCCCAGCACAAGTCAGGAGTAGCCTGAGCACTGCTGTTGTGGCTTAAATACCACAAACAAATCACCACCATCAACAAAACTATAAAGGGGTTGGGGGTACAGCTCACTGGAGAATACTACCCTGCATGTGGAGTCTCTAGGTTCAGTCCTTAGTTCCGCAAAAACACCATACCACTTCCCACAAAACTGAAAACCAGTGAAAATAAGGTGCTTGCCTTGCATGTGGACAATCTAATTTGATTTCCAGTACCACATCCCATCCCCCCAAAACACTACCAGGAGTGATCCTGACCATGACCAGGTGTGGCTCAAATCCATGCCCTGAAAAGAGTGTCTTTAACTTATTTAAGGTTGCAAAAGGACTGAAGCAATAGCACAGTGGGTAGGGCGTTTGCCTTGTACCCAGCTGACCCAATTTTGATTCCTGCATTACTCTTGGAGAGCCCAGTAAGCTACTGAGAATATCCCGCCCTCATGGCAGAGCCTAGAAAGCTACCCGTATGCCAAAAACAGTAACAAGAAGTCTCACAATGGAGACATTACTGGTGCCTGCTAGAGCAAATTAACAAGCAACGGGACGACAGTGCTACAGTGCTACCTTGAATATGGTCAACCAACTCTTATTTGATCTCCAGTAGAGCAAACGGTTCTCTGAGCAAAAAGCCAGGAGTAGTACCTGAACACAGCTGGGTATGTACCCAAAACCAAAAGAAACAAAATTGTTTTCTTGCCGTTTAGAAAATCATGCCGCTTTTTACAGGAATTGCATTCTCAGTTGCAGCTGAGTAATACCATAGTTATGCTCTCAGATATTAGCATCTTCACACAGTCTTCTTCACAAGAGAGCAAAAACCTTTTAATGAGATAGAAACCAATGTAAAGAAAAAGAGACTGTACATAGTGGAATACTACACAGCTGTTAGGAAAAATGTGGTCATGAAATTTGCCTGTAAATGGATGGACTTGGAAAATACCATGCTGAGTGAAATGAGTCAGAAGGAGAGGGACAGATATAGGACGACTGCATTCATTTGTGGGATATAAAATAGAAAGTATAAAAGTCATATCCAAGGGCAGGGAAAACAGGCCAGGAGGACTTGTCAATGGTTGGAAATTAGCATGAGAGTGTGAAGGATGGAAGGTAGTTAAGATAGAGGAGGGTCCATTGTGACAACATTAGTTGGAAATGATCACTCTGTTTAAGAACTGAGTGTTAAAAGCGTGTAAAGGAATATATGTGCTAACCTTTCAGCATCTGTATTGCAAACCATAATGCCTAAAGTGTGTGTGTGTGTGTGTGTGAGAGAGAGAGAGAGCGAGTGAGAGAGAGAGAGAGCGAGTGAGAGAGCAAGCGAGCGAGAGAGTGAGCGAGCGAGAGGGAGAGAGGGAGAGAGAGAGAGAGAGAGAGAGAGAGAGAGAGAGAGAGAGAGAGAGAGGCCTGACTTAGAGGCAGGTAAGGTTGGGTGGTAGTTTGGGGGTGTGGGAGGGATACTGGGCTGGGGACATTGGTGCTAGGAAATGACACTGGTAGAGGGATGGGTGTTGGAACATTGTATGTCTGAAACCCAATCATGAACATGTTTATAATGCTCTATATCAGTAAAATAATAATTTTAAAAAACTTGATTATAGTAGAGTTGTACAGTTCTATGAATATACTAAAACTCATTGAATGATATACAACTTATATAGACTGTGAATTATGGACTGGAGCAATAGCACAGTGGATAGGGTGTTTGCCTTGCATATGGCCGACCCGGGTTCAATTCCTCTGTCCCTCTTAGAGAGCCTGGCAAGCTACAGAGAGTATCTCGCCTGAACAGCAAAGCTGGCAAGCTGCTTGTGGTCTATTTGATATGCCAGAAACAGTAACAAGTCTCACAATGGAGATGTTACTGGTGTCCACTCGAGCAAATCGATGAACAACGGGACAACAGTGCTACAGTGCAGTGAATTATAGTTGAATAAAATTGCCATTTAAAAAGTGTGTCTAGAGGCTAGGGAAATAGCTAATATATCCAGGAGGAAAAAAAAGATATAGTGAGCACTCATTTTATAAACTGTTAGTGACTCATGTTCACATTATAAAGAGCAGACCCATTAGAAAAGAAATTCTGGTTTCTTAAAGTTTCTTTAAGAAACCATCCCTTTGTTTGACATTACCACTGTGGAACATTAGTAACACATTGTGCAGTCCTTTTGATTCCTGGCTCTTTCAGAAAATTATTTTAAGACTACTAAATGTATGTGATGGTTAAAAATATAAAAAGAAAGCTAAATTGCTTGGAATGACTACAATACCTTTGTTGTCAAGCTCAAATGATGTTGTTCCTCTTGGCATTAACATATGAAGAAAGGATCAAGAAATTGGTGTTAAAAATAAATCAGAATCTTGTGAACCCATTCTAATTAAAAGAAAAATGTTAAGAGGTCCTGAGAGACAGTAAAGTGGGTAAACAACCCACCTTGGTTGAACTCCTGGAACTCTATATGATCCCTGGGTGACCCTGCCAGGGGTGACCCCTGAGCACAGAGCCAAGAGTATGCCCTGAACACAGCCAGGAGTGGTGCAAAAGCAAAAACAATAACAACAGCAAACAGATTAAGCACCGCCTATGTCTACTATACAGGACTGGAGAGACAAAGAATTGAGCTCATGATTTGCAGGTGGGAACCCTGGGTTGCATCCCCAGCACTGCCTGGTTTCCTGGCCACCCTCAGGAGTGATCCTCAAGCACCTAGCACTGCCCCCAGAGAACTATTTGGTACAGCTCCCAAACGAATATAAACATTTTGTAAAGTTAAGAGATGTTCTAAATAGCCAATGCTTCCCCCTCCCCCACTCCAGATTCCTGGTTCAGTACATTTATAACAAATTTTGAAATATGATAAATTATTCCCTCCCTTTCAGTGGTCTTCAGTGCAAAGCCATGAAACTATTTTACTGCCCCGTGCTCCAGTTTTTGTCTTGACCAGGCTGGTACCCTTTAATCCATAGTCATCTGAAAAAAACACAAAAAAGCTTGTTTGGTTGTACCTGTACCTGCTTCTATTTAGAACTATCTTTACCTGTTTTCTATATAACCTGTCTAACATGCTTATTCTCGTTGCTGCTTCATTTCTTATCGAGACATTCGCTGTACCACTGTCATCTTGTTGCTCATCGATTTACTCAAGTGGGCACCAGTAACAACTCCATTGTGAGACTTGTTACTGTTTTTGGCGTGTCGAATACACCACGGGTAGCTTGCCAGGCTCTGCTGTGTGGGCAAGATGTTCTCGGTAGTTTGCTGGGCTCTCCAAGAGGGGTGGAGGAATTGAACCTGGGTCGGCCATGTGCAAGGCAAACACTTTACTTGCTGTGCTATCACTCCAGCCCATCGATACATTATCTTTTTGGTTTTTTATAGATTTTTTTTGCCCTATTACTTGTTCAAAATATTTTTGAGAGATCACCAACACTAAACTCTTTGGAGATTTGACTGGTTATCTTTACCTTTATTCCAAATGACTCCTCTTTGCCAGCAGTGGCACTGTAGAAAGAATACCAAAGACTTGATTTCCTTCTTGAGATTCAACCCACAAGTGAAATTTCAGACAAGTTGAAAGGTACTGTATGACGGAGAGAGACCAACTTCTGCACACAGTGTAGTATTTATAAATATTACTATCAAGAGATATCATTTGTGGTCACCCACTTCTCTTTTTTAGTAGATTCATCAGAGATGACTTGAGTAGCTTCTTTATTATTAGCTTTGTTTTACCTTGTCCTGATACTATTGGTTTATCCCAAAATACTTGTTCATGTATTTTGCTGAGTTCATCCAAATCAAAATTGATCTTCCTAAAACCTAGTTATCTAATGTGTAATCTTAAACCCTCAAAAATTACTGTGGTTGCAGAATAAATATTAATATTTTTCCATGAAGATTCTCATTCTGGAGGCCAGAGAGATAACATAGCAAATAGGAAGCTTGCCTTGGATGTCGCTGACCCAGGTTTGATACCTGGTACTCCATATTGTCCCCCAAGTCTTACCAGGAATGATCCCTGAGCACAGAGCCAGGAGTAAACCCTTAGCATGCCCACATATGGCTTCCCTCATCTGGGAATGATTTTTGTACTGTCATTTGTCCCCATACACATTTCCAGTTCTGTCTCCAAAATTGCCTATGCATATGCCAGTGACTTGCATTTCTCTTTGCCCCAACCTCCAGAGCATCTATTTGTTTTTGGTTTGCTTCTGCTATTCAGTTCTGTCTCAGCCTTTGCTTACTTAGATTATACCTAACTTTGCAATGTCATCTTAAATATCATACCCCCTAAATAATTGAAAGATGGTATTTTATTTTATTTGATATAGTTCACTCATTGGCATTTTTTTCCATGCAGGTGTGATTATATAAACTCCTTTGAATGCAGAAAAGGATGTTTCATGCATTTTTTTAACAGGACACAATGTCTAATATCTAGTAATTAATGATATGTGCAACTTATATGTATCTGATATATGGACTTATATATAAACTCATAACATGGGATAGCATGGGATTGAGACTTGAGAATGATATCAGTAAAGTCTACTGAGACAGAATCTTCAAGACAAGAGGATGGTTTTAGTCTTTTTCTTAAGACTGGCAAAGTATTTTTATGAACAATAATTCAAGCAAAACAAGAATATCTATTACTTTATCTTTTTTTCTCCTAGATACAATAATAAAGATAAAATTTGATGGGTGACATATATCTATTTTGTGAAATCGTGGTAGGATCTGTGATGTTTTAAATTTGTTTTTACTGAATCCCTTGCTATACAAAGAGAAACTTGTGTTATTCTCATGGAATGAACAAACCCTTATTAGAATTATTCAGTTCAATTTTATAAAGAACTATTTGTTCCAGTCCTCCTACAGAAAAAGCAATCAAAGCTACTTGAGTAGTAATAAATAGATACATAAAGGTCACATTTTTTTCTATTGTACAATAGCTGTGCTTTAGACCTGTACAATCTAAAGAGTGCAGAAATGCATCTCTAAACTGCACATGGTTAATACCTATTTATTTAGCTCAAATGCTTTTAACCTGAGCAGTGTTGGTTTCCAGGTAGTGTACAAATGGGATCCAGGAAGCTTTTGTACATAAAGGTCAAGCCCATGTAGTTGCAAAACAGTGCGGGGGCACGCAGGGGACTCAAGCAATTGGTGGCATAGAGCCGCCTCCCCAGACTGGATGATGGGCGATGGACAGAAGAAGGACCTGGGGGATGGAGAAACAGGAACTGGGCCCCAGACTGGTCAGTAGACAGTTTATTTCTTTCTCCTCCTCATCGTAGTCTGATCTTTCCCTTACAGAGCAATCCTAGTTAGAGTTTTGTCTGTAGTCCCAAATCATCATAGTTCCATCAATCCTAGTCTCGTAGACCTCAAAATCCTCTACTTCCATTTTCACTATCTAATCCTCCTTCTAGTCCCCAAAGGCCTCAAAGTATCAGTTCTCATCCTCCTCCTTCTTTTCTAGTCTTCAGCTTTCTAGTCCCCTTTTCTTACAGCATAGTTATATAGAAACCATGATGGGTGGGGGATATACAAAAGGTGGGGTTGAACATTATCATTACAACAAAGATATGTGAAGCCACTCCTTTAGGAGATTAACTCAAGGACAAAATCTCATCAGCACTCCAGACTACTAGGAGATCTGCTTAAGGGAGGATTCTATCTAAAAGTGCATTGCTTTCTCCTTTCCTTAGCTAGTAATCCATTTAAACAATCTTATTGAATTTACTTCTGCTAATACTTATAGTCATTTTGTATGAACACAGTAAGAGATATATTAAGCTTAAAGATTGGCTCTTCCTGGGGACATCTTGCTATATATTCCAGACCATAGTCCTCAGGTCAGGTTAGTCTTTCCTAACCCCAGCAGGGTCCTTATTCAGTTATTTCTTTTTGGGTCATGACAGAGTTTGTTCTATGGCCGTCTCTTAATTTATTATATACTTATGGCTCTTAGTTTTTCTCTTTTTGATGCCAGTGTAGCTCACAGCTTGCCCTGGGTCCATCCAGTTCATTCTTCAGAACCCCGCTTTTGAAGTGCCAGGAACTAAGGGCAACTGATGCTTAAGTCAAGTAAATATGGATCCTCAGGAGTAAATATTATTTTGGAGTCAATTAACTCCCTTGTTACAAGCATAGCATAAACTGTCTTCCTGTGTCTACACAAAAAGGACATTGCTAAATAAACCATGCAAATGCCATAAAAGAAAGAGAAAAGCAATATTGGATTATTAGTGCTTGATGGAATTGGGTGTGCCTCAGGGGCACTGTTGTGGGAGTAGCTCAATAAACCTTACAACCCAGTATTATCCAGTGTATTTATAACATATAAAAACATGAAAATTGGGAATTTTTTGAGAAGAGAAAAATCCATAAATTTTTGGAGTAAAAAACTTGGACCTATCTTATCTCATGTACAGGCTAAATGCCTATGCAGTAAAATACAACAACATTTGACGTAAGACTATTGCTAAGGCAATACTTTGAGAATAATAGTGTTTTCTTACTAATTGTATAACATTGGTTTGTTCTTGCTCCTCCCAGAGGACTCCCACCACAGTGCTCCCAGGATCTACCAAATTCCATTAGGCACTCCTAATCCTATATTGCTTTTCTCTTTCCTTTGTGTCCTCTGCATGGTTTAGCAATGTCCTTTTTGTATAGACACAGGAAGGCAGTTGATGCTTTGCTTTTGTTACGTGGGAATTAAATGACTCAAAAATATTTACTCCTAGGCATCCATCATATTTACTTGACTTAAGCCTCAGCTTCTCTAGCTTCATAACACCCCCAAAAGAAGGTAATGGTGAGGGACTTGGATGGACCCAGGGCAAGCTGCTGGCTACCCTGGCATTGAAAAGGGACAAACTAAGACTAATGTTAAGAGCACGATCATGGAACTAACTGTCGTAACTCCAAAAGAAGTAACTGAATAAGGACCCTGCTGGCGTTAGGAAAGACTAACCTGACCTGAGGACTGTGGTCTGGGATTTATAGCAAGATGTCCCCAGAAAGAGCCACTCTTTAAGCTTAATATATTTCTTACTGTGTTCATACAAAAATATTAGTATTTTTACTAAATTAGTATCTATACTATAAATATTAGTAGAAGTAAATTCAATATGATTGTTTAAATGGATTACTAGCTAAGGAAAGTTGAAAGCAATGTGCTTTTAGTTAGAATCCCCCCCCCAACCCCTTGAGCAGATCTGAGTGCTGAACCCCCAGATGAGATTTTGTTCTAGGAGTTAATCTCCTAGAACTTTCCCTGAAGAAGGGGCTTTACATCTGTTTATTGTTATGATAATATTCAATCCCACCTATGTGTACCCACACCCTTCATAATTTCTATACAGCAATGCTGTAAGTGAGAAGTGAAGAAGGAAAAGGAGTGAAATAAAAACAGTCACTGATTACGAACCAGCCTGTGGCTCCATTCTTTTGTTCCTTTGGCTCTGTCTTGTCATTCACCTATTGCCTTGGGCCAGCCTTGGGAGGTGGTTCTTGGCCACTCAATGCTGGCAGCAATGCTCGCCATGGACATCCACACTTTTTGAACTCACAAACTGATATAAGTGACAGCCAAAATACCAGTAGGATTAATTACATATCACATAGGGGGCTGGAGCCATAGCACAGCGGGTAGGGCGTTTGCCTTGCACGCGGCCGACCCAGGTTCAATTCCCAGCATCCCATATGGTTCCCTGAGCACCGCCAGGAGTCATTCCTGAGTGCAGAGCCAGGAGTGACCCCTGTGCAACGCCGGGTGTGACCCAAAAACGCAAAAAAAAAAAAATTATATATCACACAGTGGTGTTCTTTCTCAAATTGTAATTCCACACATCATCTTCCTAGGAATCATATTCAGTATTTGCAGAGGATATAGATTTTCCAGCCCGCCTCCTTTTCTCTAGAATCAGAAAACTTGGAATGCAGGGGGAACCTTGGTCTTTTTTTTTTCTTAGAAAAAATACAAAATGTTATCAATGAACATGAAAGAAGACCTAAATGAATAAGCCATATTCACTAAATAGAAGATTCAGTATTTGAAGATGTAAATTTCCCCAAGTATTTTGTTCATATAATGGAAGGTCAATTAATAGCTCAATTTACTTTTGTAAATTTTTTTTTTTTGGTTACACTTTTAAACAGAATCCCCAGTGCATATTTACCTACCGAGTTGGAAGACACAGTAGGACATAGTAAATAATGAGACTCTTTCCTGATTCACTGTTTTGACAAATCAGTCCTGCCTACCCAGTTCAGTAAGTTGTATATTATATGTTAACACAAGTGCCATGTAATGTACTGAATGCATGCCCAGTCCTATGTGTCATTCAATTTTTTTTATTATTATTAGTGAATTACCGTGGGGGTACTATTACAGACTTACAAACTTTTGTGCTTGCGTTTCAGTCATACAATGATCAAGTACCCATCCCTCCACCAGTGGCCATTTTTCACCACCAATGGTCCCTTCATCCCTCCCACCACCCCCATCCCTGCCCCGCCTCTACGGCAGGACATTCCCTTTTGTTCTCTCTCTTTCCTTTTGGGCGTTGTGGTTTGCAGTAGAGGTATTAAGTGGCCATCATGTTCGGTCTATAGTCTACTTTCAGCTCGCATCTCTCATCCCGAGCAGGCCTTCCTAGCACCCTTTGCTTGATGGTCCCTTCTCTATCTGAGCTGCCTTTTCCCCCAGCATTCGAGGCTGGCTTCTAAGCTATGGAGTAATCTTCCTGGTACTTATCTCTGCTGTTCTTGGGTATTAGTCTCCCATTCTGTTACTTCTTAAGCCTATTCTTTGTCCTTAATTTTTTTTACAAGAAAGTATATAAAATTTTCCGTAGCATATATAGGTGAAGAAATTACGGTCCAACGAAATTTAATTATTTGTTACAGAGAGATCTGCCTGCTTCTGAAATCTTTAACTCTATTATTGAGTAGTCTCTTTTGATAACTGTTTAACTAATTCTTCATTGCATAAAGTATGTAGAAAAAAGAAAGTGAATGGGGTTTACTTGTTCCTTTTAGAGATACATCAGCATCTATTGAAATCTATGATTATCAAAAACAATGCAAATTTGTAACCAGCTAAATATCACACTTGAGCCTCTCTTGCTAAGTCCTATTGTCTGATACTTTTCGAAAAAACTTCCAGAGGTAACAGTTTGAATGTCAAAAAATTCCTTCTAGTTATTGTTAATTTATAACAAGCAATATACAGAAAAACTAAACATTACATTATGTAAAGTGAATAAGTATCTACCAGCATGTATGACTATCAAAAAACAACCCCCCTTGAAAAAGAAATAAGCTAAAAGATATGTAACTTGATAAAAAAAAAAGTGGAAGACTGGTTAGTTGGACAACTTTAAAACATGGGGTTTTACTTGAGTTTTTGTCTACAGGAGAGGGCTTTGTGGTGGGTGTTTATGCATTAACAGTTGAATTATTTTGACAGTCATCTCTATATTATGAACTTACTTGAAAGAATCTGATTTTCTTTTCAGACACAATAAATGTTATTAACTTTGAGAGTGATAAGACCCCTGTTTTCTAATTAGTTCAAAAATACATTTGCATTTCAGTTATAATCATCAGATAAAGTTAATTTGACTTTGAATTAAGCAGCATTCTAAAATATCTTCACAGACTATTTCTTTTGGAGTAAAAGTCTTTTAGTTGTTTTATTAATTATTCAACAGAGATAGCTGTTCAGAAGCAAATTTTCATGAAATTTGGAAATTTTTAGGACACCAGTAAATTTTAGGAAATGAGAAATTTCCCCTGGATGTGAAGTGACTGAATTTGGCAGCTGCTGTATTGGGGTGTACTGAGAATGCTCTTTCTACACTTCCAGTACCTACTCTATAGTAGGCATATTATAGCCAATAACTTGTTCAGTAAGAGAATTATTATATAGATTTACACTAAAACTTCAGAGACTTTAGGTGATGCTACACGCAGTCAATACAATTTTTTTTTTTTTTGCTTTTTGGGTCACACCTGGCAATGCACAGGGGTTACTCCTGGCTCTGCACTCAGGAATTACCCCTGGCCGTGCTCAGGGGACCATATGGGATGCTGGGATTTGAACCCGGGTCGGCCGTGCAAGGCAAATGCCCTACCCGCTGTGCTATCTCTCCAGCCCCTCAATACAGTATTTGAGAACCTGGTGAGAAATTAATGATATATGTTTAAGCTCCATTAGGGTGTTAAAACTTCCTAGAAGTTTCAAAGGAAATCTTACTTAAGAACAAGATGTTTATTACCTCCTTTTGATAGTTAAAGTCCTTATCTTTGAGGCTGGCAGTGGAGTTAAATGTTTTTGCTTATCATTTAGTAGAAATCTTTCAGATTTTAATGCTAACATCTGACAGGGTCCCGTCAATTTGTCTTCTCCATGTGTTTGCTGATGTAATGACTTTTAGTGGAGGCTGCAGTAAGACCACCTTCTGTTTCATAGAGTACTAGATCTCCAGAAAACCTGAGAGAATAGTTAAGGGCTTGAAAGAGACGTATGCAGGAATAACATTCAGTTTATGCTAACTATATAGACGAAGGCAAAGAGGAAGCCACAAATAGTTGTTTTTTCATTTCAACCTTGTGTGTTATTGTGTGTGTGATTGTGTGTGTGTTTGTGTGTGTGGACACACACCCAGTTACTTTTGATTTGCTGCTCAAGGATCAACTACTGGCGGGGACCATTTATGGTGTCAGGATCTGAACCAGATCTGATTTGCTTGTGTCAATCCTTGGTTTCCAGCAAGACACTCCAGCCCTACAGTAGGATGTCTTTGGAATAGAAAAAACTAAAATCGTAATTAGATACAGCAAGCAAATCACACTGTAGTAGAATCTACTCATTTTCTAAGGCAGGATGTATAAGATCTCCCTTCCAAGCAAAGTTCCTGCTGAAATGGAAATAAGGCAAATCGCGTTTCGCCAATTGCAGGGGATTTTCCAATGTTGGGAAGATCCCAAGGAGATCTGGGCAGTGGGGGAGAGTGGGAAGAAGCAGCCTCACATATGAGAATAGATTGCTACAAATTCCGAATGTGATTTTTTTTGGGGGTAGTGCAATTACTTATTAGGAACCATGGTTTTAAAACATAATACATGTTTTCAGCCTTAGTAATAGGATACACACCTGCAACGCTAATGTTTCTGTGTGACATTATCACAGTAGAAATTGAATAAAATGTCTAAAAGTTACACAAGGTGGAGCCTGGCAAACTATCTGTGGTTTATTCAGTATGCCAAAAACAGTAACAAGAAGTCTCACAATGGAGACGTTCTTGGTGCCCACTCGAGCAACTCGATGAACAACGGGATAACAGTGCTACAGTGTAGTGCTAGAGTCTAAAAGGACAAAAAAAGACGAATTAATTGTAAAAAACTACTTTTGACCATTCACTAGCCTGGTGTCGCTCTAAAAGCAATTCTGAGCATGAGGATGTAATTCTACCTCTCAAATAAACTTTTGTGCTTGCAAATACTGAATGTGGCTGATGCAATTCCAGGGGAACCCAGGGGAGCCCAGAGGAACCCAAGCAAAGCCTCAGCAGCCCTCACATTCCTTTGGAACAACAGTAATTAGACCAGCTGGAATATTTGCAACCTCATTGGCTCACTTGCTGTTTTATTTTATTTTTTTTAAAGCTTAGACTTGATGCCTATTTTCATGTTTTTGTGTAAATCAGAATCGTGCGGTTTGATGATTATAGATGTTAAGTGGCCACTAGGAGCTTTAGAATAAAAGCATGGCAAAGCATGTTGTAATGCTTTGGGTTTTCTGGTATCTGGAGAGGGCTCTGACAGTCCTATCTGTATGCCCCTCCTCCTGGGTTGAATTTCTTTACTCCTTGCCCCATTCCTGCTGGCCTTTAAGCCAGTGGTGTCTATTTACTTAAATCTAAGCCAATTAAATAAGGAATAATAATAGAACACCCTTCTATAAAGAGCACAAAGGAGGGGGATTGCATGGCCATGACAGATTAATAAAAGAGGTGGAAAACATTTTAAACAACTCGCCAGCAGAAGATCTACCTCCTCCTTTGCCTCCTATTTTTAGGGAGACGGTCTCTTTTCCCCCTTTATTCTTTTTTTGTTACTTGCATTTCTATGCCAAGTCTTCCCCTTTTGTTTGGAGAAATCTTAATGATATATCCTTGTGTGACTTAATATTTCTAAGATTACTGATGGGGGAATAATTTTGTATCGTGTGTGCATACTCATTGTTGCAGCTTTCCAAAACAACTGGAAGTGCTCAACTGCTTGATTCCAATACATTTCAACGCTAGCTTTCATTTTGATATGTATTTTTTCAGCTCGTAAATATATAGAATCAATGTTTTTTCATGGAATTAAGAAATTCTCCATTTATAAAATGGATCCTTACTGGCAATTTCTTTAGTAATAAAATGTTGACTACCCCTGTTGAGTAAACAACTTAGGGAGGGAAAAGAAAGATATTTGAAATTAACATTATAGAAGGGTGGGTGCCAATTTAGGCCCCACTGGGCTAATGATCACTCATGGCCTCTTGAACAGTATGGAACGGAAGATGAAAGATCTGAGTCAGTCAGAACTCACCCTTAATTGTAAACTTTTCCCTAGACTCCAGTGAGTTGATGAAATCCCTTTACTTCTAAAGCTTTCAACTTTTCAGGCTAAAAGTAGATTTGCCAGAATTTCCATTTTCCGGTCAGATGACTGCAGCACAGCTTGTATTTTCCTCTCCCCAGTGGAATCCTCCTAAAGGCATGCCTTTGCAGAATTATCCAGCAGTAGGGAATGTTATCCTCATTCGGGAATGTCATCCTTAGTCAAAGAACATCCTCAGTCAGCTCAATTCTGACTTCTGTAGACCACAGCTGGAATTTGTGCACTCACATTTGCCTGAAAAAATAGCCTTGTACTCTGTCACCTGGGTTCCGCCAAATGTCTTCTTAGTAAAATCTCTGTCAGCCGCTAGTGTGACAGATGGCTCCCAGCTGGTGAAGCTGAAGCTATTAGTGAATGAGTTGCTTTCTGCGACACAGTCTTTCCCAAAGATACCATATATCCTAAAATCTTACCAAAGGCATTTGGTTGCTAAGCTAAACATCTAAACTGAAGATAAGAAAACTTGCGTTGGTATGAACTCTGCTCAGATTCAGACAGATTCTGTCCACAGGATATTCAGTAACGGCAAAATGAGAGATCGATTCCAAGACTCATATTGACCAAAACTGATCTCTCTTCACAAAGAATGCCTCAAAGGCATATCTCTACAGAGACTTTTTAACTGATTCTTTCCATGATTCTATGGAGGAATTCTCACTAATAATCTCATAGTTATTAACAATAATAAGGATTTTATAAAAGATAAAATTGAGGACCTGGAAAGTTAGATAGTCTGCCCAATTTTTCATGGCCAGTAGATGATAGCTTAGAATTCCACCATAGTGCCCATGTCTAGATCACAGAGTCAACAACACTAAAATCACATGACCCAAACTTTAATAAGCAAACATAAAAGGTGCCTGTCAAGATGGCAGGCTGAGGCGGAGGCATCGAGGTGGGGAGGGCGGTGGGAGGAGACTGGTAAAGCTTTTAACTTTTCAGGATAAAAGTACAACTTGCCAGAATTTCCTTTTTTTCTGGCCAGATGATGTAATCTTTGCCAAAGATATTCTATATACTAAAAACTTACCAAAGGCACTTGGATGCTAAACAGAACTTCTGAATAGAAGGGAAGAAAGCTTTTATTGCTATGAACTCTACTCATCTTCGGATATATTCTGCCCACAGGGTAGTCAGTAATGCAAAAATAAGAGATTTGAGTGGTTCCAAGCAACAAAATTTCCTTTTCTAACTGACTCAGTTTCCTTGATTTGAAGACAGGTGATTAATAAAGATTGAATAGATTAAAAATATAAAAGAATGACAACAGTTTATTTTCCTAACTATATAGATGCATAATGGATGTGATATTGAAAGTGACTTATTAGTTCACTTTCCTTCCCCCCCAAATTTTATTTCATTAAAGCAATGAATTATGAAATTATTGAAAGTTGGGTTTTAGATAAACAAAGTTCCATAACCAGTGCCAGCTTCTCTCCACCAGTGTTCCCAGGTTCACTCTCCTAAACCTCCACCTGTACTCTTCTCTACCCCAGCCCCCGCCTGCTGTCCTGACTGGCATCTTGTATGTTTTATTAGTAAAGTTTGGGTCATGTGATTTCAGTGTTGTTGACTCTGTGATTTGGATATTTAACTCTGTCATGCCTTAACACCACTGATGTACCTGAATCCTTTTGACCCCTTCTCCCATTACTTCTCATTGATCTCTTTCCCCTTCCTCATTAGTCTGTTTCTTTCCTTCTCCTCTCTATATGGCTGGGCCAAGGATGTTTTAGGCATCCCCTGTTAAACCATTGCATTTCCTCATCCAGTTACTTTAAAAACTGCACATAAGTGATATCATGCTGTGTTTGTCCTTCTGGCTTACATCATTTAACCTGATGTCTTCCAGCTCCATCCATGTGGCAGCAAAGTACATGATTTCATAATTCCCTTCAGCTATGTAGTATTCCATTACACATATCTACTGGGCTGAAGTGATAGCACAGCGGTTGGGCATTAGACTTTCACGAGGCCGACCCGTGTTCGATTCCTCCGCCCCTCTCAGAGAGCTCGGCAAGCTACTGAGAGTATGGAGCCCGCACGGCAGAGCTGTCAAGCTACCCGTGCATATTGGATATGCCAAAAACAGTACCAATAAGTCTCTCAATGAGAGATGTTACTGGTGCTCGCTCGAACAAATCGATGAGCAATGTGATGACATCTGGGTTGATTCCAAATCTCAGCCATTGTACTGAATTCTGCAGTGAATAATGGTGTGTGTTTAAATGAATGTTTTACTTTCTTGGGGGTAGTAAATGTGGATTGCTGGATTGTATGGCAGCTCTATTTTAAGTTTACTAAGAACCCTCCATACTGTTTTTCATAGGGGTTAAATGGAAAGCCCATATTTGAATAGAAGAATTCAATGTGAACAAAGTTAAAGAACTTCTATTTTCTTGAGTACAAACATCTTTCATTCATTTGATGAGTATTAATTGTAAGTTGCTACCAGACAGGAAGTGTTGTAAATCCTAAAGAAAAATTCTGTCCCACTAGTATTTAAAGATTGTTTATGGTTGAGTGGGCAGACAATAAACGAATTAACATTTAATATTTCAGATGATTTCGAGAAATAATGTAGTAGGAGTGTAGTAGGAGTGTAATTGTTAATACCTCTTGAAATAATTAAAAAATATGGTGACCCTAAAGTGCATTGAATATGCCATGTTATATAATATTTTTTCCTTTGTTTTTATTTCTAATTTAAAATGCTTTCAAAAATGAATTGATATATTTATCAGAAACCAATAGCTTCTGAGATTGAAATAAAACAGAAAATGCTATAGGAGTTTGATTAGGTCAATTTTAATAAGCCTTAATTACCAATGCAAGATAGTTCATGTGAATATTAAATGTGTGATTTAAAAACAGGAAACACACATAGAATAAACAGGTATTCCTGAAGGTGGTTGCAGAGACTTTGTAAGGATTTTCAGTTCAAGATGGCTTTAATCAACCTAGAGAAAGGCTGGAAAAAAGGAAAGAGAGAAGGGAGACAAGAGAAGATAAAAAAGATTTGTTAAAGAAAAGTAAAAAGGAACCTAGAATGAAAGATGTTTGATATATTTACAAAAGAATTAGTCTAAGAAGATATGAGGATTTGTGATGGTAGATAGTTAGAACCAATATTGAAGAGGTATGTTGGAGACCCAGTATAGAATTGTTGAATGCCCAGAAATTTATTTTGCAAGTTTGGAACATGACAGAAAAAAAAATAAGTTTGCATATTGACTGGATAAGTTGTATGACAGCTGTATTATTTTCTTTGTGTCTCTCCCCAGTTTATTCTCCTTATACGCACATGAACCTACAAGTCTGCGTTAACTTATTCTGCTATTTAAAAAATGGTTAGTGTTTGTGTGGAAATTAGAAGCAAATGAACAGATGGCCTTCTGTCAGGCAAATAAGTGTTATTTTTTTCGGCTATAGTCCGATTCTGAGTAGAAAACAGCAGTGCAACATATAAATAAGTGAAAACACTGACGCATGTGCCCTGTTGCTGCCCAAGGTTCTCTATATTGCGGTGCCAATCCATATTTTATTTATAAAATAAAATATTTATTTTTATTTGCATATATTCATAGTCAGCATATGTTAACTATTTAACTAAGTAACTTTGAAATATCACTCTGCATTATTTCTTTTCAAACCCTTTCAACAGGGAAGGAATCTAGACACAGCACAACATAAATTAGCTCCTGGACATTCTCATCCTACTTGTCTCACTCGTGGAAAGGCGACACAGGCATACCTCACTTTATGAAAGACCCTGGTAGTCACTCACTTTTATCCAGCTCTATATTAGTTTGAGAATTTTTTCTTTAAAGACAATCAGCAGCATTCAGCATTTGTTTTCCATCAGCATGTTGTCATTAAGACAGTGCACATCCTGAACAATGCCAAGCTACTTCCCTCAGAACTATTTTATACAGACTGTATATTTATTACATCATCCCATTTTTTACTATATGTTAGTGGTAGTTTTTGTGTGTTACTTTGTGTGATTTGGAGGTGTGTGGGGCTGGGACTGGGAGATGGGGGTTAAGGAAAGCATAAAACATTTTCCACATTAATTAATGGCAATTGCTTTTTCACCAATTGTGTTTTAGAGAGTTCTCATTGGAATGCTTTATTCATTGCTGCTTACCAGTTCTCTGTTTATCTTCCATATTTCTCAAATCCTTCAGTGCAGCAGATTCATGAGGTTCATTCAGTCCAGATTCTCTGGGCAACTGTAAACTACATGTTTTGAATAGGGCTTTTATTCACAGCCTCTGACTCCTCTCAAAGTATTTCAAAGTATGTTTTCATTACAAGAAACATCATGTTCTCCTGAAAGAAACTTTGGCAAAATGTCCATGAAAGGAAGTTGTTTCTCTGATTTCTAATCTGTTTGAGTGAGATTGATTTCTGCTCACCATTACTTTGGACCATGCACAGATAAACAGTGATAGTGAACTTCTTCTAAACCATTTGGAATGAATAGGAGTGATTTATAGTATATCATACTAAATTATTTTATGTTGGCAACTCTTCGTTGTTTTGTGATGAGAGTTTGAGCCACATTTGGTGATGCTCAGAAGTATAGGTGATGCTGAAAATTGAATGGGAGTGAGCTGCACTCAGTGCCTTACCCTCTGTACGATCTCTCCAGCCTCTTTTTTCCTTTTTAGAAGATTGTTTGGGATAGTGGGTATTTTCACAGCAGGATTCACAATTCAGGTTTTGGTAGTTGAATTCTTCTTAAAGTGGTCATGAACACAGAATCATTTTAACTATTCAAAATTAAATATTGTGGGGCTGGAACTATAGCACAGCAGGTAAGGCATTTGTCTTGCATTCGGCCGACCCGGTTTGATTCCCAGCATCCCATATGGTCCCCTGAGCACCTCCAGGTGTAATTCCTGAGTGCAAAGCCAGGAGTAACCCCTGTGCATCGCCGGGTGTGACCTAAAAAGTAAAAAAAAGTTGAATATTGTGGATCAGGGCTGGAGCGATAGCGTAGTGGGTAGGGTTTTCGCCTTGTGCTTGGCCGACCCGAGTTCGATTCCTCTGCCCCTCTGGGAGAGCTCAGCAAGCTACCGAGAGTATCTCGCCCGCATGATAGAGCCTGACAAGCTACATGTGGCATATTCGCTATGCCAAAAACAGTAGCAGGTCTCACAATAGAGACGTTACTGGTACCCGCTTGAGCAAATCGATGAGCAATAGGATGACAGTGACAGTGATACAGTGATTGTGGATCGATGGAGTATATGAACAAAGGTATTGTTTATTTGAACTGTAACTCAGTTATAAGCTTTTGCTAGCCATAAAGATTATGGTTAGCCTTCAGAACAATATTCAGGATTCCAGCAACTGTAAACATCACATTGTTAGGTATACTTGACAATGTGCCAAAACATGAATTTAAATAACCAGTTGATACTCATGCTAGAATGTTTTTCAAAGGTTAGTGAAAATAATATCTTGATCTAACAGACCCAGGGAAGATATTTTTTCTTTACCTTATCCCTTATTGAACATGAATTTTTAGTTTTAAAAACCACATTTTGTGATATTTTCTCCGTAAGATCCTAAGTCTGCCTAAATGTAGCATTCTGTTATCAAAACTATAAGTGCTGCATAGCATGCACATAGAAACGCTACTAGCCAAACATCTAGTATATGAAGCGTAATTATTTCTCTGACTAATCGCTGACAAATATAAATTTAGTTTGAGTTTGGAACAATAGTGCAGCAGGTAGGGCACCTGCCTTTCATGAAGCCAACACATGTTCAATCCCCAGCACCCCATATGGTCTCCAGAGCACTGCCAGTAGTGATCCTGAGCACAGAGCCAGGAGTAAGCCCCGAGCGCAAATGGATAACCACGTTCCCCTTCAAACAAGACCTCTTGATTGTAGCTGTACTACATGATTTACTCTCTTGCATGCCAATATACACCCTATTCTGTATCTTGTCTAGGCTTATCCTGAAATACATGATTTTGTAGGTGTTACCAGCCATGTTTCTCAACAGTGCTCTGGCTTGGTTCTAGGAGGTTCTAGGAGGTTCTAGAAAGTGACATAAACAAGCCAGTCAGAAATCGTGGAGTAGAGAAAATGTGTGTGTGTGTGTGTGTGTGTGTGTGTGAGTGAGAGAGAGAGAGAGCAAGAGAGAGCAAGTGTGTATGGAAGCCCTGAGGCAAAAGAGCTGGAGTTGGGTAGGCAAGGCGAAGGCTCAGAAATGTTGCCTGTACCTTATTTTTTTTTTCACTTTGTTCAAGAAACTTTATATGCTGAATTATGTATGTGCAGTGACCAGTTTTCGGTAAGTAGAAAGTTGTCTTTAACAGAATACCACTTCTTAGGTAAGCCTGTATGTTTGAAATTTTTTTTTTTTTGGATCAGAGTTGAAGATCCCAAATCAATTCTCTAAAGGGTCTGTAAATAGTCTGTAAAGATATTATTACTTTCTTCCTGCCCATGTTTTCTTCAGAAGGACCCTTGAAGACACTTAATCTTAGTTTTCTGATTTGTTTATATTTGTTTCCACTTGCTTGGTCAGTGGTGTTTTATCCTTAAAGATGCTTTTAGCTTTAGTGTCATGGAGGGTTCTGCCTACATTTTCTTCCATGTACCTTATGGATTCAGGTCTGATATTGAGGTCTTTAATCCACTTTGATCTGACTTTAGTTAAGCCTGGCATTAGACAGAGGTCAGAGTTCTTTCTTTTTTTTTTCCTGCAGGTAGTTGACCAGTTTTCCCAGCACCACTTATAAAAGAGGCTTTCCTTGTTCCACTTCACATTTCTTGCTTCTTTATCAAAGATTAAGTGATCATATATTTGAGAGTCTCTGACAAAATATTCAACTCTGTTCTATTGGTCTGTGGGTCTGTTTCTAGTCCAATACCATGCTTTGTAGTACAGTTTGAAGTTGGGGAAGGTGATACCACTCATCTTCTTTTTCCCAAGGATTGCTTTAGCTATTCGTGGGGTTTTATTGTTCCAGTTGAATTTCAGAAGTGTTTTGTCTATTTCTTTGAAGAATGACCTGGGTATTCTTATAGGGACTGCATTACATCTGTATAGTGCTTTGGGCAGTATTGCCATTTTGATAATGTTAATCCTCCCTCTCCATGACTAGGGGATGTGTCTCCATTTCCTAGTGCCCTCTTTTATTTCTTGAAGTAGTGTTTTGTAATTTTCTTTGTATAATTCCTTCACCTCTTTGTTTTGCTGATTCTGAGGTACTTGATTTTCTGAGGTACTATTGTGAATGGGATTTTTTTTAAATACCTCTTTCTTCTTTTTCATTATTTGTACATAGGAAAGCCATGGACTTTGGGTTGTTGATTTTGTAGCCTGCCAATTTACTATACAGATCTATTGTTTCTGGAGTTTTTTTGGTAGATGCTTTAGGACTTTCTACTTGTAGCATCATATTGTCCACAAAGAGTGATAGCTTGATCTCTTCCTTTCCTATCTGTATGCCCTTGATATCTTTCTCTTGCCTAACTGCTATGGCCAGAACTTCTAGTACTATATTGACTAGGAGTGGCAAGAGCGGGCAACCTAGGAAGTGAGAATAGTTGTAGTCACCTGTCCTTGAATGTGTGAGAGAGGAATATATGAACTACTGTATATGAAGCATTTGGGACATTGCCTATAATAAGTGCTATGTTAATGTTTACTGATATCATTTTAGAGATATCACCACTACACATAATGTACAAGTTAACACTGTCAAATAATATCCTTTTTTTTAAGAGGGTGGGGATCCTCTCAAGCAGTGCTCAGGGGCCAGAAGCCACGCTGAACAATTCTTGACCAGCCAGCAGTTCATTGTGAGGGCCCACGGATATGGCTGGGCCAGTGCCAGGTAGACTGGGGGGTGGGGGTGGGGGGGGGCGGTTTACTCCAGCCGCCCCAACCGTGCTCAATGTCCTCCAGGGCAATACCCTGTGATCCTTGAGGAAGCAGGTACTGCCAGAGATTGAAACAGGGTCGCCACATACAAGACAGCACTTTTCATTCCTGTTCTGTCTCTTCCACCCCTCAGATCATATTCTTAACAAAAACTGCATTAGAGTAATTTAATCCTCTTGATAGGAAATCCAAATGATCATTCCTAACTGCATTGTGTTAATTTAAAATGACTATTCAATTTTATGTGCCTTATGGAATAGGCCGCAAGTTGCTTTTTAAAAATAAGTCCCAGATGGCATTTATCTGTTTCTTGTAAAATAAAGTTGAGGAAGGAAAAAAAAAGAGTTATTTAAAATTTTTAATAAAAAAAACAATCACAAGATAGGATGCTGGGGAAATGGGCCTTTTTTTGTATAAGTAATCAGTGCCCTCATCTTAGTAGCTCAACTTTCTAATAATCATCTCATGCTTTTGCCAATAATTTCTATATTTTATAGGCCTGAAAAGAGGTTTTTGGTATTTAGGACTAGAATTTTTTTATTCATCTGCGAACCAAAAGTAGACTATAAACCGAACATTAAGGCCACTCAATAACCTCTATTGCAAACTACAACACCCAAAAGGAGAGAGAACAAAAGTGAATGCCCTGTCTCAGAGGCAGGGTGGGGTGGTGGGGGATAGGGTGGGGGTGGGGGGGATACTGGGATCGTTGGTGGAGGAGAATGGGCACTGGTGGAGGGATGGGTAAACGATCACTGTGTGAGTGAAATGGAAACACAAAAGTTCATAAGTTTGTAACTGTACATCACAGTGATTCTCTAATAAAATTTTTTAAATGATTTTTTAACTTTTTTGTATCATTTTTATTATTACTCAAATGTTGAAGTACATTCTTTGTTAATAGATATCAGCAAATATTTTTTCTGTGAAGAGCCAGGGAGTAAATACTGGGAGTCATCTACATAGGACCACACAGCCTGTGTCACAGTGTCACAGTTTGTGCACTGTGGCACTAGAACAGGAAAAACACTGAGCAACCAGAATGAACTGTCCAACAATGAATGACAGGGCTGTGAGCCAGCTCTACTGTTATTTAGAAAAATTGATTGTGGTAGAATGGCTCTGGCCTACAGGCCATAATTTGCTGACCTTTGGTTCACAATTTCTTTTTCTTCTTCTGCTATGGTAGATGATAATTTATATAACAAGTTCATATGTTAAAAGTCGACTTACACATATGCATGCATATGTACTTCAATATGTGATATAACACAACAAAGTGAGCATTAAATAATTTGAGAAAAATAAAAAATTTAAATAGGAAATTAAAGTGTATTTTGTCCTAAAGAATTATATTTGAATAAGGTCCAGTGCTACATGTTGTTTTTCGCCTTAAATCAATGTGCATGATTTAATTTGCCTTTATTTTATCAAACTATCCTAAACTTACTTAAGCTGTCTTGTTATGCTCTAGAAAGTTGTACAGTAAATTACACATCTACATAAGGTCGTAAAGACAAGAAGAATTTTTCATTTAATCTGTCAGCATAGATATACAGTTCAATAGCAGATCAGATATCAATGCACATTAAAGTGAGAAAGACTTGACATCTGCTGTAGTTTTTTTTTTTTAATTCAGCAAATAAGAAGAAACAGAGTAGAATTCTCCCAACAAATAATCCTTAACAGTGCAGGGAGATTAAGGGACTGGAGAGATAGTATAGTGCGTAAGGTGCTTGCTTTGCTTTCAGCTGACCCAGGTTCAATCCTTGGCAACCTATATGGTCCCCTGAGCACTCCCAAATTCCTGAGCACAGAGTTAGGAGTAATCCATGAGCATTACCAGGTGTGACTCCAAAATGAATAAAATAAAAAAGGTTAAGCTGACCAGAATCCAGCTTTAAATTCTTCCATCTCAGTGGTGTGTGGGTATATATATTCTAGATTTTAAAATATACTTTTATATATTCTAGATTTGATGGCTTGTGAGGTAGAAAAACAGCCTGATATCTTCTTTTTTTTTATTTCTCCCCCAACACCTAAATGTGTTAATTTTAAGTGCTATTTCAGTAAGATATATTCTGCATTGTTAGAGCAGAATTTCAAAATGGAAGTATTAATTAAGAATGATATTTAAAAAAGTGAGAACTCACTATTCATTTTAAGTGCTTAATACTTATATCTAAAAAATAAATGGTGTTTTGAAATGTAGAAGAGGAACAAAATAAATAGAAATGTCTATACTTAAATTGATCATAAATATTTGCTAAAATGAAAATATCAAAGAATCTAAAGTTTCATATCACAGGAAGCACATTGTATTTATGTACTGTAATTTCATGCCTTCACATTTTATATTCACTTACATTGTTATAATAATCTATAAACCATGCTTTTTTGTTCTTTCATAAAGTTTTATAGTGCAAATTTTAGAAAAATCTAAAAGGAACATTTAATAGGATCTATTATATGTTTTGTGAAATATTCCCTAATTGCAAATTAGGGGGCTAGTGGTTTGAAAGAGTTAATGTGCCTCTAAAACCTCTCTTATTATTTAGGGATAATTGTAGTAGGCAGAGGGCTCATTAAGCAATACATTGACCCTCCTGTATGAATAAAGAAACTGCACATTTTTTTAAAAAAAAATGATGTTTAAAATTCTGAATGTCAAAATAATTTTAGTACACTATAAAGAAAATGTAATTAGTTAAATTTTATAAAGTTACTCTTCATTCTGTGCTGGGTAGAATCAGTGCAAACTGGGCCAGAGGCCCAGTCTTCTAAAGCTTGCTGGATGTAATTAATGATTTACCAGGACAAATATGGTCTCTTGGGAGAGAATACAGTTGTTTGCTATTTATTAGCTGAAACCTATTTAAAATGGCTTCCTTTCACATAATACTTATGGAGTTGCTCTGAACTGAACCTAAAGACAGTGAGAAACTTTGCAGCAGCTGGCATTTTCCCTGCTGTTTCCAAATGTGCAATAGAGCTTCACACGTTATAGCTTCTCAGTGATACCAGACTGTAACAAATCTTCAGGCAATCTACTTCATATGCTCATCATTAACCAAAAGAAAAAGGAAAAAAGAGTTGAATTATATACTGAACTATATGATGTAATTAAATCATGGATCAAAGATTAAAAGCATTTTAATCTTTTTTTTAACAGAAAAAAGGCAGAACATATTGACAACCCTTTGAAAACATAGCTTAAGAAGCATCACCATTTCATCACTTCGTTGATTAGGTAAGACCATACACTACACAATAAAAACTACCCACATTTATGAAAAGCCCTTTTATTATGAATCACGGTTTAAAATTTTATTATGTATTAATATTGATGATAGGGAAATACACTTATGAATTCTCTACACCAAGTAGATGTAGAATAATCACCCTTCAGAGTGTTTAGATTGACATGATCATAAAAGAATGACGCTATCTTTTTCTGAAATAAGTGTTCTGTGGACCAGAGTGATTGCACAGCTGGTGGAGTGTTTGCCTTACATGTGCCCATCTGGTTTCAAGCTCCAGCACTACCAGGAATGCAGAACCAGGAGTAAACTCTGAGCACAGCTATACGTGACTCAGAAACAAACCAAAAGCGTAAATAAATGTTTCAATCTCACCTGTATAACAATTCCAGTGTTGTTATAATACCAGTAATACTTCCTCCTCTCTTAAGGTTTACCAGGCTCAGTCCTAGACTGAGTCAAAGACTTTAGTAACATTAACAGGACTAAACCAGATTTTAGGACATAAACTAAACCAGATAAATCCTGTCAGTAGATAGCATCATCCTCATTTTAGGGACAAGGGGTGTTAGTCAGAGAAAAAAAGAGGCAGAAAATACTTGGGTCTGGGAGCTGGAGGCCTGGAGAGAATATTCCCAGCGGTTTGCCTAAAATCAGTTCATGTTTGGGGAGAAATGTCTAGCAATCAGAGTAACTCAGAATGAATCAGTTCTACTGAACTTATAGAAGAGAAAAAATGGAGTGCATTTACTGATAGGGCCTTTTAGGCAGGTATTCATTTTATGTTCAGCAATGTTTATTAAAATCGCTGCATGTAAATAAATGAATGAATGTTGCTCATTTATTTATTATAGGAAGGAGTAGTATTTTCCTTAAAACTACATCTTTCTTTAGTCTTAAATTCCTATGATAAAAAGAAAAGTAATTGAAAGATTACAAATGAATGTTTTCTTATTCTAAGAAATGAAGAGAATAATATAATCTGAGCTAACCTCCCAAGAGTGCTCAGGGGGACTGGGGCCACTCCCAGAATACTCAGCCATCCAGGCTGAATGGTTTGGTGTTTGGACCTGGTGGTGCAGTATTTCTTTGGGACCACCATGGTTCTTCCACCAGTGACGCTTAGTGTTCTCCAGAGTTCTACTCTTGCAGTGTTCTGGGGGCCATGTGGTGGTCCTGGGGCTTGAACTTGGAATTTTGCAAATGCAAGGGCATGTGCCCTTGACCCCTGAATTATCTCTCCAACTTTGTACATGTCATTTGTTTTTGTTGGAAGTAATAATTAGCAATCCTAAATTAATCACAATTTATGCTTTAGTTGTTATTTTATTTTTAATCTAGAAAACATACAGAATGGTCAAATAAAATTATAGGAAATATTAAAATAAATACCTGGGTATCATTGGCAGGATTAAACAGATAATAGCATTGCTTCAAGCTTCATTTAAATATTTTCTTTGTTTTTTGTTTTTTGTTTATTTGTTTGTTTGTTTGGGGGTCACCCCCAGATGTGATCAGGGCTTTACTCCTGGTTCTGCAATCAGTGATCACTCTTGACAATGCTCAGTGCTCAGGGGACCATATGGAGTTCAGGGGGTTGAACTTGGGTTGGCTGTGTGCAAGGCAGTTGCCCTACCCACTATGTTATCCCTGCAGCCCCTGTTTAAATATTTTCTCCAGAAATAAAATAAACAGATTGGCCATTACATTAAAAGCAAAGCTAATCTATCGTCTTTTCTTCCCAAAGTTGTCATAATCCTAAAGATGATATAACTTTCCCATGTGTGTTTTAAAACTTTAATGACTTGTTAAGAAATAAGATAACTTATAATAAATAATTATTTACATTTAAAAGTTTACATAAATGGGGACCGGAGAAATATTACAGAGTTACGGGACTTTCCATGCTGCTAACCAGGCTTGATCACTGCTCACAGTTCCCAGAACCCCCTCGGAAGTAACTCCTGAGCTTAGAGCTAGGAGTAAGTCTGAGCACCACTGTGTGTGACCCAAAATTCACCACATTTTTTTTAATTATGTAAATGCTGGTATAATATTCATTTGCAGTCTTGCCTCTTCCCAGCACTATATTTTGAGATTCAACTAAATTAATACATGAACATCTGGTTGATTCATTCTTTCTGTCCTAAAATTGACTCATTTCAATGTGTCAGTCATTTGGAGCTCAATTTTATTAGCTATTACTTCTAAATAACTTTCAGTGTTTTGAAAAAGTTAAAGCTAATATTGTTTAAGCATGACTTTCAAAGCATCGTGGGGATTTGTGTGCAAGAAATCCAAGATTCTAAATATGCCACAGCATGATAATCCTGTTAATGTCCCCTTTTTTTCTTATTAGAAAAGGTTTTTTTATGATTGGTGTAAGGACTTTGGTAACTAATGGGACTCGTGATTTTCTCTGCTTTTGCCATAACCTGATAATTGAAATCTGTTTTATTTCCCCCAAGATTCAATGCTGACTATTCCCAAATACAATGTAAATGTAAATGTAAATGCTACCATTGAAATTTTAAAAAAAATACTTAAAAATACTCCTCCTTGGTTGGTCATTGTCAACTGCTTATATTTCCTTCAGAAATTATGAGACATACTTAAAAATAGTCTTTCTTTGTTTTCTAACACTGCAGTTAATTCTAGATTTTAGGTAAAAGGTGTATGGTAGTAAGATACATGTCACTGTCACTGTCATCCCATTGCTCATCAATTTGTTCGAGCGGGCACCAGTAACATCTCTCATTGTGAGACTTATTGTTACTGGTTTTGGCATATCCAATACGCCATGGGTAGCTTGCCAGGTTCTGCCTTGTGGGCACGATATTCTTGGTAGCTTGCCGGGCTCTCCGAGAGGGGTGGAGGAATCAAACACGGGTCAGCCGCATGAAAGGTGAACGCCCTACCGCTGTGCTATCGCTCCAGCCCAGTAAGATTCATAGAAAATAAAATTTATAACTTTATTTTCAGAAAGAAATCCATGACTACTCTGAAACTTTTCAGGGAGAAAGAAATTTAGTCACATTTGCTGAACAAATCTGAGAAAATGCAAGATTTTCTGCAAACTTCCCAAATTAGAAGTACGTTGTCATTAAACAGATGAGGAAACAGAGGTCCATATATGTAATATATGTTAAATAAGTTAAATAAGTTGTTTAGAGCAATATAGTTATTGCAGAACCTGGATTTCAATTTATCTTTCAGAAACCCGAAAGCTGACTGCCTCTGGAAGAAAGACAGGGTCAACCACATCTATTTTATGAGGGGTTGTTCTCCAAAGCAGTGCTCAGGTAGCCCAAGGGCCATTCTCAGTAAGGCTGGGTCCCAGTATGTAGGCTACATAGTTTAGTGCTTGGAGCAAGTGTTGTAGTGGTGACTACGACAGCCACACTGAGTGATGCTCAGGGGACACCAAGGTCATACCCAGTAGTGTTTAAGGTCGATGCAGTGCCAGGGTCTGTAGGGTTTGAGCATACCGAGCATATGCACTAGCCATTTGAGCTATCTCCCAGCTCCAACCAAATCTTTTTGAAGCTCATGAAGTTTTCTTTATTCCACCAATTGATAATAGAGTCCTGTGAGGTCAGGTGAGGAGACTGAAGTTAGAAAATCAAGGAAGATACAATACCCACCCCCACCCCCAAGAAAGGAAACAAGCTGTCAGAAATGGTAAAGATTACTTCCCTGATATAAATGAAGAAAATGTGACTTTATTATTATTATTATTATTATTTTTTATGTTTTGGCTCTGTGCTTAAGGGTCACTCCTGGTAGAACACAGGCCATCGCTGGCCATCGCTTGTGGTGACAGTGATTGAACTGGGATCAGCCGCATACAAGGCAAGCGTCTTAAATGCTGTATAATCTTTCTGACCCCAATTGTAAATAACTAGATTTTAAAATTTTTATCATATTTTCTTAATACTATTTACAGAATAATTCATTGTGGCAAACTAAAATTAAGTTGAAGGGAATATATGAGTCAGACTGCTTTATAAATGACAAAATATTTCAGTCTTGACCATTATTACCAAATGCTCCCTAAAATTGTGTTTAGCTGAGAGGGTTGGATTACTGGGTCACACCCAGAAATGTTTGAGGGCCATTCCCCACTCTGTACTAAGTTTGAGGACTCATATGTAGTGAAAGGGATGCACAGAAAGTACCTTAGCCCCTGTATTATCTCTCTAACCCCATAACATTTTTCAAGTTTAGAACTTAATTTTTTTTATGGAGTGCTTTCCCAGGAAGTACAGAGAACCACCCCAAATTTCTCAGGGTACAGACTCAGAAGTCTCATATATGGGTCTGTGGAAGTGGTGCTTCATGGGTTTTGTGATGCTAGGGACTACTGGACCCTCCCAGTGGTTCTTGGGGACCTCCAGGGCCATATTCAGTGGACTATGTGATGCTAGGAATCAAACCTTGGTTGGGTCCATGCAGATGCTCTACTGCTATCTTTAGAATTAAGAATTTTTGACTTCAGGGTTGGAGTTATCATACAGCGGGTAGGGCATTTGCCTTGCAAGCTGCCAACCCAGATTCGATTTCCAGCATCCCTTATGGTCCCCCGAGCACCACCAGAAGTAATTCCTGAGTGCATGAGCCAGGAGTAACCCCTGTGCATTGCTGGGTGTGACCTAAAAAGCAAAAAAAATAAATAAAAATAAAAAATGGCTATATCCATTTGATTGTAAATGTAAAAATTAATGTATATCTCTGAATTCAGAGTCTTGCTACTTCATATAGTACATCTGATAGACACTGTATAGCACAGTAGTTAAATAGCTTTGACAATAGGGTATTTTTTCAGTTACCACCACCTACAAAAGGCAAATTATTTAACATCCCTAAGCCTTGCAGCAGATATTAGCAGCGTCCAGTGTGAGCCCAACCAGAGTCTAATCATCTCCCATCATTTCTGTCTCTATCGTTGGAATCCACTCTCTCTCTCTGTGACTGCTACAGTTGCCTCCTTCCACACACGTACACATAGTCTGCTCTTCACATCAGCAATTATTTTATAATTCTTTGTGTAGCAGGGTGACAGACGCTAGTGCAGATTAAGACCTGACCTTGCAACGCAGCTCAGAAGCAAAGTCTCGCAAGAGGGAGTATCTGGGCAAAGTTGGCAAGAACAAAGTCAGCCAACACCAGGTGCTCAGCCTTGAGCCTCACTCGACCTCCTAGTCACATGAGCCCTAGACACAGAAACTGTTATTTACACTTAGCAAGTTATTCTAACTGCAGCATCTAGCATTGGCTGGGATTGGACAGGGGCATAGCAGGGAAGGAGCGGTGATAGGCCAATAATACTGAACTTCGTGTGATTGGACTTTCTTGTAAAGCTGGATGTATCTGTGTGTATTTGGCAATAAAGTGAATAGCCATCAGCTGCTCCCGGAAGAAGTTTCTCTGCATGCCTGTTCTCCTTTGCCCCACGTCTGCCCAGTGCCCCTGTCCGGGCACCATTGGGAGGAAAACTGTTCTCCAACAGTTCTTCATTCCCATGACTTCGTTTTAGAAATAAATTTTATTTAGGCACTGTTAGTAATAAGGTTTCAGACATAAAATGTTCCAACACTGCATCCACCACTAGTGTCAAGTGTCCCTCCGCCAGTGCTTCAAGGTCCCTTTATCCCCATCTTCACCTCCACCCTTTTGGCAGCCTCGGTTCCCTAGTCCAACTCTCCGGGTCTGTTTCCATTGGCCTTTTGTTATTCCTTTACTACACTTCTTTATGGGGCTGGAGTGATAGCACAGCGGTTGGGCATTCACCTTTCATGCGGCCGACCCGAGCTCGATTCCTCCTCCCCTCTCGGAGAGCCCGGCAAGCTACGAAGAGTATGGAGCCCGTGTGGCAGAGCCTGGCAAGCTACCCATGCATATTGGATATGCCAAAAACAGTAACAATAAGTCTCTCAATGAGATACGTTACTGGTGCCTGCTCAAACAAATCGATGAGCAACGGGATGACAGTGATACACTTCTTTATAGTCAACATGTGAGTGAGATCTTTTCTATTCTTGTCCCTCTCTTTCTGAGTGACTCCATGCCGCGTGAGACCCCTCTAGCGCCATTCTCATGTGACTGTGGTTAAAAATCCATCAATGAGTCTCTTATGTTTTATGGCCCTCTCTGAAATGAAATTTAATCCCTTTGAGACTTTTGACCAGAGTAACAACTGTAAAAGGCAGTTCAATGCACCTTCCCACATTTGCAGGAAGATTATGTCTTCCCCTCTTTCCAAATAGCTGAAGACAGAAGCAAAATGTGTGATCCGTGCCCATCCAAAGGGACGATTAGGTTCAGGTGTGAGCGGACACAGAGGTCAGCAAATTGGCAACATATTCCAGGTTTACAGGAAGAAGTATGTCAGCTATACTGAACAAGTCCAGCAGGAGAAAGAAAAATAGCATAATTGGCCATGTGGGCATTCACCCCAGTATGGTGGTTTATCACTAGAGTAAGACTAGACAAAGACCACGAAAAAAGATCCTTTAACACAAAGCCAAGTCTCACCAAGTGGGAAATGAAAAGGGCATATAGAAGGAAGAAATACTTAAGAAGATGCAGAAAGTAAGTTTTCATATATAGAACTTGATTAAAAACTGTAAAATGAAAAAAAAATACATAAAGACCGCCCAAAACAAAATTAAACCTACCAACTCTCATCTCTCCAAACTTCTATGTAGATTTGAATCTTCTGTGTTGTGATGTTGTCTCAGAAATCCTCTCCTCCTGCTGAGGGGAGAGATTGTCCAGTTCTGAGTTGTGTCTACAACTATGTCTTGTTCATGGTTAATCCCCCTCTTATTGAATGACTGAACTGGGATGCAAGGATTACTCTGAGACACACACTTTATGACTGATGGACAGTGGTGATGGTTGTTGCATTTTTAAGGATTCTTTCACTTTGTCTATTATTAATAGAGCCTGTTGAGAGCTTTCATGCATGTTTTTAACACATGGTTTTATTATATCGTGACAAATTATTTTAGTTAATAATTTTTAATTTTAATAATACCAAAGCCACAGAGACAAATTAGGGACATATTGGCTGGTGAAAATGAGAAAACTATCTTAGATGCAGAAAATCGCTTTATTAACCCACACTGTGTTTTATGTGAGTATAATAATATGATGTGCCATAACCTGGCATTGCATAGATTTGGATTATACTTTTCATCATTTGTAGATGGATTAAACTTATCTTTTAAGACAGTTTCCTGCTAAATAGAGTTTGGAACGGACTGGAGTGATAGCACAGTGGGTAGGGCATTTGCCTTGCACGTGGCTGACCTGGGTTTGGTTCCTCCATCCCGCTCAGAGAGCCTGGCAAGCTACCGAAAGTATCCCGCCTGTACGGCAGAGCCTGGCAAGCTCCCCATGGAGTATTTGATATGCCAAAAGCAGTAACAACAAGTCTCATAATGGAGACGTTACTGGTGCCCGCTCGAGCAAATCGATGAACAACAGTATGACAGTGCTAACAGGCTTTGGAACAGTATTTACTAGCAGTAGCACTTGATGAATGTTTACATTATTGAGCAGTTTGGCAAGAGAAAAACAAATAGTAGTATCACAATACCCCAGTGTTTAAGGACAAGAAAAGGAAAACTTGGCATTTTTACCAATCTCTCAGAAAATAAAAACTTGGATCTGTAATTATTACAATCTCATTGGCACACCAGTCTCCAATCCATGGGGCTCTGAATAATTTTTAAAGCAGATTAAACATTCTAAAATTAAATGCTATTGATAACTTAGATCTTGGATGTTCCCCTTATACAAACTTATCCTTATCTCTATGATCAACTGACTGTCATACTCAGTCTGTAAGTTGTTCTGGCTCTACCTGAGCAAAAGCATAGTCAGAGGTGAGGTTTTTGCAAAGGGATGTCTCCTGGTTAACTGGAGACAGAATAGGAGAATTGCCCACATACTCGGCAGGAGTTAAAATAACAATAACAGTCCTCCTACTTAACAGGCTGAGTCATGAGCACATTCTACTGATTTCTCTCGGCAATTCCTAGCAGATTGTTTGGGCTGGAATTCTGTAGGCAGAGGTGGGCACCACCTGCTACAAAAGGCTGTTGTTCTTGCTTGGAGGGTGCTGTTCTTAAGTCTTGTCTTTTAACAGTTTGGCCAAAGGCGATTAAGAAAAGTCCAAGGTTTGCTACTCAGAGCACTTTTCTGCTACTAAGAATAAAATAATAGTCATTATGCACTTCATTATCTTACTAGTCAATAGCATGTACCTTAAAAAAAGAGCCTTTCTGCTCAAGGTTTAAAAAGTCAAATGTTGGACATCATAAAATTCTCTAGAACCAAAATTATAATAAGTTTAAAGCAGCTTGGGGAAAGGAATTAAGCACATAATAAACTACATTTTGCTTAAGCAAAAGAGGGATCCTAAAGGATTACTGAGGTAATTCCTAATGCACTCTGCACCCTTCACTCATTCAGCTCAGGCCTCATCATTTACTTGGACTTTCCAAAGGCTTTAATGAGTTTTTCTTTTCATTTTTTTTTTTTTTTGCTTTTCGGGTCACACCCAGCGATGCACAGGGGTTACTCCTGGCTCTACACTCAGGAATTACTCCTGGCAGTGCTGGGGGACCATATGGGATGCTGGAAATCAAACCCGGGTCGGCCGTGTGCAAGGCAAACGCCCTACCCGCTGTGCTATTGCTCCAGCCCCAAGTTTTCTTTTCTTGACACTATAATGTCACTCTGCTAGATTGCATGCTAGCATTATATAATTTTTTATATATCTGATCATTTCTTTTCCTACTTAATTTTTTAAATGATATAGAGGTCCAAACTCATTAAAAAAAAATTTCAGAAGAGGATTGCAGATAGCCATATGAGCAGTGTCCAGTTTCTCTCTCTCCTATTTGTCTTTCTTCATTCTAATGGCAGCAAATCTCTCTCTCTCCCTCTCTCTCCGTCTCCCCTATACGGGTGACCTAGAATGGAACCGGGGTAAGCCATGTGCAAGGCAATCACCCTAGCCATCATATTATCTCTCCAGCACTTTCATTTTAGTTGAAAAGTACCCATTCCCTATTTGCTGTGGTTATTCTTTCAGTAACTGAGGGTGGGGAAGGTCACACATATTTGCACAGTTGGTTGTGATGTCACACATTCTGATCACACTACTCATTGGAAATCACATACCTTATTAGTGGTGCTTTCATCCCTTTGGTTGTAGTGCACTGGATGATATCTTGTTGGGATATCAGGATCACACAATACCATAAGGATCACCCTCAGACTTGTGGGATAGTGATAGGGATTGAACTTACGGTCTCTTGCTTACAGGAAAGGGAACGTTCCCAAGTCCTATGTCAAGATTTCCCCCATTTTTGTTGTCTTTATTATTTCAACTAAATACCCATCTTCCTCTTACCTAACATACAAATCTTTGTTCATTTCAGATCCTATGCTTTCCATGACACTTTCTTTGCTAGCACCAAATGGTAGTGATATTTTGGATTTCCATAGCCTTCTCAGAACTATATTGCTGACAAATCACCTCTCTGTGTGGTTCTTTTCAGCTGTCTCTTGTCCTTGGCTCTGTGAAGTCTTCAAAGGCTAAGGTTCTGTATTTTCCAAAATTGTGCTTCTGGAACCGTGTTATTGGATCTTGAAACTTAATAGCATTGAATAAATTTCTTGCATTTAATAGCAATAAATAATGAGTAAATAATGAACCTATGGTCTCTTGCTTCATAAATAAATGAAAAGTTAAAGAGATGGGAATGAAAATGATCTATAGCCCTTGGTAACTGATTTACTAAACAGGCTTTATAGTGGAGGTGTTGTCTTACTGTCATTCCTTGTGTGGGTGTGATTGTTTTGTGTAAGAAAAAGAATATATCTGTTTATATATGTGTTTGTGTATATATATATGCATATATATACACACAATCCGAAATTAAGAAAAAGAGGAAAGTGAATGCACATGGGGATGTTTAGGAAACAAATCTTTAGAAGAGAGAATAACATTTATGTTAAAGAACAAATAAGAGATTAATATAAAAATACTTTAGGTAATATTACTTAGTCATCTAAGGAGAGGTAAAGATAACGGCAAGAAGAGGGATGGGGGAAACTGGAGTTGGAATTCATGTAAAAGCCTCTATCTTTGGACTGGAGAGTTAGCACAGGGGTTCAGGTGCTTGGTTTGCAGGCAACTGATCTAGCTTGATACCGAGCACTGTGTGTGGTTCCCCCAAGGACTGCCAGGTACTGTCTTTGAGCACAGAACTAGGAGTCAGCCCTTGAGTACCACTAGGTATGGCTTCTACACCAAAATAAATAAATAAAACAAACTAAAAACTAAAAATGAGCTTCTAGCTTTTGCCATCGTAGAAAAGATAGGACTTCTCCTATGTCACTGGAAAAAGTAATAGACTCTCCGAAGAGCCTGTGAATGTGATTCCGAGTTCTTGCTTCACCATGGCCACGGATGACATTGCTCCAGCGCACCAGAGAAGTAGAAGGGCACAAAGAGGGTAAATTAAGAAGATGTACAGGAAATGCTTTTTCCTCAAGTTTGCGCTCTCACTTCTCCCACTCCATCACCCACACACTGTTCTAGTTGCTGTCAGAATTCCCTGTACAGGAAATAAAGGGGGATATCATCACTTCAACTTAATTCAGCTAGCCTTATTTTATCGATGGGTATTCTCCTGTTGTTATTTTTTTCTACTTTCATTAGAATTTTCTTCAAGCCAGAAACATTCATTAGACTGCCGTGACCCCTAAAACAAAAATATCTAGAACTGTGTTATAACTTTTTTCTTCTGTGCTGGGTTTTGAGGTTGCAAGGTTTAGAACTAGCCAGGAATCTAAACAGCTTTTATTTGTGGCTATATTTGTTGTTTCTCTGTGTGTGTGTGTGTGTGTGTGTGTGCGCGCGCGCGCACGCGCGCACATACGCGTGCGCACATGGAGTGAAGGACAGGGATAGGCCTCACTCTGCAGGGTTCAAGGGTATTCCTGGCACTGTGCTCAGACACCATAAAATGGTGGTTGGGTGTAAAAAACTAAGGCTCGCAGAGGGGCGAGTGCGGCTCTGTCTCACCACCCGAGTTCGGTGCCCTGGAACCGCAGTGTGTGAACTGGATCGGGATGGCCGGTGGTCAAGGACAGGTGAAGGAAGAACGAGGACCAAGCTGGTTGCTGATTAGTTACCGTTTATTCAATCTTCCATCTTTCTCATCTCCCGCACTCCCAGATCCATCCTCTCTCTGGAGCAACTGCTGCCTCTCCCTGGCTTCTCTGTCTCCTCCCCCTTCTCTCTCCTCCCTTGCCTTCTAGGCTATCCCCAGCCAGGTAGCAAATCAACATAAGAAAGCCCTTCCTGAGGGCAGGGCATTCCAAAGCCCTTCCTCACTCTTAAGGTTTTTTTCTTTTCCTTAGTCCAGGAACTCATTAACATCTTAATACTAGTTATTTTTGTATGGACATAGCAAGGGATACATTGAGGCTTGCAAGGCAGCTCTCCTGGCAACATCTTGCCACAGGCTCAGACCACAGCACTCAGGCCAGATTAATCATTCCTCACCCTAGCAGGGTCCAAATCTAGTTATCACTGTTTGGATCATGACAACATTTGTCCATGATCAAGCTCTTAATTTATAGTTAAGCATTAGGCACTTTGGCCAGGCCCATCTCAATGCCAGGGTAGCACACAACTCACCGCTTGCCCTGGGTCCTTCTTGTCCCACGTCGACCCTGTTTTGGGGATGCTAGGAAGTAAGGGCAGCTGAGGCTTAGGTCAAGAGAACAGATGCCCTGGAGGAAAATATCATGTAGAGTCAAATGACTCCCAGGTTACAAAAGCATAACATTTGTTAAGTCTTCCTGTGTCCATACAAAAAGGACTTGCTCTGAATAAACTTTGCAAAGGACTCAAGGAGAAGAGAAAAACATTATTTACAAGTCAACAGAACACTAAGAAAGAAGTTACAAATAAACACAGAGGAATGGGAGCACTGTGATGGGAGTAACCCAATAAACCTAAACTACCTGAAGCTATGTTATCCTACAGTTGGGATTGAACCAGGGTAGGACCCATGCAAAGCACAGACCCTCCATTTCCTTTAAATTTTTTTCTTTTTACTATACCCTGTGGTTCTCAGGGTTTATCCATGGCTGTGTGCTCATGAATCACTCTCTGGTGGAGTTCAGGGCATCATATGGGGTACCAGGGATCGAATCTGGGTCAGCTGCATTCAGGGCAAGTGCTTAATGTGCTGAACTGTCTATCCAGCCTTCATTCTCTACTGTCTCTCTGGCTACAGAGAGATAATTTAAATTTTTCAAATTTACTCCATTTAGTAGTCGAAGGGTGAGGATCAAGGAGGAGGAGTACATGGGAATTGTAAAATAACCAAACTGGTAAAGTGGAAATATCACTTCTGTTCATATTCCTCTGGTTAGAATCAAGTCACTCAGCCATGCCCAGCTGTCAAGAAAATATTATCATGCTACATGCTCAGGAAAAGGAAGAGCTTTTGATAAATTGTTAGTAGTTTCTGTGTTACCAAAGGAAAAATCTTCGTACATAATTAGCATACTTGTGGACCAAATAACTCAAGTTTTGTCAAGAATAGATGCAATTGGGGTTGCAAAGATAGTACAAGTGGTAGTGTGTTGTGTTGCATGACAATGACGGAGTTCAATCTATTGCATCCCATATAGCCCCTAAGTACCACCAGCAATAATTTCTGAGTGTAGAGCCAGGAGTAACCTCTCAGCATTGCCAGGTGTGACCCCAAAACTTCCATAAAAAAGATGCCAATCATAGTATACAAATAAAGCTATAAAACAATAATGACAACATCATGTTGAAACTGTAAATGTATTAGATACCTCAGTTTGTCAAATTCTGCAGTCATATACCAATAAAGTATTTTTCCAACCTTTTCTTACAGAAAAAAAGTTTGTATTCAAGGATATGGCTAAATATGCTTTGAGCCTAGAACTGCTCTTAGGTCCCTTCAGTAACTTTTTGCTCAGTAAATCAATTAATGAATTAATGGCATAGACGCTTTCATTGTCTAACAAAGTATATATTTGTCCTTCAGTATGTGAACTAAAAACTTTGTCTTAAAGAAAACATGTAGTTACTAAATGAAAACTCATTTTGAACTGGAAGTGGATGTGACATTGTAAAGAAGAATAATAAGAAAAGTTAAAATATTAAGGAAGATATGGCCAGAGCAATAGTATACCAGGTAGGGTGTTTGTGTTGCACAGAGCCCACCTGGATTGATTCCCCACATCTCATATGGTCCCACAGCCAGCCAGGAGTGATCCTGGAAGGAACACAGAGCCAAGAGTAATCCCTGAGCACTGCCAGGTTTGGCCTACTGAGAGAAAGAGAGAAAAAATCATAAATATCACATCAGAACATCATATATCATATATATATACCTACATATGTACATATACTTACATATACTTACAGAACATCATATACATACCTATATATATACACATATACTTACATCATATAAGAACATCATGAATATCATACATATTATGTCAGGATTGTATAAAGAGGTTTCATGTGCTGATGTACTCACTAATGATCTTATAAAGGCCTCATATTACATTTCCCCTTTGTTCTCTTTGTTCCATCCAGGCCATCTCTTTAGATAAATACATGATGTTATACATTGGGACTCTTCATGCAGAAGGCAGATGTAAATCAGATTATTTGAGATGAATAGAATGCTTTGTAATAGTGTTGCATAAAAGCCATTTTATCTACTAAATATCTTACAAAAAGTAAATTATTTGCTAAACAACTCTGTCAAGGTATTTTGGTTTGCCAAGGGCAGTGATTGTTTGGTGCTGAGGATTTTATGAAAAATCTTCATTGCAGTAAATGTACAATCTCTTCTGTACTTTCATAGTGAGTGTGCAGTCTTTCCTTGAAGGTTGTCTCCCTTTCTCTGAGAGCAGATAATAATTCAAGTCCTATGGCATGAGAGAGCATATATAATGAAGAAAGTCTCACAAAAGTGGTCTTTTCTACTAGCATATGTAAGGGGGCAGAGAGGTGACAACTCAGCTCCAACTTGATGAGATCTGAGTGTCTCTGTCAGCTCTTCCTGATAACTATAATCTGAACATTTCTTCTCATTAATATTTTTTATTCCATTTCTTTTCTCACCCACTCTCCTTACTTTTTTTTTAATTTTTAAATGAGTGTCAGGCACTCTAGTCATGTGCTCAAGAATTACTACAGAAGGCAGTTGGATGCAAAAGTGGTTGTCTGTAAGAGAATTAAAAAATCTCTTAAGCAAATACTCTCCTGAGGGGGTGCCAAAGCTTGAGTCATTTAAAACCTTTGTGAACAGTGCTCTAGGAAAGATACAGTAGCAATTAGTCCTGAATAAAGATCAAAGGGCCAAGACCATTTGAAAGGCCTTTTTCCAGGACAGACTGTTGTGACACTGGGCAGTCTTGGCTAACAATGAAGCAGTGTGTAAGCAGTTTTGTTTTGGACTTGTGTATTTCTGTTTGGCATATTGTACAAATTCTGCCTTGAGAAGCCAAGGATTCTAAGAAAAATTTGGTTGTAAAAGCAAGTACAATTTAAAAATATGACATTGTAACACAATGCACTTCAATACAATGCATTACAATATGGTAAAGGTACATGCCTAATCACATGTAACATATCTATACATTGGCCATATACCTGTATGTTTATGGAGCAAATTACAGAAAACTGGGATTTGAAGGGGTGTAAGGACAGAGGAATTTTAAAATAAAACCCTCTTGGGAAGTAACTTACTGATGCATATTTTTAAAAATAATTTTTTATTGCAGAGTGGAATTACTGTGTTCTATAGCTTCAAATGCTCATATATTGAACCATGCTTTATTTTCCACATAGTTTGCATCATGAAAAGACCCTCTTCTGACAAGTATTTTTTGATCCAGAATCTGCTCTCTGCTCCTCCTATTTCAGAGCTCCCATCCCCTTTTAGCTATTGGGAGCTGGCTGCTTGATTCTGTTTCTATCCTTGTCCATCTGTGTTTTTTACAACACAGAAGCCATATAGATTTTTATTGGAGGGGATGGGGGTTAAGGGAAGACTAGGGCTTGGGGACCATATGTGATGGTGATATGGGCCTACCCCTAGCTCTGTGCTCAGAAATCTCTCCCAGTAGTGCTCAGAGGACCATGTGGAACCAGGGCTTAAATGGGAATCAGCCTCATTTAAGGTTAGAGCCTTAAGCCATGTACTCTCCCTAGCCCCTAGTCTTTTATGAAGTTATTACCACCCTAATAAAAATCCTGCAAGGTTAAGTTTTTTAGCTTCATGGATAGATAACCAGCATACAATGTACAGGTTTAATATTTGCTGATTTGATAAAATTATACATTGCAAAATGATCAACACCAAAGCTTTTGCCATCATTCCATTCCATTATACCTAGAACTACTAAGATCTACTCTTTTAGTAACTTTTAAGCACCACTATAGGATTATTAACTGCATTCACTGTGCTGAATCTTCTGGAATTAATAGACTCATAAACAGAAGTTTGTTCAACATTTTTTCATGTCCCTACCTCCCAACATGCTTAGAAACAAATCCAAACTCTCAATCAAGTTTTACCAGATCCTACTTGACCTGACTTCTGTTTTTTTTCTGACTTCTTTTTTGTTCATAGCATTCTTCCTATTTCTCCTGCAAACTAGTGACAGGCACAGCATGCTTAACCCATATCGGTGCTTCTGTACTCACAGTCCCCATTTGCCCTTCCTGGAAATTCTTTCACTGGTTTTATGTACGGGTAATGCCCGTACATAGTTAAGTCTGTCCCCTAAGCTCCCCTCCACAGAGAAGCTTCCTAGACCACCAAAAATATATGCTCCCGAGCTGGAGCAATAGCATGGAGGGTAGGGCGTTTGCCTTGCACGCAGCCGACCTGGGTTCGATTCCCAGCATCCCATATGATCCCCTGAGCACCGCCAGAGGTAATTCCTGAGTGCAGAGCCAGGAATAACCCCTGCGCATTGCCGGGTGTGACCCCAAAAAGCAAAAATAAATAAATAACGCTCTCTTTTTGCCTGTCTTCTCATTTTTAATTATATAGTGATCATTTAATATAAAATATATATTTTTATCTATATGCTGACATTTAGTACATATGGTACATATAGAACATTCTGATGGCAATTGCGATTTGTTTAAATTTTGTTTCATTAGTTACTATACAATTATATTATGACAATGTAGCTTTGATAAGGATAGCAATTTTTCTTTTGAAGGGATGTTTAGATCACTCCTGGTAGGGCTCAGGGCTTCCTCCTGGCTCTGTGCTTAGGAATCAGTCCTAGTAGTGCTCAGGGAAACATACCTGGGGCCAAGGAACAAGCCAGGCCACGTGTGAAGCAAGCACCTTAACACTTACAGCCTTTTTCTTTCACAGAATTTTCTCATCATGTTTTGCATTCACATAATTTACGTAGTTTAACTTTGAACCTCTGAGCTTAAGTTTAGAAAATTTTTTCTCAATTTGCGTCCTGCCTTATTTGCTAAAATAAGACATATTGGGGGGGTGCAAATCAAATCAGCAAAATCTTTAGGTTCCATACATCCATTTAGTGAAGATATGTTTTTCATTTCCTTCTATCAGACCATGTTTAATAGTTTTATCTAACAACAGGAAACAGCTTTAACTGGAGATGGTATCTTGTACTCAAATTTGATTTAAATGAATGGAGATCTGTGAACCATACTCAGAAAATCCCATCTTCCATGCCCTCTAATATAATGCTGTGGTCTCACTTCTTTATTTCTTTTTTTTTTTGCTGTTTTTTTTTTAAATTTAGTTAGAGAATTGTGATTTACACAGTTATTGATAATTGAATTTTAAACACAGTGTTATTCTACCAATCTCACTACCAGTGTAAACTTTCTTCCACTAGTTTTCCCAGGTTTCTTTCTGCCCACCCAGCCTGCAGCCTTGATAGACCCATTTTAAACTTTGGTGACTATAGTTTAGATCTTACGCGTTCAGTGTTGCTGAGTCTACAGTTTAGATATATAGCTATCCTACTCCTCCACATTTCCAATGTACCTGAGGTCCCCAATTCTTCCTTGTCAGTTACTTCCCTTTGTCATCTTCTTTCGTCACCCTTGATTTATTTGTCTTTGTTCTTCTCCTTCCTATACTCTGAGTGGAGGGTGATCCAGATATCCCTGCTTTACTACATTGCGTTTCTCATCCAATTGTTCTATATACCACAGATATATAAGATCATCCTGTGTCTGACCTTTCTGCCAAACTGATTTTATTAGTTTGGACCCATCGTATAACATTGTCACAGCTATGCCTTTTCTTACATGAACATTCACATATACTATAAGAAAGTTTGTAGAAAAAAAAAACATTATTGTGGGTTAAATAGTTGTTAAATATTTTTTCTAGCTCAATACTGTAGTAGCATTGAAAAACATGGACTAATTATATACAAATAGGCCTGGAGGACTTAAAAAATTTGTATCATATTACATCACCCTCAGAAGTTTTACAAAATACAAGCAGAAAGACATAAAAATTGACCTGGTTACTAAGAATTACTCCTATGGTCAGAAATATATGTCCGTACAAAGAGATTATTCGAACAGTATCTGAAAACTATCCCAATTGAATCAGACTTTATGTGAGGGCAATCTAAATGATAAGTAGTCTGCTTATTTATTTTGGGGCCCAACTCAACTGATAAAACAAATAGTAACTTTAATTTAAGTTAGGATTGTAGGATAACATTGGGTTTGTCCTTTCAACCTTTCCACAGGGAACTTAGTTTACCTTAAAGCAATGTCCTTTCTGTATGGACATAGGAAGACAGTCAATATTATGCTTTGTAACTTGGGAGCTGATTAACTCCAATAATATTTACGCCTGGGCATCTGCTTTCTCGACTCAGTTGCCCTTAGTTCCTAGCACCCCAAAAGCAGGGTCCCGACAAAGGACAGAATAGACCCAGGGAAAGCTGTGAGCTACCCTGGCATTGAAATGGTCCAGGCCAAAGTGCCACAATACTCAACTATAAGTTGAGCGCATGGTCATAGACAAATGCTGTCATGATCCAAAAGTAACGATGAGACTAGGACCCTGCTCAGGCTAGGAAGACTAGCCTGACCTGAGAACTGTGGTTGGGAGTATATAGTAAGATGTCCTCAGGAAGAACCGAACTTTAAGTTTGATATATCTCTTATTGTGCTCATACAGAATGGCATTGCTAGAAATATTAGAAGTAGATTTACTACAACTATTTAAGTGGATTACTAGCTGAGGAAAGAAGAAAGCAACACACCCTTGATGGGATCCTGTCCTTAAATGGACCTCCTAGTAATCTGGAGTAATCTTAGATGAGATTTTGTTAATCTCCTGGAGAAGTGGTCTTACCCCTTCTTTGTTCAACTTACCTTTGTGTGACCACCCTATGTGATTGCTATATAAACTAAGACTGTAATAGAAGCGAGTGGGGCAAAACAGAAGGGGCAGAGGCAAGACAAAAGCAGCAGAAAAGACACAGTGGACAGAAGACACAGAGGCAGAGGTAAGACAGAGCAAGGAGAAGAGACAGAAGTGGAGAGAAGATACGGAGGCAACACAGAAGCAAGAGAGAAGACACAGAAGCAGAGACAGAGAGAGGTTGGAAGAGATCAGAGGAGAGACTACAGAGACAGAGACAGAGACAGAAATAGACAGAAGAGAGCACAATCACACACATAGAAGCAGAGCACAAGAAGCCATCCCAATCCTGTCCATACACAGCAGCTGGAGAGCACCGAATTCCAGCGGTGAAAGAGAGAACATCGCCCCAGAACCTGCGAACAACACACACACACACACACACACACACACACACACACACAACACCCTCTTCCACGCACGTTTGTATTTTAACAGATGAGGGTAGCAGAAATGAGAATTTGGAGGACAGAAAGCCTCATGGACCAATTCCTATTAGTGTTTGCTTTGAGACATCTAACTGACCCTTGCCTGGCAAGAGAGAGAGCCTGCGAACAACACAACACACATCATATTGCACCCTCCCGAGCACGAGCCTTTGCATTTTTACAAGGATTTCTTTGAGTTACAGTAAAATTAAGCAAAATCTAGGGAAGCTGTAAGTCTTGAATAACTAAAAGGACAGTGTTGTAAGGATTGCTTCACCCCTCTCTCTCTCTCTCTCTCTCTCTCTCTCTCTCTCTCTCTCTCTCTCTCTCTCTCTGCCTCACTTTCCATTCATTTATGAAGTCCTATGCAGCAAACAGACTTATCTGAAAGCACCAATCTTCAAAACTTGTAAATTTGTTAAAATATTAATTTCCAGGCCCTATGCACTGAAATCTTGATTTATTACATATCAGGGGCATATGGTTAAAACACTTTTAAGATATAATTGAATAAAAGATCACTGAAGAGTATTTTCATATCACAATTTGTAAATATTTCCTGAGATATGATGAAATAGTTTAAAATATTATTTAAAATATATATAGCGTGGGGGCTGGAACGATAGTACAGCAGGTAGGGCATTTGCCTTGCACACGGCCAACCTGATTCGATTCCCAGCATCCCATATGGTCCCCTAAGCACCACCAGGAGTAATTCCTGAGTGCATGAGTCAGAAGTAACCCCTGTGCATTGCTGGGTGTGACCCAAAAAGCAATATATGTGTGTGTATACATACATATACATATCTATATATCTCTCTATATATCTAGCATGGCTGGACATAGTACAGCAGGTTGGGCATTTACCTTGCATTCAGCTGACCCAGATTCCATCCCTGGCACCCCATATGGTGCCCTAAACCCACCAGGAGAGACTGCTGAGGCAGAGCCAGGAGTATGCTCTGAGCACTGCCAGGTGTGGCCCAACATTCAAAATAAGTAAATGTGGAGAAAAGAATAGCTACCAAAAATATATTCAGGGGCCAAACATACAACTCAAAATACTTGAGCTCATGCTTTGTATCTGAAAAGCTGGAACCACATAATCCCCCAGCACTGCCTAGAGAAACTCCCAAGCAGTGAGTCAGGTATAACCCAAATCATCACAATTTGATCCCCAAGAAGTATTTGATCCCCAAGAAGTAATCCCCAAAATTATTTTCAGAGCACCACAGGGATGGCCCAGGTAATCCGCACCACGGAGGACCAGGACAGCACTCTCTTCAAGCTCTCACCTTAAACCACTTTCCCAGTTTGCTGAGAATCCTAGCAAGAGGACCCCAAGTACCACTTGGGACCTCTGCCTCCAAAATTCTAAATATAACATCACAGGGTCTCAGTTATATAGTCTAGATATATTTCCGATCTAGTAGTTTGTTCTACTTGCTGTCATTTTCATAGGCCCTCAGTGGGGCTAGGATTTGAGTCTCAGTTCTTCTACCATGACTGAACATTAGATTTTAAAAACCATTTGATCTCACCAGTTGAGCAAATTTTAGCCAAACGCCCATCGCTGACAAAACCTCCCCACATCTGCCTCCAGCTAGGGGATCTGTCAATGATTAATTCATTAAACAGTCAACAAATATTTGAAACTCAGTTCATGAGTGAATGGCATCTTTGGTGGCTTTGTAAGCGACTATTTTGCTTTTATTGTGCACTTCTTATTTTTGTATTACTCTTGTCATACCTTGCAAAATAAAGTATAAAAACTTCCCACTCTTAAGTAGGTAGAAAATTAGGAAGTGGTACCACTGAAAAATCACTGTCATCTGTTGCTCATCGATTTGCTCGAAAGGGCACCAGTAATGTCTGCATTGTGAGACTTGTTACTATTTTTGGCATATCAAATACGCCATGGGTAGCTTGCCAGTCTCTGCCATGCAGGCGAGATACTCTTGGTAGCTTGCCAGGCTTTCCGAGAGGGGTGGAGGAATTAAACCCAGGAGGAATTGAACCCACATGCAAGGCAAATGCCCTACAGTTGCGCTATCAATCCTCAGGAAGTGGTAACTTGTATCTGAGTTGCCTCCTTAGTCTTAGATGTGGACTGGGAAAAGAAATCCACAGGTGACTCAGCAAGACAGTAGAGATGTCAGAGACATTTTTCTGTGTGCATTTGCTTTCTTCCCACTTCTTTCCTTTCATTAGTGCAGGTAATATGACAACTTTACCATATTTTCTTGTGTCTGCCAGCCCTCGGGGCATATGAGCTCAGGAGCGCTCATTGAATATACTTAAAAATATTCACTTCTTGCTTTAGAGAACAAAAAATACAGGAGCTGTCAGAGCTTATCGGAGTAATTTTTTCATGTAAACTATACAGGCAGTAAAATATGGAGCCCCAAATGAAAACGCTTCTTTTCTAAATCATTTTAAACACTGTTTTAATACAGGAAAACAATAGAACTGTGTTATTTGGACAGCCCTAAGTGTGTAAGTCATATTTCTTTGGTCATTTTAAAATTATTCATTTCTTAGGAACATGTTTGGATGGAGAGTAAATTCCAGAGATGATAGATAAAGAAGTACTTTTACAAAACCTAAGTAATGTTTTTTTTCTCAAGAATATATTTTTCAATTTGTTAACTATAGTTAGCTGAAAGGCCTAAAATATTTATTTTTTTTTCACTGTAGCAATCTCATTCTTTTATTTTTTTTAACTTTTTATTAAATCACCATGTGGAAAGTTACAAAGTTTTCAGGTTTATATGTCAGTTATACAATATTCAAAAACCCATCCCTTCACCAGTGCCCATATTCCACCACCAGAAACCCCAGTATACCCCCCGCCCCCACCCCTACCCCCTACTGTATAACTAATGAATTTAACTTCATTTTTTCTTTACCTTGATTACATTCCATAATTCAACACAAAACTCACTATAGTTGTTGGAGTTTCCACCCAAGAGAGACAGACCTACTACATTTGATAATTAGTTTTTCATTGCTGGAAATGAAGAGATATGTAGCCCCACTGCTACAAGTACATAACTCTCTCTCTATTTTTTTTTTCCTTTTTCCTTTTCCCTTTTTTTTTTTCTTTTTCCCCCTCATCCCCCTTCCTGCGCCTCATAGTATGGTGTACGCCACGCCACGTCGGCCAGCATGAGGCTTTTGCTTAGTTCACAGTCCAGAGAAGTGGCTGCTACATTAAAAACCTTCAATATTTCAACAAAAACTTACTGTTATTATTTGGAGTTTCCCCCCCAAGTCAGACCTGTTCAAAAGGAACCGTTTCACATTGCTGACAATTATAAATGTTAAGTCGCACGGATGCTGGTTTTGAATTTCTGTATAAAATCCAGGGAAAATTCTGCCAGAAATTACATAGCCCAGCTCACAGTCCCAGTGCATTGCTGTAAGAAGTCTCTGAATTCAAAGTCTTTAGGCGCAGTGTCCGATTCGCGCTCAGCGGCTCCGGATTTATCTGGGCCGAGGGCATGCCGATTACGCCCCCTTCCCATGAGTTCCTGGGAGCCCCAAAAGTAAAATCCAAATACCTGTGGGTTTGGAGTCACAGAAGATGGCGCCTGCCATATGGGTGCTGCCAACCCGCCACTTTCCGTGCAGGAAGACAGGGTGGGGAGGAAAAAAAAATCCACCCCTGGCAGCACAGAGTTGTAGCCCAGTTCGCAGTCCCAGTGCATTGCTATCGGATGCTGCGCTGGATGCCCGAATGTGTTACATCTCTGGAATCAAAGTCTTTAGGCGCAGAGGGTCCCAAAGGCCTAAAATATTTAATATAATTTAATAAAACATTTTGTAGGTCAAATATTGGTGCCTATTTTGTATTTAACATAAGTTTATTGTGTATTAAATTATATTCTTTTCAAAGGATCATACCACAAATTAATAGAAGGTAATAGTTACAGGTACCCTAAAGTATTAGAAGGACATATTTTGCCTGATTCAAATAGATAAAATAAGCATTACACAGTCAGCTTTTATTTAAAATCAGAAACAGAAGGACTGGAGAGATAACTCAATGGGTTGAGTTTCTGCTCTTCATGTGGAAGGCCTGAGTTTGAACCCCGGTACCACAAGATTCTCCAGCACCTCCAGACACAATCCCTGAGCTACACACCATGAGGAGCCCCCAAGCACCCTGCAGGACAGCCCACAAAATCCAAAACATAAAAAATAAAATCAGAAACAGAGTGCAGTATTGGAAACTTAGAAAGCAGTAAATGCTTGCAGTTAAACACTAACGCTCCTGGCTGTTGAGGGGAAGAGTTAGAACAAATATGTTATATAATTGCCCGAGGAAATATTAGAAAGCAACGAAATGTAAGGTAATTATATTTATCTAAATTTTAGTATAAACTAATTGATTAGTCACACAATAGGAGTGGAACGATACAAGTTCTAGTAACGCACAAGTTTCTTTACAGATTTAGAGATTGACTTTTATTCCTGCTTTAAAAAAAAAAAATCCACAGTTTCCAGAAATTCAGGTTAAAAACAATACTGTGATGACTGAAGGGCATGAAAGAAAGCTATAATCACTTTGTGTTGCAGTGGCATTTTGAAGACTGAAAATACTCTGTGACGTCAAAACAATGATTTTGGAATTTTAGTAAATTTTTCCATATATGGGTGATATTTTAATAACATCATTTTATGACTTCAAGTTAGTGTCATAGAATGTCTTCTTCAAATCTAGATAGGAAAAGGAAATATTTTCAAACTGTATTTTCTATCAAACTAATTTTGTCAGAAAAATACAAGTTCTAATTTAAAATCTTAGAAAATTAATCTGTACAGATTACACAGAGTATTATCTAAATCATTTTATCTGAAAGTCACATGATGTGGCCAGGTAATAAATTCACATGAGCTATACCTCTGATATTAATTGAAGGCAACATTACCAGTCAACTCTTTTTTCCTCTATACTTACTTTTGACTAATTAATAGAAAGTATATTAAAATTTTAAAACATTAAGTACTAAAAAGTTCACTTTTTTATTTGCCTGGTTTACTGAAAACAAGCAAGCAACATTTTAACTTGGCGATTCCCAGGTAAATTCTCCTAAACTAGGCATCATTTTCTTTGTTTTATGAGGTTCATGATGTGCATTGTTTAGTTTTTGAGAAATCTTTCCCTCACAGTCCTGAGGCAAAACTGCCTATTTTAGCTGGCAGCTGTGGATGTTTACTTCATGTTATTTACTTTAAAAAACCTGAGGTTTGAATTCTTCAAGTTAAACATGACTAAAATGCAAACCCAACTATTTCCCCTCTGAGATGTTAAAAAACACTGCAACTGATAAAGGGTTCTGTGAACAACTGCGTGTGAAGTTGTTGCACATCATTGCCCCTTCCTAAGATTCTTCTGGCCAGAAATATACCAAGTTTGGGGGGCTGGAGAAATAGCACAGCAGGTGGGGCATTTGCCTTGCACACGGCCGACCGGGGTTCAAATCCCAGCGTCCCATGTGGTCCCCTGAGCTCCGCCAGGGGTGGTTCCTGGGTGCAGAGCCAGGAGTGGCCCCTGTGCATCGCCAGGTGTGGCCCCTGCCCCCCCAAAAAAAGAAATATATCAAGTTTTTCAGAAAGCCAAAATTGTCTGAACTAAATCAACATTTCTTAAGCTTTATTTGAGTATTTCATCTTTGGTGGTCTATATCTCCTAATGGCAAAATCTAAGACTAAGATCAAAAACTAAAATAAAATTTTTCATAGAGGTACAACTTACCATTCATTTATATGACCAGTACTTCTTAAGGTCACCCCAAAAGAAAGTGTGAGGGGCTGGAGCGATAGCACAGCAGGTAGGACATTTGCCTTGCACATGGCCGATCTGGGTTCAATTTCCAGCATCCCATATGGTCCCCCTGAGCACCACCAGGGGTAATTCCTGAGTGCAGAGCCAGGAGTAACCCCTGTGCATTGCCAGGTGTGATCCAAAAAGGAAAAAAAAAAACTATAAAACCAAAACAAAGTGTGAGAAACTCTCATAGTCAAGAAGAACCTTAAAGAGGCATGAAGGATCTATAAGACATTCTGGGCAGAATTCTGGAATTTAAAACAGGAACATTAAGTAAAATTAAACTATGAGCTTTAGTTAATAATAACAGATCACTTATTTTATTAATTGTAACAAGTATCATGCTAATAGAAGATGTTGATGACAGGGAAATTATGTGCAGGGTCATTGGAATGCTATTCTGTAACTCAGTTTTTCTGTGAATCTAAATCTTTTCTAAAATGTAAAGTCTATTTTTAGAAATCATATTTACAAGACACATGCTTTATATGAAGCTCTTTAAAAAGTTTCACTCCGCACTTGAAACAGATTGGACCAGAGCTAGAGAGAATGTACAGAGGTTAAGGCATTTGCCTGGCATGCAGCCACCCCAGTTCAATAAACAACATTATGTATGATTTCCTGAGAGCCACCAGAAGTGATTATTGAACTATAAGCAAGTCCCTAGCATTGCCATTGTGATCTTGCCTCACCCCACACAAAGTTGATTGGATCATATGAGGATAGAGACTTTATCATTAAGCTGCTCTGATAAGGAAAAAGAAGTCAAAACTTGTAAAGATGATGCTGAGCCGAGAGTGTCACTATTGATCAGTATTCTGATCCAGTGCCAGAATAATAGCACAGCAGGTAGGTTGCTTGCCTTGCACATGGCTGACCTGGCACCCCTTCTGTGCCCTGAAATTCACCAGAAGTTATCCATGAGAACAGAGTCGGGAATAAGCCCTGCCATCACTGCATGTGCAACTCATCTCCCCCTCCCTGCAAATAAAACAAAACAAAACAAAAAGACTTTGTGATTTAAAAGGTTGTAAGTTGGGGCAGAGATATAGCTCACAGATTGAATACTCGCCTTGTAGGTGTGAGGTCCTGAGTTCCTGCTGCCAGTTCTTGGAACTAAAGAAAAAAAATCCACATTTTGAAGCTACATAAATCATTTAGGCTATTATACATATATATGTCTATATATGCATATATATGTATATATATAAAGAGGCCATGCCAACTCAAAAGAGGCAAAAATATTTATATGGATGAATTTTATCCCTCAATATTTAGTGAGAGGGCAAGGACCAAATGGTAGAAAATTTGTAGTTATCTTGATAAAAAGTATAGCTAAGATTTTGGCTGTCACAGAGAGTGGTGACATTTGAGGATACAATCCTCCCACCAAGCTTGGGTGTCTCAGACATTTCTTATTTCTCTATTGGAACGTTCATTTAGTCCTAAATAATATATATTATATTCAGTAATATATGTATATATCATTGAATCACCGTGGGATACACTTTCAAAGCTTTCACGATTGATTTTCAGTCATAAAATGATTGAACACTTATCCCTCCACCAGTATACAATATCTTATGACAGATTTTCAAGTAATTTATTCTTGAGCTTTTGAAGTTTTTTAGGTTCCAGTTCCTATGCCAACAGTTACAAGAAAAACCACTTACAGTATTGTACATGTAATGACATGTAGTAGATCAGAAAATAATCCTATTTTGTGCTTTCAAAGGTTTTGAGTACCTTTGAAACAGAAAGATCTCATGTATTAATCTTTGTCTCTTCTAGGTTTCCTACAAGTTATGATTTAGAAAGAGTAATTGTAGTCATTGTTCACAATTTAGCATTTTCCCATCCCACCATTCCCCCACTTTTCCCTACCTATTCTTCTCATGCTGCAAGTTTTTCTTATATTCTTGCCATTTTTTTTTTTTACATTACCATTCAGCTTATACAACAAGTTTGTTTTCGCACCTATGGTATTCTGGATTATCAGAAAATTAGTCCTTAAAAGTCAAACATGAGGGGTTATTTTCCCCTCTTTTTAATTTTTTTTCTTATTCCAGTTGACCCTTGAACCATACAGTTTCGAGTTGTGAGCGTCAGCTTATACAAAAGGTTTGTTTTCCCACCTGCTGATATTCTGGATTACCAGAACCTACATATTCTGGATTTATACAGCCATGCCTGTTGATTGAATTCATGGACAGGAAGACTGGGGGTAGACTATAAATTATGTTTAGAATTTTGACTGAAGAATCAGAGCCCTTAACCGTGCATTGTTCAAAGGCCAAATAGACAAGTGGAATGATAATGAACTGACATTAAATGGGGAGCCACCTAAAAAAGATGCATAAAAACCAATTGGTTAATGATGGGAACCTCTTAAAATTAACAGTAGGGTATCGGTATGTTTTTAAAAAGGGGTCCACAGCCTGTGATTCTCAGGCTCGGGGAGCCCCAGGGCCTGGCTGTGTGACAGGCACTGGAAGACCAGGATTTGAAACCAGAGCCACTGTGAGGCCTGAGCTTTACACACTGAGACATACTTTTAGGCCATCACTTACAACTGAGAGTGAAGTAAATTTGCCCTCACTGGGGACTTATAATATCAGATCTGATTTCCCCACACTGACATCTACTATTTTTCCTCTTCCAATCACAGAAGAGCTCACAGGGCTTTGAAGAATGGCAGATGATCGGAAGGATGAAGCGAAGGTGCCCCACTGGACCTCAGCTCCGCTGACTGAGGCAGCTGCCCACCCACACTCACCCGAGATTAAGGACCAAGGCGGGGCAGGGGCCGGACTTGTCCGCAGCGCCAATGGATTTCCATACAGGGAGGATGAAGAGGGCGCCTTTGGAGAACGTGGGTCACAGGACACCTATTCAAATACCAAAGAGAACGGGATCAACGGAGAGCTGACCTCGGCTGACAGAGAGACAGCAGGTAACTAAAGGCTTATCTCTCCCAGTACTTGCTTTTTCCTTTGCAGTCCAGCCGCTTTCTCACTGGAGCATTGACTGAGATTCTAGTCAGTCAGGGAAAATAGATCCAGACATGCTAGAAGGCAGGAGAACAACACTGACATTCTCCCAACTGTAGTCTCCTTCTCTTCTTCCCTTCCTTCCTTCCTTCCTTCCTTCCTTCCTTCCTTCCTTCCTTCCTTCCTTCCTTCCTTCCTTCCTTCCTTCCTTCCTTCCTTCTTTCCCCTCCCTTTATTCTCCCTCCCTCCCCTCCCTCCCTTCCTTCCTTCCTTCCTTCCTTCCTTCCTTCCTTCCTTCCTTCCTTCCTTCCTTCCTTCCTTCCTTCCTTCCTTCTTTCCCCTCCCTTTATTCTCCCTCCCTCCCCTCCCTCCCTCCCTTCCTTCCTTCCTTCCTTCCTTCCTTCCTTCCTTCCTTCCTTCCTTCCTTCCTTCCTCCCTCCCCTCACCCTCCTTCCTCCCTCCGTCCCTCCCTCCTTTCCTCCTGTCCTCCCTCCCTGCCTCCTTTCCTCCCTTCCTCCCTTACTTCCTTCCTTTCTTCCTTTCTTCCTCCTACCCCTCCCTCCCTCCCTTTATTTTCCCTCTTTTCCTTCCTTCCTTCCTCCCTCCCTCCCTCCCTTCCTTCCTTCCTTCCTTCCTTCCTTCCTTCCTTCCTTCCTTCCTTCCTTCCTTCCTTCCTTCCTTCCTTCCTTCCTCTCTTTATATGTTTGTGGAACACTGGAGGTGCTAAGGGTGAATTCCTAGCTCTGTGCTCAAGGGTCCCTCCTGGCAGTGCTCAAGGGACAATATGTGCTGCCAGGGATCAAATACAGGTCAGCTGCATGCAAGGTAAGTGCTCTACCTTCTATACTGTCTCTCTGGCCCATATTTTTAATATGACTTCCCTAGATTTCTATAACAGGCAAATGGCATTATTATATAATTTCTTTTTAATTCTCTTGAATGCTATTGTACTTCAATCTGATTTTTTAATTAATTGATTGATTGCAAATATTTTGACTTTTGAGCCCAGAAGGTGGTGTAGGATTTATCTCCCAGACCTTGAAAAGAAAGTGAAGAGGGAAAGAAAACACACACACACACACACACAGAGGAACTATTTCATATCATCTTAGATAGATTTCTCTCTTTTTTTTCCCCCTTGACTAGCTGGTTCTTTTAATATTTTTTTATATTTTAAATTTTTTATTAAATCATCATCACACTGTAGAGCCTGACAAGCTACCTGTGGTATATTTGATATGCCAATAAAACAGTAACAACAAGTCTCACAATGGAGACGTTACTGGTGCCCTCTCGAGCAAATCAATGAACAATGGGACAGCATTGTGACAGTGCGACAGTGCTATTGAATCATAATGAGATACAGTTACAATGCTTTCATGATTGAGTTTCAGTCATACAGTGATTGAACACCCATCCCTCCACCATTGCGCATTTTCACCACCAATGTCCCCAGTACCCCTCCCACCACATGTACCCCACCCCCTGCCTCCCCAGGAGGCACCTTCTTTCTTTCTTTCTCCTTTGGGGCCTTATGGTTTGCAATACAGATACTGAAGAGGCATCATGTTTAGTCCTTTGTCGACTTTGAGTACATAGATTTCTCTTAAAAAATTATTAGAGCATTGTGATTTACAAAGTTGTTCATAGTTGGGTTTTAACCACAGTGCTAGTGCCACCACAGGGTCTTCTCCCCTCTGCCAGGATTCCAGGTTCCCTCGTACCTCCGCTCCCACTCCCCACCATAGCCAAACTGCCACAATGACAGGCGCATTTTATGGTTTGCTTCTTGAAGTCTGGATCTCTTGTTCTCAGTGTTTATAATGCCATGGTTTGGATATTTAGCTAGACTACACCTCTAGACCACCAGTGTACTCAGATACACTTAACCCCTGATTCTCATTGTTTCCTGTCTATCTCTTCTTTCCCCTTACCTCCTGTAAATTTCTTTCTCTGCCCTTTTTCTCCCTATATTCTGGGGCACCATCCCTTATTTAAAACAGTGTATTTCCGGGTCCAGTTATTCTGTGTACCACATATAAATGACATCATCTTTCATTTGTCCTTCTCCTGGCTTACTTCATTTAACATAATGTCTTCCAGTTCCTTTCATATCATCTTTCCTTATAGCTGTGTAGTATTCCATTGTGTATACATACTCATGATCCACTCATCTATCATTGAATGCCTAGTTTGATTCCAGATATTAGCTATTGTACCAAATGCTGTAATGAATAATGGTGTGCAGATACTTTTTTTCAAAGAATGTTTTTGTGTCCTTAGGTAGATACCCAAAAGTGAAATTGCTGGGTCATATGGAACTTCACTTTAGTTTACTGAGGTATCTCCATACTGTTTTTGATAAAGGTTGAACCAGGCAGAAAAAAAGGCTTTCTTTTGATAATATAAACTGTCAGCATGAATTGACATTACAGCTTAGATGATTATATTATTATTTTGTTTTGGGGTTTTGTTTTTTTTGGGGGGGGCACACCTGGCAGTGCTCAGAGTTTACTCCAGGCTTGGTGCTAGGCAGTTGATTCTGTTTTTCTTTCTTTCTTTTTAATTTATTATTTTTTTATTAGTGACTCACCGTGAGGGTACAGTTACAGATTTACATATTTTCATGCTTGTGTTTCAGTCATACAATACTAGAGTACCCATCCCTCCACCAGTGCCCATTCTCCACCACCAACAATCCCAGTATCCCTCCCACCCCACTCCTCGTCCCCTGCCCACCCCACCCCACCCTGCCTCTGTGGCAGGGCATTCCCTTTTTTTCTCTCTCTCCTTTTGGGTGTTGTAGTTTGCAATGGATGTTAAGTGGCCATCGTGTTCAATTTATAGTCTACTTTCAGCACGCATCTCCCATCCCGAGCGGGTCCTCCAACCACACTTTACTTGGTGTTCCCTTCTCTATCTGAGCTAGTCAGTTGATTCTGATGTTGTCTATGGGGATTGCGCAATGCCAGGATTTGTACATGGACCTTCTGCAGGCAAAACATGTGCTCAGATCACTGAGGCATCTATCTGGCCTTATTTTCAAAGGGGGCCAAGATTTTATAATAGCCAAATTACTTATACTTCACATAAAATCTACCCACATTTTCTTTTTCTCCTATCACATATGTCTATTCTAAGTTAGTATTCTAACTGGCAACATGAAGTATGTCTCAGAGACAGATCTTATCTATTCTGTGTTCATATCCAGGTTACTACTGGCTGAATCCAAAGATCTTTCTTCTTTCCTTCTTTGTTGCAGTTCTCTCTTCTAGGGCCAGGGAGATAGCACAGTGGGCAGGGTACTTGCCTTGCCCGTGACTGACCAAGGTTCAATCCCCAGCATCTCAAATGGTCTCCTGAGCACTGGCAAATGTGATCCCTAGGCTCAGAGCCAGGAATAAGACCCAAACCCTACCAGGTGTGGCTCCAAGACAAAACAAATTAATAAATATGTATACATATACATATTTATATTTCCTTCTTTATTTGTAGGAATGAATCCTGTCTCTAACGTGGGTTTTTTCCCCCCTTTCTGTATGAAGCACCATGATCAAATCTCCCTCCCCTTTCTTTCATCATGGTGGGTTTATTTCAAGCAAGAGTCTTTTCTCATTCTCCTTCATGTCGCCTTTTCAATATTCACTCTCATTTATGGGCTTTAATAACGTTTAATTGTAAAGTATGCAAGCCCACCACCATCTTGTCTTTGATCTTTTGGGTTTTTTTTTTTGTCTTAGACAAAGCAGTTTATAAAACTGTTTATTTCGGGGCTGAAGCATTAGTACAGCGGGTAGGGCATTTGCCTTGTAAGCAGCCGACCTGGGTTCAATCCCTGGCATCCCATATGGTCCCCAAGCAACGCCAGGAGTAATTCCTGAGTGCATGAGCCAGGAGTAATCCCTGAGCATCACCGGGTATGACCCCAAAAGCAAAAACAACAATAACAACAAACTATTTGAATAAACAACAATTAAGTGCTGCTTAGAGAAAGTGTGGAACTGTGCATTCTTTGACATTTACCGTCAATAAGTCAATCAATGCTTTTTAATTAACAGTTTAAAAAAACTGTTCATTTAGGTCAGATTTCATGCATAAAATGTTCCAGCAATGCACTCTCCCCAGAGTGTGGTCGTCCCTGACCCCCATGTCCTTTGGCCACCACTCTTCCTCTAGTGGTAAGCTTCCTGCTGAAGACCAGTCCTCAGCTTCTGATACCCTTGGGATTTCGATATTCCTCCAATATGATTCTTTGCATTCTGCATGTGAGAGCGACCATTGTCTGTCCTTCAACTTCTGACTCTTCACTCAGCACGATACACTCCTTATTCATTCACATTACAGCAAATTGCATGATTTCATATTGTGTTTTTGTTTTATTGAGACATCATAACATACAGTTATTTATTATTGTTTCTGTCATACAATATCCCAACACCAGTCCCTTCCACAGTTTCCACTTTCTCCTTACTTTCCCTCCAACCAACCTGCCTTAAAGCTGAATGAGATTTCTTGGTATATACATACCATCATTTCTTTAATCGTTTGTTCTTGTACATTTGGGTGGTTTTCTGCTTTTAGCCATCATTCTGCATTGTGCCACAAAGAATATAGAAGGGCAAATGCCTTTTCTGAATAAATTTTGGGTCTTTGGGGTAGATTCCTAGAAGTGAAATTACTCTATTATATGGAAGTTCCATTACTAGTTTTTTTTGTCAAGTGTCAATATTTATTTCCAAAAAAGCTATACCAGTTGACATTCCCACTAGCAGCGGATGAGGGTATTTTTCTTCCCACATCCATGTCAGCACTGGTTTTGTTCTTTGTGATGTGGGTGAGTCTCACTGGTGTGAGATGATCTCATTGTTGTTTTGATTTGCATTTCCCTGATAAGTGATGCAAAGCAGTATTTTTTTATATTACTTTTCCCCATCTGCATCTTTCTGAATTTTCTAATAATATCTTGCACCCCTCCCCCATTTTTTTAATCTTTGAACTGAGACTAGGTGGAACAGGGCAAAGGATGCTCAAAGTTAACCATATTTTCAGTTCTATATATTTCCAGCTTCCTTTCTAGATTTTGCTCCTTTTCTCATAATTTACAGCTAAGTCAAAAAACAGTTGATAGAAGTTATTTGCTCACTTCTAATATAATTTTTGACTTTTGTTTTTTTTCTTCTATTCACTAAAATGTGCATTTTTACAAACCATGCCACAAAAACCTGAAAAAAAAATGAAAATAAAGGAGAAACCATTGAGATTCTAACTATTTAGGAGAGTTATTTTTATAATAAGATTTAAGAAGTCCTTTTATATTATTTTCTAATGCATAAATAATAAGAGTGGTGCTTTGTCATAAACCCTTCCTCTTTTTTTTATGCCTTTATGAAAGAAAGAGTGAAGTTTAGTATCCCTGGAGAATAAATCTTACTGAAAATTAAGAGCCTTATCTTTGTTTTTAACAAAGATAGGTGAAGGGGCAAACTCGCATTAGAATTCATAGCCACATTGTATCATTGTGCCTATAAAAAGACAGAAGCAATGATACACAAAATTATAAAAGTTTGAGTGGAAAATAATTATATTTATTTTACTTTGTTGTTGTTTTGGGACCACAGAAATTGATGCTCAGGGCTTACTCCTTGCTCTGCACTCAAAGATCACTCCTGGCAGTGCTCGGGAGACCATATGGGGTGCTGGGGATAAAACTCAGATTTGCTGTTTTCAAAGCAAGCACCTTACCTGCTGTACTATCACTCCAACTCATGGAAAGTTATTTTAGAAAGTGGGGAATAAAAATGTAACCTTTAAAATGACATTTTAAGGACATGGAAAACAAATGGCTTCTATAATCATTGTGCATGTAAATTAGCAATGCAGCTCATTTTTACTTAATATGGTATCTTGTTATCTAAGATATCAAATTTATACTCTTTATAGAAAGGATCATTTTGGACATGTTCTTCTAATAGTAGAATTTGGAATTTGCCATTAGTGACAGTTCTGTTTCTGTTTCATACAATTGAAAAATAGAATTTTGCTATCAGTTGCTTATCACCTATAAAAAAGAGCTATTGAATTTTTATTAATCTATCAGTGATTGCTTATAGAACTAATATTGAACACTGTGTAAATCTGTAAGTTGGACTTTTTGTAGCAGTGCATACTTTGATCATTCCCTTTCATTTATAAACCATTCCCACATCTTTTATCTCACTGCATTTACTCAGGTAGCTACTGTGAATGAAGTGCTTATGAACCCAGTGCAACTCTTCATTACAACTATTCCAACCTCAAGAGGTAGCCTGGGACCTTTCCTAAAGCCTGTGGTTTATTTAACTTTACAAACCTGCGAATAGTTTTGAGAGTGTTCAAAGCTCTGATGAGAGTATTTTGTTGGTAGGGGTGAGTGGGTTTGAAGACAAAGTTTACAAAGTTCAAGAATTGTTCATTATTAGAAACAGTGATGCAACCTATAGATATAGATAACATGACAGAAAGCTGGAAACAAACAGAAGGTAACTTTCCATAGTCCTTTTCCTAGGGTAAACCATTCATCCAAGACCCGACACTGCTTCCTGAATGCAGATTCCTGACCTCTAGACCAGTGTCGGCTGCGTCAGTACAGCCAGTCCAGGATAGCAACAATCAGTCATGGCCAAAGTAATCAGTTTATCGAAAAGCTGTCACATGGTTCTACACTATAGCATCACAAACAGTAACAAGTTTATTGCCCATTTTCAGGACAAGTGGAGGAATTAAAATGAAGCTGCTCTGACAAGTTTATGGAGCCAGAGCACTGACATATTTAAAGTCTTGCTTTTGTGATTTTGATTCTTCTAAGGTAATGCTTGAACATTGCTAAGAAATGCTAGTGAGAGTGTTAAGGGGACTTGATGACCGTAAAGGTCAGTATCAGCTCTTGAATTAAATTTTAGAGATCAAGGGAATATCAAGTTTCTGACTATTAGCATCCTCGCTTCCCTCAGGGTTACTGTGTTTTCCTAATATGTTGGGGGATTCCCTCAAGATCAGCTCCTACCAAAGCAGAGAGAACTCTACAAGCTCTTCCAGATTGTATATATATATTGTCATCTTTCTCCGGTAGGCCATTGCTGCACCTTCCAAAAGCTCTTGGTCTGTGTCACATACACAAAACGTAAGCTGCCAAGTGATGGACAGTCAGATGAGCACACCTGTTTATTATCATTGATACTGTAACTGCAAGCTCAAAGAAAAACAAAAGGAGGAAAATGCTTGTCATTCATGCACAGAAAGCTGTTTAAGTCTCTAGACTTCCGTGTCTCTCTTTTCAATCCGAAAAACAATCAAACCTGCCCTGTCTTATCTGTCCCCTGCCTCCATCCCTCTGTTGAGATTTACAAGGAAGCGTCACCATCTGAGTTAAAACATGATACATATATATAATATCATATTAATGTACATGGAATAAAATAATACAGTCATTTTTCCTGCAAAATGACTAAAGCCATCCACGCCACCCCCCCAAAGCAATAAGCAGGCTGGCCTCACAATACAAGAGATTGCAGATTTTCCTTTTCCTTGTTGCCATGCCAACCACTCATTGCTCTGGCTGCCATTTCACTGAGCTCCGCAGAGAGAAGGAGTGTGCAAAGCGGAGTTATTTAGCATTCAAGGGTGGATCTGCAGAAAAGCATACAGCCTCTGCAAAGCATCTGGGCCCTCGGCGCCGATGGATGAGGACAGAAAATGGGAATATTTTCAGTGTTTTCCTTCCAAAGGTTAAGCATCTGGGGCTAGAAAGAGTGAGAAAGACAAGAATTGATAGCAAAGGCAATTCCACGAGGTTTGTATTTGTCACGTTTGCTTTGTCCTGTGTAGTCTTGATACCATTTAAAGCAGTTGTGGGTATTAGCGTCAGTCATAATATGTGGTTTGTCTTGTTGGTAAATAGAAGGATCTGAACCTAATTGAGGACTAGCGTCCATGGGCATTATAATAAAGAAGTGCCTATCTTACTTTGTATAAAGCAGGTAATGCAAGCGGGAACTTTGATTGTTTTACATACTGAAGAAAAATACAGGCACCAGATAAAGTTGTTCATTTAAATTTGCAGTTGTAGGGTAGGTCTTATAAAAATTGACCTCATATCTTTGTTCTTTAGCCAGTATCTTAATGGAGTATGAAATTGTCTTAAGCCAGAAATTCTGACTCAACATATAAGAAAAACTTGGTTTCTTTAGTCTTTTTATAATCAAACCAAATGACTCAACAAATTTAAACATTTTATTACTTGGGATTTTAATTACTCAAGCACTTCAGATTGTGAAGAACAAGGCTCTGTGAAATACAATATATTTTAAAAATAAGGTAAATTTGCATGCACATTTTCCCTGTGTATATCCTTCCAGAAAATTCCTTCCATTCACTTCTGGAAATTGGTCTTGTTTCTTCATTGTCTTGTTTTGTACCAAATGTCAGAACCACAGCGGAACTATTTTTTTTTTTTTTAAAAAAGAGAGCGGGCTGTTGATCATTCAGTGTTTTTGGTTTTCTATCACTTTAAAAAACTGAATTTGAATCTTAATCATTGCAACAGATTTGAGCGAGGAAAAATCAGACCTACTTGTAAAAATATGTCAGACTGATTTATTTTTAAATATAAACATAATTTGATATTTTAATTAGCATTTTTTGACTTGATACTTCCTTTTGGTCCTACGTTTTTTAAGACCTTATCAAATTTTGTCCTAATTTTTTGTCACGTTTTGTTGTTATTGTTTTCATTTAGCATGTTCCAATTTTTGAGGTTTTTTTTTTTAATCTCCATTTAAAGAAGAATGATACTCAATTCATGCAATTATTTTATATTTTTTTGTATTAAACAGAGGGAACTAATCACTCATGGAAGCCAATTTTGAACTGCAAAGGCTTTGTTTTGATTAGCATTTTGCATGGACGTGATCTGTCTCTTGTTTTATTTCTAAGACTTCTCACAAACAGTAAAAAGGAAAAATATGTGAATAAACATTAATAGAAATTAGAGACAATTCATTGCTATCTTGAGAATATATTCATCATCAATATATAATGCTTTTTTCCAAAATTGATATCTATACATGTGTATACACAGATATATTGATTTGATTCTCCTCTGTATCTTAGATAAATATCTGCTACAATATGCCAAGTAGTACCTCCAGGCTTGGCTCTGGGTTTGACTATACTGCTGTTGGACATTAGTAGAATGGGGAGAACCTAGCATCATGATCAGTCCTTCCTTTCCTCCTTCTGAGCTGCAGTGACTCATTTCTGCTTCAGGGTATCAAGTATTTTCCTGTTGCTCTCATACCCTCACACTTCACTGCTCTTTAGCACAGTGCATGAAATACATATTTTGACTGTCAGGGGAGTCTGGAAATTCATATCAGGGAGCAGATGAACAGAACAACTGGTGCTGCATTGCAGACCTGGTAGTTTAAACTTGATCTGACTTGGCATCATGAGTCCTGAGGGGAAAAGGACACTGAACTGCTTGCTGCCTCCGCACCGTGGGGCTTGTCTCAGTGAGTCATTATTCAGCAATACTCACAAAGCACAAATTCAAATCCCAGTCCAGCTCTTGAGCAGAGAAAGAGGAGAGCATATGTCTTAAACTCTGGTTGCAAACAGTAAAAAAAATATATATATATATTCAAATTCTAGGTGGATATTAGACTATAGAAATGGAGGGTAACATATTTGTGTCTACAACTGATTTTGGCAATACTAAAAACCTAAAGACATGTTTGATAAAATGAATAATAAGGGAGGACTCAGGGGTCAGAGAAAAAAAATCATCTTTAGTAGAGATAATTCAGCTTGTGTAGCCTGAAATCCAAACAGGATTTCAGTTTACATTTTCTGTTTGGAAACCCAGGACAAAGTGGTGTTTAGCTATGAATGGGCACCTCTGTTTCTTGCCTGATTATTGCATAAGAGACCCCAGCATGAGTGGTCTTATATTTTAGCCAACTGATCTATTATGGTTTTGTTCATACGCAGTATCATGGTACAAATGACTGGAAATGTTTTTTGAAAGTTCATGTACCCTACAAGAGAGGTTATGAGAAGTAATTGATCAAGGTCCAGATCTGATGTTGATTTTTTTTGTCAAATGAATCACTTCCTCTTCTCAATACCCCAGTGTGCTGCGGTTATTACCTGGAAAATAGCATTAATCATATGAAACATTTTTATTGAGGTATAATTGATAACATTATGTGAGTTTGGACTGGAGCGATAGCCCAGTGGGTAGAGCGTTTGCCTTGCACACAGCTGACCTGAGTTCGATTCCTTCGCCCCTCTTGGAGAGCCCGGCAAGCTACTGAGAGTATCTTGCCCCCACGGCAGAGGCTGGCAAGCTACCCATGGTGTATTTGATATGCCAAAATACAGTAACAAGAAATCTCACAATGGAGACGTTACTGGTGCCCACTCGAGCATATCTGTGAGCAATGGGATGACAATGATACAGTGATATTAGTTTGAAGGATACAACATAACAAAGGGTCCTATAAAGCATTTTATTAAAATTGTTACTTTGGGGGCAGGATAGTGTTGGGACAATAGCCAGCAGGGCTTACAAGGTACTTCTTGTTCTATTCTTGGGGGTACTCCCGATGTTGCTTGAGGGAGCATGAAGTGCCAGGTTTCAAACCTGTACTTCCCACATGTAACATACACACTCAATTTTGGGGTTATCTTTCCAGCCTCACTTTTTTTTTATTCCCATTAGTAGGTTATATTTGGAAATAGAAGCTGTGTTTCATTTGCCTCCATTTTTGAAAATACATATGTATATATATGCATATATATGTGTGTATGTATATATGCAGTTTAATTTGCTTATAAATGTTTTTAATTAGAACAATGAAGACAGAGAATATTTGTTTTAAATTTCAAGAAAATTTTTTCGACTCAAGTATCTTATTATTTGTTATTTATTAGTGAATCACCATGAGATATTGATAGATACTACAAACTTTTGTCTTTGCATTTCAGTCATACAGTGATCAGTTGCCCATCCATCCACCAGTGCCCATTTTCTACCACCAATGATCTCAGTATCCCTCTTACCCCCCCACCCCCTCCCCACCTTGAACCTGTAGCCGGGCATTCCCTTTTGTTCTCTCTCTCCTTTTGGGTCTTGTGGTTTGCAATGGAGTTGTTGAGTGCCCATCAGTTTTGGTCTATAGTCTATTTTTGGCAGCTCCCAACCCGAGTGGGTCCTCCCAGCACCCTTTGCTTGGTGTTCCCTTCTTTGTCTGAACTACCTTTTCCCCCAGCATGTGAGGCCAGCTTCCAAGCCATAGGGCAAACCTCCTGGTCTTTATCTCTACTATTCTTGGGTGTTAGTCTTCTATTCTGCTACTTCCTATTCCACAGATGAGTGCAATCTTTCTATGGAAAAAATATTTTAAACAAAACAAGGTTATAAAAAATATACCATAGAGTGAAGAATACCATAGAATCATAGAATCATACCATCTGTGAATAAGATTGTGCTGAAAGAAATCATGGCAATTAAGATGAAAAATGAGAACCAAAGAAGTGACTATATTCAAAGTTAAGACTATGTAAGTGTCGACTATAATAGAAAGGAATTGAATAGGAACTCTGAAGTATTTTTCTGAAAGAGTATTTATGAAAGGATATAGTGGATGATACATTCTGAAGTGAAGTGAAGCATTAGAAACTTTATGCTTTTTTTTCTAGTTTTGGGCCATATCTGGTGGTGCTCAGGGCTTACTCCTACCTTTGAGCTCATAGATCAGTCCTGGTGGGCTTGGGAAATCACACGGGGTGCCAGGGATCAAACCCAAGTCATCCACATTCAAGGCAAATGCCCTAACCTTTGCAAAGTTGTTCTTCTAACCCATAGAAAATCTTCTTGACTTACAAAAACTATATGATATCTAACTGAGAAATATGTTTTTGTTTGTGAAAATCACAATACTGGGACAAATATGAAAAATGAGTTTTTTCTAAGGCATGTCCATGATGTAACAGTCAAGAAACACAAAGATATGGGAAACTTTCTTTTTATTCTTACACCTCCAAAATTGAGTGCAGTATCATTGTTGGCCGTCATTGCAAATGCCATTGAAATATCCTGCAAGCCAAACTTTACAATGCAAGTATTATTGATCCTCTGATTACAAGGAAAAGATTGTTTTACCATTCAGTCACAGCAGCATGCATGAATTTTACTTCTGACAAACTTAAAAGTTAATAATCAAGTGAATGTGCAGAACTGTAAACTTAGGTTTCTTCTTTAAAGGAATTTACTACTCTTGGAAGCTAAAGAGATATTACAGGAGATAGGGTGCTTTCTTTGTATGCAAGCAACCAGGGTTCAATCCACAGTACCCCATGTGGTTCCATGAGCACTGCCAGAAGTGGTTCCTGAGCCCAGAGATAGGAGTAAGCCAGGAGCACCACTGGGTATGACTTCTGCCCCACACCAAAGGAATTTATCACTCTTGTTTCAGAGAGATGTTACATATCATAATTTGAAGGTGAGCCTAATGAAAGACCTCAGAGTCCCTGTCATTCATCTTTGAGCCTATAAACTGATTGTCAAAGGATAAGTTCTTGGTATTATTACAGCATGTTTATATTTAACAATAACAATGATTATTCACTACTTTTAGAAAAACTGTTTTGATTTCAATTGATAATCTTCACAAGTTACATTTTATAAAATAATAAAAGATTATTATCAATAATTTCCTTTTCTTTTAAACATATTAAAATGAAAGGTATGCTTCTTCACATTTTCTAATTCTAATCATGTCAGTATTTTAAAGTCTTTCTTTTGATCCAGGGAGGAAAATAATGATCATAATTATAATCATAATAGCAATAATAATAAACACCTACTCTTCCTTTTATGAAAAATCTTAAAATGAACCTATTTATTGGATTGTTTTCCTTCTTCATAAATTAAATTTTTATCTTCTTTTGAAAATTGGTTCTTAGTTTATATTATTAGCTTTAAAAATTTGTATTTGTGCTTAAAGAATGAAAATACTGAAATGAATCCGGGCTCCTTAAAACTTGACCAAAACAGAAATAGTGACATATGAAAAAAGATCTTTACTCACAATAATTGTATACTCACTTGACCTATGTCAGAAAACATGTCAGGTATGTCCTCATCACAAGATTCTTGTCGGTCTTCATTACAGTGAGCAAATAAACAGATAATTGAAAGTTTCTTTAAAAATTGAATTGGAAGGAAGTATAGAGTTGCCACTTTCAAAAATCACATCATAGGTAAAATGACCTATTAACTTTATGAAAATATATGACTTCTTGATGAAGATAAAACTTGTGCTTAAAGTGAATTGTGTATCACATGGAACTTACATGCACACATTGCAAATGCAACATTCAAAATAAAAGCGTGGCTGTTTGGGTGGCACGTTTTCCTTCTTTTAAAGAATTGGATTTCATTCTTTAAAAGTGAACTGAGGCTATTGAGATGATAGTTTAGCATCTGAGGACTAAAATCACCTGATCAGCTTGAATTTAGATTCAGAAAAATAAAAACCTGCAAGATTTTTAAAATTTTTAAGTAAATATAAAAATTACTAAAGATTTTTTTCCTTTTAATTAGAAATGCTGAATATGCTATGCCCACATAATGATGTTTCAATTTACCCTTATGTACCTGGATATGAAAAAAACTTTATAAATTAAAAAATGCTTTTATTTATTATATCAATAGAAAAATTAATATGGAAAAATAGCTAAAATGCTTCTTATGTGGGAGAGGGAACACTCAGTAATGCTCAAATACTAATCCTGGTTCTGTACTCAGGATGTAGTTTTGGGGTCTAAACCAGGGCCAACCAAAGTACAGCATGCAAAGCAAGTGCCTTACTGACTGTTCTATATCTCCCGCCCCCAAATACACTTTTTTAGAAAAAATTTTGAAAAAATATATTTGAATAAATTCATGTTTCTTTTCTATATGATTTTAGGTAGGACACCTTAATTATATGATGGCATTAAAATCATACATTTTCTCTTGTTCCTGTCACATCAAGTCACATATGTAACTGAGTTCACATTTCAGACATTTAAGAAAAATAGAACAGATGCCACCAAGTTCCTTTCTTTAATTCCATTTTCACTCATCACTCATTGAAAAGTTCTTCTTGGGAAAATAGACCAGAACAGCAAAGATCAATTAAAACATTTTTGAGGGGTGGAGGATCTCTGAAAAATTTGAGTCGAAGGAATTCAAAAAACAGCAAAGGGCCAGAGACATAGTGGTTGCTTTGCTTACAAACAACCCAGGTTTAATCCCCAAGTGCATATCTAGAAGTAAGTCACACACACTACCCGTGTATGGCCCTAAAACTAACAAACTAACAAAAGGAGTGGTGATACATACCAGAAAATCCAACCTATTTTCTAATATATTCTTGGTATCAAACTAATTGGCTAACCCCTTCATAATCAGGGCTTCCATCTATGAAATAATGAAATTGTAATTTCATTTTTGAAAAAGTCCTGATTTAGAAATGTTCATTGTCTCATTTAACTTAGAAGTTTCCAGGGTCTGTCTATGAATCTTGATAAGGAAGCCCCACAGAGCTCTTCCAGAGGATTGTATTTCTCATGTCAAATATAACCATATAGACGTATACATACATCTATATATATAGTATGGTGTGTGATAACAATAGCATCTGCCTGCCTGGACCTATTCTAAAAGAAAGCTAAGTTGTGATACGTAGAACTATCCTTGAATGCCTTTTCACCTTGTCCCTCTATTCCATTTTTTAAAATTTTCTTCAGACTGTCAACTACCTTTTATGTTGCTACTTTAAATGTCTTGAATACCTTAATTGCTTATTTGCATAACACCTTTTAGCTGTTGCTACTTTATATGTCTAGAATGCTAAATTCAACTTCACTGCAATGCCCAGCTCTCTGACATCTTCCAATGTTGCTTTCCTATCTGGATAACTAGTATGCCTGTCTTTGCTTTTTCTCAATTCCACTGCACTACTAAAATCAGTGTGCTTTTCTCTTTGTACTGGACTCCTAACATAAAACAAAGATATTGTTATATGATTTATAATTTTATGCTCTCTAATGTTATTTTCATTCTAATATGAAGGTTCAGTCTCTTCAAATAAAAAATGCTTTGGCAGTTTTACATGTGATATAGATAGCACCCAGAGTTTGTATTTCTAGAGGTATACTTGGTAAGCATGGGGTACAGAAGACAAAGAAGAAATCTAGATAGTAATAAACAGTTTTGAAGTGAAAAATCAGTGTACAATTTAATTTTAGCAGATACCTAGGAGTATTTTCTAAAGTAGAATTTGTATGTAGTTTACACATTTGTGAAAATAGCCATGCAGTTGCAGTTCTTGCTTATCTTACATAATGAACCCTTTTTTTTTTCTTTTTGGGTCACACCCAGTGATGCACAGGGTTTCCTCCTGGCTCTGCATTAAGGAATTACTCCTAGAGGTGCTCAGGGGACCATATGGGATGCTGGGGATCGAACCTCTGTCGGCCACATGCAGGGCAAACGCCCTACCCGCTGTGCTATCACTCCAGCCCCCATAATGAGCCCTTTGCATCTCGTGATTGGAAAGAGATTAATTCAATAGCATAATCAATGGACTGCATCAGACAATCCAGAATACCCTAGAGAGTCATGCTTATTTTATAGTAATGTTTTAAATGAAGAAATAAAGCATTTATGTTCAAGGTTTTGCTTTTTTTCTCACAGTAATAACTAAAACGCAATTTGTGGGTGGTGGTTGGGGGGGTGCTGATAATAAAGTGAGTTGGGTACTTGCCTTGCATGCATCCAACCCAAATTTGATTCCCCACCATCCCATATAATACACTGGGTATCTTTGTTTTATCAACTTAAGATAGAAGTCTTAACTATCATCAGTTTATCAACCACCTGGATTAATTCCTAAACCCAGAGCCAGGAGTTACCCTGAGCATCACAATGGATTGACACTCGCTTTGTTTTTGTCTGGGGTATGTTCCCAGTTAGTCCTCAGGGAATCCCAGCACTCCTCCAACAACACTCAGGGAATCAGTGCAGCCAGTCCAATACTTCAACCCTGCAGTGCTGACGGGCCATGAGTACTATACCCTGCAGTGCTTGGGAACATCAAGGTCTATATCTGGGATTCTGGGGGTCCGTACGGTGTCAGGGATCCAATTCAGAGCCTCGTTGCTTACAACACATGCATCTCTAACCTCTGAGAAATCTCTCTGATATCTGTATATTTCTTCTTTTAGGCAGAAAGGCTTCTAAACTATGATCAGAAGCCCAGGGGCCACTTCTGGCCATGCTCTGTCATCTGGGTGGAGGTTCAGTGCCGGGACCCAAGTGTTGCCCAGTTACTACCAGGCCATCACAGTGGTGTTTGAAGGTCATGTGAAACTTGGAATTAAACTGGGGTCAGGAAAATACTAGTCATGTTACTTCCTGGTTTCTTTCTTTCTTTTCTTTTCTTTCTTTCCTTTTATTTGGGAGGGGGGGTGTTGGGGGTGGGAGGTAGTTTAATTGAAGCAAGGATTACTTTGTAACATTAAGTTTCAGGTATGTATTACAAACCATTGTCTATACACAGCATTTCTTTTTCTTCCTTACAAGATATTACCTTACAAAATCTCTAGGTTTTATTACTCAGGGGTCTTAACTATCATCAATTTTATTTATTTGGAATTCTTCTCTACCCTACCGCCTCCTGAAAATGGTGTCTATTTCTCTTATATTATGGCTAAACTTTGAGAAAAATGTTTAAAGAATAATAAAGGACCCAAATAGAATTTTTTGCCTTCAAGGCCATTTCTGGCATATGGAGAACTTATATTTTAAAATAACATTCCAATGGAGTTTTTTTTTTTAATCTAGAATAATTTTCTATCACATCCTATGTGTCAGGCATTACTAAATTTTGCAGCTGTAGAGACATAAATTTATTAATGTAAAATCCTAGCCTTACTTCTGATGCCCACACCATTTAAGGATTCCAATATAATATGAATCTCTAAAAATCATGAGATGTTTCATATGCTTGAGAGTGCTGGTGCATTGCAAACATGGACACACACACACGCACACACACACACACACAGGCACACACACACACACACTGCTTTCCTTCACTTACACTACATTTTCAACTTCCTTCATTCCACAGTTATTCTGAGGCTAAATTTATTCAAATACAGTTTATGAGATTTCATCTCACTATCAATAGTATTAATAATATTTCATACTACATTCCTTTAACAGTGTGATTTGTTTTAGATTGATTGCTAACGATAATCCAATTTCTCACAAATCTACAAGGAGTACTACAACTGTAATGGTTTTGATAAGTGCAAAACCAAGCATGTCAAAGCTCTGAAATCAATTCCAGTTCCCCCAGTGCCTTAATGGTTGCATTCCACTTATGTATATTAATTTCATAGGAACAAATTCCCAAAAAATTTCTCATCCTTTGGACTGCAAGGATGTTCAGAGATAGCTGAACAGAATAGGTGCATGGTTTATGTTCAAGAAACCTGAGTTAAATCTTTGGCACCATGTGCCAGAACCTCAAGGAGCAACCCCCAGACCCACTGTTGGGACTGCCCTCAAACAGTGCTTGAGCATTGCCTCATGACAAAGCAAAACCAGAAATTTCTCATTCTCATATTAAAAATCAACAATAGATTGCAACCTGGCTTAAGTAGTTATTGTTTCCTATATAGCAGCACACAACAATAGAAATATACCCATATTCTGGAGGAACCAGTTGGGATGGGAGATGCATGCCGAAATTAGATAATGGACCAAGCATGATGACCTCTCAGTGTCTGTGTTGCAAGCCATAATGCCCAAAAGTAGAAAGAGAGTATGGGGAATATTGTCTGCCATGGAGGCAGGGGGAGGGTGGGAAAGGGGGGCGTATACCGGGGATATTGGTGGTGAGGAATGTGCACTGGTGGAGGGATGGGTGTTTGATCATTGTGAGATTGTAACCCAAACATGAAAGCTTGTAACTATCTCACGGTGATTCAATAAAATTTAAAAAAAAATAAATATATATATCTACCTATATTGTGACATTGTAAACCCTAAACCCCATCAATACAAAGTCTTTAATCCAGTCATCCAGTCATTACGAATATAAGGCTAGATATATTTGCTTAATATGTATCTTTTGCTTAAATGTGTAAGATTTCTTTTGCTTAAGTCTTCTTTTGTTTTTTTCTGTTGCATTGGTTCCTTAAAATTAGAGGCAATTTTTCAATTATATATTGTGATTTGTACCTTGTTTTTCCAATTATTTTTAACTCAGTAATATAGTACCTTAATCTGTAGTACCCTTCCCCTGTTATCTTTACACCTTACCTCTTAACTAAATTTAAATGCTAGGTTGATTTTGTTGAAAAACTTTATATAAATAAGTTAAGTTGTTGGTCTAAAGAAATTGTAAATTTGAACACATGAGTTAAGTAGGGATGAAAAGTGGTGGATATGGAGAGAATTTTTCTGTAGTCATAGACTGTGTTTCCAACTCTTGTTCAACCAGGTTGCAGATGCATTTTAGAGGACCACATGAACTATCAATAGACCAGCTCAACTCTGTGGCCATAACTAAAAAACTCTTTTAAAGGAAAAAAACTACAATGTAGTTTTCAGTGAAATTGCTTCATTTTGAGTACAATTCAAATGTAGGAACACCACATATTACCCATCTTTATAACCTGCAAAGCAACTAGGTATACTTCCATTGTTTGTGGCAGATACCATATAAACTCTTTATTTGGTACACGTCAGAATCCAGCTTTGAGCATCCACGAGTCCTTATCTTCAGTACTTCTAGGCTCATACCTTCTCAGATTCATTTTCCCATACACTAAATTTACTGGGGTTTCAATCGGTAAATCTCTACATGTGGTCTTTGAAAGACAAAGCTGAATCAGTGACAATGACATAAGCTGCAGTATTTATTCAGGGTGACTCTTTGAGATCAAATGGAGTTTAAGTAGGGAGGGATTTGCCAACACTGGGCTCTTTAATTAATGGGAAGGTGGCAGGGAGACAGATAAATAAAGGAAATAAAACAATCTGCTCTTTTAATTTCCTTTACCAGTTGACTACAGGAAATAGCTTCAGAGGAACCATTCACTCCTGAAATTAAGGGAAGAGTAGAAGCAAGGAGCTTTTCTTCTTTCCCTGTTTTTATGAATTTATCTCCTGTATTTATTGAGCAGAGTGCTTGGAGCTGCACAGTGCTCTCCTTGTTGACTAGTTTCCACAGCAGTAGCAATTAGCTTTGGTTTCCTAGGCAACCATTCTGTACCCTACTGAGAAAAACCTTTTCTTGACAGGAGCATTCTGTCTAAAATTATTTTGTTTTCCTTCCTTCACAAGTGTACGGTAGGCTTACTTGTCATCTCTTTTAACACAGCATTATTATGTTCATTATTCTTAAAAGCAGGAACAATTCATGGCTTTTATTTTCCTTTTGATTCAATTTATTATCAGTGATTCTTCCCTTTTCATCTGAAAGAAACCAACAAAAATATGCTCTCTGGCATACACCAACTTGCTTGTATTTTTTTGTTCACATTCTAATTGCATGTTCATGAAAGCACAGCTGATCGTGATAAAAATCTAAAGCGGACACCTTCAATATCTAACTCTCTATATACTAACAAGGTCAGTTACTGCTTAGAAGCAAATTTGAATTTTCAAGGTTACTGAAAAAAGAAGTTATTCTGTTTTTTGTGGGTATCAATCAACCAAACCGTAGTGATAGATTCATATAACAGATTAACTAAACAGAAAATGTGTCTGAAAAAACAAGGCCTCTGACTGTCTTCAGATTTTTTTTATGTGATTAGAGAGAGTAACCAGAAGCATCCAGAAGAGCTTAGCATCATGAAAAAGAATAGAGACTGTGTCAGTATATACATGTTGAATAGCATGGTACAATCAGTGGCAGAGTAAATTTCAGTTTGTTATTTTAGTTTAAATAATAAGTGGCATTAGTCTAATACAGTCTTAGGTAGTGACTTATTCTTCACTAATAAGTAAACAGATGACCTACTGGAAAAAAATATAGAATCTTCTCATTGCATGGTCAAAACTTACAGGACTTTATCGACATGCTATTTATCAAAAAGCAATCATATAAACTTCAGTAATAACAATAGAGCAGGAATGATTAGTGATAGGCAATTAACATATGGACTTGATACCTGTCACTTCATTTAGTTCTCACAGTCTGCTAAGAATGAATACAACTTTTTTTTTTTTTTTTTTTTTTTTTTTTTTTTTTTTTTGCTTTTTGGGTCACACCCAGCAATGCACAGGGGTCACTCCTGGCTCATGCACTCAGGAATCACCCCTGGCGGTGCTCAGGGGACCATATGGGATGCTGGGATTTGAACCTGGGTCGGCCGCGTGCAAGGCAAACGCCCTACCCGCTGTGCTATCACTCCAGCCCCTGAATACAACTTTTATTCTCACTTTTATACTTGAAGACTCTAAATGTTAAAGAAATTGTCACTAACTTGTGGCTACAAAGATATAAAGGCAAAATTTGATTCCAGGTTATCTGATGCCATGCCTGACTGATATAGTGACTGATAAAATATTTTTACTATGCTGATGTAAGTCAAAGCATCATCCAAGAGACAATATGTTGACTTTATCCATTAGTTTGACAGGCTTCCCATCTGGAAAATGTATTGTGTGTATTAAATTATACTGACAGGCAATAGGGGCTGGAGTAAAAGTACGGGGATACGGAGATGCACACTGCTGATCTCAGTTCAATCTCTAGCACTGTATATGGTCCCCTGAGCGCTGCCATGAGTGATTCCTGAGCACAGAGCTAGAAGGAAGCCCTGAGCATTGCAGGGCAGGATATAGCTCCTAGCCCTTCCCCCAAAATATCTCAAAGCAATAAAAGTACCATGTGTAGATAGTTATATTTTTCATTACTCAGGTCAAAGATTGGTAGTTTAGTATGATGTTGTTTGATATTATCAAGTAGATTTCTGTGTAGATAAAAGAAAAGCCTCAATTTTTTATTACAAGTAGTTATCTCCTGTATCTTTTTAAACAAATGTATTTTCCAAGATACAGGAAAAAAATTCTTTCCTGATTTCAGTTTTCTGCTGAGGATTACTTTGGTACTTTTTTTTTTTTAACATTAACTCCATCTCTGTCACCCAAAACAGTCAAGACAGACACATTTGTTTCAAAGAAATTGCTTTTTTTCTTTCCAACAAGGTTTTGGGCAGATATACTTTTCATTTTAATTCCAGGTTGTAATTCATTTCATTAGGTCTTATATTCTCATCACCATACTGACACCTCAGATAAATAATACTTTAGTACTCAAACACCTGTTTTAAAATTGTCACTGCATTGTGAATACTACTAAATTTATTAGCTAATTATATTGAAATCTTAACATTAACAAAAAGAGAGAATATGATGTAAGTTATATGGTTAAAAGAATTTTTAGCTTAAAAAATGTCCAGTTCTGGGAGACCAAAGGGACAGTGCAAGAGTTAAATCACTTGCCTTGCTTGCAGCTGAGTCGGATTCAATCCTGGCTCTGTATTTAATCCAAGCACAGATAGGAGTCCCTAAACACAGCCGGTGTGATCCAAAAAACCAAGAAAAATACATAAAAATAAAAGTCCAGTTTTGCCTGAATTCATACTGCAGGAAGTAATGCATTTGCCTTGCATGCCTGGTTGGAATCCCTCACCCTGGTTAAGATTTTCTGAGCACTACCAGGTGTCACCCCAAAGCTCAGGACCAGGAATAGTTCCTGACAATGCAGAGTATGTCCCCCAAATATATATCCAGTTCCAGAAAGTTTTAGAGGTTCCAAAGATAATAAAGCCCTTCAAAATGTTGATATACATGAATATCAGATTTATGTCTGTGAAGATCAAAGTACCTTAAGATACTTATTGATATTTATTCAATACAAATATATTTTGTATTTTCCCAAACATTATACAAGTAAAACAATTTTACTTATATAATGCTCAAAAAAATTAACAAATACTAGAGTGTAAAGTGAGGAATAAAATAAGTCAGAAAAAATAAGCAGTGGGAAATTTCAATGTAGTCAAATTTCTTACAACAAAACAAATTTTCATATTTCTCACTAGTTGTCATTAGGAGTAGAAAGAAATCAGCAGTCCCTTTGGAGTACTTTCTAGAAGACGATCATGTATTGGAACTTTCTGGCAGGAATCTAGAGCAGATGGGAAACCAGAAGCTATGCAGCTAGGGAAGTGAGCATGAAGCCAGAAAAAAAAATAAAACATAAAGTTAGTGTTCCCTTCCCTCCTTAGCTTTGTCTGGGAGAAAAAAATTACTTCTTTTGACATGAATAAAAATAATGAGAGATGAACTGTTTTATCTGGTGTTCATAATCACAATATAAACACCTAGCCAGGCTGAATTTTAGTGTATATTGCTCTTTCTTTAAAGTAGAAATATAAAAGTAGAAAACTCATAATAATGTACAGCAAACATGGAAGAGGAAATATTTTGGTGAAGCACTGATTACAGACATTTTTGAGATCCTTGATATTCCAGGCCTGTTACATACTTTATGATGTAATTGAGAACAGCCAATGTGACAGTCACCGTTATTATTCCCATCTGACTGACGAAGCATTGAAGAATGAGTCTGAGTAAAGTTCTTAGGATATAATAATGAGAACACAGGGTGTGGAGTTTGTAGCCATATTTCTCTGAATTAAAACCTAGTCTCTATAATGTACACTATAAAAGACAATGATCTCCTACATAAAAAGATATCATGAACGGATGAATAGATATGTGGCATGTGCTTTTAAAAGACTTTCATAGAATGAATGAGTAAATTATAACCTGATGCATAAGTTTTGTAACTACTGTATATGTCTCTGTAGGTAAATAATTACATTTACATAGTAACCTGTTCATTTTCACATTTTCATGGGTCTGATTTTTGTAACTGTCTTCAATTTTCTTCATTGTTTGGCACATATATGCACATGCACATGTACGTGCACACAACACACACATACACACACATATCTACTTCCTGAGTGAATTTATTCCTGCCCCAGGAAGGGGAGATAAGGGTGAGGCTCAGATTTGCTTATTATTCCCTTTGGGGGGGGAGCGAAGGAGGAGGGGTATCTCTGTCTCCTTGTGGAGGAGATGCCTTATATACATCAATGATTTCTCCTCCTCCTCCTTTATCTGTTTTCTCCCTTTCTCTCTTCCTCCTCTCGTCTCCTTCCTTCCTTCCTTCCTTCCTTCCTTCCTTCCTTCCTTCCTTCCTTCCTTCCTTCCTTCCTTCTTTCCTTCCTTCCTCCCTCCCTCCCTCCTTCCCTCCCTCCCTCCCTTCCTTCCTTTCTTCCTTCCTTCCTTGCTTCCTTCCTTCCTTCCTTCGTTCCTTCCTTCCTTCCTTCCTTCCTTGCTTCCTTCCTTCCTTCCTTCCTTCCTTCCTTCCCTCCATCCCTCCCTTCCTCCCTCCCTCCCATCCTACCTTCTTTCCTTACATGCTTGGGACTTACTCCTGGCTTTGTGTTCAGGGATAACTCCTGGCAGGCTTTGGGAAACCCTGTGGGGTACAAGGGATCAAACTGGGTCTCCTACATGCAAGGAAAGCACCCTAGCAGCTGCGGTGTCTCCCAAGTTCCTGATAGCCTTTTCTTAAGGGAGGATATTTAAGTTGCAAGGACCCGAATAAAGCTGCTACTTATGATTTCTTAAATTTCACAGGGAAATTAATATTTAATATTAGAAGGTATGTTATTTCCTATTTAAAAAATTTTGACGGTATTATCTGCAAAAATAAATTGAAGCTAATATAACATTACTTGGCCCACACACAGCCTATTTGATTCTAAAATAGCTCATCATAAAATCTTTTTTAATTTTTGAAGAAAAAGAAAGATTCCTTTTCCCAATTGGCTTAGATTATTTTCCTATAAATATTGCTTAAATATATATATGTATATTTATAAAATGGCTTATTTACAGCTCCTATTAAACTGTGAAACTAAAGCACACTTATAATTCCTTCTAAAATTTCAAAACCAATTAAATTCAAATGTCTATTTCTCATCTAAATTAAGTGCTATTACTTTTTATAAACTAAATTATCACTCAAAATAATTGTGGTACCCCGATGATCTGATGCATTTTATTTAAGTTGGACATATCTTTCCTAGCTAGTGACAATAAATCAGAGTGTTCCCCCTTCAATTGTTTTAATTAAAATATTTTAATAGTTTGTCCTGATGTCACTATGATATATTTAGCCTACAACCTCTGTGCATCATTTATTGTAGTGTTTATTTTTCTTTCTTTTGATTTTGCCCCACAACATGTAAAATATTTCACCAGAATGTTGAATTATTCTATATACAAACCCAAACCAAAAAGACTACAAATGTAGGATTGTTCAGTTATAATTTATTCATAGAAACCATGTCCCTAAGGGGCAATTCAGTGAGATGAGGATATGATTTAGATGTTGGAGGCTGAGTTTGGTCCCTGACAGCATATGGTCCCCGAAAGATCACCACCAGGAGTAACTTCAGAGCACAAAGATGGAGTAGCCCCCAAGTACAATTGGGTGCACTGTGCATGCATGCGCGTGTAAGTGTGTGCATGCGTGCACACACACACACACACACACCATTTACATGCTGTCCTTATTAAATTATTTTCCTGATTTAAGCTAGTATAATTCATGTTAAAGTATCAAGATGATTTATTTGAAAAAACTCATCAATAGGTGTACAAGAATCCAAGGCAACTATTGACAAAATACTGTTGATCTTGAAGATAGATAAATTAGGTAAAGGGGGATATTTGTTTTTGAAAGACAAAAATTAGACTTTGGGGAGTGATTATAACATAGGAAGTGCAGATGTTTCATTTAAGTTGCATATATGAGCCCCTTACAATGTTACAAATCAATGTTATTTCAATAAAACTTTATTTTATTTTGTTTTTTAAGCCACACCCAGCAGTATTAAGGGTCATTCCTGATTCTGGGCTCAGGGATCATTTATGGAGGGTTCAGAGACCATACAGGGTGTAGAGGATTAAGCCCTTGTCAGCCAAATATGACAAATGACCTACCTGATGTACTAATTCTCCGTTCCTTTATTCTCTTTTAAAAATGATAGGTAGACCCCTCCCATAGCAGTGCTCAGGGTCAACTATATCTATACCCAGAAGTGTTTAGGAGTCCATGTGTTACCAGAAATCAAACTTAGGGCCTTGCATATACCAAACGTGTGTTCCAACACTTTAAGCTATCTCACAGTTGTTTTATTAAAATTAGATGAAAAAAATAAGAAATGTTATTCTAAAATGCATCAAAAGCATAAAGAAGCAAAGTCAATTATATAATTTAGATGAATATTATAGCATATACGCTTCACATTCCAAGTTAGTAAATTTAATAACAGGCATTGATATATTCCTGAATTTGTTTATATATAATGAATAAGACCTTTAATTTTAATTTTTAATGTTTTCCAAAAGGTTGCATTGTGCATCTTATCTGGGTAAAATTAATGAGTGAAGTTTTAAGACTTCAATAGTAACAGAGAGTCCTTGACTTAGGAAAATGGCTTGACAGTGATAAGACACGTATACTAGCACACTTCCATACAAAAGACTAATACCGTGTCACAGAGTACACCAAATTTTGTTAAATAAGGATAGCATTAAATAAGAGAGATGTAGAATGCTCCAGAAGATGCTTGGCTTCTATATGTGTCCCATCTTCTGAAGTGGTTGCTTCATCTTTCCCTTGTACCAGGTTTTCCATAATTACTGGCCTACTAGGAATGCGAAAGGTTATTTTATTGATTTAATTAAAAAATATGTATACAGGTGCAATTCCAAAAACCTAGAAGTATTTCTTTTAAATAATATAGACATTTAGAACCTATCTAAACTTGAATTTATTTATTTACTCATTATTTGATTTTGGTGTCACACCCAGAATTTAGTTTAGGTGCTCAGGGCTTACTTCTGACTCTGCACTCAGGGATCACTCCTGGTGGGGATCACTTCAGGGGTCCATCTGAAGTGTTGAGAATCAAACACTTGGGTTGGTTTTATTCCAGGCAAGCACCTTACCCACTATACTCTCTCTGGCTCCCGGAGAGTAAATTTAACATACCGTAGCCCTCCGCAGTGTTACTCTTTCCCATTGAAGTAGTCATTTTTATGTTTTTTGTACTTTTTAAAATATTATACCTACAATTAAAAATTACAATTTAGATAACATGGTTTTAGTAGTGTTTGCATTTATGTTATTAATGTAAAGTTTTCTTCACTCTTCCATCACCAAAGTGCCCAAAACCCTCAATCATTGTGTGTGTATCACCTGCAGTCCTCATCTTCATTCCTCAACACTCCTCCCCTCACTGGTAATCTGAATTTTGTGATCTAAGGCTAAAGTTTGTCCTCCGTCTATAGAGTCTATTCCCTTGTAATTCCTCTCTGTATGTCATGTATAAGTGAGATCATCTGGTATTGGTCATTTTCCCTGACTTTTCACTTAATGTGCACTCTCCAGTTACATCCAAGATGCAGTGGACTGAAAGGTTCATCTTTTCTTATGATTGCATAGTAGTATTCCATTGTGTGTATGTACCACAACTTCTTTACCCATTATCAATCATTAGACATTTGGGTATTGCACTAAGTGCTGCAGTGAGTACAGTTGTATGTATATCTTTTCAAATTCATACTTTTATGTTGGGAAATAGATGCCAGAAATTGAGACTGCTGCGTTCTATGGCGGCATTATTCTTACCTTTTTGGATAAAGCCGCGTGGTATTTTCCTTGACAGGTTGAGCCAGACGGCATTCCCATGGTAAAAGAAGGTTCCTAGTCACCATATTCTTGCCCACAGTGGTTGTTGCCTGACTTTTTGAAGTATGGTGTTGAGGAAAACAGAGGCAGAATGAGCCAGGATATGCACTCACAGGTGTATTCAAGTATTTGATTCCATCGGCAAAGATAACAAAGATAGAAGTAAGCAGATGGAGCTACATCAAATTAAAAAGTTTCAGAGAAGATAAAAGAAACTTGGGCTATAATAAAGACCCCCCTACTGAATGACAAAAAAAAATATTTGTCCACCATACCTCAGATAAATATATATCTGATTTATGCAAAATCAAACAATATGAAACACAAAGCTCAACAATAATATCAATGACAACCAAAAAATCAATATGCCCATTAAAAAAAAAGGGAAATGCTTCCCTAAAGATATATAGACAACCTACAGGGCAAAATGTTCATCACTTATCAGGGAATTGCAGATCAGAACAGCAATTCTATATTTTATATCCATGCGAATGGAATATATCAAAAGTATCATTTTAGAGTTAGGGAGATAGCGCAAAGGGCTAGAACTTTCTGTATGCTTTGTATACAGAAATTTGTGTTTGATACTTGGTACTACATGTACTTCCATGTGCCACCAGGAGGAATGCTCAAACATCAAGCCTGGAATAGACTCAAAGCAAACAAAAACAAACAACAACAACAAAAATCACTTTTATTACTGTTTGTATTAGTTTTTATTTTTTTAATTTTATTTAAGATACCATGGCTTACAAAACTTTTAATGGCAGGGTTTCATATAGAAAATACTCTAGCATCACATCCTCCACTAGAGTGTCTCACTGTCTCCTCCTCACTCCCTGAGATAAGCTTTTTACTACAGATCAGTTCTCAGTTTCTGTTGTAACAGTTATTCCCCTACTATGTTTCCTTATGTCCAACATATGAGAGAGATTATTCTCTTCCTGTCCCTTTCCTTCTGACTTCATTCAGTGTTATATTCTCCAGATTCACCTACTAAATTGCATGAATTAGTCTTTTCATACAGTTGAGTAATATTCCATTGTTTCTATATGCCATAGTCATTAGTTCCTGTACACTTGAGTTGTATCCAGATTTGGGCAACTGTAAGTCTAGCTATGATGAGCATAAGAGTACAGATATTGGGGGCCGGAGCGATAGCACAGCGGGTAGGGCGTTTGCCTTGCATGCGGCCGACCCGGGTTCGATCCCCAGCATCCCATATGGTCCCCCAAGTACTGCCAGGAGTAATTCCTGAGTGCAAAGCCAGGAGTAACCCCTGAGCATCGCTGGGTGTGACCCAAAAAGCAAAAAAAAGAGTACAGATATCTTTTCTGCATAGAGGTTTTGGTCCTTGGGGGAGATGCCAAGAAATGCTGTAGAAGTGTTGATATTGGTAGTGGGAAATGTACACTGGTGAAGGTACATGTGTTGGAATATTGTTTAACTGAATCCCTCCCAACTCTTTTTATCTTAATTTTTTTATGGTGCATCCTCTTTAGATAATTTATAGGTTTTAGCCTCAAGTAGCTATTTGAAAAGTTAGGACGGTGACTAATAGAGCAAGTAAGGTGCTTGCCTGGCACATGCGGACCCTAGTTCTATTCCTGGTACCCCATATGGTCCCCTCAGTACCTCTAGCAGTCATCCTGAATACAGAGCCAGGAATAAGGCCTGAGCACTTTCTGGGTATGGCCCCCCAGAACAACCCCCAACCTCCAAAAAATAAAAATTTTTAGAAGCTGAATCTTTAAAGGCAAGTATAGTCAGTCACATAATTTAGCTTTGAAATTTTAGATAAATTTCTTCCCTGGTAGAGCCTAGATCTCAAACACTATACTCTTTGTCATTGTGGGTGACGTGAGAAAGACATCCAGGGGAGGCAGAATCTAAATGAACCATTCAGGTAAAAATAGGCAGATCTCCCACCACATCCTTGTGGATGTGTGAATTCCAATCATGAATTGAATAAAATGTCAATGGAATATTTATTCTAAAACATTGACTAAAATTATGAGAAAAAAACCATCACCCCCGCTTGTCCAGAGCATCCTGTTTGTATTAGAACTCTAAGTGGGCTTATTTGGAGGCTTTTATGGTGAAAGTCAAATATGTAGAATTCATTATTAATTTAGCATGTATTTTAATCACAAAAGGCTTATTTCTTTTCAGTTGATGATATGTGAAACATTTTCTGAATACATTACATAAAATTATCATTAATATGGTTCAGTGGATGCTATTAGGTAGAAAAAAATTTTTGATTTGGCACCTCATAAGCAGGTTATTATATTAAGAAGCCTTCCTTGTTAAAAAGAAACCATTGAATTGAGTAGGTGAGTACGTGTCATGAAACATAATAGTCCTTTAAAATATGTACTGTCAATTAAAGAAACAACTCCTTAGACATGGGTTATCTTAAATGCCATTTCCATGTATTTCACACAAATTTTACCTTCTAGGTTTTTCAAAATCTATTTATTCATTTGATTCTGGGTAATGCTATTTTTTAATTCTGGATAATGCTGTTTAATCACAAATTTGCATTTTGTTTAGTTTTTGGTTTGGGGTCATCTCTAGCAGTACCAGGGGAGCTATGTGCTGTGGACTCCTGCCCACAAGCTAGAGCCAGGCTCACGTCCCAGGCCTTACCTACAAATTCACATTTTGAAATGTTTATTTTTTTCACATATCAGCATAGAAATTAGTTTTAATGGCACTTTTAACACTGAGAAAAATATAAAATTTTAGGTCCCAACATTTGCTTTTTTGCTTTGGTTTATTTTACTAGGCACAAATGTTAACTCTCCCCCCCCCGTGTCTCTGTCTCTGTCTCTGTCTCTTTCTCTCTCTCTCTCTCTCTCTCTCTGTCTCTCTCTCTCTCTCACTTTTGGGTCACATCCCTATGGCACTCAGGGTTTACTCCTAGCTTATATCTTTTCTTTTTCTCTGTATTAATTTTGGTACTCTCAGAATACCAATTTATCTTACTTTTCCTTTTTTCTCTTTTATTTTGTTTAATACCTGTGTGATTTTTTATTTTCAGTCTAATATATTGTAGTGGGAGGGTGCTACAGTAAAAAAATTAAGTTTAAATTGATTGCATATTTTTCTTCTTTGTTCCCTAGAAATCTCATCTTTTTCTTTTATTTTCTTATGATTTATTACAGAGGAGGTTTCTGCAAGGATAGTTCAAGTAGTCACTGCCGAGGCTGTCGCAGTACTGAAAGGTGAACAAGAGAAAGAAGCCCAGAATAAAGATCAGCCTGCAGCTCTGCCCTTAGGTAAATGAGTAAGCCCCAAGTCAGATGTTGGTTCTGATACAACTTAATCATAGGCTAAAGTCTTTATATTCAAAGATTGACTATATCTCATAGTTCATCCTTACATAAAACACTGCATCAAAGAATTCTATTGGAATGTGCTGTGACTTGTGTCCACCTTTATCTGTAGGCTCATTGTGGTATTTGGGTGTTCTTTAGGATTATAAAATGATAATTATTAGGATTATTTGATTGATGCCTTTAAATTGGTTATAATTTTTCATTTTCAGATTTCTGAGATAGCTATTATCAACTAGCTATCTTTGTATCACATATGAATATGTGCCTTTTTAGTTTATTTAAAGGCATTGAGAAACTGTTTTCTCCCTCAAGCACAAGGCATTTGCCCTCCAGGCCAAAGAAAGTAATATCATGGAGTTTGCCAAGGAGAACACTATTTGCCAAAGGCTTCCTGCATAAAATACTCAAGAGATGGGTAGATGGGTGGATGGATGGATGGATGGATGGATGGATGGATGGATGGATGGATGGATGGATGGACGGATGGAGGATGGATGGATGGGTGGGTGGGTGGATGGATGGATGGATGGGTGGATGGATGGATGGAAAAAGAGATAAATACCTACCAACAGGGATAAATACATACACAGAATAGCTACATGGATATATAGATTTCTAGATACATAAATAGATGCATGCAGCTATGAATACATATAAAGACTCAATGATTCTTGGTTTTACCTAATTTATTTTTCAACTATATGATGAACAGGTATGGATCTAAAAACAGTAGATACTTATTTTCTCTCTTGCATTTTTTAATTTATTAATAGTTGATTTTCTGATTAGTAATACTTCAGTTATCTATTGAAAATAAAACCAAAAGTTCTGCTTCTCCAGAACTTTTGAAACACTTCTGTGATTTTCAATAAAATGTTCCTGGAATACAAAAGTTTGTTTTTTATCTAAAATCATAGAGGGGCAAGTTCTTTAAAATATTAACTCATGTGTTTCACTTCTCCTCTTTGAAATTTTAAAAAAGTTCTCTCTTTAAAAAAAATGTAGGGGCTGGATTGAAAGTACATTATGGGCGTTTGCCTTGCACACAGCTGACCTGGGTTCAATTCTTAACAACCCATATGGTCCTCCCAAGCGCCACCAGGAGTAATTCCTGAGTACAGAGCCAGGAGTAACCCCTGAGCATCACAAGGTGTCACCCAAAAAAGCAAAACAAACAAAAATGTAAGCCTCCATCTTTAAAATTTTAAACCTCGAAATATGCTATTATAGAAGCTCACAGAGTCAAAAAACTCAAATGTTTCTTTTTATCCCAAAGCTGCCTCTGTTGAATGTTCTATGAAGCTTAAATCTGTATGATTTTTAGAATACATTTTACCTCTTGCTTTGGCTGATCAGTATTTCCTTTTGAAATACCTTACTTTCACATAAGTGGTCAGAAGGAAGGTAAGTGTTATGAAAAAATGAGAACTCCAAGTTAACTGTGAATAATATGCATCTCTTATAACCTTATTCATTGATCCCTCACATAATGCTGAAGAATGCTTAACTCACACTAGCTCAAATTGCTCCCTGATGGTTTCTTTAAGCTGTGATAGCTTCTTTTTTTTTCCATTTCTAAAAATGTATACAGAAACAGGATTTGATATTGGACTTAGTAGAAAATAAGTTTTAAATTATGCAATTCAGATGACCAAAGTAACATTTTCTGTCTGACAAATTAAATTATATGAAAAGATTCTAGTAGTTTTTCAATTGGCCAAGTCAGTTTCAAACTGAATTTCTTTTGTGTTCTTCTATAGCTTATTAGAACCAGAATGAACTGTTCTATTGATTAAATTAGCAGGTGCAAGGGAATAGAATTAATCATAGATATTTAGAACCCACTTTAATTTATATGAAGAAAAAATGATTTTTTAAAGAAAATATAAAATGCTATTCTTTCTTTTTAGGTTTTCAAAAATATGTGAATCAGGTAACGGAACTAAAAATAAGTGTAGCACACAATTGAATCTTTCCCCGAATTTAATAGAGAGGTCTTTTTACAGATGGCAGACTGCCTACACAACTACTAGTCTATTAGGATTAATTGTTGTATCTCATTTTTCCATTGTTTGATCTTTAGCAGCTGAAGAGACAGCTAATCTGCCTCCTTCTCCACCCCCTTCTCCATCACCAGCCTCAGAAAAGACTGTAACAGTGGAAGAAGGTAAGGCCTATTGGAGTTTTTGAGGTTTGTCTTCTGAGAAAGGGAACAAAAACCTTGATGCATAAGCCCAAGATTTTAATAGGGGTTAAATTGTGACCAAATTAGGGATTAATGTGATTAAAATAATTAAAAACAAACATTGACTTCAAATAAATGTACAGTCCAAAGTAGAGAAATATGGTAACTAAAACTTTACTTCATAAGAGAAAAGGTAACTTTGTGATCAAATTACTGGGATAATAACAGAGAAACAGTTTATTTAATGTGAAATATTTGACAGAGAAAAGTCGATCTTATCTTGACTAAACAAAAAATAATTGATGAAATGACCACTTCCAGTGGAAGTATTGTCCAAGAATTGTCTCTGTTTTGCTCACTAGATTGTGAAGGTCTTCTCCCAACATGGTCTGCTGCAAACTCCATAAATATTAATGAATAAATGAATAAGTAAATGAATGAATCCCATATTGAGAGCAGTGAACTAGGAGCTGAGATCATGCTTCCTTTCCCGCTGAGACCTATTACTGTCCATGAATTTATTTTTGCATTTACTCCACATGGAACGCCTTGTCAGCTTTTCATTTCTCAGAGGGATGCCTTTGAAGAATATTCATTCAGAATTTGCGATGAAAAGCCCTATTTAAAAGCAAACTTTTTCTGGTGCAGTGACTTAGTTCAGTTAACTTTTTATATTGTTTGAGAGTCGCAGGAGAAGGCAGAAGAGCCCTTTGGCCATACTTTTTCACGATAACTTAGTTTTCATAAACGGAAATCAGAAATCCAGTACAATTCCTCTTTGTTTCTTTTATTATTCTTTTGTTGTCTCTTTTAGGCATTATTTTTACTTTATTGAAAAACTTTGTAGAAGACTTTGCTCTCTTTTATATAGTATGGAATTAAATTTAAATAATCTTAAATTTCCTAAATGCAGATTTCTCTACATTTTCAAATTATAGACTGTCAATAAGTTTATTTTAGTTGCAGATTTGTAAGATTTTTAATGCGAGGCTTCTTTCTTTCTCAACTTTCTTAAGTTGAGCTCATTTACCAATTTACTACCTGAAATAATTATTAAACAAACTAAATTATATTAGGAATACAAGAAAATGATGGGACCATATTCAGTGTATATAATCAGTATTATAATAGCTGCTATTACTTAATTTTCTGTAAATGTAATTTGACCTTTTAATTTATAGACTTGAAAGATTCCTTTGGTCTTCTTTTTTATACATTTTCTTAGCACTAAGTTTTATGATACAGCTACACTGTTTCCACTTTTTCAAACTCTGGATATGATTATGAAGGATAACAGATATGATCCTTGATTGTAAGGAAGGGACAGTCTGGTGGAGAATAAAAATTCAGTAAATAAACTTGAAAATAATTGCCATTTGTATTAGCACAGAAAGAAGGGAAAGATGGGAGAATTTGTAATATAGAATAAGAGAAATCTAATTGGTTGATCATGGGAGAGTTCAGGAGCTAAGCTCTGAAGCATAATGTTATTTTGGCCAAACAAAGATGGAGGAAAAGGAACATTTAAGCAGAGGGACCGGGAGGATCATGGGCACTCAGGTGGGTAACAGCATGAAATGTTTTAGGAACTGAGGAAGTCTTGTGTTTAGTAGGTAATGAGAAAAGAACTGAAGAATGAATTGAGTGTGGGATGAAACAGTGGTCTAGAAAGTCCAGGGGTTTAGATTTCACTCTGAATGTAGCTGGAAGTCTTCCATGCCAACTATACCTCCCTTTTAAAAACCTTTAAACTATGTAGGGCCTAATAACTTGATTTCTTAGTGATATGAAAACAGCTGAGGCTAGAGAGATAGTGTAGGGAATAAGGCTCTTGCCTTACATGCCACAGACTCAGATTCACCCCCAGCACTGCAGATGGTCCCCAAACCTTGTGAGGAGTGATCCCTGAGTGCAGAACAGGGAGTCAGCCCTGAATGCAGCTGTGTGTTCTCCAAAACCAACGGAAGAGAAAAGGAAGAGTCTGTACTTTACAAATTCTATCTTGTTTGTTTCAAAAACCAGCTATTAGTCCACTTTAAATGTTTGAGATAAATGTGATTTTGAATAACTAACCCCTCTTTAAATCACTCAAAGTAAGCATACTAATTTTTCTTTTTAGAAAACAAATTATTTTATGGTAAAATAGTGAGAAGTCAAAAGGTAGGGTTCAGGATTAAGAGCATGTAGGTTGCTTCCCTTGGCATGCAGCCAACCCAGGTTCAATCCTTGGCCTCTCAAATGGTCCCCCAAGCACTGCCAGGAGTGATTCCTGAGTGTGGATCCAGGAGTAACCCTTGAGCATAGCAGGGTGTGCCCCCAAAACGAAGCAAGCAAAAACCACAAGATAGGGTTCAACTTTTAAATTTTTTAAACCAATTGGTTTGAAAAGGTCCAAACAGAATTCCTTTACTGCGTTGCATATATGAAAATATGAAAATGTGCAGTGCATTAAAGGAATGCATCACACTGGATGATTATGTCTTTAAGTCAATCTCTTCATTTCCCCTTTTGGCCTAACCATTATAGTTGTCATTTGAACCGGATTCATATAACTTAGACAGCTCATGATAAATTATAGAATTGGTCCTAAAGCCAAAACAGGAATCTTTCTGTCCTCTTAAATTTGCTCCAGAATCTTATGGTTGTGATATCCTGTGTTGATGATGTAGCTACATTATAAGTGCTAATCTGAAAGAGCAGTATTCTCTCCTTATTTTTTTCTGGGCAATAAAATCCAAAGCTTGCAGAATGCAAAGGGTTTGGGAAGGATGGAGAGAATCATGGATAGTCCAGCTGCCTTCAGTCAGAGGTTTTGTGGGACAGGAGCTATTATTTCAGAATAGGCAAAAAGCAATGAGCTCATGATAGCCTCTGTGACTTTCTTTATCTCTCCTGGTCCCTTGAGCCAAAGGTCACTTTAATATCAAAGCTGGTGCTGATATAGCAAACCTTTCCTTCACCTAATGTATATTATCAGATGCTTTTAAAACCAGGTCAGCCCCATTTTGATGATGATCATTATATAAAAAATCACTGCAAAGTGTAGATTTGTGCAACTACTTTGTCCTTTAAAATATTTACTTTTTTTCAGTGGAATGAATTATATTATGGCAAAAGCAGAGTTCCCCCCAAGCATTACATACATTGGTAAAAGGAGATATTCAGTTTTGACTTTCGACAGCAAAATTAACCGCTATGGAATGAGTCCACTTTATCATAAACCTCTCATTCTAACTTTGATGTGTTAAATGAAGGAAAAGAGAAGAGACATATGATTCCTTGTCTGAGTATTCTTGACTGACAAAGGTGCCAGCCTGTCTGAAGTCTAGCACTATACTTGGCTCCTTCTCTGATATAATCTTCCCAGCAACCCAAATTGATAGATAATATTTTCTTCCACATCTTGCCTGGCATATTATGGCTAGTGAGTGGCATATCTAGGTTCAAGCCCAAATCTGTGTCTCTGCAACCACACCCCCAACTACATTCTGAAAACTTTTTCTTATCTAGGTTCTTCCTATGGGATTATTAAAGTGCTCTTTTTGTCTGTTACTATTTGGTGGCACACCCAGCAGTGCTGGAGGGCTACCCCTGACTTTGTGCTTGGGATATGCTGTGGGCAGTGCTAAGGGGACTGTATAGTGCTAGGGATCATAAAAGGGGTTGGCAGCATGCAAGGTAAGTGCCTTAATTTCTGTACTATCTCTCCAGACCGTGAAAGTAGAATGACCTTCCGGAAAGAATATTTTTTGTTGTTATTAATTACTGAATTGTTATTCTTTGTAAAAATCAATAATGGCATAATTTATTTATGACGTATTTATAATTATTATATATCCCATTTCCATTTGGATATGAATCAAAAGTAGCCATTATATGCAGTTTTGTAACAAAGAAAGCTCTATTATCTTTTCTCTTTAACCATTGGAACCAAATGTACTGTTTTGACTTAGCTGGCCTTGGTCCTCTAAGCATCACTTACTCCACACATCACTGAGATTTCTAATGTAGACAGACTTTGAGCTCATAGTTCTAAACAGAAGCAGAGTACATATACTTCCTTGTACCAAGAGGGCTAGTCTTTGCCAGACATTCTTTTTGAAGTTGCCTGGCTTAAGGCCAGATAAATACAACATTCAGAGAATATACTTTTCTGCTGGGATCATTATAGTTTCTTTTGTTTTTGTTGTTCTCTGATTAGAGTCAAAGTTTTCAGAATAGAAAATGCTGTTTCTTTGAAATGTTATAGATGTGAAGCCAGACTGTGGGCTGTTTTCATATTTTGGCACTTTCAAAAAAGAGCAACAGCAACAAGAAAGAGGAAACTGGAAATCTTCAGAAAGTTAAAACATTCAAGGAGTTATGCCTTTAAAATACCAGCTCTCAGCTTCAGGCTTTTTTTGTTTGTTTGTTTTTTATTTTTTAGTTTTATGTGGCAGTCTTCCTCACTCCCCAGAAAATCTGAATAAGCAGAGAGGCATTTTCATCATTGATTGACTGTCCATGAAATCTGTTGAATATATTAAAACTTTTAGAAGTAAATGATATACCATGGGAATTAAAAGTCAGGGAATTACTGACTTTGGAGGAAATATGAATGACTAGATCCTCTAACAAGTCAAGGTCTTATGATTCAGTGTTGTAGTCCAGATCTGCTCAACTGAGAAATCGTGCTAACTTGAACTAAGAATACAATCAAATGTTATTTTAGTTTTCTGCTATCCCATGATATAATAAGCATCATCACTAGGAAAATTTTGAGCACTTATCCGGAAACAACTCCTATAAAACAATTCATTAGAAATGTACTCAAAACTACATAGAATTTTATTTTGGTATCATAATTTCAGGCTTATTTTAACTTGCCTGTAATTACTGAAAATAAGCTATTACCTTAAAGTATATTGTATCTTCAAATTGCAGGTAAATTTTATTCTTCCTGCTTAATTTTGATGGAAATACAAATGACATAGATACTGCAGACTTATAATTGACAGTTACATATTTTATATAATTCTCTATATTTCTATATTTCCCTGTATAGCATCAATAGTGATGAACAATGTTATCAAGTTGCCAAGTAGGAGTAGTAAATTTACCTGTATCACCTCAGAAGCAAAATGTTGTTAATTTCCACCATTCTCAAAATATATAAAAATATAAATAACTTAGGAAACTGTGTACCAAAGAATATAAATTACATGTTTCCAAGCAAGGACAGAAATGAGACCCGTGTCTTTTATTAATTCAATGAAGAATTGGAGAAGAAAGTTGAATATAAAAGTAGCCAAGAGTCAGTATGCCAATAAAACTGTATAGAATGATGTCTTGATGTTCCTGAAACAACACTACAAAAAAATATAGAAGAGAAACAAATATAAGAAACAATTTCACATAACTGGATACCTTCTAAAACCATATTTTATCATAGCAGTGTAAATATTAACTTGTATTAAAAAGTGCTAAAAAGGCATAGCATCCAAAGAAAGAGTATGATTTTCTCAACAAGGCAGGAAATAAAAGCAACATTTTCTAGATTTTTCTTAAGAAAGCTGAAATTAAAAATTACTTTCTAGACTATGTTGAAAATGAAATCAAGTCATTTTCATTTTATCTGTGCATCCTAGATAATTACTATTGTGCTTTAATCTAAGTGCTTTTCCTCCATAATCATACAGGCATCAGATCTTAATAATGTTTTTAACTTATAAACATATTGATATAAGCATGTGAAATATTAATATACTTGAAATAATTTCTTCCAAGTAACGTATTGGTCCTGTGATGCTTTGTTTCTCTTCCAGTGTTTCCATGGTTATTCTGACTTACTTGAGGGGAATGTATAGATAATTTCTCTCATGCAGTGGGGTTGTCAGTGCATTGATTCAGCTAGATCAATGTCAGGATTGTTTAAAGAATAGTTGAATTCAGACTCCTGATCCATTCACTGTCTCCCATCCGGCATCAGCTTGGTCTTGCCAGTTTCCCTCCATCACGCTGTGCTGTTTCTGTGACCCTTTGTACCTTTCTGCAAAGTGTATGTCTTCATCTGTCTGATCTTGTGTATGTCTTGTCCAGTTTTCCCTGCATTTTCTTCCTGTGTGTCTGTTCATAGATGAAGGGGCTGAGGATCAAGTGGGTCCTCTACACATGTTCCCCAGCCATGAACCCACCAGCAGCGGGGAGAGGCGTAGACTCCTAGCCCCCTCCATCTCTGTGTCTGTGCCTGATGATGACCCTTCCAATTCCGATGACGAATACTATGAGCATCCTTTGTTCAGCTCAGAATGGACCACCTCTAGTGTGCTCCCCAGTGTCCCAGCGCAGAGTGCAGAAGCCCACTTAGGCCAGGAGAAAGGTGAACCAAGCATGGTCCCCTTTGGTTCCTCCTCCCTGCAGCTTTGACCACATGCATCATACCAACTGCGTCTTCACATGTGGGTGGGTGGGAAAGAAGCCTGTTTTTTCCATATGAAAGTGAAGTCCCTATATAATACCTTACATGTATCTACCCAAGAGCCTCAACAATTTGTTTTTTAAAAAAAAAAAAAACTTTCTTGCAATATGTGGATGACTTCCTTTTACATTATCATCATTACTTCTAAGAAAGCAGTACCCAGGGAGAAGGTAAGCAGGCATAGGGGAAAGGAAGAGGTAAAGCTCAATTAAAGTGTGACTCCTTTCTGCTCCCTGTGAGTACATCAGTTGATGAGTTACTCACAGCAAAGGAGATGACACTGAATCGTCTTCCTGCTTTTTGGATACATACTTTGAGGAGCAGAATGAGATGGATTTAGCCTCTTTAGTGTTGTGTTGATGAGATAGCTCTTTAGAAGAACAAGACTGAAGAACTCTGTAGGGCAGAGTAAATGTTATAAAGTTGAATTTATTTCTCCAGATCACTTAATCATCTACAAAGAGTCTTCCCTAGGTGACTAAATGTTAGCTCAAACCAAAAAAGATGGGAATCAGTAAAAAAAGAAATCATTCAAAGGTTTTCTTATTCCAGCTTCATAATGTGAGGGACCCCAATATGTGGGTAGTGATAAAAATAAGCGGGCAGTAGATTACAGGTAATCTTAATTTAGCCTGCTAACTTGATTTTTGTCTTGTTTTGTTTTGTTTTTGTTTGGGGACCACACCTGGCAATACTCAGGAGTTAGTCCTGGTTCTGCACTCAGGATTTACTCCTGCGGTGCTTAGAGGATGATGGGATGTCAGGGATCAAGCCCCAGTCGATAGTGTGCAAGGCCAGTGCCCTAGCTCTCCAGTCCCATAACTCAGTAGCTTTGGAAAGAAAACATTTTTGAGCAGAAAAACAATTTGCAAGCTGAAGAGTTTATTTTCAAATTGGAAAAAAATTAAACAAAAGATGTAATTTATAATGAGAAAAGAGTATATGGTACGATCAATATAATTACTGCAAAATAAGAAAATGGAAAGCAAAAACATGTGGATTTGGACATGTAGAGTTAAGTTGACTAAATTTTATCCAATAATGTGAAATTAGTAAAGCAGTTAGATTAAAATTTTCTTAGCTGTCATCAAAAAATATTTGATTGTATTAAATAATAAAAATTGCTAATAAGTTAGACTTTTGTTAGATAATTAAATTATATATAAATTAATAAAAATAAAAGTCAGTACTAAATGTGCAAATATAACTGTAGCTCTGCTGCACATCAAGTGTTTTAATATTTTTTAAAGTGTTTTAATAATTTTTTAATTAAAAAATTTTATTTTCTTTTCATCTAGTAGTTTTTCTCACAGGGCAATTTAGACAATGTTTAATTGTTTCATGGAAATTTTAGCTTATGTATTTCCCTTTAATTTCTTAAACAGTAAAATGTGTTTATTTTATAAACTGACATTTGAAGTACAAATTTGAAACAAATGAACTCAAAAATTCATCACCTTCATAAGTTTGGTCTTCATATTTTAATTGTTAACATTTTTCTACAAGCTGTACATACTTTGGGAAGATATTTTTGTAGTTTTGTTGTCACTCAATCATCTATATTTGGTGGTTTTGTTTTAAATTTCAAAAATAAGACTTTATGGCTAATATGTACATTTTCTTATTCAGTGACAATGAAAGATCTATATGAACTATATTAGTCATATCATATCTTTAATTAGTACATAAACAATAGGATGTCCATAGGCCAATTTTCTAAATAAATTTAAATCTAACTTAAACCATATTTTTCAAAATATTTTTCGTAATAGTTTGCAATTCTTGGGCTGGAGTGATAGCACAGTGTTAGAGCATTTGCCTTGCACATAGTCGACCTGAGTTTGGCTTCTCCATCCCTCTCAGAGAGCCCGGCAAGCTACCTATGGTGTATTCAATATGCAAAAAACAATAACAACATATCTCACAATGGAGATGTTACTGGTGCCCGCTCGAGCAAATCAATGAGCAACAGGATGACAGTGACAGTGACAGTTTACAATTCTTATGTTTCTCCACTGAACATACAATTCTGGGGCTGATTGTACAGCAGGTAAGATACTTGTCTTACACAAAGCTGAACCGGATTTTGATCCAGCACCCCAGATGGACTCCTGATCTCTGCCAGATGTGGCCCAACCCCCCTCTAAAGAAAAAGACATGATGAATGAAGAAAAAATAAGTGTGTTAAATAGGCTATGGTATTAATAATACTAAAAACAAATAGTTGTGATAGACTTCATAATAATGCTGTCAAAATAGTCTATTGGATATTATTCTTGAGGCCAGGCTTTTTTCTGTCTTCCAAATTTCTTCTGCAACATTTGCCAGTTTTAAATAAAGTTCTCAGCAATTCTTATGTAGGGGCTTCCTGCATTGGATAAAACAGCACATGTCTAACAAATGTAAAGGTTTTTTTTCAGTACATCAATGCATCGATCTTTTCCCAACCATCTGTTATCCAGCAGCCCAGCTCTTATTCCCAGCAAGCTTTCCACATGTGTGCAACTGACTGCCATTTCCACTGAGGGTAACAGAGCCATAAAACCCTTTCAGCTCTCACATTTTGAAATAAATAATCTCTCAACGAGACTTTCAAAGGCATCATTATTAGCAGACTGTACATAACAATTTTCTAAGCCGTATATAAATGTATGTTGCTCTAGAAACTTAATTTGTTCATCCAAATGGCATCAGAGGTCCTCCCGAGGTGATGATAATGGAGCTGAAAGTGTTTCTTGAACTGTATTTCTGTCGTTAAGTATGTTGTTCTGTGGTCATGATGTCAACATCTTTTTCATCCCTAAGAAGAAGAAATGCTAGAGGGTCCAATGGCTGAGAAAGAGAGACTTGATACTACTCTTCCTGGGAAAGAGTGGGGGGCTGCTAAGGCCTCAGACCACCCCAGAGGCCTCAGTGAGGGCCACGTGGCCCCAGTAGTTCCCGAAGAGTGTGGTTCAGCAGGGGCCCTGCAGGAGAAAAGTGTAAAAGAGGTCGCGGACGTGTCTCCAGAAGTAAAAACCCCTTCCTCTGCCAGGGAAGGTGTGTTTTTCTAAGGGCTTGCATGTACGTGGTTGCAAATGATTTCTCCGGCAGCTTACCAACCTTATGGCTACCCAATGCTGTTCCATCGCTCCGTCTTCTCATGACCCCAAGACCACTGTTTAAGTGTTAGTGAGCAGAGTGTGGCTTGCGCAGGTGCCGTGTGGCAGCTTGGTGTTCGGCTGCTGCAGCTGATTTGATTTATACCTTGATTTATTTTGCCATGATACAATACGCTTTGCAGCAAGGCTGTTGATGCTTTGTGCGCTTTTTTTTTCTGTCACCCGCCTTCCCCCAACCCCATCTCAAATGTTTGCCAGTCACATTGCTAATACATGTGTATATATTTATATATTTTCTTTTTTCTTTTGGAGACAGTAATTTATATGCTTTTCTTTTAAATTGTGGAGTTGGACTTTGGCACGCAGACGCCTCAATGGTTGAATTGTTTTTGTTTGCAACTGTGATGTGCTTTACTGTGTAAGCTTCAGTGAAGACTGATTTGGTTTCCTTAAAAGCTTCCGCTTTTGCTTCTCATATCATTTCTTCCCCATGGCAACCAACCCGTATCATCACCCTTCTATCTCTGGAGTTTTCATTCATATAACTCTTATTAGAAGTTCACAAAGTATTTCTTTTCTGTAGTTACAACAGGACACACAAGTATTTAAGATAATAATGATCCATACATTTGCTCTTTGGGAGAGGATTGAATTTTTCTATTTCTATGAATCTTTTTCCCAGAAAATTACATTTTACCCTAATGACCACAGTAAAATACAACTGATATTGAACAACAAGCAGGACTCTGAAGTCTTTGAATTGGTGGAACAGAAATTTTTGTAAAATTCTTTAATTTCTTTGGAAATCTCTAAAGCATAAATTTGTTAATAGTTTCCCAGGTACTCATGTTCTGGTAGAGGAGTAATAATGAAGGAAGAAAAGACACTTTAATAACAGACGCTTTTTAAACTTTTGTTGTTCACATGAATGTTAATATGAGTAGCAATAGTTTAACTTTAGATTTTATTACATCTAGTCTAAGTAAATTCTAGTGGCTAAGATTTTGAATAATATAAAAAATGACTTGTCATTTCCTAGGTTGCATCATAGAAAGTCAATAGCAAATGTATTAATATTTCTCAGTCTGAGATGACTTTGAGAATTTTGTGCCTGAAATTTTTCAGTGCCATCAAAATTGATTCTAACATTTGTTAACTGAGCTACTAACAATGACTCTTAGGTGCTTAGTCTTCTGTTCATAGTCTGACAATTCACTTTTAAAGTAGAGAGCAAAGAGAAAGTTCAGTGGAATTATTTTCTAAATTTTGTCCTATATACATAAATATGTATATATATATGAACTTATACATATACTTTGCTAGCCTCACAATACTTCCTTATTTGATATTTTTGAATTTAAAATTGTTATCAATATAAGTAACATGAAAATTTCTCTCACAGACTGTTTAGGAGAGAACAAAACCAACAATAGCATATTTAAAATATACTCATTACAATTGCTGTACACATTAACTCACAGTAGTTCATTTTAGTAGTAGCACAAATACAGATAAGTCCTGATATTTTCATCTGATTTTTCAATGGAGAGCATGCTTGCATGTTCCATCATTTTTCTTCTTTCCTCCCACCCTCCATTCATTTGTCATTCAAAATTTGATGCTAACTGCCTGAAAGCACTTGCCTATTATTTATTTAAAATCAACCCAATTACTTTAGGTTTACTTACAGCCTCGAAGATGGAGTTCCTTGATACACAGGAATTGACTCCCTCTGCAGCTGAGCCCTTAGGCAAGAAGGAACAGGAGTCTGAGAAAGAGAAGAAGCCTGGTGAAGACCTTAAAAATGCTGCCTTAGTTTCTCAGCCTGAGACAACTAACATTTCCCCTGATACAATGGACACACAAGACACAGAAGAAGAGAAAACACTCCCCCCTCCCTTTGGGCACGCTTTGGATGTCAGTCTTGAAGACGTGAAAGGGAAGACAGAACCAAGCCCAGTGGTACCTGGTATTGGTCTCTCTGCTGAGCCTCTGACTCCAAAAGAACAAAAGGACTGGTTCATTGAAATGCCAACGGAAGCGAAAAAGGATGAATGGGGTCTAGCTGCTCCAGTATCTCCCGGTCCCCTGACACCCATGAAGGAAAAAGATGTACTTGAGAATATCCCCAAATGGGAAGGGAAACAATTTGATTCTCCCATGCCAAGTCCCTTTCAGGGTGGAAGCTTCACTCTTCCTTTAGGGGTCATAAAGAATGAAATAGTTGCAGGATCATCACCCTTTGCCTCTGCCCTGTTACAGCTAGAAGACAAAAAGTTTCAGGACGAAACCAGTGGCCTACCAGCTGCCAAAGATAGTGCAACAACGGAAGCTCCTCATGAGGAGGAACCTGACAGAATGGCAGAAGCACCAGTCTCTCAGGCCATGACCCCGTCCAAAGAGGATCACATTCCAGCTGCAGAGAAAGAATTAGAAGAGAAGGAGGCCCTCGTGCAAGAGAGTGTTTGTACAAATGAAACCACCACTCTCAGTGATCAGGAACTCGAACATAGGCAGAAGGAGCCTCAGTTCAACCAGGAAGAAACCATTTCTGACAAAGAAACCAGGCCTGAAGAAAGGGCAGATGAAAAAACGGGGCCAGTTCAGAGCTTCGTAGAGCATGCTTTTTCAGGAGAACAGAAAACCCAGGATTCATTCCCTGGAAGCCTGGACAAAGGCATGATAGAACCAGTCAAACTGAGTGAAAAGAGCGCAATCCAGGACCTCTTTGAAGAAAATATTGCTGAGCAAGATAATAACGTTGAAGGAATTGAGGCTGCAGCATCAGCTGAGCTTCAGATGCCACTTTATGAAGACAAGTCGGGGATGTCGAAGTACTTTGAGACATCTGCTTTGAAAGAAGAAGTCACAAAGAGCCTCCAGTCAGCCAGTGATTACTATGAACTGAGTGATACAAGAGAGAGTGCCGAAGAAGAGTCTCTTGATACTCTGTCTCCTATGTATAAAGAGGGTGACAGGAAATTTCAGGCAGGAAAAGAGTCCCAGCCCAGTGTCCCAGCTCAAGACTCTGGTTATAGCACTCTTGCACAGAGTTATCCTTCCGAATTACCTGAAGAACCCAGTTCTCCTCAAGAAAGAATGTTCACTATTGATCCAAAAGTATATGGGGAGAAAAGGGATCTCCACAGTAAGAATAAAGATGATTTGACACTAAGCAGGAGTTTAGGGCTTGGTGGTCGGTCTGCGATAGAACAGAGAAGCATGTCCATCAATTTGCCCATGTCCTGCCTGGACTCCATAGCCCTTGGGTTTAATTTTGGCCGGGGGCATGATCTTTCTCCTCTTGCTTCTGACATTCTAACGAACACAAGTGGGAGTATGGATGAAGGGGATGATTACCTCCCCGCCACAACACCAGCACTGGAGAAAGCGCCTTGCTTCCCAATAGAAAGCAAAGAGGAGGAAGAACAGGTAGAGAAAGAGAAAGCTGCCAGAGAGGAAAATACTCAAGCGGAGGCACCGTGCGAGTCACCGTTCCTAGCCAAAGATTTTTACAAAAACGGTACTGTCATGGCCCCTGACCTGCCTGAAATGCTAGATCTGGCAGGAACAAGGTCCAGGTTAGCATCCGTGAGTGCAGATGCTGAGGTTGCCAGAAGGAAATCAGTCCCATCAGAGACTCTGATTGAGGAGGGTCGTACTGGCTTGCCCCCTGTCACCGATGAAAACCATGGCATGGTAAAAACAGACAGTCAACCTGAAGATATGGGCTACTGTGTGTTCAATAAATACACAGTACCACTCCCATCCCCTGTTCAGGACAGTGAGAATTTATCAGGGGAGGGCGGTTCCTTTTACGAAGGCACTGATGATAAAGCGCGCAGAGATTTGGCTGCAGACCTTTCGTTGATCGAGGTGAAACTGGCAGCTGCTGGAAGAGTTAAAGATGAGTCGAGCGCTGAGAAGGAAACAGCCCCACAGGTCTCTGGTGATAAATCAGGACTGGGTAGGGAGTTGGATCAGGAGAGGAAGGTTAGTGATAAGCTGGATACCGTAGTCGAAAAGAGCGAAGAACAAGCTGATGCAAAAGAACATGCCAAGGAAACAGAAGGAGCCAGTGATAAAGTGGAACCATTTGGTCTCGGAGCAACCTCTGAGGAAGCCTCAGCCAAAGAACTGGCAGGATCAAAGGATGCACCACCACCGCTGGCTGAGAAGGCAGAAAAAGGTCTTAGTTCAGTGCCAGAGGTAGCTGAAGTAGAAACATCCGGCACAGCTGAACCAGATTTTGCCACCAAGAAAGCTGACCAGGGACCACTAGATATTAAAATCAGTGACTTTGGACAGATGGCCTCAGGGCTAAACATAGATGCCGGAAGGGCTGCAGAGGACTTTGTCTCCTCACCTACAGTGTCCCGTGGAGCGGAGGTGTTCTTGGGTCTCGAGCCTGGCCCTCTGAAAGAAGGCACTAAAGTTAGTGAGACAGAAGTCAAGGAGAAGGTGGCCAAGCCAGACTTAGTGCATCAAGAGGCTGTAGACAAAGAAGAGTCCTACGAGTCCAGTGGTGAGCATGAAAGCCTCACCATGGAGTCCTTGAAAGCAGACGAGGGAAAGAAGGAAACATCCCCAGAATCTTCTCTGATTCAGGATGAGATTGCCATCAAGTTGTCTGTGGAAATACCTTGCGCATCTGCAGCTCCAGAGGAGAAAGCTGATGTCCAGATGGAATTCATTGAGCTGCCCAAAGAAGAAAGCAGAGAGACCCCAGATATATCAATTACACCGTCAGAGGTGACGGAAGCCATCACAGCTCAAGCAGTCGAGGCCCCAGGGGAGGAGGAAGAAATAGAAGCCCGGGGAGAGTATGATAAGCTGCTCTTCCGCTCCGACACCCTTCAGATCGCTGACCTGGGCGTCCCAGGTGTCAGGGAGGAATTTGTGGAGACCTGCCCAGGGGAACACAAGGGAGTGATTGAGTCCGTTGTGACCATCGAAGATGATTTCATCACCGTCGTTCAAACCACAACCGACGAAGGGGAGTCGGGCGCTCACAGTGTGCGTTTCGCAGCCCTCGAGCATCCGGAAATGGACAGGAGACCGTCCCCTCATGCTGAAGAGGCAGCAGAAGCCCAGGCAGAACCCAGAGATGGCTCCCCAGAGGCGCCAGCGTCCCCAGTGAGAGGCGAGCTTGACTATAGGACGGACACCTATGATGATTACAAAGACGAGACCACCATAGACGACTCCATCCTGGATGCTGACAGTCTCTGGGTGGACACGCAAGGTGTGCATTTTTTTTTTAACTTTTTTTTTCTCCCAAATAAAGTCCAGTAGCCTCTTGGATTTTTTTTTTTTCATTTTTAAAGATGTTAACCTATCCCCTTATTTTTTTTTTTGGCCTTTTATGAAATCTCTGAGGGGCTTTGTACATTGGTTACTAATGTTTTCGTTGTTGTTGTCATGGTTTGCTTTGATTCACAGATGATGATAGAAGCATCATGACAGAACAGTTAGACACTATTCCTAAAGAGGAGAAAGCTGAAAAGGAAGCTCGGAGACCATCTCTGGAGAAACATAGAAAAGAAAAGCCTTTTAAAACCGGGAGAGGCAGAATTTCCACTCCTGAAAGAAAAATAGCTAAAAAGGAACCTAGCACAGTCTCCAGAGATGAAGTGAGAAGGAAAAAAGGTTCATTTAACAATCACTTCTTTTTTGAAAAAATAAATGTGTTTGCAGTAATTCGTTATTACTCTTTGTATAAAAGAAGCTTACCTAACAGTAGTAACTAATTATTTGTAAAATTTCGTTCGGTTTTGCTCCAAGTGTTCGATTCTTTTCCTGATGGTATGCTTTTTTTGTGTTTTCTTATTCATAGCAGTTTATAAGAAGGCTGAACTTGCTAAAAAAACAGAAGTTCAGGCCCACTCTCCCTCCAGGAAATTCATTTTAAAACCTGCTATCAAATATACTAGACCAACTCATCTCTCCTGTGTTAAGCGGAAAACGACAGGTGACTGTTCAATTCTGCAATGTGGCTGGCAAACATAGACATGTATTTTTTTTAATCTCATTTATATAGCAGCTTCTTCATTTTGTTTTTCTTCCCCAAAATTCAACAGTCATAAACAATTTCACTATTGTCATGTATCATTATTCTTTTTCTCCCCCCCCCCCTTCCTACAGAAGAGGTCATGACCATCTGTTTCTTTGTCATACTCAGATTTAACAGTGATTGTATCTTGGCATTATTCTCTAGTGTCACATTCTGGGGATTCCTATTTTCATTCAGTGTGTTTGGTTAGACGATGGCGATGAATATAACCGTGGTATGCATTTTCATTATTTTGCTTATTTATCTTCCTCATGCTTAAAAAATCATACGTACTTGTCTTATTTTCTATATTGTTACTGCCAAATCTGTTACTGATGTTGAATTTACTGAAATGCACCGAGAATATACAGTGCTTTTGAGTTTAAAAATAAAAAGCAAATCTGGGCTAAAATTGTGGTTGCAAAATTACTTTGAATGAAAGGGAGGGGGAATGTAACCTCATCCCATTTTGTTCCTCACACCAAAATTCATAACAATTCTTTCATTCTACTGAGTTGTATCTTTTTCCTATTTCATCTTTTTTTTAATGCATTGGCTACAAACTGCTACAATAATCTATAGAATAAAATCAAGTTAGTTGGTGGTCTTATGATAGCCATGAAAAAAAAGTACCTTGTATTTGTTTTCTTCATATATGAATCATTCTGTGTGCTTTCCTTTAAGAACTAATATCTGTCGTAGGATTTGAAAATGAAAGAAATATAATTTAAAATTATAAAGAAAATGTAAATGATAAAGGTTGGAGGGTAAAGAATTTCTCTAAGTATTAGGAAATGAATATGTCTCTAAATTTTATATCACATCATACTCAAATAATTTTTATTAAACCTGAATATTTTTTGTTCAAAATGTTTATATTTTTAGATAAGTGCTTAGTCATGCAGATCTTTTAGTTTTGACATAAAAGTTATATATTTTACCTGAATGTGAAAGATTGTATAAGGACTGTGGATTGTCAGAAGAAATTTTAGAAGACTGGTGAAGTGTCTATATGTTATTGCTGTTCAGTACTTATATTGATAGTAATTGTTTTTAATTCACTTGTTAAAGGAAATTAAAGATTTTTGGAGTAATTAGGATTTTCCTATCTATCCAAAATACATTTAACAAAAAACATATACCAAATATGAGTGTGTTGTCTTAAACCAAACTAAGTCACAGAAATTTATGATATAGAAATAGCAGGTAGACATAATTTGCAGGTTAAAAAAAAAAACAGTTCCAGAATCTGTGAATAATCTTACTAGCCAGTTCTAAATAGCATACAGCATATTGTAGAACGTTTTTATTTTTGTGATAGAGCTGCATATGGCATAGAAAATCTTTTTGAAACTTGTTCAGGGTGCTTATAAGGATAGTGATTTCACCCCCACTCCCTGAGGTTTTCTCTTTTGTAATAGCAAATTAAGGAACAAATAAGTACACAACCTCCTACCTTTCATTTTCCAAGCACCATTTTTAAATGGAGATAGTTGGATTGTTTCTATTCATGAGAGACATTTAATTCATGTGAGGTAAGTCATCAACAGAAAAAATGCTCAAGTTAATGAAATTAAAAAATTGAAAGCATTAGTCTAAGACAGCAGCAAGAAAAACAACAGTAACAGATGTGGTAATAATTTCATACAGGAAGTGCATGTGTAGACCATATTTGATATTACTGAACTTAAAATTCTTGTCATGTCTTCTCTCTTTGACAAGTTATTTTTCTTTTGTCTTTTCTCATGTGATACTGTTCACATCAAATAAGTGTGTTGTTCTGTTGTGAAGTGAAGAGGTGTAGAAGGAAAGGGGTTGGCTGCTTGTAATAATCTCAAAACTAAAATACAGAAATAAGTTGGTATGTCAATGACTATCAAAAGAGGGTATTAGCATCTTCATGCACACTCACTTATATCATGTCAACTCGAAAAACTAATCAGCCCCTCTTCCTTATATTTTTCGGTATTTAGATTGCTATTCTGTGACTCCATTCTAACGGATCTATCATGTAATAGTAATGTCAAGACACCTTGGTAATCAATTGGAAATCATGTGTTTCTCTTACCTGTGCTTTGGTAAATGCTGAGTTACTTCACATAGCACAAACTATACTGAGAGCTACATGCTATAAAGTTTCTTCAGTTACCAAATCTAAATCTTAAGATGAGAAAAATATTGCATTAGTCTAATGAGATAACTAGAAATCCCAAAAGTATTCAAATGTATTTATGTGATGTTTGGCCACTAAGTTTGCTGTTGTTTTTCTGTTTCACAGCAGCTGGTGGTGAATCAACTCAGGCTCCCAGTGTATTTAAACAGGCAAAGGACAAAGTTTCTGTGAGTAAAATGATGTCTTTTCTTGCCTTCATTTAAAGTTATTATAGCTATTAATAGTAATGCATTAATAACTGTAGGTAGACTTAAGACTGTAGTTGTTTGCTCTAAATTTTTATTTAAATTGTCTTCTCACACAGAATGGTTTTCAATGGCAAATTGGGCATGAAAATGTTTCTGGAGTGACTTGTGATCATGCATGATCAGAGTAGAACTGGGATTTAGGCTATTATTTCCTTACTCCGGGCTACTTTATTAGTAATATAGAAATATACAAAACCAACAGTTTAATCTGGCAAAAAAATGAGGAAGCTAAATATATTGCTTTTCAGAGGATCAAAGCAAACCATTATAATCAACACTGGACTATTTCATAATAAATGTCATGGGTTTTGTTATAAAATAAAGATGTGTGAAAATTAAACAATGTAAATGAGCAAATATAAGTGAAAATGAAATATAATTCCATTATTTAAAGACAATTATACTTAAGCATTTTGATATGGACTATTTTTCCACATATTTGTATGTTTAAAAACAAAAAAGAAGCTAATTTTTTATAACATATTCAAAAGATTTCCGTGTCATTAGACATTCTCGTGCATCATTTCAATGTCTGTCTAACATTGCATTTTATTTGAAAGTGTTAAACTTAATTCATTCCTTAGTATTTGACATTTGAAGTTTTAATTGCTTTAGTCATTTTTAACAATATCACTGTAGAAATATTTTTTGGCTAAATCTATTAATGAATTTGCATACATTTCTTTAGGATGGGAGTGCAATTGCTGCTGTTTCAAAAAGAATCCATGATAAAGTTTTTTTGAAAAAAAAAAGCCAAAAATGCCCTCCAGAAATATGGTCTACTCACTTATATGCCTTCCAGCTCTGGATAAGAGTGCTAACCTACAGTGAGAGTATAGTGGAAAGGGTATTGCCTCGATTGTGACCAACTCAGGTTTGATTCCTGGCACCACATATAATTCCCTGAAGCCAGCCAGGAGCAAGCTCTGAGCACCACCAGATGTGACTTTCCGTCAGAAAATGAATGCTTGTGTTCATTTTAATCATTTATCATTTTTTATATTTTCTTATTCATGGGAATAAAATATCTGTTGTTTAACTTTTGTTGTATAGATATTTAATTCCATATAAATATTTCATTGTTATTCTTTTGTGACATTATTAACCATGCTTTTAAACTTTAAAAAACAAAACAAGCTAACATTAGTATTTTTTACTTTTTTCTGATTGAAAGAAGTAAGAACTAAAAGACCACTCATGAAATTACTTTTTTAAAGAAATATTTTGAATAAAATATTTAATAGCTCACCACAGTTTCTGGTCTTAGTAGTTATATATAACATCTGAATCATAATAATTTGTTTAGTCTTCAAAAAACTAATGTAATTTTAGAATGTAATTTTTAATTTATTGGTTAAAAAATCAATCCTTTAATAATTTATTTCTAAAGGAGCCAAATATTTTATGTGATTTTGAAAATAAAGGATATTGTGTTGATAATTTTTATATACAATATAAATGTTTCCTATATATTCCAAATAATATATATATTCCAAACAAAAGGGTTATTTGGTTGCTGTGGTAAATATTAAGCTTTATTTTAAGCACACTGTGATTTCATGCCTTGTATCTCTTTACTTTCTGTTTCTGACAGAATTACTGAGTTGTGGAGGTGATGAGCAGAGCTATGAAACAGACTAGGTCCCTGTCTGGAACATTTATTTTCTCTGTTATGTTTTTCTTAAGAAGAGTAAAAAATTCTATGTACTGTGTTAGTTGTGAAAATTAAATACTCTAATGTGTAAAACAGTATATGCCCAAACATAAGATTCATACATTTCACAGTTATTGCTATTACTGTAACAACTGCCGTTATTATTATTTCTAGTATTTGAAAGATTCAAGTTTTTAGGTACAGACTGAAGAAGTCTGAGGATTTCTGCCTATAGTGAAAGACTTTGAGTACACATTGTTTGAAAAGTCCCTAAGGACTTGTGTCTTCAAGAAAAAAAGTCCCTTGGTCTTCAAGAAAAAATAAATATTATCTTGATACTGACACTTAAGGCAGAAATTTTGTGTTTGTTCTAACATAGGCTTTTTCCTTTTTTCTTGAAAATAATGCTCATCTTATCATTTGAATGAGAGATTAGGCTGCCAATTCATTCTAATTTTTTCTTATTTTACATCATCTTCTTTTCCTTCCATGTAACCTCATTCTCTTCCTGTACACTTTCTAAAATCCAGAAGATTAATTTTTATTTATCTCATAGTACCTCCATAATAACACTTTTAGTTTTTTAATTGATCTTTATTGTGACCCTGTCCTATAATTCTTCATTTCACTCTGTCTTATTGCTTGGTGATTTTTATTTCCTTTTGTTTAGTTTTTGCATGGGACTAGTCTTTCATAAATGGAAGCAATAAAATTAATTTATTTTTCTTTCCTAGATATCACTCTTATGAAATTCTCTATTTTGTGGGTTGCATCAATCCATGACAAGAATGACTTTGTCAACCCAGTTCCATTTCCCACTCAAGATGCTGGGTCTGGGAAATAAAAAGTTCCTTTTGAAGTGGCTATGGATATTAAAACAGACTGGAGACTTAGTATACCGTGGGTAGGGAACTTTTATACTGTCAGCCCAGGTTTGATCCCCAGCTCCACATTTGGTCCTCTGAACACTATTAAGAGTAGTTCCTGAGCATAGAGCCAGAAATAATCCCTGAGTTCTGTCGGATATGGCTCAACTAAAACAAAACAATCTCAATTTCAGCTGTTTTTTCCCTTAACATATAAGTTATACTAATTGCTTAAAAACAGAATTCCATGACTTTGTCGTATTTGTCTGTATTTTAAGATTTTTCAAAGCCATTTATGTAATTCCTCTACAACAATCTCTCCAGTTATGGTCAGCATCTTACTAAAGCTTGTAACTTATGGGCAATATCTTTCGTGCTGACCTTTATTTTAGAATAGATAATACATCGTACAAACTGCATTCTATGCATTAAAAAGTGCTATAAATTCTGTGGTATAACATTTTTCCCCAGTAAGAAACTTACTTATAAAATAAACTCTAAATTCTAATTTTTTTCATTAAATTAATGTAACCAGTTCTTTAAAAAGACTTCTTTGTTTTGGTTTGGGGGCCATGCCAGGAGGAGCTCAGGGTCCTGGCTTTGCACCCCAGGATCACTTCTGCTGGTGCTTGGTGGACCCTGTGGAGTGGCTAGGGTCAAACCCAGGCTAGCAGCATCCAAGAACCCTACCCATTGCCCTGTTTCTCCATTCTCAATACAATCTGAAAATGATCTTTTCTTGCTATTAAGCGATACTATTCCTTGTTCTACAGCCCTTGAAATATGATTTATAGTGATTATTTATGTGCCTTAAGGGATACATTTATTTTCCTCAAAAAATCCCAATTATTATTTGTAATAATATATAGTATAATATGTAACAGTATGGGGCTGGAGCGATAGCACAGCAGTCGGGCGTTCACCTTTCACGAGGCCAACCCAAGTTCGATTCCTCCGCCCCTCTCAGAGAGCCCGGCAAGCTACCAAGAGTATCGAGCCTGTGCAGCAGAGCCTGGCAAGCTACCCCTGTGTATTGGATATGCCAAAAACAGTAACAATAAGTCTCTCAATGAGAGACGTTACTGGTGCCCGCTCAAACAAATTGATGAGCAACAGGATGACAGTGATACAGTGATGTAACAATATGATAATATTATAAACCTATATATTATTCAGAGACCTCTTATTTAAAACCTATATACGTAAAAAAGACGTTATTCTATGGCCAGAGTGTGGCTTCGCATGTGGGAGTTCTGGGTTAGATCCCCAGCACCACATAGCCCCCTAGCACTGCACCAGGACTAATTCCCAAGCACACAGGCTGTTACTCCCCAAAGAGAATGTTCTGCTCTGTATTCTCATGTTACATGTATTCTTAAACTAATGTCAGCTAAAAGAGGTGGTCTGTGGGTAGACATAGAGCATCTTGTTCTTGTGTAGCTGTAACTCTATCATTGATTATATAGTCTTTCATCATGTGTTCTTATTAAAGGTAGACATTTTATTTATTGCATGTTTAGACTTTTTCTTTTAATTTTCCTTTTACTTCATAGTTTGGTTTATTTTGTGTTTTGTTTTGTTTTGTTTTGTTTTTCATGGCTAGAATTCTACCTTGTCAAAGATTCCGGCCTTACAGGGTAGCACAAAGTCCCCAAGATGCAACTCAGCCTGCCCTAGCACGACTAAAAGGGCTGCATTTTCTGACAGTTCTTTAACACAGCCCACCTCAGCGGGCTCCACAGACCGTTTGCCCTATTCAGAATCAGGGAACAAGGTAAGGCAGCAGGTCAACCAAAGGTGCAGAAAGGAATATAAGTGTACTATGAAAATTAAGGCATAAAATTATAAAGTGTATTTAATATATGAAAAGTAAACCTTACAGAAAATAAACATGAATAAAACGTTGTTACAGAGTCTAATCATTTAAAACAATGGAAATGTTTTCACCCTTCTTCATAGTTAATGTTAGAAACATCTTATATATAAGCAATATATGTAATATTACCTATAACATTAAGTTTCATTTGAATAATCTAATAGTAACATTACATATTGTATAATAACCAATTTGTACTTTGCATTAAACACATTAGGATGTAGTACCATCTTTATCCCTCCCAGCTTTGTAATCCTGAAAAATATTACACAAATCACTAAATCGGTTTTCTCAGCTATAAAACTAACATATTTAAAAATGAGTTCAGAAATAAATATAAAAATATAAAATCAAGAGTTCTTGTCATAGTACATGGTGTATATTTGTCATCATTGTTAGGGATAAATACATGCTATTGCCTTATCACCAGTAGCTTCTTAATAGTAATTAGCTTATTACTCTATTTTCAGCCAGATTATTAATTCACTGAAAATTGCTTAAATAAAACTAACTTTGCTTGTATTTGGAATTCAAACTTTACAATTACTAATACTAACTCCGAAGAACTGTATTTTTATGAGACCTCTAGGCAAATATGAATTCTGAGTGTTGTAACAGAAATGCATATATGAAACTCAACAGTACATATTGGAAGAAGTTCATATCTCAGCACAGGACAGAAAAATAACCAGACAATGTAATCATTTTGTATAAGTAAAGATTCACAAGAACCCTTTTGCTTTCACTAATCAGGATGGAATAACCAAGAGTCCAGAAAAGCGCTCTGCTCTACCAAGACCCTCCTCCATTCTTCCTCCTCGCAGAGGTGTATCAGGAGACAGAGAGGAGAATTCCTTCTCTCTCAACAGCTCTATTTCTTCAGCACGGCGGACCACCAGTAGGTTTATTTTGATTTGGCTTCTTTTTCAAATCATTTTGAAGAGTTCCTTAAGTGGAACTTGGGTGAGTTTATCATGTACCTGTAGTTTAAAATTTTCAAGTCAATCATGCACTAGATAGAGCCAGAGAGATAGTACATGAGATGAGGTGCTTGCTTTGCTCTTCCTGATACCAGTTCCTGGGACCACATATATGATTGCTAAGCAATGCCAGAAGTCACTCCTGAACAGAGAACCAGAACACTGGATGTGGCCTCCTGCCCTGTGCCACCAAACACACACACACACACACACACACACACACACATACGTTATATTTTTCCCAAAGCTATCAAAAAAAAAAAATCAGACTATTGATTCAAGCTGCTATTTGAATCAGTATGATTGAAGGAGAAAATTGAATGCATACTACTTTATTATCCATCAAATAAGTCTAAAAATACTTTTTCAGAATATATCACCTCTTTTCTTTCAACTATAGAGTTAAAAGGAAAAGGAAATGAAGTAATTAATAGAGAAAATAGAGTTTAAAAAATTAATATTATTTCAAGTTCTAAAATCCAGCTGGGAAGTCAACATTAAAAAGTTAGGATTCGGTTCATCTTAAGGATGTTCATTCCAATGTGATGGTAAATATAGAATATTTTGTATAATAACTTAAATTTCTCTGATTATCCTTAACAAACTGGTTGACAGTGATGGCAATTTATGTCAATAACCTAAAAACATTACAGTCTTCTTCCACATACATACTTCCTGTTACTAACAAGTCTATTTAGTAAAGCATGGCTATTAATTATTTTCATATACATGTTTATTACAAGATATATATGTCACTTATTGAGCATATATAGAGGAAAAAACTCATTACCACTCAACTTAATTGTACTCTTAACAGTTAGTAATAAAAAAACTAATTAAATATACAGAGAAAACTGACCTTTTAGAGAAGTTAACTTGTCCAGTGTTACACAGATTTTAAGTAGCTGAATTTGGTTTTCAGCCCACTGACAATATCATAATTATCCTTTTAATATCTTCTCTATATTTAGTTAGATGAAATAATACTAGACAGTTGGTCTTTGAAAATCACTTGGATAATAGGGTCTGTCATTAATAAATGATTTTAGTATGGTGGAAATCTCTACCACCTTCACATCTTAGTTGATTTCATCACTTTATAATTGTTTAATAATTGACCTGTTTCCAATGTGATTGTTTTTAAGTGAAATTTAAACAGCCGTGATTGGGGTTGCTAGTGAACATGTTTATTATAGTTAGAACAATAGTTCATAAAGTTATTAACACCCTTTGAAATATGTTCCAAGGACACTCATAAGTCACTAAAAGTCATCTGTATCTTAGCAAAAATAACAGTCAAATGCATTAGGAAAGAAGCTGTTTAAGATTTCTTAATTTTCAAAGAGAAATTTAAACTCCAACTGTTTGGAGATGCAATTGGGCATTAGCTTACCTTCTGGAGTATTAGAACTTGACAATGGCACTAAGTGTTCCTCTTCGGCACACCTTCAACTATGCAGTTATCTGTTGCTATGGAAGCAAAATAGCATTTTCTCCATATATCCACATCTTTGAGCCACTGTGTTCTGTCTTTTAAATTTTATCTGTATATAAATTGCTTTTAGTGTTCTGAACCAGTGCTACTTTGACCAGAATATGCATTCATAATCATGTTGCATTGTATTCTTTGGCAGTGAACATAATTGTGGCTCTGATAATCAAAAGACTAGCATTTATTTGATCTCTACAAAGCAGTAATTAAAAGACATAAGAGCAGTTAGAAATGCAAACAATTTTTCTACTCCTACACACCTATCATCCTTTCACTATACATGGGAAATGTTCCTCCTTTTTGCCATTTTTGAAAAGAGTTTTTAAAAATGTTAAATAGGAAGTTAATTTAACTCAGAAAAAAAAAAGGAATGACATTGTCCTTGAGGAGTTGATAAGATAAATAGTTCAAAGGAGCAGCAAATATAAGACCCTAAATCTGTGATACTACATGCCTCACCCGGTGTAGCACTGGTGACCGTCCATCACTGCAGGGATGACCCTGCCATAGTGTCCCTCTGTGCCACAACCTAAGTCTGTATTCCTCAGCTAAACATCACCTGGGAAGGCTCAACTTCTCAATATCTTTTAAATTGTTTCAATGTCATATATAACCTTTTCAATTCAGGATTTGAAGACGTACAGATTTTTAATTTTGAAAACTAAACAGACATAATGTATTACAATCAAACTGGATCTAACTTATTTTCCATGATAGATATTGGCCTGCATCTCAACCTGAAATGTGAAATTTCTTGTACTTTATGGCTCATTATCCACCCTGGAAATTGGCCCACATCTGAATCTAAGATGTGTACTCTTAGCTGAGATGTGGACTCTTTGGAAGCTGTGTCTCTGTCATTTTCTCTCATTGCATTTCCTCTAAGTGAATTTATTTTTTATATTACTTCACTAAAAAGTAATAATGAAATAATTTCTTGAATGATGAGGTTAAGATGGTAAATACTGTGACCTTTTCTCATTTTCTAGATGTAAACAAACCCATATCTTTTTTTGTTTGAAGCTTAAAGCCATTCTTTAGGAACATAGGAATAAAAAATTAAACTCTACTATTTTTTTTTTGTAAAAACTGATTGTATATTTAGAATCTTACCTCTGTTCAGTTTCCATAAAGTTTTTTAAAAAAGTTTTGTTTTTTTGTTGTTGTTGTAGTTGTTGTTGTTGTTGTTTTTTGATTTTTGGGTCACACCCGTCGATGCGCAGGGGTTACTCCTGGCATATGCACTCAGGAATTACTCCTGGCGGTGCTCCGGGGACTATATGGGATGCTGGGAAGTGAACCTGGGTCAGCCTTGTGTAAGGCTATTGCTTCAGCCCCAGAAGTTTTAATTTTTTTTTTATAAATTCTGAATCCAATCCTTGCCATTAAAAAATAATAATAATAAACTTGGCGAGCTCACCCTCTGGGAGTATTCAGGCCAAGGCTTCTGAAGAGATTTTTCAAGACAAAGTGACTATCTCAAACCTATATCCAGAACTTTGCCCATGAGCAAGTTGAACAGAAAGAGGAAGGTGCAAAAGGACAAGATGGTAGTTGTTAACTCATGTTGGTCTTAAGATGCCATTTTTGTGTAAAATCACAAAATGCACACTAACATCACTTTAGCCTTTCATATACCATTTCATATTGTTAGTTGGAGGATCAGATACTTGATTTGTACGTATGAAAAAAAGCATATTATAATCCGATGGCTTAGGTTAAAAAAGCAAAGGGCACAAGGCACCTTTCACTGGATACATGAAAATTATGTACCGAAAGAGGAAGTAAACATTCTCTGTTTCTTTAGGAGACTGAACCTAGACCCATGGGTAGATACAAGTAATCTGTAAATTACGAATCTTTCAAATGCTCTTTGACACTAACTTTGTGAAAATAGTTAAGCAAAGATGTATTCACTTTTAGTAAAAGTTTTTTGCAGTGATTATTAATTACATTAGATGGCTCTGATTCTTTTCACTTTGATGATTTTAAAACCAGTAAAGTAATTTTATAAAATCTGCGTATTCTGCAGTAACATGTAAAAATCTTGTTTTTCTAATAAAAAACAAAAAGTGAAAAAATTTGTGTGGAAATATGAAGTTTGTGTTCATTATTAAAATTAAAAACATGTTGAGAACTAAGAAAGAATTAAACAAATAGTATACTAAATATAACCTGGCTTAGAATTTAGTATCATCTGAGTAAATGATCCCCGGAGTCTTAATTATTTTAAATTAGGAATAATAAAAATGCCTATAATTATTGTGCTTATTAGATTATCAAATATTTTTTATTCACCAAATTGCTTTAAATTTTGTAACATGTATTTTTATAACTTTTTTCAAAATATTGTAATATGGTACCCAAAATAATAATAAATAATATTATATAAAAATAACAAGAGAGATATACTATAGGGGAATGGAGGGAAAGGAGATAAATTATATAAGAAGGCTAAGGTCAAATTGAGGTAGTGAAATGCATCTCACAACATTTATATAATTAACAGTAATGAATATCAGTTTGACTCCACCTTAAAAACTAATAATGAAAGTATAGGAGAAAATGCAATGCATTACTGTATAGGGTTCACTGTTAGGACATTGTTAAAAATTTGCTTTTCTAAAAAAAGGGTTTTTTTTAATTGAGAGCTGAGACAAATTTCTCTTTAAAAACTTACATGATTTTGAAGACTAATGTATGACAAATTGAGCATCATTCAATAAATGTATTTGCAGGTCCGTTACCTCCTTCATATGTGCTAAGGAATAATACTAATGTTCTATTCAATAAATAATCTTCAATACAGGCAAAAAAAAATGTTTTCTAAACACACAGCTTATGTTGTGTGGTTACCTAAATCTCAGAACGTGCTAATCACACAAAAGAAAAAAATGGTTCGCATATCCTTCAAGGAATCTTCAAAAAATATATATGAGCCCTCGTATATGACATGCAGATTCTCTTTACAACCCAAGACAGATATGCCTTAAGATTCATATAAGTAGAACAATTTTTGGAAACGTTGGTGTTTTTGACACATTCATAATTCAGTGAAAATTAAGAATACATAAGTAAAATCCAAGTTTTATTCTAGAACTGATAGAAATGTTCAAGTGAATATGTTCAAAAGAATATCACACATTCAGAATCTTTAAAAAGAAAAAGAAAAAAATCTCTGCAGCTTATAGAGGAGCAGATCAAGGTCATGGACAATATTAATCAATATTAAACCTCAGGTACTGGAATACATCCCTGAGAGTACCAGGTGTTGAGGGAGGAGGGAAGGAAAGGAATTGAATTCCAGGAAGTAGCACTAGAATATAAAGAAATGGTTTTGTTCCATCAGCTGTAACATAAGTTGTGCTAAGGAAGGTTATAAAATTCTGTAAAATTCTGTCAGTTAGCAAATAAGGGAGGAAGAGTTGGGAGGGAAGGAACAATGAACACAGGGTGACACAGGGACAGCGGTGAGGGTCATGGCACATCAGTGGTGGGGATGTGCAGGAACTTTGTACACCAATACCAGAAACTTGAACATTATTATAATCCTGTTTCCTAAACTATAATTTAAAAATTAAAAATGAATTAGAAACAAAGTAAAGAATTTTTAAAAACAAACATCTTTATGAGCGTTCTAATTCATACTATTTTAAACACTTTAGAATCGCGTGTGTGGTAAGTTGTAACAGTCTAGGGGAAAAGGAATGTCTTCGAGCTTTCTGAGGCTGTGGTTCTGCTTTAGCTTTGGCTTCTTTGTTAATATAGGGTCAGAGCCAATTCGTAGAGCTGGAAAGAGTGGTACTTCTACACCCACTACCCCTGGATCAACCGCCATCACCCCAGGCACCCCACCAAGCTATTCTTCTCGCACTCCAGGCACCCCTGGAACCCCTAGCTATCCCAGGACCCCTCATACACCAGGAACTCCCAAATCTTCCATCTTGGTGCCCAGCGAGAAGAAAGTAGCTATCATCCGTACTCCTCCGAAATCTCCTGCCACTCCTAAGCAGCTTCGGCTTATTAACCAACCACTGCCAGACCTGAAGAATGTCAAGTCCAAAATTGGCTCAACTGACAACATCAAATACCAGCCTAAAGGGGGGCAGGTAAGAATTACATGAGCACATATTTATTGCCAGGTGTAAAGTTCTGTTCATTTTTGTGTTTATTTCCTCACAGGCAAAATATTAATTTTTAACTATTGAAAATATTTATTTGAAAATATTAACTTTTGCAATAAAAGGAGGTGAGATGTTTAAGAGTTACTGGTTGATTCATTTTAAGAGTTCGGACATTATAAAGGAGACGTATTTTAGCATATCTTTTTTTTTCCCAGTTATTATTGGATAAGAATTGAATTGAACTCAGAGGTAAATGTTTCAGTTAGTGATCTAACTGGTATTTCCTAAGAACATATCTATTGCCTTGTGGATATTAATAGATTGAAGTTGCATTTCTGATAAGAATTTGAACTTTTTATTCTATATCCTGACTGTTACTTGAATATCTTTATGTCATACCATTTTTGTCTCCATTGTTCTAGTTCAAGTAATTCTATAACATTTGCTACTACTAGTGCCTCACATTCACTACAAAATCAGAGTATGGCTCAGTAATTTCCTCTAGGAATTATTTCTAAAATTTATGGAAGAGAAATACTCATATTGATATGAAAGACATAGCTCTGGTTGGTTCTTATAAATCAAATGATTATATTAGAATTTCTTTTCTAGATTAATTATGGTTAATAGTTATTAAAAATTTTCTGCATCTTAACTCATAATAAACTCCAGAAAAAATGAAATATGCACACCTTTTCGACCAGGAGACTTCACTTTTGACTCAATTTTGCTTGTACAGTGTATATTTGGACAAAATAGCCAAGATGGAGGTAACACAAATATCAGTTGATTTAGCATGTGATATCCATGTTTTCAGGGGCCTGGTTCAGCTTCTCTTGTAGAGATTAAATACTTCTACAATTTCCTTTAGAACTGGAGCGATAGCACAGCGGGTAGGGCATTTGCCTTACACGCAGCCAACCTGGGTTCTATTCCTCCATCCCTCTCAGAGAGCAAGCTACCAAGAGTATCCCGCCCACATGGCAGAGCCTGACAGGCTCCCTGTGGCATATTTGATATGCCAAAAACAGTAACAACAAGTCTCACAATGGAGACATTATTGGTGCCCGCTGGAGCAAATCAATGAACAACTGGACAATAGTGCGACAGTGCTACAGTGCTACAATTTTCTTTGTATATGAATTAATTTGTAAGATACTTTCACTCTCCCTGGAAAGTATTTCTTTTATCCTCAATATTATTTTTTAAAAAAATAAGGACAATTTTTAATTTTTTAAGTTTTTATTAATTTATGTTATGAAAGAACTGTGATTTACAAAGTTATTGATAGGTGAGTTTTAGGCATTATAATATTTTCACATCAATCCCTCCACTATTGTCGACTTCCCTCCACCAGTGTCCCCATATTCCCTCCCCACCCCAGTCCCTACCCGATTCCCAGCCTGTCAGCCTGACAGGCACATTACAGAGTTTCAGTGGTTGCAGCTTAGACCTCATGTTTTCAATTTTGTCCTCAATATTGTTTTCTGCCACCTTTTACATTTTCTCTTTCAGTGTCTTTTTAATAGTTCAATGAGCTTTTTTAATTTTTAAGTTTTTTTAATCGATTAAGATTCTGTGTTTTATTCATGCACAAAATTCCAACACCACACCTATCACCAGTGTACCCTCCCTCCCTCCTGTCTTTTAATTTCAACAGTTGAAATGTAGCATCATGCCAAAGAATTGAATTTCAGGCAGGTTAAGAAGTAAGTTCTTAAAAATGTGAAGTTATACTGTAGAAATAAGTACCAGGAGGTTGACCCCATGGCTTCGTGGCTGGCCTCACGTTCCGGGGAAAGGTCAACTCAGAGAAGCGATCACCAACTACATTGTAGTTGAAGGCCATGTGGGGGAAGGGAGTTGCGGGCTGAATGAGGGCTAGTGACTGAGCACAGCGGCCACTCAACACCTTTATTACAAACCACAACAGCTAATTCGAGAGAGAGAATAGAAGGGAATGCCCTGCCACAGTGGCAGGGTGGGGTGGGGGGGAGATGGGATTGGGGAGGGTGGGAGGGACGCCGGGTTTACGGGTGGTGGAGAATGGGCACTGGTGAAGGGATGGGTTCCCGAACTTTGTATGAGGGAAGTATAAGCACAAAAGTGTATAAATCTGTAACTGTACCCTCACGGTGATTCTCTAATTAAAAATAAATAAATTATAAAAAAAATAAAATAAAAAAAAATGTGAAGTTATAGAGGACTCCTACTCACTATTGAAACAAGAGTTCAATGTTGCTCCTTCATCAGACAGACTTCTTTGGTGTCTTATGATTCCATTCAGTAAAATCCAAAGTTAAGGGAAAGCAAGGAGGTGGAGGCACTAATTATTCCTTTTGCAAAATGAAAAGTCTATAATATGGTAATTTAAGTATACCTTTTCATTGAAGTATGTAATTAAAAATATAAAAATAAAAATAAATTTAAAATATGAAAAATATAGAAATATAATTTTCATTGAAGTATGTATTTAAAGGTTATAATTTAAAATTAATTTATAAGTATATAATTTTAAAGTATCACTATATCACTGTCATCCCGTTGCTCAAGTGGGAACCAGTAACGTCTCCATTGTGAGACTTGTTACTGTTTTTGGCATATCGAATATGCTACAGGTAGCTTGCCAGGCCCTGCCGTGCAGATGAGATACTTTCAGTAGCTTGCCAGGCTCTCTGAGAGGGGTGGAGGAATCAAACCCAGGTTGGCTGCATGCAAGGCGAATGCCATACCCGGTGTGCTATCGCTCCAGCCCAATTTTCACTGTCACTGTCACTGTCATCCCATTGCTTATCGATTTGCTTGAGCAGGCACCAGCAACATCTCCATGTGAGACTTGTTGTTACTGTTTTTTGGCATATCTAATATGCCACAGGTAGCTTGCCAGGCTCTGCTGTGCGGGCAAGATACTCTCGGTAGCTTGCCAGGCTCTCCAAGAGGGGTGAAGGAATCAAACCCGGGTCGGCTGCATGCAAGGCAAACGCCCTACCACTGTGCTACCACTCCAGCCCAATTTTAAAGTATATAATTAAAAATAGATAATTAAAGATAAGAGGCTTCTTAAACTGCTCTTGGATGCATCAGTTTTGTTTATCTGAAAGTAAGAACCATTTGGAACTTTCTGGAAATACCCACATGTCACAGTATTTTTTTTTTTATTAATAGTTTATTTTTAATTAGTGAGTCAACGTGAGGGTACAGTTACAGATTTATACATTTTTGTGCTCATGTTTCTCCCTTACAAAGTTTGATAACCCATCCCTTCACCAGTGCCCATTCTCCACCACCAGTAAACCCAACATCCCACCCCCCCTTCCCAGTCCCGTCTCCCCCCACCCCACCCTGCCACTATGGCAGGGAATTCCCTTTTGTTCTCTCTCTCTGGTTAGGTGTTGTGGTTTGCAATAAAGGTGTTGAGTGGCCATTGCGTTCAGTCTCTAGTCTATATTTGGCCCGCATCATCTTTCCCCCACATGACCAACAACCACATTTTACTTGCTGTTCCCTTCTCTGAGTTGCCCAGAATGAGAGAACAGCCTCCAAGCCATGGTGACAACCTCCTGGTACTTATTTCTACTATTCTTGGGTGTTCGTCTTATAGTCTATTATTCTATATTCCACAGATGAGTGCAATCTTTCTATGTCTGTCTCTCTCTTTCTGACTCATTTCACTTAGCATGATACTTTCCATGTAGATCCACTTATATGCAAACGTCATGACCTCATTTTTTCTGACAGCTGCATAGTATTCCATTGCATATATGTACCAGAGTTTCTTCAACCAGTCATCTGTTCTAGGGCACTCGGGTTTTTTCCAGATTCTGCCTATTGTAAACAGTGCTGCGGTGAACATATAAGTGCATATGTCACTTCGACTATACTTTTTGGCTTTTCTGGGATATATTCCCAGCAGTGGTATTGCTGGGTCAAATGGGAGCTCAACCTCAAGTTTTTTGAGAGTCGTCCATACTGTTTTCCAAAAGGGCTGAACTAGCCGGCATTCCCACCAGCAGTGTAGAAGGGTCCCTTTCTCCCCACATCCTCTCCAACAGCGGTTGCTTTTGTTCTTTTGGATGTGTGCTAGCCTCTGTGGTGTGAGGTGGTATCTCATGGTTGTTTTGATCTGCATCTCTCTGACGATTAGTGATGTAGAGCACTTTTTCATGTGTCTTTTGGCCATTCGTATCTCTTCCTTGGTAAAGTTTCTGTTCATTTCTTCGCCCCATTTTTTGATGGGGTTGGATGTTTTCTTCTTGTAGAGTTCAACCAGTGCTTTGTATACCCTTGATATCAACCCCTTATCTGATGGGTATTGTGTAAATATCCTTTCCCATTCTGTGGATAGTCTTTGTATTCTGGTCACTGTATCTCTTGCGGTGCAGAAGCTTTTTAGTTTAATGTAGTCCCATTTGTTGATCTCTGTTTTTACTAGATTGCTTAGTTCCGTGTCACAGTATTTTAATATTTATAACTAACCTTTCATAGTAAGTTTGTTAAAATCAATTTAATACCAATTTGAAATTTAATAATTTATTGTGTTGGACTGGAGCGATAGCACAACAGGTAGGTCGTTTGCCTCCCAAGCAGTTGAGCCGGGTTCGATTCCTCCATCCCTCTCAGAGAGCCCGGCAAGCTACTGAGAGTATCCTGCCCGCACGGCAGAGCTGGCAAGCTACCCATGGTGTATTCGATATGCCAAAAAACAGTAACAAGTCTCACAATGGAGACGTTACTGGTGCCGGCTCGAGCAAATTGATGAGCAACATGATGACAGTGATGTATTTATTATCATTCTCTCAGATATCTTTAATATATAAAAGTAGTGGGGCCAGAATAATAGTACAGCTGGTAGGGCATTTGCCTTGCATGTGGCTGACCCAAGTTCAATCTCCCGCATCCCGTAAAATCCCCCAAGCACCACCAGGAGTAACCCCTGAGCTTTGCCCCAGTTGTGATCCAAAAGGCCAAAAACAAACAAACAAATAAAAGTAGAGCAACTATTATATACATATATGATATATATAACTATATATGTCCTTAAATGTTCTCATTACCTGAGTCAGTTTTCTGACATTAACACTTAAAATATTTTGATTCTTGAAATCACAGGGAAATATAAATTCTTTTCAATATATTTTATTGAAAAAATATGTAATAAAAAAGGAATAATTTATAATCTGACAAAATTTTTAATATATTAAAAGAGGATTTTATGATGGAAAAGTGAAAATAATGGTTCTAATCTCAGCCTGTTAGAGTCATTATTTAAACCAATCTGAAAAATATGAGGTCAATTATGCTGTCTTTCTGCTTCTTTATTCTATCTGTTTGTTAATACTTCTAATTCAATTGGCTTTACCTGAAAATTCACAAAATTTATACAGAGATGGCTGTGTTGAACTTACTATCACTCTTCCCCAGATATTGTGGTAATTAAAGGCTAGTAAAGCTTCATACAGAACATGAAAATTACACAAAGAACAGAAATAGTCTCAAAATGACAATGACATTGATTTAAAAGAAAAAAGAACCTCTTCTTTCATAAGACAAGTATCAACCTGCTGTAGAATTATCAATCTGTACTCATATGACTTGGAATAAATCCCTAATAGTTGAGTTATGAAGCGTTTTTGGTTGGAGAATCTGGAGATATTTCCTCACCAAAATAAGAAGCAGATGGGAGGAAGAGATTTGCATTCTATTTTGTGATAGATGGTATCAGTTCATTACAACTGAGGGGAAAATGACTTGGAAAATTGATATGCATTGCAGTTGAACTGTCTGAAAAAAAGTATATCAGAGCACGCTATCCCGTAAAATCCTCTTTTTGATATAAGAGCTCTAACAGGTCATAAAGAAGTGTTCTTATTCTGTTTGTGTTAAACTGTTGCTTTATTGGGATTGTTTATCATTTATAGAATTTCTTAGAAAAAATATATAAAAGCTCCTTAGAAATCAAAAATTAACATAATATATCAAATCCCTTTGCTGTATAATCAAGAGTCTAGAAATGTACATGAATAGACAAAATTAAGGCCACAGGAATGTTGTTCTCCATTGTAAATTGTTTACCTAGGACAGTGGCCAACTCAGGATCTTTGAAGAAAATGGGGAAATAGCCATGCTTTCTGTATGAAAAGCTTCATGTTAGAGATAGTTCTTCTATAGGTATTGATAAATATAGTCACAATGTTCTTGTGGGGGAGTCATATTCCCAAGCATTTGGGGGAGGGTTGTATGGATCAACAGGGATATCAGTTCAATGCTAGAGTCTGAGGGTTTTATGCTGCTTTAAACCAGCCTTGCTGGTTTCAAGCAGGCCACCCCAGTGGTATCTAGAGGTTCTGTTGATCTTATTTTAAAAGACATAACTAAGGATATATATACACACATATATATATATATACACAACTTTACTATTATGTACATGTATATAGAACTTTTATTCCATTACACAGACATTCTTGTCATAAAATATGGACTGGTTAAAATGTAAACAAAAATTTAAGCTTTATTACTTTTTTTCAAATTTGACCTCTCATAAGAATTAGAAGGAAAATGATATAAGGAAAGATATAGCTGTTTGGGGAATTTAACTATCCATATTGGCAAGGTTTATGATTTTTAATTTGGCTATTTGGACATGTATTGTGTATATGTGTGTGTGTTGTGCTTATAGCTGTTATTTTTTTGTTCTGGTTTTCTATTGACAGCTCAGCACAGAGTTTCAGTTCAGCAAACCGAATCAATGAATAATGGAATTATTAAGCCAGCTAAAGATATGAGGGGTTTACAAAAAGAAAAAAAAAAGTCAGTGTTTGCAGCTAACAACTACTTTCATTTGACAAAAGAATATTTTGGATTCACTCACTTACTTATAGGAAGTTTGGGTAATTTAGTTCAAGGTATAAGTAAGACTATGAGCAAAATTCTATTAATTTGAAATTTAATGCAGTTACAGTTTCAATCTATAAATATAAATTTTAGAAATATAGTGTTAGCTTTTTAAGAACACAACTATTTTATTTATACCAAAGTAGGAAATAATTTCTCTAAATACCTGACATTAAAAATTAAGGCAGCGGCTTAATAAATGGTGCTTTTTAATCTTTTGTATCCATATATTGGGGGCTGGGAGTAGGTACTTTGGTTTTATGGAGCATTTCTTCCTATTTTGGAAGGAATATTTCTTTTCCCAATCAGACTATGAAGATCAGAATACAAAGCACCAGGTGGAGTGATTGTGTAGTGGGTAGGACATTTGCCTTGCAAGCAGCAGATTTAGTTCCATCCCCAGCATCCCAGATTGACCCCCAAGAATTGCCAGAATGATCCCTGAGCACTAAACCAGGAGTAACCCCTGAGCACTGCTGGGTGTGCCCCTCCTCAAAAAAACACAAAAGACTACAAAGCATAGTTTTTATCCAATGGAGATTATTGGAAATTACTGCTAAAGTGATCCCATAGTTTGTTATCATTTACAGGTTGCTGAATAAGGATGGACAGTTAAAATGGGAACTCTACAAGGCTGTGTCTGTAGATTTGATTGAATGCCCTGTGCCTGTTTTTCTGCTTCACTCATGGAGCAGTCAGTCATCTCCTAGGCCAGTTGGGCTAAGGGCAGGGGAATCTTTAAGCAAGTCACTCCTATTCAAGGAAAGGGTGGTCCACTTTTATTAAGAAATTGTGTAAAATTTTGTCAACCTATTTCCAAGTCAGTGTTCCCTAGCACCTTTTTCAAAAATTCATCATCATCATCATCTCATCTCAGTAATGTTTCCATTCGTCCTAGCCCTGAGATTTTAGCAGCCTCTCTTTACTTGTCCTTCCAAATGGTGCTGCATTGGAGGCTCTTTCAGGGTCAGGGAAATGAGACCCATCATTGTTACTGGTTTTGGCATATGAATACACCACAGGGAGCTTGCCAGGCTCTCCCATGTGGGCAGGAAACTCTTGGTAGTTTGCCAGGTTCTCCGAAAGGGAGAACTAGGTTATCAGATGTTGGGAGCTTGGTTTTATAGTCTCTGGGTGTTGGCCGTTGATGGGATTACACGGCACTGGGGGCAGTTTCTGAGTGTGTCCACCTAGGCACTGGAAAATGGGGGATCTGGGCAGAAGAGGCTAATGATTTTCAAAATAGAGGCAAATAATTTTCAAAAAGTAGTTTTGTAAATTGATTAGGATAAAACCTATGAAGTATATCTTTGTTTTCCAGAAATATAAAATTGAATTTCTGTCTCAGTTCAATATGAATTCATTGAACGAAGGAATATTAGGTGTTAAAAATTCTCACCTCATTCTCAGCTTTCACATTTTCACATTGAGAAACCAAAGTTCTCACATTGTCCACATATTGCACTTATGACTGCTAATATCTTTTCACTTGCTGAGCCCTACAATGAAACTGTGTCTGTACATTTTTGCAGTGCTGGGATTGAGCTCACAGGTGAGGCAAGCTCTCTACTGCTTAGTCAGATACTTGGTCTAGATTGTATAACTTTGTATGTAATGAGTAATCTTTTGTCAATTGAGTATGCAGTGTTATAAATCTCAGTCTGTCCTTGTTTGCTTTAACTTTTTTTGCAAATATGAAAATGGTGATTTTACTCCAGCTTATTATCACATCAAAAATTTTAAGGCTTTTCATATATTAATTTAATTAGTTATAATGAAAGAATATATATTTTTTTGCTTTTTGGGTCACACCTGGCGATGCACAGGGGTTACTCCTGACTCTGCACTCAGGAATTACTCCTGGCGGTGCTCAGGGGACCATATGGGATGCTGGGAATCAAACCCAGGTCGGCCGCATGCAAGGCAAACACCCTACCCTCTGTACTATCACTCCAGCCCCAAGAATATTTTTCTCATGCAAAATATGGTGCTCACTCTCATGAAGGTCTAAGAAGTGCACTAAAAGGTCTAAAAAAGCTTATTAAATGTCAATTTTTTTTAAAAAAATTCATCTCATTACCCAGAAGAACTGGACTGAGGTTTATTTTGATTTTTGTCTAACTCATATCTTTATTCTTTCATCAAATACTTATACTTCTGTATTAAATTAACAAAATGAAGATTAACAATGATAAATCATAGACTCTAAAATTGAGGCTGAATAGAAGGTTGTTACTGTTCTTGTCCCTTCCTAATATTTTTCTGTAGATTTGAGTTCTTTCCAAGCCACATTTTCTATATCTTGAGATTGTAAACAAATGTTATCACTGTATCACTGTCATCTCATTGTTCACAGATTTGCTTGAGCAGGCACCAGTAACGTCTCCATTGTGAGACTTGTTACTGTTTTTGGCATATCAAATACACCAAGGGTAGCTTGCCAGGCTCCACCATATGGGCAAGATACTCTCGGTAGCTTGCCAGCCTCTCTGAGAGGAGCGGAGAAATCGAACCCGGGTGCTATCGCTCTGACATAAAAAGAATTAAAAACTAATCCCAAGAATTTTTGAATACTATTATTTAACCTAGTCTGACAAAAAACTGTTCTCCAAAATACATTATGTTGACAAGCTATTGGGTTTGTTTTTGTTTTTGTTTTTGGCTATCAAAGTCAACATGTTCTCAAAATGAAAGCTTCATCAGTGATCTTCACTGTATGGAACCGAATTCTTATAACTACAATTAAGTATTTTTTGAAGAGTAATAAAAATTTTTAGAGATAGGTTTTTAGTAATATCTGTTTAAAAGAATGAAACATTATTTTGGGTTTAGAGATGTTAAGACACGTAGAGCCTCCTTGCTCTTTATGAACAGGAAGACGAGAACAAATTGGAATGGGGACATTCTAGAGATGATAATTACAAAAAGAAAACCTTGGAATCAACTTGCTAGTTTTAAAAGGCCCATTGGATTGTATGGAATATAACAGTATAAAATGTATAGTACTAAGTACTAGAGGGCAACAGAAGTCTCAAAAGAGACAGTACAGTGGGTAAGATGTACTGTCTTGCATGCAGCTAACCCTGGCTCTATTCCTGGTACCCCATAAGATGGCTCTGGCTCCACCACACGTGATACCGAGCACAGAGCCAGGAGCAAGTTCTGAGCACTGCTGGTTGTGGCCCCAAAACTCAAAGTTGCTAAGAATCCTACTGTCTGGCTAAAGTTTTTTAATGCATTTAGTAAGAACAAGGGAGATTGGCAGTATTAAGAGTATGCAGAGCTTGAGAAGATGACCCGTATGTTGATATAATGTATCTCACCTATGTGAAGTATGCAGAAAGAAACACTTGTTTCACTCTTTCAAATTACTACAATTTTTATTAATCCTGCAAGTAAAAGTTGGAGTATCAAAGATTAAATGCATTTAAGATGTGATAGCAAGTAATGCCTCCAAATATTTTTACTATATATAATGAGTATAGAAAAAATAATATATATGTCAAATCAGAGTTTATTTTTCTGGATTGTCCCTAAGACATTAAAATAATTTTTTCCTTTTTATTAGCTTTTTAGCAAAACAAAGTCTAATGAAATTTTTTTTCAATGAAAGTCATTTTGTGTTACTGTATTTACTTTTTTTTTTTTTTTTGTGGCCACACCTGCTGATGCTCCTGTCTTTGTGCTTAGGAATTTATCCTGGTAGTGTTCTGGGGACCATCTGGGTAGGCTGTATGAAAGGCAAGTGCCTTACCTGTTGTATTATAGGAAGTTAGGGGAGAGGAGCCCCTAACTTCATTTTTATTTAGGTCCATTCATGGAGTACAAAGACAAAGAACTAGACTCTTGGAGTAGAAAACAAATTAGAAATAAAGGCTTATTCTTTGTGGCAGCCATCTTTCTATTTATGAAATGGTTTCTGTGCACTTCTGGTATTTGCAGAATTAAAATGAAGGCGTTAATTATATCTATATTACCCTAGAGACCTACAGTGTAAAATGCTTTGTAATTTGACTAAACCATGAATATGAGCCAGGGTTTGATGGCTCTCAAGTGCAAATATTGTCAAGTTTCAACAAGAATCTAACTAAATATCACTCTCAACATTAATCAGTTATGCCCAAAGTGATTTAATGCCATACTTTATTTTAGACAAAAGCAATATACTATGTAGTGCTGGAAATATGTAAAGAACATGTCATCAGTATATCTGAAAAATCTGCTTTAGATTATATGACATACATTGAGATAGCTTGGTAAGTTGAGAAGGACCAACTAGTTAGTTGGACTATTTGCCTGACTGGAGCCAGGTGGTATTCCGGATGTAGCACACTTGATTTGCATGTGTGAAGCCCTGGGTTTGATACCAGGAACCCACCACCGCATTCCCATAAAGAAGTCTGTGACTCTCTAGAATATCTAATGAAAATCAAAGTAAGTTTGCTTGTCAGTTTCAGGATTTTAATATTTAAAACATCTAAATAATGCTGGTAATGTGGACTATCTCTTGGGGTTTGAATCATTTGTTTTGTAAATCAAGAGAAATTGCCAGTTGATTAAATGTTAACACCAGATTCATGCAAACTGAATTTGGAATTTCCATTTCTGCCACAGATGAATCAGATTTAACATTTGGCTTTTGATCACTTGGCAATGAGTCACTTGATTGGTGCTCTAATGCTATCTAAATTAAAATTTGTAAGTTAAGAGAGAGAGTGAAAAAAATATTGCTTACCATAGAGGCAGACTGGGTGGGGGGGGGGGGGGTGCGGGAGTGATGGGAAGGAAACTGGGGACATTGGTGCTGGGAAATTTACACTGATAGAAGGATGGGTGTTGGAACACTGTGTGACTGAACCCAAATTAAACCAAACCAATTTACACAGCTTTGTAAAGATCTGTCTCACACTGATTCAATAATAAAATCCTTTAAAAATTGTAAGTAAAATATGATCCTTAGTTTAACCCTCAAAAAGTAAGAAAGTGACAGTATTTATTTAATTGTAAAAATAATTGTACCTTTGTGAAGAATAATTTAAACTGCTATTGCTAGGAATTATAGATAGAAATTATTTGCTTTTACAAATTACAAAACTAGATATGTAATGGTTCTTACTGAACCATTTTTCTGCATCTATAGTTTCTGTGATACAGTGCAACTATGGTTATTATTATGTAGAGTTCTTTGATTTCTCTTCTTTTCCAAACTGGAATTTTTATTTTGCCAAAAAGAGTGACTCAATTGTCATTGTCTTCTAAATTCAGATTTTGACAAAAGGCACTTCCCTTGGGCTACCAATGAGACATGCCAATGATGTTTTCCTGTTTGGGACAAGGTATCTTGTTAAAATAGTGATTTAAATTGTATCTAGTTAAAAATAGGACCCTGTGTCTTCTCTATTTTTTGCTCTTTTAACAAAGAGCAAGCATTGTGATACCACGATTAGTTATCTAGGGTTGTATAGCTTGGATACATTTGTTTTGCATTTTAAAATATTTAAGGGAATAAATTGTCCCCTATAATATTGAAAACACAATTTATCTCTAGATTTTTGGCAGGGAGTCGGGAGAGGAAGAGTAAAACCCAAAGTAAAATAAAAATAATAATAAAAATAAGCCTCTCTTTCTATTTGACATCCTTATCCACCCTTCAAATTATGCCAAATTCAAAGGACACATGAAGAACATCATAAGAGTTACTGCTTTGTTTATTGCACCATAGCAGAGTAATGTAGGAATGGACCTGTTGTTGTCTTGAAGATTAATATTAAATTCCTGGAAATAGAAATATAGCACCCAGACTCAAATACTCTGCGCCCAACTAAGGCCTGAACAGCCTCAACCTGACCTAGTACCAGTCAGCTAAATCAAGGATGAATGAGAACCTCTAACCTTTAGCTAGTCCCATTGTAACCATACCTGGGAACTGGGGGCCAAGAGCTCAGGTGTATGAAGTGATTTCTCTTTATGGTGGCCGATACTATAGATGAGGTTATGACAGGTGGGCCACAGGTATATCCCACAGAATTACACTGACCTTTCCTACAGACTTTTTTTTTTTTGCTTTTTGGGTCACACCCAGCGATGCTCAGGGGTTACTCCTGGCTTTGCACTCAGGAATTACTCCTGGCGGTGCTTGGGGGACCATATGGGATGCCAGGGATCGAACCCGGGTCAGCTGCGTGCAAGGCAAACGCCCTACCCGCTGTACTATCGCTTTGGCCCCACCTACAGACTTTTTGTAGACCGTTATCCACACTAAAAACAAACCTCCTGCCAATCAAAGTTCAAGTTTTTCTCTCCCTCTAATTGTCTCCAGATTTAACCTGCCTACAACTAGGTTAACCTGGTCTACATTTGGCCCTTGGGAGTGCAGGGGCATAAGGGGCTTCTATTTTATATGGTAGATCTGCTCTTTGGCTGGAGCGATAGCACAGCGGTTGGGCATTCACCTTTCACTGTGGCCGACCCCTGTTCGATTCCTCCGCCCCTCTTGGAGAGCCCGGGAAGCTACCGAGAGTATCGAGCCCGAGCGCCAGAGCCTGGCAAGCTACCCGTGCGTATTGGATATGCCAAAAACAGTAACAATAAGTCTCTCAATGAGAGATGTTACTGGTGCCCACTCAAACAAATCAATGAGCAACAGGATGACAGTGACAAATCTGCTCTTCAGTTCCAGTGTTAGGCTTTCCTCTTAAATGATTATGCAAGAAGAGTCTGGGAGCTTTTGGGTACTCCCCATTCTGATTCCCTTTAACCTACTACTACCTGGAAATTGCAGTGAAGTTACCTCCAATTCCTTTTAGGTTAGGATTTTAAACAAGAAGATCGATTTTAGCAAGGTTCAGTCAAGATGTGGTTCCAAGGATAACATCAAACATTCTGCTGGGGGCGGAAATGTAAGTAGAAACTGATCTGACTGCGTGGAGCCCCCTGCAGGCTGTGTGTCCCTTCCTGCCTTTCTGCCAGCACACTTGCCTGCTTCTTGCTGCTCCACCTCTACCCCTGGTTTGGGGACTTGTCAGCTCTGCAGTTTTGGTGAAAGGCTTCCGGTCTTTTCTTATGTAATGATCATTGAATTTCTTGTTTGCAGTAGAGGGAGGAAATTTCAGTCGGATGTCCTATGATTTGTAGGGTAATGGCAAACCCACGTTTCTTTCAGAGATCACTGTCTGCGGGTCTTTGGCTTCTAGGTATTTTCTTATGCAATCTTGAAAATGCTAACAAAATTTTCAGAGCACACATGTTCCTAGCTCCATTTTAATTATATTTGAGCCAAAGACCGATACACTTGAAAGCATCCAAAGTGGTTCATTATTCATGAGCATTAGGATATCAGCTGGAATAATACAAAACTGGTGAAGCAAAGATCATCTATAATTCAAAAGAAAAGGATTCCAATCCCAGGATACTTTCTGTCTTGATGAGATTTTTCCTGTCTTTTGTATTGAGTGGAAGTAATACCCTATGAGACTAAGAAACAAATTAAATCCATGTTTTTTAGTAGCTGATGCAGAGTTGAGACAACCTCAAACTCAAGTAAGCATGGTTCTTCATAAATTCTGAATGATGAAAACTGTGAACTATGCTATCCATTCTGTAGGATGTCTGGCCCAGCTGTAGGTGTCAGTCATCTGTAGACCAAGTAATTTACAGATAATCAAATGCGGAATAATTATCTAATGACTCTTGGCTCCTTGCTCTTCTACTGGACAATGAAAGGAGATGACAGCTAGTTCCTTCTGCCAGCAGCTGTCATCTAATGCTAAAAGCAGCTCCACTCCTGGGACTAAAGAGATAGGAAAGCGAATTGAGGTGCTTATCTTGCACACTGCCTACCAGGGTTCAATACCCAGCATCCCGTGTGGTCCCCAGAGCATCACCAGTGTAATTTCTAAGTGCAGAACCAGGAATTATCCCTGAGCACTGCTGGTTGTGGCCTCCAAACCAATAAAATAAAATAAAAGTAGCTCCACCAGGCTCAAAAATATTCTGTTTGTGGGAAGTTCATATAATTTTTCAGGGTTCCTTCAAGGGTTCTAGAGGAAACTTAAGAGTCAGTGTTCATACCAACATGGTTGGGCTGAAGTGGTACTACAGGAATTAAGCCTCTTGCCCTGCATGCAGCTAACCCAGGTTTAATTTCTGGCATCACATGTGGTCCTGAAGCACGACCAGAAATGGCTCCTGAGCACTGCGACAGCCGAGGAATCAAAAAAATAATGGATTACACTAACACCTTGTCCTTTGCCCTGTGTTCTGATCTCCAAAGAACATACCACATATATTCTCACAGAAACAGACAGTCCTGATAAATAACATGAGGGTATCAGAAGGTAGTCTGACTAACCTCAGCTTCAGATCCTATCATCAAAACACCTAAGTGGAAAAAGATAAGATAACTAAAGTTCTTAATTTGAGGAGACTCCAACCTCCAAAACAATAGTCTTAAATTTTCCTACAATGACTTGCTTATATATGAACCTTGCAGATACGCAGGCATTTACACAATATCTCATGTTTCCCATGTTTCCATGTACTTATGATATAAGTCGACAATGAACCTTACTTGGAGAAGCAACATTTGAGATACTGAGAGGACATAATTTGAGTAAAGAAAAAAATACATAAACATTGACATTTTATGATTTAAAATACTGGATAAATTCTTTTTAGATAGGAGATGGCAATAATATTTTAGAAATGTATTTAGCACCTTATCATAAAGCAATGTTAGTCTTTTATATATGAACAATTTTCATTATTTTGTGTAAAACTATTTAAAGAATATTTATCTCTTTACTTTGCTCTTTGCTTGTGACAAGATTTAACATGGTATGCTTCAGTTCTCTGAGTAGAAGCTTGCCTTATTAATCCAGGCTTTTCTACCTCTGTAGCTGATCTTTTTCTACTAATAAAACTTTTGTTCTAGGATTATCTTTCACTTTGGTGCTTCTTTCATTTCAAATGTGTGGGAAAACATATGAGAGAGTGTTTCCCTGTGTGAATGTATGTACTTCATTGTGGGTTCTATCTATGTTGTGGTGTTTCAAATGTATATATGTTTCTAGATTTTAATGTATATTTGGGGAAGTCTATCCATGTGTAAGCTATTTTAACCATATTTCATATGATTCACACAGGTACAGATTGTTACCAAGAAGATAGATCTAAGCCACGTGACTTCCAAATGTGGTTCTTTGAAGAATATCCGCCACAGGCCAGGTAAAGAAATAATTTTTCATAGTTTTAAAAAAATAATATATTGGATTTTAGAAACTAGCAAGCAGATTGTTGAAGGATATTACAAAATTCTCATATTTCATGCTTGTATTATACAAAGTTAGGTTAGGAGTTTCAAGGCATCATCCTCTGGACATGTGAGCCCAGTTACCACAGAGTGGCCATATATCATGCAATGTTAAAATTTCAAATGATATGTAAGAGGAATTTATCACCATGTATTAAAAAAGAGCCCTCTCCGCCCCCAAGGGACCCAGCCCCGGCAGCCAACCTCCACTATCCCACCACCACCATGCTCCAGGCTGCTTTCCACATGTTCTGGCCGAGCCTCATGCATGAGTGAACATATTCCTGGAGCGGCCATGCAACATATCATAAAGGGAAATACCTTTATGATGCCTCTCAGAGAGCCTGGCAAGCTACCGAGAGGATCCCGCCCACACAGAAGAGCCTGGCAAGCTCCCCATGGTGTATTCGATATGACAAATACGGTAACAATAACAATAACAGGTCTCATTCCCCTGACCCCAAAAGAGCCTCATATCTTTGAGAAAGATGAGTAAGAAGAGGCTGCTAAAATCTCAGGGCTGGGACGAATGGAGACATTACTGGCACCTACTCGAGTAAACCGATGAACAATGGGATGACGTGATACAGTGAATGCAGTGTATTAAAAAATATTAAAAGACTGTTACATATAAACATGTTGTTTAAAGCCAGCACTTGATGTTTATACATAGTCATGGGGTTCAGAAGCTATATTTTCAGCAATTTTTTTCATGAGCTTGGTTTTCTACATTATGTGTAAACAGGAATGTACTTAAGCCAAGCTGAAGAAGTTTGATGAATTTTCCATATCCTTTAGTATGCTAATAAGGTCTACAAATTCTCAACAGAATGTAATGTTTGCCCAATTTATTTGACCATAGAACATTTGCGTTTTTCTAGAATACCTCACAGATTAGTATTCCAAAGCAGAATTTATACTTGTACTTTCAGGGAATTCATCTCTCTTTAAAGTTTGAATCCTGCATGTTATGGGTTTCATTGTCAATAATCACATGTTACATATATTTGCATTCGTAAGTAAATATAAAATTTCACTTTTTCTTGAGAATATTTTGACACAATTTTTTATACCACTGAAGTATAGAAACACAGATGAAGCAATTGATTTTAACAATCTAGTCTTGGCATCTTGAATAAGTCAGGTAAGAGATTATCCCCGTTACTCATGAACGAAATGTTATCAGAAAAATGAATAAGACAGTTTTAAGTCCAGTAAGATTTCAGATCATAAGTTTTTTAAGAAGAATTTATTAGTTGAGAAACAAAGATAGATTGAATAAGTTTCATAATTGTCAAGTACCTTGAAAATAACTGGAAATTAACCTTCACTTTGGCAAAGGATATTCATACAGCAAGTCCAGAAGTTAGAAACCACCTAATGGGTATATTATTACTAGTTTCAGACATTTTTACTGGAATTAGCCTCTCAGTTATTCATGAGGCAGGAGGGACATGTTTCTATATTGCAAGTTGTCATAATTCCACTATATCAATGGTATCCTGCATAAAGTTGATTATATTGTTAACAGCATAACTTAAGTATTTGACCACAGTATCTGTTTTCTTCCAGAATTAAAAAAAAATCTGTATTTTGGGCGGTGGGGCTACACCTGGCAGTGCTCAGGGTTTACTCTCTGACTCTGTGGACACCATATGTGGTTCTGGGAAAGGAATCAGTGTCATCTACATCCAAGACAAGCACCTTAACCCCTGCACTATTTCTTCAGTCTTAAATCCTTTAATTCCAGACTGTTTTTAAGTATACCTTTAGTCAAATTCACTTATGGTCTGAATAAGACTATTAATCAAGGATGTAGACTTGCACTTATTCCAAAATCTGACTCCTATGCAGTTGAATCAAATGACTAAATTATGAATATGCATTAGCATAATAACCTTTGACAACAGCAAGTATTTTCCAAAGTTACTCTGAAATGTGAAATATTTAGGGAGAAAATATCAAGACGAGTTAATACATGGGGGCACTAATGGAAATATCTGATCTGACAAACCCTGCTTCAGGACAAATGAATCTTAATAAAGATTATCATCTTTCTAGTATGGGAGATAACTCAAAAGGGAGGATGCTTTGCATTCATTCCAAAGGCCTCATGGTCAATTCTTGGAATATCAATTCTTTTTACTGGAATTAGCCTCTCAGTTATTCATGAGGCAGGAGGGACATGTTTCTATATTGCAAGTTGTCATAATTCCACTATATCAATGGTATCCTGCATAAAGTTGATTATATTGTTAACAGCATAACTTAAGTATTTGACCACAGTATCTGTTTTCTTCCAGAATTAAAAAAAAAATCTGTGTTTTGGGCGGTGGGGCTGCACTGCCAGGTGTAGTCCAGCCACTATGGGATTTAACCCTAGTAGCCCATAACATCACTACACCAAACCATAAGGCCATGGAGCAGGGTCAAGTATTGCTTGGAGTATCCCCTGGCCCCTGAGCACTAGTGAGGAATTCTCCCCACTCCCAAAAAAAGACTATAGCCCTAAACACTCTTGGCCATGTCTCTCCTCCAAAAATGATTTTTAGCCTTTCACAATTACTATTCCTGGTGGACCCAGAAATTTTCAGAATATATTGTTTTGATCTCTGATTTCCAAAGAGTTTCTCTAAGAGCTACATAGAATTTTCTAGTAGAACCTCAACAGAAGTACACTTCTTAAGCTTCTTGTTGTGAATATATATTATTTATGGCCTATGGACTGGAGCAGTAGGACAGAAGGTAGGGCGTTTGCCTTGCACATGGCAGACCCAGGTTCGATTCCTCTGTTCCTCTCAGAGAGCCCGGCAAGCTACTGAGAGTATCCCATCCACATGGCAGAGCCTGGCAAATTCCCTGTGGTGTATTCGATATGCCAAAAACAGTAACAAGTCTCACAATGGAGATGTTACTGGTGCTCGCTCAAGCAAATCGATGAACAACAGGATGACAGTGCTACAGTGCTATGGCCTATATTACTTTTTTTTCTCTCTTTCAGAATACAGTTTAACAAAGGTTTAACAGGGTTATATTAATATAGATAGTATATAGTCAGGGGAAAAAGCTTGAGAAGGGAGATTTTATTCAAATTAGAAGCTATAAAAACTACAAAATTAAGATCCCAAGGGAATTCATTTCATGTGTTTGAGAACTCCACATACAACAGGCTCCAAACCAGAGATGGGAATCCTTTTCATTTTTTTTCCCAAGGGCCATTTTATAAACATGTTTGTGAATAATAAATTACAAGCAGACAGGGGCTCAGCAGTCAACGAGAAGGCTGCAGGTCAGATATTCCCAACTCCTGCTCTAAATCAAGTATATTTTATGACTCATACCATTGCCATCACAACCAATGTGTGATGCCCATGTAGTTTGGTAAATGTTGGTAGAATACCATTTTCTATAATGATGCTATTTTAAGGAAAGAGCAACTACATGTCTTCTCTAAGAATGAGTGAAATAGCATTATGATATGCTAAACTCTCATAAAAATAATGAATGAATTGATGAATATTTCTTCAGAACATGATATGATTACACCATATAACTTCAAGAGACTCCTGCTTCAGTAGCTGGGCATTAATATAAATATCTAATACATAATACATAATTAATATAAATATCTAATACAAAATACATAAGCAAAATTCCACAGGGTTTAACAGATCTGTGAAATCTTAGCACATCTTTCTCTTTTATACTCAGAGGCACATGAAGCAGCAGCAGAACAAAATTGGGTGGGTGGGGAGTAATTTCCTTATTTCTATAAAATTCTTCAAGTCATTTTATTAAGTCAAGATCTCAAGAGATGGAGTGACGATAAAAAGTCACATCATTTTCCACTGGCCTCGTGGAAGGCATTCAAAAGTGCTCAGGGACTGGAAAACAACAAATACCTGCTCAGTGTAAATCTCTCCATGCCTTTAAACAGGGGGGAGGCATGCAGAAATTGGGAGACCAAACTGAAGGGTGTCAACTGATAACCTCATCTGTCTCAGATCTTGAGTTTCAACTAGTTAGCATTTCAGAAAATGATATTGTTAAAACTCTGCCTCAGTATTACATCAGGTAGTGTCATAATGGGTATGTGTATTTGTACAAGAATTTACTAAGGAGATATCCAGATATCTTTCCTATAGCTCCATCTGCTGATTTGAATAGGTGTTCTTAAAGCTTTCTAGTCGTACACAACTGAACTCCTGACTCCAGTCTCAGCAGTCAAGCTATCGGTGTTGAAAATTACAAGTGAATACATTACTCATTTATGCGCCATTTCTATCCTAATTGTACTTTGGACAAGTGACCTACTGGTATTACCATAGGGAAAAGTAAAGAAGAGTTTCATTTAAGTTTAATTTCTTCCCCTAGAATAATAGACTGAATATTTCAAGTTTCAGAAAGGAGTCAATAGAATATTTTTTCATTGTTTTATTTCATTATATGGAGAAGAAAAAAATCCTTTTGATATCCCTTTTGGGCAGAGGAGAAAGTTATATGTAATAGTTCATAAAATGTTACAGAAAGGATGTTATAATCATCATTGATACTGGGGAGAAAATAATAGAGACTACAAATTTCGAAATATTCTTTTTACAGCTGTGGTCAGAAGGATGGCATTGTTAATTAACTTTGTAGTTTATAAATATCTACTTACTCTGATCATTTTGAGGAAACCATGCCTCAAATATAAGATTTCATTTGAGCGAGACATTCAAAATCCTTTTTTCCTCTCCTAGGTGGTGGGCGTGTGAAAATTGAGAGTGTAAAACTGGATTTCAAAGAGAAGGCCCAAGCTAAAGTGGGTTCACTTGACAATGCTCACCACGTCCCTGGAGGTGGTAACGTCAAGGTAAGGAGCAAGGTCACAGCCCATCCTGTAGTCCTTTTTCTAATCCTTTTTAACACTCTTCTTCAAAATGGATCTCAGAGCCGAGGTCTTAACATACGGGAAGTAGGGATGACGGAGTTGAGTAGAAGAGACATTAGTACGGGGACATAGCGTAAGCACTCGGGGGGTCATTTAAGATAACTTGAGTTTGTGAGCACTGATGCTTGTCTTGAACAGATTGACAGCCAAAAGCTGAACTTCCGAGAGCATGCTAAGGCCCGTGTAGACCACGGGGCTGAGATCATTACACAGTCCCCGGGCAGATCCAGCGTGGCATCCCCCCGACGACTCAGCAACGTCTCCTCCTCGGGAAGCATCAACCTGCTCGAATCTCCTCAGCTCGCTACTTTGGCTGAGGATGTCACTGCTGCACTCGCTAAGCAGGGCTTGTGAATACTTCTCATTTTAGCATCGATGTAATCATATTTAGGCATGAGCTCTTGGCAGGAGTGGGCTCTGAGCAGGTGTTATATTCATCCTTTACAAACCATAAAATAAATAATCTCATTCCCGAACTGTAGTCATTGTTACAATTTTATAAAAAAAAAATGATTAGCATATGCAGAAACTGACTTGATTTCCATTTGCAACAGGAAGACACTGGCTTTACATGAGTACAATCGGACAATTACTTTTGTTCTGCTCTGTTTTGCATGGAATATTATTATTTAAAAAAATTGCATTTTTACCTTTCATGTGCCTGAAGGCTATCCACTACACTCTGAAAGGCCTTGTTAAAAAAAAAAAATCCAAGCTGCTCATTTCACTATTCTGTTGCTGGGTGAAAAGATGCAAGTTGCCCATTGTAACTTACAGCAGGTTAAATTCAATCAAGGAGTCTGATTGCAGGATGGGAAGAACATGTAAGAAATAAGTTTTTTTAAAGTGTTATTTTGTATAAATGGGAAGAAAGATTCAATTAAGTTATTAACATTTGGGACCTGGATAATTATTGCAGAGTATAAATCAGTCCAATAAATTATTTAACTAATTAAAAAATAGTTCCGAAGCATTTGAGCTGTGATTGAGGAAGTGGTGTATACAAGTGCATCTCTTAGGAATGAAGCACTTCCATTAGGATGGATTCGTGTCTGATTAGAATGTCAGTTGACCAACTAGATTTGTGTCCACACTACCAGTTTCACACCCCCTTTCCATCTGTTTGATACAGTATTATAGATATAAATATATATATATTTCTCTGTGGCCATTTGTGATACTTCCTCATATACTTGAATATTATACTTCCTTATTCACAGTATCTGTGTCTCCTGCACCCTTTGGTGTTGCAATTTTAGGTATGTGAAAGTAGATGTTAGCAGGGTTCTTTCCCTATTTAAAAAAAATAAATTGAAAACAATAAAAAGTTTTAGCATGAAGTTGCTTTCTGTAACAACTCAAAGCTGTAACCCTGTTTTAGTGCCAGATACAAGTTTCTCCCTTGATGCTAGAGAAATTTATTTTTCTTTGCTTTCACCAACATGGAGTTGTGGGGTTGGGTCCAGTTATACATAAAGGGTTTACAGATTGTTGGTTTCAGATTATGGCCTTATCTTATTTTGAATCACAGAATGATCTGGGTTTTATTTCTATAATCATTCATGAAACAGACTTCGGATTTCTTTTTGTTTTTTTTTCTCACTTGCTAAAGTTGAAATTAGTAGGAATTTAAGACTTATTATTCTATTCTTTTAAGTCGAACCTGTTTATTCTCTGATGGAAGATGCTTTGCTTTCTTAACCAAAGTAAAGATCTCTTGATCAGAAAGGGGGGAAAGAAAGATTGTGTTGTTTAGGGGTCCCACCTGAAAGTGCTGAGACGTACTTTCTGCTTGATGCTGGAGGATCATCCCTTTAGCAGTGGCTGGGGACCACAGGGTGACAGAGATTAAACAGGGGATTCCTTATGCAAAGTATATGCTCCAACCTTTAGCTGTAGCCCTGACCCCAGAAATACAGTATTTTGAGCAGCTATAACTACAAAACATTGAGATGCAGATACTAAAACAATTTTTTTTCACGATCCCAACATTAAGTATAAGTAGATAAAACTGTTCTGACTTTAGACACAGTCTAGGATCACAAATCAATTGACTCCTCTCACCAATCATTCATCTCAGTTGCATGAGTAAGCAGTGAGATAGCAGATGGCTGAAATAAGGTATTGAGTGACCAGGCTGGATGGATTCCTTTGAGTATTTTATCTGTTCTTTTACTTGCTCAGGACTGGTAGGTTGGATCTGGATAGCTAAAGGCATAGCCCTGGTAGATTCTTGATTTCTTTGAGCAAGATCAAATAAAAAGGAGGGAAAAATGGACTGAGGCAATAAGAAGTATAGTAGCATCTACAAACTAAGAGATGCAAAAACATAGACATAGGTGGCATTCTGTGACCCCTGGATATTGCAGCCAATGTGATTTTCACCTCTCAGAGCAAATGTACACCGTTCTTCTCAACTAAGGTTTTACAGAGGCAGACATGTCCAAAACTCTTTATAATTCAGTTATTTTATACAAGTTAAAAAACATTAGAAACTTATAAGTCTTAGGGATGTTTCTAGCTCTGCCTAATGTGAGGTTTGATTTGAACAATGTGGAAATTTTATTCTTTAGTTTCCCTTGAAACGAACTAGAGAACAGAAGAAAGAACAGCTGTGTGGAGACTGATAGTATATTCTTACATGCTTGATAGTGTTAGTGACTAAAGTTCTCTAGAAAGAACTGAACAGCTGGTCAGAATAGTTAAGCATTGAAAGAAGTTTCTTTTTCAACGTGGACAAAACATTTAAAACTAAGTAAACATTAAATATTAAAGTTAAGCTTCTTAAAATATGTGTCCAAAATAAAAGTATAAGGCATCCAGTTATTAGAAGTGGCACTATACTATTGATTTATTCTCACTATAAATTATATCAAAAACTCTCACCTTATATGGAAATGCAGTTCCTGATAAAAATTAGCAAAAGAAACTCACAGTGTATAGTAAAAGAGAGAAAAACACAGCCTAACGTCTTCTTGTGGGAATAAGGGGTGAAACCTATCTTGCTTTCACTCTCAAGATTAACGACACAAATTAAGCTTTTAGAACACCACTTTTGTGGGGGCATCCATACGCTGATCTAGAAATTAAAGCTTTCTGGTTTTAATTCTAGATCTATCAATGCCAGTTTCTCTCTGGCTTTAGCCTTTGAGAACCTGTTTAAGGAAACATAACAATCCAGAACTGACAAGAGTTGAAAGGTCCACTTTTTCCATGGAACTCCTTCACTCTGGGTCTCCTGCTACCAAAAATTGGGCACCGTACAATAATGCAGGAAAGATCCGAGTTTTTGATGAGTTTCAAAGACCTCGTTCACTTCAGAACCAACTCTCTCTGGATTCTCCTGCTGACTTCCAGCAGGTGATGGGTTGCAGTCCCACCCACAAGCAAGACACCTGTGTAGTAATGAGTAGATTTGGCTGAAGAAGGTAGAAGGGAGAACTTTACTAAGTAGAAGCATAAACTCATATGCTCATGAGCTCCTCCACACACCTAACATAATTTATAGCAGGAAACAGGATCAACAGCCCATCACAGAGCCATGTCAGTATTAAGAGAGAATTGATCTCAATGTAGAATTCACATAGAAGCTGTAGTTATGTATTTTGGCTTCGATTTTTCATGTGACCAAAAGGTAGAAAATTAACGATACAGTATCCAAGTGCTCCCCATCCCAATCAAAACAGAAAGGGCAGATTCATGGCATAAAAGGCTGGGTTTCAGCATTCTTTCAAATATAGATATGCTAAAATCAGTTTTAATGTGGTTTGTTTTTGTTTTTGTTTTTAAACCCAGGATTTTTAGCCTGGGTGTGTAGGTTGAGGCCAAGTCCCTCTGCAGGGAAAATGTTTATTTTTAAACTCATATGTCTGCGGGGGAAAAGTTTATTTTTAAACTCAGAAATGTCAATCATAGACATCTACTTCAACTTTAGCAAAAAGAAAAAAAAATCAACAAAAAGTATACTCTGTATGCTGGGATTCCAAGGTTCCAACATGCCACTACAAATCTGTGGGGGGTTTCTTTCTTCTGAAATTCTAGAGCCTGTTACCATAGAAAGGCATTTCTTCAATGGCTGGTTGTAGTTAGTTCATGTTTTTCAATCAGAATTTGCAAATGTATTTGTTGCTGTATAGTGATTGTTTTGCAAAATAAAATTGCTTGTCACCGAATAGTTTCAGATCATTTCTTCTCTGATAAACAGTATGGGTGCACATGTGTGTGCATGTGTTGTGTATGAGAGAGAGAGAGAGAGAGAGAGAGAGAGAGAGAGAGAGAGAGAGAGAGAGAATCTGGGGTTACTCTGTCCAACCAACCAAATAAATTGTGAAGGAAACTGCAACCATTTGCTGTATTCCATCTGTCTTAGGTCCTTTGTACTACCCCATGAACAGGATGCTATTTGTTGCAAGTGACAGAGACACAAATCCAATTGACTTTAGCCTGAAAGCAAATTCATTAGATCAAGTAAATAACTAACCCAGAATATATGCCTCAGGCTTGGCTGGATCCAGGCAATCAAAACTGTCATTAAAAATCTACTTCCAGTGATGGGTCCAGACTCTCAGAAGATGACATCAGGAATCTTTCTTCCCAATTTTTAGTTCTGTCTCAGCATTGCCAACCCTGTTATGACGAACTTGGGAGCAGCTAGATCAGGCGCTAAGTAGTATCAAAACTGAGAACTACCTCTCAGATTAATGCTTTCAGGGTGAGAGACCTCCTTCGTAGACTGGGACTTGTGCCACCATCATTGTCTGTGACAGTGATGAAAAAGAAAAATAGCAGGAAGGCAAGCCCCTCTCCCACCAGAGCCAAGCAATTAAGGATGACTTCTGGCCAGTAGCCACTCAATCTGGGCAGAAGCTGGGGTAAAACATACCACCCAGGAAATATCAAAATTTGGCACATGACAGAGTTAACCCTGAATTACAAAGCTGCCCTTTAGTAGCAGCTGTAATGATTACTAATTGACTTAATAAGCTCTTTTATCAGCAAGATAAACTCCTGTGTCTGTTTCATCTTGTGGTGCCTTTATAGAAGCTTTTGAAAAATTCAATTTACAAGGTCAAAGAGATAATTCAGTGGATAAAGTGCTTGCGCTGCATGCTGCTGACCCAGGTTCAATCCCCGGTACTTCATTTGGTTCCCCAAGGCTTGCCATGAGTGAATTCTGACCACAGAACCAGGAGTGAGACCCAAACACAATCAGACCTTCCCCGAAAACAAGTCCTCAATTAAAAAAACTTGTAGGACCCACAAGTGTAAGCCTCATCGGTCAGTATCGGGTGAGTGAGAACTGTCCCCCTCATAGGAGTGACAGAAGTCAGGCTGCAAACAGGTGTATGAACTCCTTCCTGACTGGCTGGCATTGATTAATAACTCCAAGGGACCAGGGTGCACGCTTTCCTTTCCTCCTGAGCCAGCACCGGCCTCTTGTGGGCATTCTCTAGGTGGCAGCCACAAACCCCAGGGCACTGGACCTATAAAAGCTCTTTACAGGAAATGTTGGTTTTTCTGGAGCACTGTAAAGAGAATCCACAACAGCCTGGTAAGTGTTTCAGCAAGCTGCTATATTTATATGTTCAATTAGATGAACTTGTTGTCTATAAACTGGTTAGTTATATATCTATTACCCCAACCTGGGTCCCGAAACCTACCTCTAAGCAGATTTCAGCACAGTTTCTCAGACTGCTGAATTTCGAGGCCTAAGAATAATTTATTTCTGAGACTGCTGGAATTGGGAATAAAAATAGGTACCTATGGGTTTTCAAAAGTTTATAGTGGGATCAGTGAGATCGTACATTAGGTAAGGTGCTGGCTTTGTATGTGGGTTCAAACTGACCCAGTTTTAATCCCCTGCACCCCATTATGTCCCCTCCACCCACCAGCAGTGTTCCCTGAGGGCAGAGCCAGAAGTAAACCCTAAGCACTGCTGGGTGTGGCACCCAAAGCCAGATAAACGACCAAAAGTTTATACAGCTCATCTCGATATTGTTTTAAAAATTGGAAGTTACTGGTATAAGGTTCTTCAGGGGTGAAGCTCTTCAAAAAGAAGCTCTGAGTTTTGTGTTCTAGGTTGATAGATACCATACAGAGAAGCAGATATGAAAAGATCATATTCTTGCCTCTCCTATGTGGTTTCAACAAGGTTTTCTTTGCCTCATATATCCTTGTCACTCAGCCAACCTGTTTGTTTGTTTGTTTGTTTAAGAAATTTTCCCAGATGTAAAAATGTGGATTCAGTTTTCCTTTGATGTATGAAGAAGTAAGCTCAGAATTATCCTTCATCACATCTTGGACAGAAAAGAGACAACTAAGATAAAATATAAGGTGGCCAGACAACTCTCTATGTAGCTAATAAAAATAGGAAAATGTTCTTCCCTTTTCTGAAGAACTTACTTGAAGAACAGTGAGTGACCCAGATAATTTAGAACCAGAATGGTGTCAAAACTGCACAGCCCAATAATTTAAAATTGATTCAAAACAAAGCCTTTCACTAGTTTGTCTTAAGTATGTTGAAGAGGCATCATTAATAACTCATTTCTCCTCTCATGCTGTTTCATCATAAATGCACCACAGTTGTTCCACTTCTATTTCTAAATTCCCCAACAATCTCTTGCCCCACATATGATTGACCCATGGTCTTCAGATGTGCTTTGTTTAGCCTGCATGATGTTTTCAAACTCAGAGGTTCACGCATCACCCACCTCCTCCAAACAGGTGTACACAAGACCAGATTGGGGTCTTAAATTAATTTTTTAATGGTAACATTGTTTTACAAGAGGATGTTTTAGGACATAGGCTCAAATGTGCATTACCGCATCACACTCACCAGCAAAATACTATATCCTTCTAACATGACCATTAGGGCCCATTCTCTCCATCCTCCCTTCCCTCTTCCTCTGATACTCTTAGTTCTATTAAAACATCTGCCAGTAGTAGGATTTCACTGCCTCAAAATATAATTGGCTGGAGTTGGTTCATGGACACCTATGAGAGGGATTTGGGTCCTTCATTGGGCCACACTCTTCACCTCCCCCATGCATGCCTATTTATCCAAATCTATTTTATTCACTTTTGCTTATTTCTGTGGATTTAGGTTCTAAAGATTCAGAGTGTATAGCCCCTTTTCTAATCTCTTCCTCGGTCTGTGAGTCAAAAATCATGGAAGAGAGGCGGGAGAAATCGTACAGCCGGTAGGGTACTTGCCTTGCACGCAGAACCCCGGGGTTCCATTCTCAGCATCCCATATTGTCCCTCAAGCCCAGGAGCAATGATCCCTGAGCATAGAGCCATGAGTAAGCCCTGAGCATCAGCAGGTGTGGCTCCAAAGCAAAACAAAAATAAACAAAGTCCCCGAAAGAACAAGTACCACATCTCAGTGGAGGAGGGAAAAATGTCTTTTGTGTAGGTGAAATCGGAATCTCCAAGACATGGAGATTCATGTCTTGAATGAATGTCATGTCAATATGTAACAGGTTTTTTTCCCTCTCATGGAAGGGAGGGTTAAAAAGAACTTTCACTAATACGTTTGTCGCAGCAACTTATAATTTCCATGTCCTTGTCTAAAGAAGAAAGAAAAATACCTAAGATTCTCTTCCCATATATACTTATACAACATGAATAGGAGAGGGAAGAATCAGTTCTGCTTCCTTGCTATTCCATCCAGAATAAATAAAAATTTCATCATCAGGTATGCAGTGGCGAAGTTCTTAGTCAGTAGCCCTGAGCATATAGAAGAGCTGTCTATTACTTTTAGAAATGGAAAAAAGCCATGGTGAGAAAGTTGTTTCACCCAGCCAGAAAAGTGTCATGCTTCTCAGCCTAGGTCTGATTTTCAGCGGATATATATCTTAATTCAGCTGAATAAATTGTTACAATAATATGAGAAGGAAAGCGACCTAGGGTGGCTTGGTCCTGTTAACCCCAGGCTTCCCAGACCTTCGTTCCAGCGCCTCTGAGATTAACAACAGAGAGCTTCCAAGATCTTTCTTATTGCAGCTCCTGCAAAGCCTTCCGTTCTAGACTAGATCAGAGCAGCACAATTCCTTCAGGGATTCTGACTGACAGATGAGTCCAGCTATCTCAGAAAGCCCAGGTCCATGATATGATCCATGCCCCGAGCATCCTGCTACCTGCAAAGCGGCCTACATCTCCCTTGCCCACTGCTGTCCCTCCTTGCTTTCCTCTCACAGAGAGACTGAAGCCCTGGACATGTTGCCTTCTTTGTTGGATACAAAGTTCTGCTTTCATATAAACCATAGCTGACATGTATCAGTCTTCATTCCCAGCCAATGCCTCCATCACGTGATTACTTAAAGGATCTCCAGCCTTCATCGAGCATCAGCTCAGGGCAACAGGAAGGCAGTGGACTCAGTGTGGGCTGTGGAGAATCCAAACAAGAGATGTTGTGAGTCATAGTAAGCCAATGGAATAAACTGAGGCTCACAAGTGCCTAGGGCAAAACCTTAGTACTATCCCTATTGAAAGTCACCTCCATCTATAACCTTCCCAAAATGTAGCTGCTGGATTAACCACATCCATTCACTATATTCATTTTATACTTTCATAGTGATTCTCTGTATCAGGCAACCTTATAACGTAAGTTAACACATATAAATACTGTAATTATCAGTGTTTCCATTTTGAAGATGAGAAAACTGAGGCAAGAAACATGAGAATTGAACTCAAGAAGTTCAACGACAGATGATTCATCTGGTCTAACAGGAATGGTTTAATTGAACTAAATTCTAAATAATTTTCTATCATTCAAAAATGGATCTAAGGAACATATATTATGTAAAAGTCACAGTATTACAGAAGCTAGAAAATGTTCAGATAGTAGCTGTTAGTTACAGATAGGTCATAAACAGTATAATTTAAAGAGAAAAATTTTTTTTGTAAATAGACTGTACACTATTAAGTGAGAAGTCACTGGAAGAATTTTTTCATTCTCTATTCAAGTTATGTTCATAACTTAGCAAGCAGCATAAGTATTGAACAAACCATACAATTCATGCAAAAATCAGTGTATTTGGAAATTATTAAGAAATTTTCATTAAACTCTTTTACCAAAATATCCTGCACCTGACAAGCAGTTTTGTAATGCATATTGTTTAGGGAATAAAAATTGTTTTTCTAGTGTTTGTGGTAACTTATGATAGTGCACTAATTGCTAAATATTTTAAATATTTTAACATTATCTTTATTGCCACCACTCAGTTTTTATAAATGCTATTTTCTCTTTCCATATTATGATATCAACAATAGAATTAAGTTTCTTGCTTTTATTACAGGCACAGCAGATCACTTATATATGATAACAAGTATTTATAATTTATAGCACAAAATATGAGAACGCCTAATCAAACCTCTTATTTAATTTTTAACAGTAGCAACAACAATAAAAAGATTTTTTTTTTGTTTTAGCATAAGAGAACTAAGACACAAATAGATTCCAAGGGATATTCTGGGCCATTTTTCTGCTTGAACAATAAAGCACTCGTTACACGGATACCAAAGTAAACCAATATTTTGCTTTCCTGTATAACCAATGTGTTGAACAAAGATGACTCATACAAATCGTGATTGCATGTGTATTTATTTTTGTCTCTTAGAGTTCCTTTAGACAGTCTGCATTGAAATCTTCTGCTGAAGACTCTGGTCCAGTTGTGACTCCTATAGTTTTTTGCAGGATTAGGTCACAAAAGAAGTCTCCATTTTTAAAATTAAAATGCCCAGTCCCACAAAATTCAAAACCTGATGCTGCAAAGTCCATACTTTTCCCAAAGATGGATTTTATACTAAGAGTGACTAATACTTTCTTCTTTGAGGGTGTAATCTCTTGCTTTCTTAATATACTCATTTTCTCCTCTGATAAAAACTGTATTCCCTCTAAGGATAAAATTGATGGAGGAAAGAGAAGCAAAGGGATAGGAAGGTGTTGCTTGATCTGTAATGGGAAGGTGGTAGAGTAGACTCTTTCTCTTTCTCGAAGGACATCCAGGATTATACTTTTGATCTCTTCCTGTTTCAGTTTTACTTCCAGCCTTACTTGATGAGCTATGAGATGAGTTTCTTCAGCAACTTCACCTACATGCCATTATGTGTCTCCTACTAATTCTAGGAAAGCAAGTAGATTAAAACTCAGAAGCATTTCTCAGCTCCCATAGCCAAAGTAAGCAGCTCTCATTGAATCACCAGATTTCTCCAACTTGTAGAATTCTAGTGTCTCCCCAAATTAGTGTCTTCTATCAGCAAGGAATACATTGAATACACTTTAATCCTCTTATTACTAAATTTAGATTTAAATGATAACATCTCCCTTATACCTCCCCTAAAAGGAAACTGTGACTCATGACTTTTCCAAAGAAATCCCATTATCAGTCTGTTCATCAGATCCCCTTCTGAGGGGATTCCTTTTTTAGATCTTGAATGTGGCATAAACAAAACACTGGATAAAAATCATTTCCTTCATAAATCCATCCATTGGACGGGCAAGGTTTTACTCTCACTTGTGTATGAAGGGCTGTTCCCACAGTAGGTTGCCAAAATGGATTTGTTAGTGAGGTTATTCCCACAGTGGATTCTCAGGCCAAAAGAATCCAATTCTGACATTCTTGTGATTTTTTTCACATTTAATTAATAATATTATAGTTTAGGTAGGGCTGGAGTGATAGCACAGTGGGTAGGGCATTTGCCTTGCGTGCGGCAGACCTGGATTCGATTCCTCTGCCCCTCTCAGAGAGCCCGGCAAGCTACCGAGAGTATCCCGCCCGCACAGCAGAGTCTGGCAAGCTACCCGTGGCATATTTGATATGCCAAAAACAGTAACAAGACTCACAATGGAGACATTACTGGTGCACAATCGAGCAAATCAATGAGCAACGGGAAGATAGAGATACAGTGATAGTTTAGGTAACATGTTTATGGTTTTTATATACAAAGATATTGCACCTCTCCATCAAAGGCCCAAGATACTCCACAATGTTCTCAACATTACTTCTGCCTCTACTTTTTGTCACTCCCGCCCAACATTGCCTAGTAATCTCAGTTTTCTATTCCATGGTCAGGAGGTTTTGATACTGTATACTCTCGTTTTGCTCCTTTACATGCCACAGATGAATAAGACCATCAGTATTTGTCCTTTTTCCTCCTACTTTGCTTAAAATGGTTCTTGAAAGTTTCATCCAAGTTGAGTGAACTAACTAAATTTTTCTTATGGGTGCATAGTTGCCCATTGTGTATATATACCAAAACTTCTTTATCTATTCATTGAACTTTCAGTTTTTGAACTTTCCGTTTTTGTGTTTTTTAATGTATCCTGACTATTATAGTAGGTACTGAAATGAATATAAATGTGCATACATCTTTTCAAACTAATGTTTTTGTGTCTTTCAGGTAGATATCAAGTAGTGAATTCACTGGGTCATAAATAGGGTGTATTCTTACTTTTTTGAATAACTCTTTTTGTTTGTTCTTGTTTTGGGGCCGCAGGAAGTGATGCTCAGAGGTTACTCTTATTTCTAAACTCAGGGATCACTTCTGGAGAGCTTGGGGGACAATATAGGGTGTTGAAGGTCAAACCTGGGTTGACTGCATTCAAGACAAGTGCCCTTCCTGTTGTGTTATTTCTCTGGCCTCCCATGCTTACTTTTTTGAGAAATATCCATACTGTTTTTTATGGAGGCTAAACCACGCAAATCCCTACCAACAGTGAATGTGGTTTATTTTTTCACCACATTTCTGCTAATGAATGTTTTAGTCACTCTGATATATACATTCTCACTGATGTGAAATGATACCTCATTGTCATTTTGATTTGCTTTTCTCAGATAATAAGTTACAGTAAAAATGTTTTTATATACCCAGTTTCCACCCATATGTCTTTTTCAGGGAAATGGCTGTATCCTCTTTCCAATTCTTGATAGGTTTCTGTTTTTTTTTTTTTTTTGGTTGTTGCTGAGCTTTGTATATCTTGGATATAGTCCTTTATTTTATGACTGATATTAGAATATTGCCTTCTTTTCAGTAGTATTTACATTTATTTTAACACAAGTTTCTTTTGTCATGTATTGGTTTTTAATTTGGTATAGTCCTATTTAATTTTTTGTTTTTGTTATCTTTGCTGATGAAGTCAAATTATGACAACACTTCTGATATCCATATACTGAAGAGTTCTGGCTGTATTTTTCTCAACATTATATGAATTCAGGTCTAATCTCAGGTGTTCAGTACATGTTGAATTTTTATGTATGGCATGAGATGCTGATGGAGTCCATTTTTTTTGTATGTGACTATGTAATATATTTGCTGCATTTCATACATCCAGTTCCTTATAACTCTCCATAAATACAAAGGTTTGTCTCTAGGTTCCGTATTATTTTACACTGATCTGATACCCTGCCTTTCATTTAGTAACACAATGGTTGAATTTCTATAGTCTAGCTTTATAGTATGATTTAAAATAAGGACATGTAATACAACTCATCTTATTTCTCACAATAGATTCATTATGTGGGAAGTTTTATGACTCCATAAAACTTTGGTCAAGGGCTTGAAGACTATCATTAGAATTTTTTTTCCTTGTTGGGTCACACCCAGCGATGCACAGGGGTTACTCCTGGCTTTACACTCAGGAATTACTCCTGGCTGTGCCCGGGGGACCCTATGGGATGCTGGAAATCGAACCTGGATCGATTATACTGTTGTATAATTCAAACTATATTGATTAGTACTAGATACAGAGGACATTCTTTCCTTATGCTATAACAGAAAAAAAATTTTAGTTTTCAACATTAGCTATGATGTTGACTGTGAGTTTATTGTAAATGTCATTAATATCTTGAGGTGTATTCTATTTATATTTTGTTAAACATTTTTATTAATGTATATTGAAACGTCAAAAGTTTTCTCATCAATTGATATGATTATATATTTCATCTTTACTTTTGTTGGTATTGTGTATTACATTAATTTATTTGTGAATATTGAGCCATTCTTGCATCCTTAGGATAAATCCCACTTGATATGGTCTATGAGCATTTTGACATATTGTTGAATTTAATTTGCTAATTTTTGTTGAGGACAATTTTGTCGATGTTTATAAGGGTTATAGATTTATAACTTTTTGTTTAGTAGCAATACATCTGATTTTGATATTAGGAAATTCATAGAAGCTATAAGAAGGATATCTTTTATTCTTTTCTGATGTAAGATTGTATTTCTATGGACTTCCTCTCTAATATTGCTTTTACTATTCCCATACATTCTCATAGTTTGTATCTTTATTCTCTTCATTTCAAAAAATCTTTTTTAAAAATTTCTTCTTTGATTTTTGACCCAATCATTATTTAGCAATTTTTTATTCCATTTCCATTTCCAGTTGCTGGAGTTCCCCCACCAACCACCAGACATCCAACAAACACACATTTCTAACAAAGACACAGATTTTTTTTTTTAATTTATGGTTGATTTCTACCTAAATAGCCTTGTGGGCTAGAAAATACTTGATATTATTTCTATTTCTGTGGACACAATCTGTACCCTAGCATGTGGTCTGTTGTAGAGAATGTTCCAGGTTCATTAAAGAATAATATGTCTGGCATTGGAGATTGGGGTGGAGGGTCCAGCCTATGTCTATTTTTACTGTAGCACTGTCATCCCATTGCTCATTGATTTGCTCGAGTGAGCACTAGTAACATCTTCATTGTGAGACTTGTTACTGTTTTTGGCAACACCACGGGTTGCTTGCCAGGCTCTACCGTGCAGGCGGGATAGTCTCGGTAGCTTGTTGGGCTCTCTGAAAGGGACAGAGGAATCGAACCCAGGTCAGCCTCATGCAAGGCAAATGCCCTAGCTGCTGTGCTATCTCTCCAGTTCTATCGGACACAGTACCTATATTTAATAATGACTAATAAATAATAAAATAAAATCTTGAGATCGCATGTCCTTCTCTCCAGGAAGGGAGCATAACATGACACTCAATATAACCATACCACCAGACCCCATGCCAGGCTGTTTCACACAGGGCACCCCAGAGGGGGGGCAGATGAGACCCCTCTCCACCCAAGGGACCCAACTCCAGCAACCAAAAACCTCCAGAACTCAACCAACACTTTGCTCACAGTGGTTTTCCATACACTCGGGTGAACCTTTTCGGTCACATTTGGGCCATGAGACACTTCATAGGACCCTACTCATAGTCCAATTCTACACCATATTTGATGGGATTTAAAGTAGAAGACAACCAACCATAGATGGAAATATTAATATTATTTACAGTCTTCAAATTTCTCATTTAGAACTTTTTCTTTCCATATTAATATTCTATCTGGTTGATCTGACCAGAGTGCTCAAGGCCACACTTCACATGTTTGGATGAGCCCCATGCATGAAGGGACCAACAGAGGAACCCAGGTGTGCGGGACCTGGGGCTGAGATCTCCAAGCCTGCTTGGACTGGGACTGGGCCTTCTACACCCAGACCCGCCATTTTCCAGTAGCTTGGCGGCCATACCCACAAACTGCCCCCGGGTCCATGTAATCCCACCAACAGCCAACATCCAGAGACTATAAGACCAAGCTTCCGGAAGCTTAAGACATCTAATAGCCTTGTTCTCCCTCTTGGAGAATCTGACAAGCTACCAAGAGTCTATTGCCCACATGGGAGAACCTTGCAATCTCCCCATGGAGTATTCATATCCCAAATACAATAAATGATATATACATACCTCTCAGAGAGCCTGGAAAGCTACGAAGAGTATCCCGCCCGCACAGCAGAGCCTGGCAAGCAACAGCGGCGTATTCAATATGCCAAAAACAGCAATGATAGGTCTCATTCCCCTGACCCTGAAAGAGCCTCCAATCATTGGGAAAGACGAGTAAGGAGAGGCTGCTAAAATCTCAGGGCTGAGTGTAATAGAGACATTACTGGTGCCCACTCGAGTAAATTGATGAACAACGGGATGACAGTGATACAATGATACAGTGATCTGGTTGATCTGTGTAGAGTGGGGTGCTAAAATAACAGTAAGGTATTTAAAGTCATGCAGTTTGCAGTAGCTTGGATGGAATTTGAGGCTATCATGCTGAGTGAAATAGACCAGAAGCAGAAAGACAAATACAGGATTATCTTATTTATCTATGTATTCAGAGAAACAAATGAGCATTTTGAAAAATATTGAAAATAAATCTTGGACACTGGATTATATACCTTAGTATGCAAAGTTAACAGGAAGGGGCAGAACGGAATGATCAGGTTGAGTGGAAAATGCAGGTGGAGGGTCTGAAACATATGGGTGGTGGCCAGGAGACATAACAATATGGATCAATCTCATAACTGTCAATCAATAAATAATTGGGGAATAGTTGCAGGGGAGGAAACTAGAAGTAACAATCGGGACAGAGAAACCATGGGTACTTGGATGGTAGTAGAGTGTGCTGTAACTTCATACAATATCATAAACTTGAACATCATTGTAACCCTATTACCTAAATTATACTAAAAATAAAAAATACAGTAAAAATATGGCATGATCAAATCCAAGTTTTAGAAGAGCAATTTTGACAGGGAACAAATTTAACTTAAGTTAGGAAATTAGAACTAAGAAAAATGAAGAAGGTAATCTGGGGCATTATCCAGAAGAGAAACAGTGAAGATCCAGAGGAAGAAAAAATGTCTTGAGCACATTTGAAAAATAAAAGATAGACCCAGGAATGTGGCTCAGCAGAAGAGCACTTTTCTGGCTGTGTGAGGCCCTGAGTTTGATACCTAGAATTATAAAAAAACAAAGCCAGAATTTAGGCCATAGAAAATGTACTGGTTGAATGAAAGAGTTAAACTTGAGGTTTAGAACTTGAATAACCAAGAATGATGATAATTCCATTCATAATGATGAATGAGGCAGGAAGATGAGGTGTCAGTCATTATTATTCTCTTTATTATTATTATTATTCACACTGGATGTTAGAAGAGGAATAATGACCAATGATGATTGTGAGTACTACTGCAGATTTTTTGTAGCCTATGGAAGGGATACACAAGTAGGGGAGTAAATAAAAAGAAAAGGAGTAACTTGTCCCAGTCATCGCTTACCCAAACATATTGATAATAATAAAGTGTTTTTACAATTCATCTTGGACATGATTTTTTTCCTGAATTTAGGCATTATTTCTAGGATGGATATTGCTGGCAACATCAGCAACAGAATTGGTGGCTATCTCATCTGTGATTTCCGGTTCTTGATCCCTATAGGTATATTGCTTGTTTGAGAAAAATTAGAAGAATTTAATTTTTAAAATGATCAGTGTCAGTAAGATGATGTCCACAGAAATCCCTCCTGATATTGGTACAATTATTTTACACACGATTCTTTCTGTGTTGTCAATTCTGATCCACAAATGGTTCATTGCTCCAAAAATTGTTTCATCTTATTTGGGAAGAGGATTTCCCCCCTAATTTTTAAATGTATTTTGAACATCCACTCAATAGACAACAAGTATATGTGTTCATTCTATATTTCTTTAAGGATGAAACATAAAACTATCTAGAAACTACATTCTTAAAAGTAGGCCATGTGGGACTGGAGCAATAGTACAGCGAGGTGGGCATTTGCCTTGCAGGCGGCTGACCAGAGTTCAATCCGTGGCATCCCATATGGTCCCCGAGTACTGCCAGGACTAATTCCTGATTGCAGAGCCAGTAGTAACCCTTGAGCCTCACCTGGTATGACCCAAAAAACAAATTAAAAGTTAAAAAAAAAACTAGGACAGCAATGGCAAGACATTATTATAAATTTTGCTTCATTACCCAGTACTTGACATTTGTTCACTGTTCCTTATAAAGGTTCACGGTTTGAAACACTTTTGAAAAATTGCTAATATACACATAGCAAAGTTAATGTTGGAGTATAGATGACTGCATACCAGCTGAATAAACCAAAAACTTTAAAGTCCAAATAAAACACATAATTCCTATGTTTAGGACAAGTGAGGAAAGGGAGGTGATCATAGAAATAGGGCATCAATCACGTGAAGGAGAGTAATAAGGAAAAATGCCACAGAAGCCATAGAAGTGCATTTTTCTGGAGTTAAACTGTAGAGAATCTGCTAAGCATGAGGAACCAAAACTTGAATTCCAGACTGGGTCATTTAGTAACTTGACAGAATACTGGTGGATGCAGAAGATAGAACAGATTTATTGGGCTGTACTTCTTCATTTCCCTTGTATATGACTAAGGCAATTTATGTAACTAAGCCCTGGCAAAGAAAACCCTTTTCTAGCTCCCAACAGAATATCCGAAGTCAGATTTTTCATTCATAACTAGAGGAACTTAATATACACATTCTTTCCTTTTAAAATGTCCTCCATTCAGAGCAGACAATGTTTGATCATGGTGAAAAGGCCTCTGCACCCTATTACACACTCCTGACTGTTTTTGAAAGCCAGTTTCTATTTCCAGTGGTTTGCAAGTACCTGCATTTGTTCTCTTGTTGGCACATGGCTGCTGACTTATAAATGAATTTAAGATTTATTTGATTGAGTAGTGAAAAGACCGAACAATTATTTTTCAAAATAGTAAACATGTTTTGATAAATACTTGGATCAGCTGAATGAATTAAGAAAGCAATTAATATTTGTTTCATTAGTGATTCAATTATTGATATTAGATTAACTCTTTTAATCAACCTTCCAGCCACAAAAATGAAGTAGCGCTTGCTTATGTCCCTCCCTATGTGTTCACATATTAGACTTGCAGGGTGATTTGTGATTTTCACATGAAAATGATTGAATTTTCTCATTTACACATTATACGCCTAGTGGATGATGAGTTGATGAATTTTCAACCCTCTGTTTTCAGGGTCATCCAGCCACGGTACATTAATTTGGATTATATCTTTATTGTGATTTCTTTTCTAGGTAGACTTGAATGTATTATATAATAATGCAATCATTTGTACAGAATAGGCTTTGAATTATGTTTCATTTAGATCAAATTACTTCTTTTGCACATGTATGTGTGTGGACATAATTTTAATATTCTATAATTTATAATGTGCCACTCTAAAATTAAACTATAATTCCTTGAAAAAATGGGAAGTGTTCCTGAAAAATTCATAATAAAAGAGCTTAAGTTTGCAAGCTAGCTCAGAGAGATGATTTATAGTCGTCAGTTATATAAAGCATGTGCTTTCATTCTTGATGACAGTGGAATGATGATACCTGATTAGAAAAGCAGGGCACTCACAACACAACCTACTACAGAGAAAAAAGAATCAAGAGGGAATGGCTTTCTTACCTACACCTTATAAAGAAAAAAATCACCTATTTAAAAACCAAGATCACACTCTATTCGTTATAAATCTTAAATTGATACTCTACTCTTTCTAGAACATGGATTTAATATAGGAGAGCAAATAGAATATTTCTGCTTGAAATTCAAATCTACATCCAATGTCACTCTTTTTTAATAGAAAAATTCATCACTAATATTCTCTAGAGATTCTTCAAAGTTTAATAAAATTCAATTTCATACATTTGATGGCTAGTAGTTGTGATATATGTGAAAGAATAATTATCTAAACAAGAATATTTAGTTGTTTTTTTAAAAAAACACTATCTGTTGAAAAAGAGGAGATTTAAATGATCTAATGTGGCTCTACACAAATATGAACAAGATTAAACGCCTTTGTTTCAAAGGTGTTTTGATCACAGTTCTGTAAATGTGGCACTTATCCAAATGTTTCCTTGTAATTGAACCAATGACTAACTTAGTTATTTCTGATACACTAGAAACTAGACACCCACATGAAAAACCCATAGTAATGATTTCTTGATTTTGGTGGTATTTGTTTGTTTGTTAATTTGTTTTTTACTTGTTAGGCAATAGTTCTGATGCTGCCAGAATAAAATTTTTCTAAGTAATTTTTATAAACTGAATTGTTATTGCCAATAACATGTTTTCTTTAGCAGACAAATGTCACTCTTAGGCAGGCTAAATAATATCTCTAGATGTGAAGTGTGCTTGTCTGTAGTTTAGAAATTATATAATGTTTACATCAAGTGCTCAGAGAATTATTGCTACGCATGTGATAAGTCAGTTTTTCCCTTTAGCATCATTTCCTTGAGAAAGAAACACTAATAAACTCTAAAGCAAATTATCAGTTATAAACAGATACGATGAGTCTTAAGAAAAAGGATTAAATTGCATTGTCACTTCTTAGTATTTTCAGCAATCCATGTGCACATAAGGAAAATTATAGTTCTGATTGCTTATTATGCCTTAAAAGAAATCAAACTTTATTCCTTTCCAAGTACATATTACATGCATTGATATATTGATTATTTTAATCTTTATAGCTCAATGAGATAAATTTCATTACATCATTTCACTTTAAGAAGACAAGGACTCATATGAATGTATGATATAGGATATGACAAGGATATTGTTTATTGGAAAGCCCATACATTTCCCACTAGCATATGTTGCATCCCAGTAAGTAGCATATGTTGCATCCCAGTAAGTATATCAGCCACTTGTAGTCAAAGAAAATGCTAGATTTTGTATTTTAAATTTAGTAAAATAAAACATTCCATCAAAACCTGAAAGGAAATGTCATAAATGAATATGAGCTTTCTATTCCTTTCCCTACCAATTAACACTTATATAACTTGGTGATTTATTTAATTTTAGTTTCAATACATAACATAGAGAACTTAAGGATACAAAAAAATCTTATTAATTATGACATTTAAAAATACAGAGCCCCAAATTGTCAAATATCTTAAATATGATTATTAGTAGGTTTGTCTAATGAAGTATTTGATACTCAATGAGATTTTAGTTTTCTGATTTTTTTTAATTTGAGGGACCACACACAACAATGTTCCGGGCTTACTCCTGACCCTTCACTCAGGTATCATTGCTGGCAAGTCTCAGGGGACCATGTGGGGTGCCAGGGACTGAACTATGGTGAGGCAATTGCAAGGCAAGCTCCATACTATCACTCCAGCTCTGATTTTTAATATTTTTTAAAATAATATTCAAGAAAATATAAGAATATTATTTTTTTCAAAACATACTTTGTATGTTCTTGTGTATCATACTGTTCTCCTTGAAACTGGATTAGGATCATCTTTCAATTCAGTAAATATAGATTTGAATTATTCTTCTTAATTTTACTATTGCACTGGATATTGACTATGGTTATCCACTATAATTTAATATACTGTAACTCAATTCATTATGTGTTCCATATAGTTTGCAATGTTTTCTAATATGAAGAATTGTTTGTCCACACCTCTGCATAAATGCCTAATTATTTTCTTGACAAAACTTTCTAGAAATTAAATTTTGTAGTCAAACCATATTCAGTTTAATAAGAACTTTAATTCATGGAAGTAAATTGCCTCCAGAAAGTATGTGCTACTTTTTATTTATGCAATAGAGATATATTTCCCTTTCTTTGTTTTTAAGCTTCTTCACAATCCTTAATACATATATTTAGTTTTTCAATTTTTTTTTTCTTTTTGGGTCACACTTGGCAATGCACAGGGGTTAATCCTGGCTCTGCACTCAGGAATTACCCCTGGTGGTGCTCAGGGGACCATATGGGATGCTGGGAATCGAACCCCGGTCGGCCGCGTGCAAGGCAAACGCCCTACCCGCTGTGCTATCGCTCCAGCCCCTAGTTTTTCAATTTTTTTCATAAAAATTCACAGTCTTATTTTCTTCTTATTGAATAATATTCCATTATGTATGCATAACATAACACCATTTTTAATCTACTCGCCTGTTCTTGGGCACTTGGGTTGTTTCCCAGTCTTGCTTACTGTAATCACACTGCAGTGAACATCAGTGTGTTTGTATTTTTTAAGAATTAGTGCTTTTGTGCTTTTTGGATAGATAACTGAGGATGGAATTGCAGGATCATACTGTGTATCTATTTTTATTATCCATGTATGCTAGATCTATTGAAGTTTGAACAGTATATGAGAGTTCATTTTTTTCCATTTCTGGTCAGCATTTTTCTCTTGGCCTTTTGAATAAAAGCCATTTTCACATATGTGAGGTGATGTCACATTGTCGTTTTGATTTTATTTCTCCAATAATGAGTGATAATGAATACTTTTCATGTACATATTGGCCATCTGTCTGTTTTTGTCTGTGAAGTGCCCATTCAGCTATATTCTGCATTCTTTGATGGGTTGAGTATTTTTCTTCATGCATTTTTAGTTCTTTACAGATCTTGGCTATTAGCCTTTTGTCAACTGTGTGGTAAGTATTTTCTTCCATTTAGTAGGATCGTTTTTTGATTTGCCCTGTATTTTATGGTTAAGTAATTTAAGTTTGATCTAGTCATATTTACTGTTTTCTTTGCAATCCAGTTGAACTCTAAACACACCAGTAAAGTCAAAATACTGGAGTGCTTTGCTTATGTTTCTTTAATGTATTTTATACTTTGGGATTTGCATGTAAATATTTAATCCATTCTGAATAAACTCATGCATTGAATGAAAAGTGATCTAATTTCAGTTGTTTGCTTGGAGCTCTCCAGTTGGGTTTTATTTTTAGGCACCATTAGTTGAAAGGACTTTCCTTTCTCCATTTTATGTCTTTGGTCCCTTTTAATAAACAGCTATCATTTAAACAAATTATGATTTATTTCTGGACTGTCTATCCCATTGGTGTATGTACCTGCTTTTATTCCAAAATTACACTGTTTTTATTACTATTACTTTGTAACATAGTTGAAAATCAGGCAAAATGGTGTCTCTCATCTTTCTTTTTAGTTGTATTGCTTTGACTATTCAGGGCTTCTGTGGTTCCATACAAATTTCAGTAATGCAAGTTCTATTTCCTTGGAATATTGAAAGATTGTATTAAGCCTGTTCAATGCTTTGTAGAATGGTTATTTTACATAGGACAAGTATGTTCATATTCTTGGGATAAATGCCAAAAAATAAAACCTGAGCACTGCTGGGTATAGTCCAGAAACAAACAAACAAACAACAAACAATTGCTGTTACCCCATGTAAGCAAAGGATTTGATTTGAACAAGTTTTAGTTTCTGATGCCAATTTGACTTGGGTAATGTAGTTTTATGTGACTTTTGCTTCCAGGTTTTCATCTAACAAAGTCAAGAGAGGAAACAGCTTAGAGAGAGGGGTCAATTAATGGAAGAAACTAGAGCCTTCAGTTTTACCTAAAGAGTTCTTCCACAAACCCAGAATAACTTCGAAGTCTCTATTATTTACTCCCAGTATAGACTTAAATAACTTAGCCTCTCTAAACCTCCCTTATAATAATGTCATAGCCATTCAGATGATACTTTTAATTTACATAAAAGTTTTAAGTAATGAAAACTAGTTTCCAGCGTTTAGAAAACTTACACATGAGTTATTGCATTAATACATTAGATACATGAGTAAAAATGAACGGAAAAGTTAGTAACTCATAAGCAGTTTTCCTATATTAGCATCTATAGTATTTGCTAACCTGACATATAAAAATGTCTAAGATTATGCAGAATATAACTATTTAATCAACAAGCTATAGATAGAACACAGACAAGACTAATCACAAGTTCAGGCTTTTTCTTTTTTTTTTTTCCTGTACCAAAATGGATCCTTTGACTTTTGTAAAGCTAGGTTTTATGTAACTTTTTTTTGTTTCCCCCTTAATCAGAAGCTAATACTCATTCCCTGAGTCTCATCGAGATTTTGAGTGAGTCTGCCCTCAACCCCATAGTTCCTGCTATAAGAATATTCACAGGTTAAAACTTGTCTTTTCTCCCAACTCATCACAGGACCCCATCAATTTATGAAATGCTGAGGATTCCACAAGTCCTTCCACAATTAAACCCTAACAAGGTGACAGTGAGGAAAGCCCGAGGAGTTCAGCCAAGTTGCAGTAATGTGGTAGTTCTGGTCTCAGCTACTGATGTGGTTATCCACAGGTCCTATCTCACCACCTCCACAAGATTTAAGCCGAACTTCTATGTTGGGAGTTCTTTTACTCTGTATTTAAGCACATCTGAATAAAAAGAGTGTTTTGAACAAACTAACTTAGTTGGCTTATGGAGTACTTTGTTACTGCTCAGAGATCCAAGAGATGTGGAAGAAATATTAAAAACAAGTATATTCGCATATATGATTCTGAAAATTAAAAATAAATTAGCATTCAAGAGTTTAGAACATTAAAGCTATATTGCTATGTCATTGGGCACATGTGACAAATATGATCAAAATAAGTAAATTAAATGTTGAATCACTTTCCATGGGAGGCAAAGAACAGTGTTTTTAATCATGACATTTATTTGAAATAAGAACTGTTATGATTAAGTGTTGATCAAAGACCTGGAGATACGAATGAACAGAATGTGTTTTCTTTTATGGCACTTGTTTCTGCTTTTCCTAAGGATAAAGCTACACTTTGTTTACTAATTCTATTTATTCTCTAGTTGGAGTTATTTGCTTCTAGTTTTCAATCATTTATGTCATGGTATTCTCTAGATTAAAGTAATTCAATTAGATACTTGTCATTTGGGGGATTTGGGGAACAGGCTCCTAAGCAATATTCAGGAGGCTGAGGGTTCCACTAGAAATTCTTGGCCAACCAGGCCAACCAGTAGGTGCAAGACCTAAAGATGTGATATTACTTGAGCCATTCAGTGTTGAGATACCTGGGCCACCCCAGTAGTGCTGGAAGCCTCTAGGATGTCACCTCCTGGTGTTCCAGGTCTCCACAGCTGTGCCAGGAGATCAGAAAAAACCGTATGGTGCTGTGATAAAACTGTGGTGGGAGGCATGCTGAGTATTCACCCTAATGCTGTATCTCCCAGTCCTAGATGTTTGCTATCTTGTTCCTCTGAGGTATTCAGCTTTCTGCTTAGACTTACCTTTTTCTTCCGTGTTTGTGTTTTGTTATTGCTTGCTGCTTCTGTAGAGGGACCCCTCCCCGAAGTGCTTGTTTGAGGACAGTGGCACTCCTAGTGGTATTCTACTGATTAGAAAGAATATGCAATGGCAGGGATTCAATCCGGAGCTTCAAACATAAGATATTTCTCTGCCAGTTGAGACACAAATATCTGTACTTGTATTTTGAAATCAGTTCTGTTAAAACACAATAGATTTTCTTCCTCTCTTTATGCAACAATCACCAGCAAATAATTATAAAAATATTTGGAAACGTCCCCCACCTCAATGATTCAGATTTAATTCATCAGGAATGGAGCTCAGATATATATTTTTTATATTCCTCTACTAAGATTTAAATCACAAGAATTTAGAACTACTACTTTTGACAAACCTATCAAGTTTTCTTGAATCTAATTAGTCAGCGCTAGGCTTGATTAATAGGTATTTTATTTATTAATATGATTAAAAACTATTGATCTAATAGTACAGCACTGAATCATTACATTGGAGAAGCGGTAAGTCTTGACAGATCTGTAACTCAGAAGTACGGTGTGAGTTGGGTATGTCACAGAGGAATTTGGTGCAGGGGGAGTGATTTGCTTCACCTAAGTTCCATAAAGTAAAGAAAAATTGAAGTTTCCTATCAAAGCTATTGCCTGTGCCATTAAAAGAGATGACTGTAAGCTCTCAGAGTTTGATAGTGTTAATTTTAAATCATGTTGCAAATGCTTCTGTAGATCCAATTTGTCTCCTTTGAGAAGGAAGGTCATATGATTTGGTTCTCTGGAAGCAGACTCCCAGGTGCATTTTGGAGTAAAGAAATAATTATTTTATACCTGTGGAGTAGAGAAGGCTCTCTTCTGGAGACATGTCAGCATCTGGGATTTTGGTGTGATTGAATCCTGGACAGGAGCTGCCACTGTGAGAGAGAAAGAGAAGAGGAAATGAAGTTGTGTGTGTGTGACCAATAGCCACAGTGCTCCTTCTTACCCACTTCAGGACACAGTGAGATACTTATGAAAATTCAGCTAGTTGCACACAGTATTTCATTAAGAAAAAGATGGCAGCCTTTTTCCAAACAGATATGTCATTTACACATTATTTTTTAAAAAGTTGTATACTTTCTAAAAGAAAAATGCATTTTTTTCAAAGTTAGTGCTTTCTGCAAAATGGTTTTGACTCTAGAAAATCTTGAGGCTCATTTCTTTAACAAATTATATGCAGGAAGATAATATTTTTTATATTTAAGAGAAAAAATTAAATGGAATCATTTACTAGGAGACCATTCTGCATTTCTACCTTAATAAAATGGAAATTCCTTCATTATGGTATAATATACAGTAGAAAAATACACCTTCATTATCATAATGTGAATTCCAATATGCCCAATAATGATGGCAAAATTATATTTCAAGCCATACCAATGTAGATAAAAATGAATACTCAGTGTCTTAGCAAATATGACTTCTCACATTATGATGATTTCTTATAATTTTAACTGAAAACAAAGAAGCAAGAAAATGGGTCTTAAAGATATTGATGTCTGTCTAGAGTTAGGGCTGGATCGATAGAACAGCAGTAGGGTGTTTGCCTTGCACGTGGCCGATCCGGGTTCAATTCCTCCACCCCTCTAGGAGAGCGTGGCAAGCTACCCGTGACATATTCAATATGCCAAAAACAGTCTCAAAATGGAGACATTACTGGTGCCCACTTGAGCAAACTGATGAGCAATAGGATGACAGTGATACAGTGATCTAGAGTATAACACACGTATTTCTTCTTATCTTTGTAAATCAATAAGAACAAGGGTTTTTTACTTTTGTCAAACAATGCATACAAATCAGTGGACTAGTATCTGTTGATAGACACTAAAGCTTTTTCTACATATTGGTTATGAAATAGTGCTTCATATGTTTCCTTTTGAGTGACCTCTTTCATATTTTTTAAGTGTCCATTGCATTTTATTAGTATTCAGCTTGGTTATCCTATGAGGTTTACCTCTTTCCACACTTCATCTATTTATTTCTTCACTCATACCCCTTTGTATTGAGCTGTCTAATAGAAGTTACACATAAACCATTGTTTCAGATATGTTTTCTAGGAATCTTAACCCAACTTATAATCAAAAATATTTCTGCTAACTAATTATATTTACACATATCACTGTATCACTGTAATCCCATTGCTCATCGATTTGCTCAAGCGGGCATAGTAACGTCTCCATTGTGAGACTTATTGCTGTTTTTGGCATACAAAATACACCACGGTAGCTTGCCAGGCTCTGATATGTGGGTGAGATACTCTCAGTAACTTGCTGGGCTCTCCAAGAGGGGTGGAGGAACCGAACCCAGGTCAGCCACATGCAAGGCAAATGCCTTACCTGCTGTGCTATCACTCCAACCCATATTTACTTATATTTACATATATTTACACACATATATAAAATATATAACACTTTTGTATCTTTATAAACTTTTAAATAGAATATTATACCATCATATTATTCTTCAATTTTTTTTATTCTCTCAGTACCATATTATGGAGAATTTTCCAACTTGATTTTGGAAAATTCCCCACCTTGATTTTGAAAAATTCCCCATGGAGTTCAAGTACATCATGGGAACATGTTATAAATAGTTTATTCATCCTCTAGTACATGAATACTAAGAATTTACTAGTAAAATGTTGGTGTGATGATTAACTACTTTTTTTTTATTTTTGTGTGCATATGTGATAATCTGGATCTGTTGTATTGCAATGTGTTTATATTTGAATTTTATAAGATATTGCCAAATTAGTATGCAAGATAATTTTGTAAATTAAATCCTTATTGGCAATCTTAAATACTCTTAACAAAATTTGATATTATGAAGCTTTTAAAAAGATTTAATTTTTAGTGAGCAAAGAAAAAGTAGAGCAGGTGAGGTGCTTGTCTTGCATGTGGCTGACCTGGGTTTGATTACTGGCACCCCATAATGTTCCCTGAGCCCAACAGAAGAGAATCCTGAGGATAAAGCCAGGGGTGAGCCCCAAGCACAATTAATTGTGGCACAAAAACAACAAAACTTTTCATTTTTAGAGAACTTTTAGGTTATAGTAAAATGAAAAGAAAATCTTAGATTAACCGTGTATTCCTTGACTCAGACATGTATAATTTCACCAGAATTGACATACATATTAGAGTGACTTTTTTTATTATCACTGTCACTGTCACTGTCATCCTGTTGCTCATCGATTTCCTCAAGTGGGCACCAGTAAACATCTCCATTGTGAGACTTGTTGTGGTTGTTTTTGGCATATCTAAAACACCACGGGGAGTTTGCCAGGCTCAGCCATTCGGGCAGGATACTCTCAGTAGCTTGCCGGATCTCCAAGAGGGGCAGAGAAATCGAACCCAGGTCAGCTGCATGCAAGACAAATGCCCTACCCGCTGTGCTATTGCTCCAGCCGTTTTTATTACAACCGGTAAATTTACATTGCTACATCATAATCAACCAAATTCGTAGTCTCCATAAAATACACTGACTATATATTTGGTGGGTTTGAGCAAAAGTTTAGTGCTATGTACCCATTAATATTTATTAATACAGAATATTTCTACTGCTTTAAAACTCCTTGGTACTCTGCTTACTTATCTCTCTTTTCTAGCAGTCACTGATTTTTAAAATTTGTTTTGGGGTCATGTCCAGTAGTGCTCAGGGCTTACTCCTAGCTTGTGTTCAAGGATCACTCCTGGAGGCTTGGGAACAAAATATGGGGTGCTGGGCATAGAAACTGAGTTGGGCACATAAAAGGTAATTTCCATACCACTTGAACTGGCCACTGATCTTTTCACTGATTCTATACTTCACATCTCTTGCTCCCTTATCAAAGATTAGATGATCATACATTTGGGGTTGTGTGTAGGGATATTCCACCCGGTTCCATTGGTCTACAGCTCTGCCTTTGTTCCAGTACCATGCTGTTTTAATTGTTACTGCTTTGTAGTAAAGTTTGAGGTTTGGGAGGGTGATGCCTCCCATTGTCTTTTTACCAAGAATTGTTTTAGCTATCCTTGGATGTTTGTTATTCCATATGAATTTTAGGATTGCTTGATCCATTTCTTTGAAGACCTGCCTGAATATTTTAGTCTGAATATAAATTTTCAGTTTCTTTTGGTAAATACCAAGGAGTGAAATAACTGAATCATATGCTGAGAGTATGTTTAGTTTTGTAAGAAACTGCCAAACTGTCTTTCAAAGTAACTGTACATTTTATTTTTGCACCAGCAGTTTCCTTAAGCTCCACATCTTTTTCAGCTCTTGGTGTTGTCAGAATCCTGGATTTTGATCATTCTAATTGATGTATACTGGTATCTCATTATTATTTTAGATTTACATTTCCATGATGAATTATGAAATAGAGCATTTTTAACCAAGCTTTTTAGCTATCTATCATTTTTTGGTGATATTTTTGTTAAAGTCTTTAACACGACTTTCAGCTTATTTCTTGCTTTCTTATTGTTGAGTTTTTAAGATATCTGTGTCTGGGAGTAGAGAGAGGGTACAATATGTTACTTGTTTTCCTTGCATACAGCTGATCCAGGTTCTATCCACTTATGGTCCTCTGAGCCCAGCTAAGTGTGATCCCTGAGTACAGAACCAGGCATAAGCCCGGAGTACTGGGTGTGGTCCCAAAACCAAGCAGAAAAATAAACAAAAATAAAGATTTTTTTGTCTGACTTAGATTCAGTCACTAGCACCTTATATGGTCTTCCAAGCCCCACCAAATGAGATGCCTGTGTGCAGAGCCAGGAGTAAGACCCTAAGCATTGTCAGGTGTGACTAAAAATCAGAAATAATAATATATTAAAAACCTAAAAGTAAAATGTGAAAGTGCAAAACTCTTAGGAAAGAAGAGGATCAGAAATCTAGATGACTTTAGTTATTGGGATGACTTTTAGAAACACCACCAAAGATAGAACCCATGGAATTAATAATTAATAAACTGTACTTCTTTAAGATTAAACATTTATCTATAAAATTGATATCAAAGAAATAAGAATCCAAGCCACAGAAAATCAAGGAAAACTTTTTTTTTGTCAGTTATCTTGGGATTTTCTGTATAAGTGATCATGTCATCTGCGAACAAAGTTTTATTTCTTCTTCATCTACACTAATTTTATCTTGTTGTACAAACTAAAATTTACCAAAATATATTTTAGGGGTAAGAGGTAAATGCTCATGGAATACACCTGGATCTGTGCTCAGGAATCACTTGTGGTTGTATTTAGGAGACCATAGGCAATGCCAGGGATTGAATTGGGGTTGGTTATGTGCAAAGCAAGTGCCTTAATCCCTGTACTATCTTTCTGGCCTCCGGATGATATATATATATATATCTATATATGTATATACTCATATGTATGTACATATATGTATATATGTGTATGCATGTTTATTGGGAAGTTGTATATACACATGCATATAGGGGGTGTATATACATATACATATACATATACATATGTGTACATACACATATGGATGCCAAGGCATCAAAAATCAGATGGGCCAGTCATGTAATGCGATTCAGAGACGACCACTGGACTAGAGCTGTTACTGACTGGATTCCACAGGACGTCAGAAGACTGCGTGGCCGCCCACCAAGTAGATGGTCAGATTTCTTCATCAAATCCCTGAATGAATGATTTGAGGCTCTTTGTGTGCCTGGAGCAAGCAGATATCATTGGGCTGCACTAGCATGCAACAGGGACAAATGGACACGTTACTGGCGCCCGCTCGAGCAAATCGAAGATCAACGGGATGACAAGTGATACAAGCTGTTCTTTGATGAGATTCATTTGTGAGTCTCTTGTCACGGTCATTAATGTGCTTAAATGGAACCCAGAGGCAGTTCTTGGCATGACTGTCAGGAAACCAGAAGGGTGGGGAGATTCGCGGAGGTTGCCTATCCCCGTCTCCGTGAAGCCTGGAGGTTTCAGTCCCTAGTCCTGCATATCTGGGTTTATAGCAGATTCATCCTCATGCATGAGGGGCTCAGGATGAGCCTGTGAAAGTTGGCCATGAGCATGGTGGTGATTGGGCTCTAGAGGTTTGTAGCTTTCAGGATTCATTTGAGGCAGGTGGAGGGACACACCTGCCCCCTTCCAAAGTACCCCAGTGAAATCAGCCTGGCACAAGGTGGGGAGACAACATTTGTGAGTCTCTGAGTCGTGGCTTTAGTTAATGAGCTTAAATGGCCTGATTTTGATCTCTTTTGAGATTTATGTGTGTGTCGCTTGAAGCAGGGCCAATAGATGAGCTTGTATAGCTGAGCCGGAGGTAGTTTGTGGACGTGACTCCCACATACCTAATTTTTGGTCATTTGATTTTTTGGGAAAGTTATTCCCAAATTGGTGGCACCCAGCCAGACGCAGTGGCAATCTTTGTGTATCAGTAAGGCTGAAGACATCAGCCACTGGTGCTCAAGGCTTCCTCCTGGTTTTGTGCTCAAAGATCATTTTGGGTGGAGCTCATGTGTAAAGAGATCAAACCCTTATCAGTTGCATGCAAAGCAAATGCCCTACCTGCTATACCTATAGCTCAAGTCTTCAGAATAAGATATTATTTTTTATAAAGAATGAGTACTTTTTCAACTCAGGAACACGGTATTATAAGACTTTGTCTTTATTTTAATAATGATTCATTATGTTTTTTCCACAAAAGTATAAAATAATTGTGTCAAGTGTGTTCTAGTCATCCTATAGATATATCTATAGGATATTTCTTGATATTCAGTAGTTAAACAAGGAAACTTTTTAAAAAATCGAAACTATATTCAAAGAACATTAAATTTTATGAACTTTGTAAAACAAAAGAGTGCAATAGAGTTTTCTGGCACTTTTTCCCTTCCCTTTTGAGATGGGAAAGTACATTTTAGCAATTAATAAACAGTCATAAGAGAAGGCTATATTAGTGCTCAAACCTGAATGGTCAAAAGTTACTAGTTCTGTTAAGATATTAAAACGGAAAGATTTGCAAGGCCTGGTTCTTAAAGACAAGTATATCTAGAGCTTAGTGGAAAAGAGACGATATTTTTATAAAATGAACTCAGATTGTGGAGAACCTTACAAATTATAATAAGTTTAAATGCCTCTAGTCTTTAGAGCTTTATTCTATTCACAGAGAGACTTTTGGACTCCTTGGGGGAGATCATTATGTAGAACAAGTATGCCCTAGATACTTAAGACATAGAAACTCCTACAAAATTGAATTGACTCAATTAAAGTATAACCTCTTGCCCACAACTAAAAAACTATAGCATCAGTATAGAAATCTACACATCAGACATCTCTAACTGATAACAATTGGCCTCTATAATTATACTTCCCTTTCAGATTCTAATGGGTGGCATAGAATAATAGTGGATCTTGCCTGAAGTTACTTTATAAATTAGTATGTATTTATATAGATACTAGTTCTCATTAACTTTTACAGCGTTTCGGATTTTGCTAATTTAATCTTTTTCAAAATCCATCCAGAATTCTCCTGTGCTCAAACATCTTGCCAATAATGTTTATTTATATGTTTCTTTATATATTCAGAATCAGGCCCTATCAAGCTGAACGTTTTCATTTAAATAATGAAAAGAGAAAATTATTAAACTAATAAGTTAAAATAAACTAATAACCAAAAGAACGCTAACCTTCAAGGTTGGCAAGCAGCTAACATTTCTCTAGATTACACTGAATTTCCTTTAACATGTTTCGTACTTCCCAAAAGCCAGTTGCCTCTTCGGAATCAAGACTGCTTCATCAATGGCCACCAGTCAGGGGAAAACTTCTCACAGAATTCATGGAGAGGTGATAATAGCATCAGCGATTATAATCTAGTAAGGATGATCCATTAACTGATGGTTTAACAGACCAAATTAACTCATTTGTTCGCTTCCCTACAAAAATCTGCATCATAATTATGGGAAGATGGGGGGGGGGAAAGCAGTGTAGAATCACGCATTCAGAGTAAACAGGGTTCTTTAGAAACACCAAAAAGAATTTGGATGTTTTCAATGGGCATATGGGAAATAAACTTGGTAATCAGCATGGTAGTCCTGATTCTCCACTACAAAATTAAAAAAAAAAACTTATCTTGAAAATGCTTATTATAGATTTCTTCCACTCCCCAGATGACTCATTGCCTTTAGGGCATTTGGGAATGAAAAGGACAATTACCTCTTAATCATTGGCCTTCAGCAAAATAGTTCTTTCACAGTCCTTGAACAGCTTCACTTACATGAATCTGGGTACTTCTTCCAAACCCTCTCAACTGCACAATACTCAGTATTATATTAAGAAACCATGGCTAGAGCTTTGAAACTAGACTTCAATTTCTTTTCATCATCAGCTACTGGGTAGGTTATAAAGCTTTTCTGTGTTTTGGTTTTTGCTTCTTAAAATGTTGGTAGCAGAGGTTTCCTGTTTGGTTTTTGATTTAATTCATTGACATGCTTAGAAAGAACTTGATATATAATTATTTGTATATTATTTCATAATTGTGTTACAGTCTTTCCAATACCTACAAGCCTCCCAAAAGTTTAGTTTACTAATTTTTTCAGAGCTTGAATCTCTCAGATATCATTCACAGTTTCTTTCTCTTGCTGACCTACCTCTGCTATTCTTTCTTTTTACCCCTGGTCTTAGAAATTCTTTCTTTACAAAGCTGTGGTTAATCTAGCTGTGTACAGATGTAGTCTCCTCCAAAAAATTATTAATTAGGGACTAGAGAGATAATACAGTAGTAGGGCACTGTCTTGCAAAGTTTGATCTCTGGCACCCTATGTAGGTCCCTGAGTCCCACGGGGAGTGATCCCTGAATGCAGAGCCAGGAATAAGCCCTGAGCACAGTCTCCCTGGGTGTGGCTCAAAAACCTAAATAATAATAATAATAATGATAATAAAATCTTTGTTAATAAGTTGTTCTGTCTCTCAATTATTCTCAGGATCAGTTAGGTAGTTCAGCAGGTAAGATAGTAAGATAGATAGTTCAGCAGGTAAGATGCTTGCACGTGACTGACCAGGTTTTGGTGCTCAGCATCATGAATTTTCCTCCAAAAACCACCAGGAATGATTCCTGAGCCCAGAGCCAGAACTAAACTCTGAAGCCGGGTATGCCCCTTACCCCCAGCCAGAATCAAATATTCTTTATCATGACCCAAAATATGTCCAAGTTGTTTTTTTTTAAGTGCTATTATTTGTTTACTTTGTGAGACCAGCAACTTCTTTTATAGCTAATTATAGTCTTAAAATTCAGCAACTGCACTTTTAGGTGTTTAAGTTATAAACTTACATCTACAAAAACCGAAACTCAAAATGCTTACAGGAGCCTTATAATTGCAAAAAAATTGATAAAATTGAGACATCCTTCAAATAGATATATGTGATAGTTGTGATTATACATGTATAATAAAATATTACTCCATAAAGAAATGTGAGCTATGAAGCCACAAACAGATATGACAAAATATTTAAAGCATAGTGCTAAGTGAAAGAAGCCAGACCAAGACATTCTCCATTACCCACATCACAACTTGTAGTGTGTATTTTGTCTCTCTGTCCTTCTCCCTCTTTCTTTCTATCTCTTTATCTCTCGCTATATTTACATTTTCTAAGTAAAATTATTTTACTTAAAAAAAGCAAGACTGAAAATTAACATCATCTATGTTAAAACCTATGTAACATTCTGTAAAAATTTCAGAGAGAGTAAACAAATTACTAGTTGTCAAGAGTGAGATAAAAAGGTGTATAGGTAGTACATAGAAAGTCTTTTGGAAATGAAACTTCTTTATGATATCACAATGGATACATGACATTGCCAAAATCTAATGCAAAGTAAACACTAACATAAGATACAAATTTTATGATAATGTATCAGTATTGTTTCATCAATAGTAGCAAATGCACCCATCAATGCAAGTTGTTAATAATAGTAGTAACCAAACTGGGAGAGAAGTCTCTATACTCTGTAATTTCTCTGTATATATAAAACTTCTTTAAGAAATAAAGTTTTAATAGTAAAAATTTAAAGCTAAAAAACTTTATATAAATCACATCACATCAGTATCTAAATTTAATATTCATTAAATAATTCAGAAGGGTATATATATACGTGTATATATATATATATATATATACATACACCAGGAATGGGAATCTACTTTTCCTTCTATTTTTTATTAGGCTGTAATTTGCAAATTTGCATCCTGTCTTCCAAATAACTCTTTTCTTTATATGCCTATATTCCCTTGAAGTCCTGAATCCTTATGAACAGGAATCTTTTCAAAGCATAGGATATAGCACATAAAATGGACTCAATAAATATGCATGAAATGCACTGTAGTTAGACTCTGCCTTGCCTTATTTCAAGATTCATCTTAAAAGACTTCAAGAAATTAAATGAAAAATTTATTATGACTAAAAATATCACTATGTGCCTTAGAGTTATCTTGATATGGAATATTCACACATGAAATTAATCATGCATGAAATATTTCTCTGTTGAGATTAAGACCTGGAGTCTAATTCTCCATTTCATGGGTACACCAATAATTTTGTTCAAAAAACTCTCCTGAATATGTTCATTTGTTTGGAGATAGTTGGATTTACACCCATGGTTTTTCTAGAATATCCAGGCTGGAGTGTTGATCAAGTTAGGGTCTACAATCCCAGTATGCCACTGCTCTTGTCAGCTTCGCTTGACCCACTCAAGTCTGTACTCAGTGCATCCACAGTCAGTGTTCTATGCTGAGACTCATCTAGGACATGGTGCTATAAAACTGGAAACGTGGCAGGGAAATCAAGTCACCACGCTTCAGTTTCCTTCCATTTCCTCTTCATCTTCTTACACTTGTGCTACTTTTCCCTATTGTGTGATAGTTTTCGCATATCACTTCTAATCTTTAGAAAGAGAAGCCGAGAGATTTTTTTTTTTTTACTTCATTTTACCCAAAAGTTCTAGAGAGGTAATAAACAAGCTCATGTGCAATTGTGGCAGGGTTCAAACGAAACTCTATCGGCTTCCTACAAGATGATGCGATTTCTCCTTTTCTGTGCTGGGACTCTTCTCACTAAGGTCACGAATAATAAGCCATGGAACTTCATTTTTATTACACAGCCCCTTTTCACACAATCTAAGATGCATTTGAAACTGCCCTCTGACATTCTTGAAATTTCCCAGTCCTTTTGGTGACAGAATGCTTCACTTAACCCTCCCTCTATTTGTTTTGCTACTAGATAAGACATTTGGGAGGAACCCAACTATATATAGGCATTTAACAGTGACAACTGAAGGGAAACAGGCAGATCTTGAGGGGAAGGAACAAGATCCCCCAAATGCACTAATGGACTATAATAAACATTTCCTCCCAGCGCATTCAGACGACCTTCCTCAACTTGTAATTACCAGATCCCCACTCCTGGTTAGTTGGGGGACAATTCTTTACTGACTGGGGTGGGGGTGGGGGGGGGGGCGGAATGAAAAAATTTTTAAAAGAGCAAGGTCAATTTCTCGCGGTTACCATTTTCACACGAATTCTCGCATGTGAGAACTTTGCAGCTCTGCCTGGCTCCCACTTTTAACCGTTTTTCCCGTGCTCTGTCTTGCTAACCCCCGCGGGTGGACTCCCGACCTCCTCGCTGGAAGTGCGAATGATGCCAGGGTTAGTGACTGCTCTGCGGTTCCCCGGAGCTCCTCCTCCGCAGACCGTGACAGTTCGAGGTTGGCAGGCCGGACGGGGGACAGTCCCGGGGGGCGGCCGCGAGGGGCGGCCGCGGAGGGGGCCTGCGGGCGAGGCGCGGGGCGGCGCGGGCCGCTGTCCACAGTGGGAGGTGCTGAAAGCAGGGCGCGGGGGCGGCGCGGCGGCCGGCTCCTGCCCGCGCCCCCCTCCTCGCTCGGCGGCGGCTCCAGCCCTCCCCTCCTCCCGCAGCCATGTTCCACGCGCGAGGAGGGGCGGGGGAAGGGGCGCGGGCAGGGGGATCGGGGCGGAGAGAGCCTCGGGGAAGGAGGGGATGAGAGTTGGGGAGAGCGGCGCGGGGAGGAGGCGGCGGCGGCGGCGGCGGCGAGCGAGGAGCCAGCGCCGGGGCCAGCGGTCCAACTGCCCGGAGCCACCATCATGGTGAAGAGGAAGAGCTCCGAGGGCCAGGAGCAGGACAGCGGCCGTGGCATCCCGCTGCCCATCCAGACCTTCCTGTGGCGCCAAACCAGGTGAGGGGCGCAGGAGGCGCGCGGCGGGCCGGCCGGGGTTGGGGGCGCTCCCGGGGACCGCCCCGGTGCCCACGCCGTGGCCAAGTGCCGCTGCCGCCGAGGCCGCGCCGCTGCCTGCCTGCAAGCTCCCTCTCTCTGGGGCCGAGAAGCATCCCCTCTGCTGCACCCACGGAGAAACACGCATTGCCCAAAAGGAAAAAAAAAAAGAAAGAAATATGTCAGTGAAGTTTGACGACAAGCAGATTGGCAGTTGTCGACTAAATGTATACATTATTTGGGGGATGGCAGTACAGAGCTGAGGGAAGAGGGGGCGGGGAACCAGGGAAGATAATTATGACTGGTTGTGCTCCTGCGTCCAATTCCCCCCCCCCCCCCATCTCCTGCTGTAATTCCAGCCCGGTGACCTGTTGTTTTTCCAGCTCTGGTTTGGCAAATAGCTGCTATTCCCACTTGTTAACCATTTTTGCTCAGGCAATGTACTCTTCTTGGTTAAAGCCAATGAAGAGAATGATTTGGGATGAGATTCTTTCTCCCCCCCGCCCCCCGGCCCCACGACCCCTTTCAAAGGTCTGAAACCTGTTTCAATAAACGGAAAACAAAATCTCCATTATTATTAATAATTATTGTTATTGCTACTCCTCTCTCGACATTTTATAAAATAATCAGAAAATAATTTAGATTATGGAAATCATGACCCATGAGCCATGTTTCTTTTATTTTTTTTTGGTTTGGTTTGTTTTTAGTTTTTAATAGGATTGTACACTTGAGTAATGCACCACTTCTGACGGCTGGTGATTTGGAACCTGATTAAGAACAAAGTCTTAATCTCTCTCATATATGTACTAACTAGCAAATGTAAAAGCAAATCTCATCAGCTGATCAGCAGCAGCTGGTAAACAAGCTCTAGGGAGGCATGCAATTTGAGTTGAAATTGAAAAATAATATGTCTCACGGATGTTCTAATGATTCTTCTATGTTTAAAACGAATATCCCTTTTTTTCATTTCAGTGCATTTTTGAGGCCTAAACTTGGGAAGCAATATGAAGCCTCTTGTGTGGTATGTGATTTTCACCATTTAATCATTACTACCGTATCTAGTGTGGTAATTCAATTTTGTTGAACCCAAAGAAAGTCATTAAATTATACTAACTACATATATCAAGTCACTAGACACATATCATTAAGAGACTATGTTTCAAGCACAGTTCTAGATGATAGGGTAAAAACAATAAAATGTTATAGCATATAGGTTCCCAAGTTTATTTGACGTGCTGTGTTTTTTCAGATAAAACAGTGTCCACTTGGAAATCTTTCTTTAAGTGAAAAAAACAGAAAGTCAGGAAGAACCTCTTAATTGCAAATAAGGCTTCTCCTGATCCCTCTGGATTGTACCTGCTGTCCACAATCTGGAGCAATGTGGTAAATGATGGGAAGTTGTTAAAGAGTTTGCAGTCTTTAGGAGGAAGACTGGCAACATATAAATAAAATTCTCAGCAAGCTAAAAGTGGTTTCTTAAAATGGAGAAAATTAAGCAAGAAAGGAGATGAAGGAGCAGTAGGGGAGAGGATCATTTTCATAGTAATGGGTGTGATATGATTTGCTTACTAATGTGACCCTTGGTGGAAGCTTGAACAGAAAGTGGAACTGTGGAGGGGAAAGCAGAATGAACAGCAAATCTAAGGAACTTCTGCTCAGATTGGGGAGAGATAGCAAAGTGGAGACGGTAGAGAGGTAACAGAGAACCTGTCGGTGGGGGGACTTGCAGGATGAGTATAACAAGTAAAATCATTAATCAAAAAATCAACACTGCTGCTTAGTGGGAGTTCATAAGGTAGGTCCCATGAACGCAAGTCCGAAAGTGGTACAAAATGAAACTACTGACATGGATACATACAAAACAGACTATTGTCTTTCGCTTCAAAAGTAACCCCATATCCCTACAGGTTCCTATTTTACAAATTAAGAACAGATAATATGAAATCATAAAAATATCAAAATGGGATTTTCAAAGACTTTGTTCATAATTGGAAGTCACATAAAGCTCTTTGCATTTTGTATGTTATAACCTTAAAGTGGATGACTACTTACTTCTATATTACCATAGATGTTTGTCAATGACTCTCCCTTTATTTCTCCCTGAAGTTTGTTTTATGTTTCTCCTGCTCTTTAAAATTATGAAAAGATATCTTAGAAATCTATCTCTAATATAAACTTTTCAGTGGAATTTGTTGTGGTTAGCTCAAGTTAGAGTAATTTAACACAGAACATATCTGAGTCTTTCTTAACTGTCATGCCTATAATTACACTAGCCTAAAAGAAACCTAACAGAATTTTCTCTGTTCTTGGCAAAGATATGCCTGACATTTTTTGAATGTAGTCACACTATCAAGAAAATGACATTGCATTCATAGCTAGCTGGCTATCTGGAAAATAATTAGAAACTATTTCTGGGGCTTTTTTTGTATTCTTTATAACTATAAAAAGTTATATTAGTAGCATTTAAGAAGAAATGACATTGGCTAGAGACACAGTATAGTGAGTAAGGTGCTTGCCTTGCATGCAGCCCAACCTGGGTTTGATTCCCAGCGCTGAATATGGTCCTATAAGTACTGCCAAGAGTGGTCCCTAAGCACAGAGCCCATAGTAATCCATGAGCGCCAAAAAGTGTGGCTCCAAAATAAAAAGAATGTAAAACAGCTGCCCTTGCAAAGAAGAAATGGCATTACTTAGTTCCGTAAGGTGAGAAAATATATATAATTTTCTGAAATGCATTCATTTTTGGCTTTGAGGTTACACTTGGCAGTGCATAGTGCTTACTCCTGGCTCTGAGCTCAGGATCCACTTCCTGTGGTGCTCAGGAGACCATGATGAAGTGCTGGGAATTGAAGTCAGGTGGACCACATCAAGGCAAACATCCTACCTGCTGTACTGTTGCTCTTGCCCCAAGACAAGACAATTTATAATCTGTTAATTCAAACTTGTTTACTCCTTAATGAATACTTAGAGCTCCCAGTGTTAAATAATTTTAAAGTATTTTTGTCTGCCTTTATTCTGTTAATAAAAAACAAAAAAGACTCTGATTATACTCCTTACCAAAATCTCAGCATGCCTTTCATCATAAAAGTGAATTATTTTCCTTTTTTTGAATCAAAAAGTAATTTTTCCTTTGGAAATCTCTGTTCTAACATATTATTTTAAATTCCAATAATACCAAAGTACAGCTTGAACACTCTTGACTGTATCACCACAACTATATAGGTAACTTTCACAATTTTCTTGCTCACTTAAGGATCCATATGGCAGCCAGGTTCTATTCATACAAGTTAAATGTTTATAAAATATATTATAGTATTTTATTTGTAGCTATGTTTTCCAAAGATATAGCTTTATATATATATATGTCCTGCCATCAAAAAAGAGAGATAAGAATTATAGAAATGATCCATAAAAGTATGAGACTAATCCCCTAGAACAGTAGAAATGAAGACCAAGAGGATTGGTTCATGGTTGGAATCCTGCCACAAGTGCTGAGAGAAAAGGCATTTGCGATAGTGAAGGAACCACTATGACAATGACAGTTGGAAATGATCACTCTGGATAAGAACTATGGGCTGAAAATAGGTAAAGGAATAAACAGGATAACCTATCATATCTGTATGGCAAACCATAATGCCCAGAAGGAGAGAAAGAGAGAGAGGGAGTGAGAGAGATATAGACAGACAGACTAACTGACAAACACAGAGACACAGAGAGAGAGAGAGAGAGACAGACAGACAGGCAGGCAGACAGACAGGCAGACAGACAGACACACAAAGGGAAAAAAAAAACCAGGAAAGTGCCTGCCATAGAGCCAGGCTTTGTTTGTGTAAGTTTGTGTGTGTGTGTGTGTGGGGGTGGGCTAGGGAGGAGGGAAACCGGAGACATTGGTGGTGGGAAAAGTACACAGGTGGAGGGATGGGTGTTGGAACATTGTATGACTGAAACCCGACTCTGAACAGCTTTGTAACTGTGTATCTCACAGTGATCCCATTTTTAAAAAAAAAGAAAGAGAGAGGAGAGAACTGAGTAGTTAAACTTGTTTTGTCTTGCATCACTTATGGAAAGTATCCTTGGCTAGGTCAGAATATGTTTTAAAAATAAAAAAACAAAAAATGGCTTATTGACTTGTCTTCTTTTACCTTTATTTTTCTTTATCAAGCATATTTATAAAGCATCTTTATGGTTTCATGCAATAGTAAGAAATGTATTATACCAGGTCATATAAAATAACTTGAAGAGTCCAAAGTCAGATTTTTTAAAAGAATAATGTCTTTTTTTGACACATGTTGAACAGCAACATAAATTCTATTCCTCAAGAGGCTTTCATAAAACATTTTACTTTCATCTGTAATTGTAAGCACCCCATTGAATGAATCAGCAGCATTTTATAAAACAATTCTTAAATTTTCATGAATTAATGTTGTTGTCCTTTTGTTAGAGGAAGTTTATTTTATTTTATTTATTTATTTATTTATTTATTTTGCTTTTTGGGTCACACCTGGCGATGCACAGGGGTTATTCCTGGCTCTGCACTCAGGAATTACCCCTGGCCATGCTCAGGGGACCATATGGGATGCTGGGATTTGAACCCGGGTCGGCCTAGTGCAAGGCAAATGCCCTACCCGCTGTGCTATCTCTCCCGCCCCAGAGGAAGTTTATTTTAGATGAAATAAAAATTGTGCATACCTTTATACCCTATACTTTAGATTAAACATATGAAAATGGCTAGATAATTATCATTGACTTATTGTTTGTCAACATATAAAATGAAAGAATATAAGTGCACTGTAGAGAATGACCCAGTAGTTTGTGTTTTTAATTATATGTCCGTTTTTCCTGCTAACCTAAATCTTCAATTCCTTATGTTATTTTTTTTCCCTTTGGTTGTCTACAGTCTTTTGAACGTGTGTTGGTAGAAAACAAGCTGCACGGCCTCTCTCCAGCCCTCTCTGAAGCCATCCAGAGCATTTCCAGATGGGAGCTGGTGCAAGCTGCTTTGCCTCACGTCCTCCACTGCACTGCTACACTGCTCTCAAACAGAAACAAGCTAGGTTGGTGCTTCTTTAGTGAAGACAATTGTCCTTTGTGTTCAGCATTCATAATAACAACATCTATTGGATAATTACTGTTTCCCAGGCACTGTGCACACATTTTCTTTTAATGCTCACAGAACCCCTTTTTTCTTTTAATGCTTATAGAACACCATGTGAGATGGCGCCATTATTATCTTTATTTTATCCTTAACTGTCTTATTTAAATATTTAATTTTACAAGTACGTGTAAATTAAAGGCATGGGAAAGGGCTTTTTGTCATCACTTTTATTCAAAGAAATACTGATTTTGAGATTTTACTATAATATCAAGGGACTGGAGAGATAGCACAGCGGGTAGGTGTTTGTCTTGCATGCAGCCGACCCAGGTTCGATATCTCTGCCCCTCTCGGAGAGCCCGGCAAGCTACCGAGAGTATCCTGCCCACACGGCAGAGCCTGGCAAATTCCCCATGGCATATTTTATATGCCAAAACCAGTAAAAACAAGTTTCACAGTGGAGACATTACTGGTGCCCACTTGAGCAAATCGATGAACAATGGGATGATAGTCTACAGTGCAACAAGTATGTGTGAATATATTCTCCTTTTGAACATTAAAATATTATAGACAAGCTAAACATAGTTAAAGTTTTCTCCTTTGCCGTCCCAATTTCTAAAGCATTCACCTGCACTTTATTGTACTTGGTATGTCTTGCATATACGTGGAATTTTTCTTTTTTAGGTTATTTTTCAGGTTGCTTTCATCACATGTCAAAATTTTCTAGTCATCTACTCCATGTTAGTGAACATGCTCTCCTTCATTTGGTTGCCCCCCCCGCCCTTCCCTTTGCCCCAGTCATTTGGGTCTCCACTCAAACATTGTGTTACCAAGAGGATTTTTCTGATGGCTCTTAAGCAGAGTAGTTCTCTTCTCAGGATATACCTTAATCACTGTTACCTAATTGCAAATATATGTTGATATCTGACTTAAAAAGTATGATGCATATAAGATATCCTAGTACAGCATGATACTCTGTAGGAGCTGCAGCCAGTTATAAAGATCCCAAGCAAGAATGAACCTTTTTTGCAGTTATGAGACACAGAGAAAAATGCTTTTGTCTTTCAGCAAAAAAAAAAAAAATCTATGAGCAAAAGCCAAGTGTTCATCCAAGATTGAATGTTCATATCTACTGTTCTGGTCACAGCGTTCGTTCTAACTTTGCTGTGTGATTGTCCCCATGCAGGCCACCAGGATAAATTAGGTGTCGCTGAAACAAAGCTCCTTCACACCCTCCACTGGATGCTCTTGGAAGCCCCCCAAGACTGCAACAGTGAGCGGTTTGGGGGCCCAGACCGAGGCTCGAGCTGGGGTGGCAGCAGTAGTGCTTTCATCCACCAGGTTGAAAACCAGGGCTCTCCCGTGCAGCCTTGCCAAAGCAGCTCCAATGATGAAGAAGAAAACAGCCGAAGAAAGATCTTCCAGAATTCAATGGCTACTGTGGAGCTCTTTGTGTTTCTGTTTGCTCCTCTGGTGCACAGGATCAAGGTAAGCAGAAACCTGGTTGTTAGTGCTGAGGTAGGAGAGAAGTGAGATGAGGGTGGGAAGCCTCAAGTGGTTTCCCATGGTTGGTTGTCTGTGTTTTCTCGGATCTGATTGCAAACCAAGATGTAAACAGCGTTATTTCTACACTTATTTTCTACACTTCCTTTGGTTTGTTTTTGGGTCACACCCACAGTGCTCAGGGGTTACTCCTGTCTCTGCACTCAGGAATCACTCCTGGAGAGCCCAGTGAGTGGTATGGGGTACTGGGAATTGAACCTAAGTCGGCTACATGCAAGGTAAGCACCTTACCCTTCTTTTCTCATAGTTTACACATTATTTTAACTAAAATACTCAACTCTACATTTAAGTTAGCTATGTAAAAAATTCCAGTTGTTTATAAGTCTGCCCCAAGATGCTGTCCAATGCATCAAGCATAACACATCAAGGTAAGCACCACTGAGGGTTTAAGTTCTTCTTTTGAATTATAAATAGCAAATCCCTGTTTATACTCCCAATAATACCATCAAGAAAGATTTTCATAAGTTAAAGACTTTTAAAATTATATGTTATCTTTGCTAAATTAAAAAATATATGTGGAGGGGGGAGGGAGTATAAAACCCAGAGATTAGTATTTCTCACACTTGACCCTGTTGGCCTTTGTTACTGGGTACTGAGTTGTGTTGTAGGATGTTAGTAGTATCTTTTTACTATCTACTAGGTGTCAATAACATCTGACTGTATCAACAATAAATGATTACAGACTTTGTCAAATTTCCTCAATAGGTAGAGAGAAGATGTTTATCTCCCCCTATTGAGGACCACTGCCTTTGATTTTCCAATTGCCTGCTGGTTGTCAGATCCTGTTTAACTGTAGCTTCCTTTTCTGTCTATACTGTAATCTTGTAAAGTGCACCTCTCGGGTAGTACTGGTAAATGTCATTTTCTCCTTATTGCTTCTTTGCGTTCCTCCTTTAAATCTCCAAGAAGATCAAAACAACCTTTCCAATCTCCTTTAAATCTCAAAGAAGATCAAGACAACCTATCCCTGTCCAGAGACATACAGATATACAGGCTCCTGGGGAAATTGCACACAACCATGCAGTGTATTAGGATAAGTCTCGGAATAGAGCTCAGTGACAATACTCATGTGTGAAAGACCCTGGGTTCTATCCCTGTCTCTGAATAAAAGAGAAACCCAGAACATCCAGACTGGTTTGTCTACAAAATTAGGATCATTATACCAGTGTGTGCCCTACATATCAGTCTTTTCTTGCCTTTACTCAATGGAGCTGATACTTAGTGGTCACACAGTCAGTATTTTATATTAAGGCTCAATTGCTGATGCTGCTAAAGGCATGGGAGTGTTTGAGACCCAGTAAATACACGGTCTCATGATTCTCTTTTCTCCTCATCTTTTTTATACTTGTGCTGTTCTCCCCTATTGTAGTTTTCACATAACATTTCTAATCTGTGCTGCCACAAGCAAGGAGGTAGCTTTGTCTTCATTTTTTCCCAAGAGGAATTGAAAGCTAGAGAGGAAATAAACTCATACATAATTGTGGCAGGATTCAAATTAAATTCCATCTGCTTCCTTCAAAACTAATTTCCCCATTTCTGGAACTGTTTTCACTAAGGTGATGAATAATCTCTGAGCTGTGGAACCTTTTATTTTTCAGTCCACATTTCACTAAACACATGATGTATTTGAAACTACCCCAAGTCCTTCTTGACATTTTCTGGTCCTTTGGTGACAACACATGCTGCCATTCTCTTTGCATCCTCTGTGACTCGTTTCTCTTCCATTTTTTCTGCGAGTTGGTCTTTCCTGGCTGCTTGAACATTGCAGTTCTTCACAGTTGCATCCTGGGCATTTTGCTTTTTTCACTTCATCTTCTCTTTGGAAGATTCTCTATCCTTTCATTTATTTGCCATTTGTGTCTTATAGGCTAATGTCCATTTGTTTATAATTTGTGTCTTATAGGCGACATAGGCTAATTCTATCTTTAAATTCGAATCCTGGTGGTAGGGGTTGTGTGGTGATACATATTTGAAAAGGAGAGCATACAACATATACAATGTTGCAAATGAATGATAATTTTGAACTATATTTCCTCTTCTAGTTTTAAAATCATATTGCCCTCTACCTTCTCCTAAATGGTGATACATTAGCATTTCAAATTGCCCTAGAATGGATCTTTGTCCCCACATTATATATCTTATGTAATAAAACCATTCACATAAAGCTGAAAATTCCAAGTTCTTTCACTAGATCCTTCATCCCTGAACATTTGACTAACCAAAGAATCTTCAATTTGTCTCCCATTTTTCAAATTTGCTACAACTTCTTGCCCACTTAAGATGTGTCACATCTTGGGGCTGGAGTGATAGCACAACCGGTAGGGCATTTTTGCCTTGCACTCGACAAACCCGGGTTTGATTCCCAGCATCCCATATGGTCCCTCGAGCACCGCCAGAAGTAATTCCTGAGTGCAAAGCCAGGAGTAACCCCTGAGCATCTTTTTGGGGGTACCCAAAAAGAAAAAAGAAAAAAAAGAAAAAAAAAGAAAGATGTGTCACATCTGCCCTTCTACCTAGAAATTTTGTACTTATTCTCTCTGGCTTTATTCAAGTTTCATCCTCATTAATCCCCTATTTCTAGAGCATGATAGTCATATTTTATTACTATTTTTAAAAACAAATTTATCATTTTATTGTATGTTTGTACCTACCACCAGGTATACAAACAAACCAGATTCTGTTTGTTTTAAACATAGAAATTATCGTCATGTCCTAGGTAACTAACATAGTGGCAGTATTTGATAGGTATTTAATTAAGATTTATTCTATTTTTATTTTTAAACCACTTTTATTTAGGTACTGGGTTTTTCAATGTCATTACACATAATTTTTATTTACATGCCACTCAGACACTTGCTCAATACTGGTGATCCCCCATTGTCTTAAGTACCCCCTTCTCAGTGCTCACCACATAGGCTCAGTTCTACTGACAAAGTTTTAGTTCTGATGACTTTGACCATTTGCTGTTTCCTTACTATATATTTTTTAATCTCATATTTGGGATAGGTAATTTTTTTGTTGTTGTTGTGGAGGTGATGACACCTACATACACATAGGCGAATCAAGCTAAATTCCTAGAATTCCACAAAATAGTAAATAAATAAATTGATAAAATATAAAATCCCTTTTCAAAAGCTATATTTTCCACGTTATACATTTTAAAAGTATTATGAATAATTCTGTGCTAATAAATTTTAAGATTGACTTGTTTACATGAAAGATAAATTCAACAAATGTAAAATTGAAGACAAGGAAAATTTAAGGGGAGAATCTGAATATGCCTATAGAAGTATAAAAGTGTATTTGATTCTAAGGGTGTGTTTGTTTTACACTAGAAAATATTTAGTAGATACACTTAAGTTTCTGCATTAATAAGAAAAGCAATTTAGTAAAGTGTCTATGAAAATGTCTTTGTAAAATAAAAACATTTGATCAGATATATAACATTCAATATAAATGAAATGTTAATTTGTTATTGCAAATGGATTTTGTATACAAAATAGGAGTAAACAGACTTTTCTTACTCTAGTGGAGAGCAGCCCTAACATAATGAGTGAATGCTATACTCAGTGCCAAGTGCTGAGTCGTGTGTCTTGCCTCTTAAAAAAGTTCCTTTAGGTCAAGACAAATGGACCATGGTTGGAAGACTGCCTCAAGGGCTGGGGCAGAGGGCAGTCAGGATAGAGAAGCAATCATTATGTCAATGATGGTTGGATGGGACCACTCAGGATGGGAGATGTGTGCTGAAAGTGGGTAAAGGACCAAAAATGATGGCCTCTCAGTATCTGTAATTGCAAATCATAATGCACAAAAGGAGAGAGAGAGAATGAGAGAGAAATAGAGAGAGAAAAAGAAAGAGAGAAAGAGAGAAAAAGAAAAGTGCCTGCCATACTGCCACAGAGGCAGACTGTGGGGGTGGCCAAGAGGGGGGGGTGACAAGAGGGGTGTGGGGAATATTGGTGGAGGGAAATGTACACTGGTGGAGGGATGGATGTTGGAACATTGTGTGACTGAAACTCATCATGAAAGCTTTGTAACTGTATCTCATGGTGATTCAGAAAGAAAAAAGGGGGGGAAAGTTCCTTTAATGCTTCTTGCAAGACTAGTTTCAAGGCTATGGATTTCTAGGCAGTTGCCTGGCCCTGAAGCTCTGAATTGTTTTTTCATATCTGAATGATAATCTAGGTGGACAGGGTATTCTTGGTGATGTCTTCAGCTCATCCAGTTTTGTACTACATCCATCCCTCTATTCTCTTCTGGTTCATAGAGTCTCATTTTGATAGATCTGCTATGAATTTTTTGGCTTTCCTCCATGTGTAAGTTCCTTCTTGTATTTTGCTGCTTTTAATATTTGGTCTCTGTCTTTTGTCATTTTAAGTGCAGCATGCCTTTGAGTTTTTCTATTTGAGTCCATTTTTTTTTTATTTGGAATCTTTGGGCCTCATGGGTCTGGGTGCCTGTATTCATCAACTTTGGAATTCTGATTCCAAAGTTCTTCCATAAATTCCATAAATTCTTATCTATAATTTCTTCATTAAATTTGGCTCCTCTTCTTCATGAATTCTGATGAACTCTTACATTGTTCCTCTTATCCAGTAGTTTCTGTGGCAGGCTGTTTAATTCTTTAACAACTATTTTTCTCCTCTGTTGTTATCTACTGATTTCCTCTATCTTATCTAGAGCACTTTTCTCTTTTCCTCAGCTGCTGTTAATCTGCTTGTTGGAACTTCTATTGAGTTTTTATAATATCACTTACCATACTTCTCATTTTTTCAAAAGCATTCATATTTTCCTGTGCCTTGCTGACTACCTGTGCCATCATTTCTTTGAGGTTATTAAGCATCTTTAAAATGGTGTCAATAAAGTCATTGTCTGAGCATCTGCTGAGCTAGTGGAGCCTCCTGTGTTATTGTTTTTGCTCGTTGAGGTGGGTGGGCTTCATAAATGTTTCCAACACAATTTTTGCTGTGATCTTGCTGTGTTGAAGATAAACGTTTGTAATTATTCCTCCTGAGACTCTCTGAGGAATTAGGCTGAGAATTGCTCTTCTTCTTCGCTGCCCATCTTTACCCAGTGCTGGGGTATATTACAGTAAACAGTGTGAATTTGATAATGAGCAGCCAGGAGATGTTGCACTGGGCCCATTGTTATGACAAACATGGAGGTTGCTGATCCTAGCTGGTGGGGAGGGATAGCTGCTTGCCACCATTCTAAAAAGGCCTCAAATTGTCAGAGTTTCAAGAGCTGTGGAGATGAGTCTATAGAAATGACAAGGGTTGGGTGTGTAGGCTCTTTTTCTGTGTATTGCCTGTCCCTGAAGCTCTGAATTGTTCCTTCATATCTGAATAATAACCTAGGTGAATACTAGATGAACTCACTGATCCGTGGCATGTAGAGTAACAGAACAAGGGAATAGACACTATTAAATGCAGGCAAACTCTTAGCCTTCAAATACTAAGATTATCTAGTTATTGGATACTCTCCCCTTAACTTTACATATTTCTTGGGTTTTTTCCCATTGGCATTTTATTTTTTAATGAATCATTGTGGGGTACAGTTACAGACTTACAGATTTTCGTGCTTACGTTTCAGTCATACAATGACCGAGTGTCATTTCCTCCACCAGTGCCCAGTTTCCACCATCAGTGTTCCCAGTATCCCTCCCATTCCTCCCCCATTCCTCCCTCCCCACTCTGCCTCTGTAACAGGCACATTCCCTTTTACTCTCTCTCTCCTTTAGGGTGTTGTAGTATGCAATGCAAGTATTGAATGGCCAACATATTCAGTCTATAGTCTACTTTCGGCATGCATCTCCCATCTTGAGCGGACCCTCTAAACTTACCCTTTACTTGATGGTCCCTTCTCTATCTGAGCTGTATTTTCCACTAGCATGTGAAGCTGGCTTCCAAATCTTGGAACAAATCTCTCTATCTCTACTATCCTTGGTTGTTAGTCTCCCATTCTGTTGTTTTATAATCCACAGATGAGTACAATTCTTCTATGTCTGTCTCTCTCTTTCTGACTCATTTCACTTAGCATGATACTTTCCATGTTGATCCACTATATGCAAATTTCATGACTTCATCTTTTCTAACAGCTGCATAGTATTCCACTATGTAGATGTACCAAAGTTTCTTTAACCAGTCATCTGTTTTTGGTCACTCTGTTTTTTTCCAGATTTTGGCTATTGTAAACAGTGCTGCAATGAACATACAAGTTCAGATGTCATTTCTACTATATATTTTTTGCATCTTCAGGATATATTCCCAGAAATGGTATTGCTGGGTCAAATGGGAGCTCAATTTCTAATTTTTTAAGAAGCGTCCATACTGGTTTCCAAAAGGGCTGAACCAGTCGACATTCCCACCAGCAGTGAAAGAGAGTCCCTTTCTCCCGACATCCATGCCAACACTGGTTGCTTTTGTTCTTTTGGATGTGGACCAGTCTCTGTGGTGTGATATGATATCTCATTGTTTTTTTGATCTGCATCTCCCTTAATCTCCATTAGTGATGTAGAGCATTTTTTCATGTGCCTTTCTGCCACTTGGATTTCTTCTTTGAGAAAGTTTCTGTTAATTTCATTGCCCCATTTTTGAATGGGGTTAGATGTTTTCTTCTTATAGAGTTCAACCAGTGCCTTGTATATACTTGATATAAACCCCTCATCAGATGGTTATTGGGTGAATATCCTTTCCCATTCTTTAGATTGTCTTTGTATTTTGGTCACAGTTTCTTTTGAGGTACAGAAGCTTCTTAGTTTAAAATAGTTCCATTTGTTTATCTCCATTTTCACTTGCTTGGTTAGTGGCATGTCACCTTTAAAGATACATTTAGCTTCAATGTTGTGGAGGGTTTTGCCAACCTTGTCTTCAATGTACCTAATGGATTCTGGTACCTAATGGATTCTGGTCTTATGTTAAGGTCTTTAATCCATTTTGATCTGACTTTTGTGCATGGCATTAGGTAGAGGTCTGAGCCCATATTTATGTAGCTGTCCAGTTTTGCCAGCACCATTTGTTAAAGAGACTTTCCTTGCTCCACTTCACATGTGTGTAAGGATATCCCACCCTGTTCCATTAGTCTGTGGCTCTGCCTTTGTTCCAATACCATGCTGTTTTAATTATTACCGCTTTGTAGTAGAGTTTGAAGTTGGGACAGTTGATGCTTCCCATCTTCTTTTTCCCAAGAATTGATTTAGCTTTTCGTAGGGGTTTGTTGTTCCATATGAATTTCAGGAGTATTTTTTCCATTTCTTTGGAGAATTGCATGGGTATCCATATAGGGATTGCATTGAATCTGTATAATGCTTTGGGGAGAATTGCCATTTGACAATGTTAATTTTTCCAATTCTTGAGAAGGGGATGTCTTTCCACTTCCTCATTTCTTCTTTTATTTAGTGAAGTAGCATTTTGTAGTTTCTTTGTAAAGGTCCTTTATCTTCTTAATTAAGCTGATTCTGAGGAACTTGATTTTCTGAGGCATGATTGTGAATGGGATTGCTTTTCTCATGTCACTTTCTTCTCTCTTATATTTGAGCATGGGCTTTTGGGTATTGATTTTATAGCCTGCGACTTTACTGTCACTGTCACTGTCATCCCATTGCTCATCAATTTGCTTGAGTGGGCATCAGTAACGTCTCCATTGTGAGACTTATTGTTACTGTTTTTGGCATATCAAATACACACGGGTAGCTTGCCAGGCTCTGCCATGGGAGAGACACTCTTGGTAGCTTGCCAGGCTAATTGAGAGGGACGGAGGAATGGAACCCAGGTTGGCCACATGCAAGACAAACACTTTACCCACTGTGCTATCCTGCGACTTTACTATACAAGTCTATTGTTTCTAGTAGCGCCTTGGTAGAGGCTTTAGGGTTCTATAAATATAGTATCAAATCATCTGCAAATAGTGAGAGCTTGATTTCTTCTTTTTCTATCTGGATTCTCTTAATATATTTTTCTTGCCTAACCGCTATTGCTAGTACTTCCAGTACTATATTGAACAGAAGTGGAGAGGGTGGGGTCCGTGATCTTGGAGGGAAGGCCCTTAGTTTTTCCCCATTGAGGATAATGCTTGCCATAAGTTTGTGGTAGATGGCTTTGACTATCTTGAGGAAAGTTCCTTTAAAACCCATTTTGGTGAGAGTTTTCATCATAAACGGGTGCTGGATCTAGTCAAATTCTTTCTCTGCATCTATTGATATGATCATATGGTTTTTATCTTTTCTTTTGTTGATATGATGGATTATATTGATTGATTTCTGAATGTTAAACCATCCTTGCATCCCTGGGATGAATCTCACTTGATCATGATGTATGCTCTTTTTGATGAGTTGTTGGATTCTATTTGCTAATATTTTGTTGAGGATCTTCGCATCCATCTTCAGCAGGGATATTGGCCTGTAATTTTCTTTTTTGTGGTGTCTTTGTTTGTTTTTAGTATTAAGGAAATATGTGCCTCATAGAAACTGTTTGGAAGACTTTCTGTATCTTCAATTTCCCAGAAAAGCTTGAGAAGAAGTGGCAATAAGTTCTCTTTAAATGTTTGGAAGAAATCACTAGTGAATCCATCTGGACCTGGCCTTTTTTGGGGGGGAAGACTTTTGATTACAGTTTCAATTTGCTAGTAATTGGCCAATTCAGGTATTCCAAATGTTCTTGGTTCAGTCTTGGGAGATTATAGGAATCCAGGAATTTATCCATTTCGTCTAGGTTCTCTTTTTGTGGCACACAGACTTTCAAAGTAGTCTCTGATGATCTTTTTAATTTCTTTGGTTTCTGTTGTGATATCCCCTTTTACATTTTTGATTCGGTTTATTAGGGTTCTCTCACTCTTTCTTTGTGAGTCTTGCTTGTGGTTTATCAATCTTATTTTCTCAAAGAACCAGCTCTTGGTTTCACTGACTTTTTGAATTTTTTTTTTGTTTCCGTGTCATTAATTTCTGCTTTAAGTTTATTATTTCTTTCCTTTGGCCTGGTTTGGGCTTCTTTTCTTGGTCATTTTCTAAGATCTTGAGCTGTGAAGTCAAATTATCTATGTAGTCCCTTTCTTCCTTCCTGAGGAATACTTGCAAAGCTATAAATTTTCCCCTGAATATGGCTTTACCTGCATCTCATAGGTTCCGGTAACTCATGTCTTCATTCTCATTTGTTTCCAGGTATCTTTTGATTCCTTCCTTGCTTTCATTCCTGACCCACTCATTGTTAAACATGGAGCTGTTTAATTTCCAGGTGTTAGATTTGGTTCTCCACATCTGTGTGGTATTCACTTTTATCTTCAGTGCATCGTGGTCTGAAAAGATAGTTGATACAATGCTACCTTCCCAATTCTATTAACCAGCACGTGGTCTTGTGACCCAGAACATGGTCTATTTTGAAAAATGTTCTGTGTGCACTGGAAAATAATTTGTATTCTTTCTTTTTGGGTTGTAAAGCCCTGTATAGATCTATTAGCCCTCTCTTTTCTATTTCTTCCTTTGAAGCCAGTGTTTTCTTGTTCATCTATCCAGAGGTGAGAAGGCAGTATTAAAGTCTCCAACTACTATTGTGTTGCTAGCAATGTCCTCCTTAAAATCTGTTAGCAGTTGTTTTAAGTATTTATCTGGGTGCATATATGTTTAGGAGTGTGATTTCTTCCTTCTGTACATATCCCTTGATTAATAAAAAATGGCCTTCGCTGTTCCTTCTGATCTTTCTTAACCTAAAATCTATGTTGTTGGATACTAATAAGGCCACCCTGGATTTTTTGAGGGAGTTGTTTTCTTGCAGGATTGTTTTTCATCTTTTGGCTTTGAGTCTGTGTTTGCTCTTACTGTTCAGATGTGTTTCTTGTAGGCAGCAGAAGGTTGAGTTCAGTTTCTGAATCCATTTTGCCACTCTGTGTCTCTTAACTGATGCATTTGGACCATTGACATTGAGTGAGAATATTGTCATGGGGATTTGTGCCATCTTTTAGTAGGGGTTTGTTGTGCATGTAAGGGTTCTTCTTGTCTTACCGTAGCCCCTTTAATCCTTCTTTTCAGTTTGGTTTTGAGTTTATGAAGTTCCTGAGCTGTTGTTTATCCGAAAAATAGTGTATCATTCCTTTAAGTTTGAGTGAGAGTTTAGCTAGATAAAGTATTCTTGGTGAAGTGTTCATTTCATTGAGCTTTTTTTTTTACTATATCCCACCATTATCTTGGCTTAGAGGGTTTCTTCTGATAGGTCTGCTATAAATCTAAGGGGTGCTCCTTTGTATGTGATTTCTCTCTTTGACCTTGATGCTTGCAGTATTGTGTCTCTATCCATGGCATCCATCATTCTGACTATGATATGTTTTGGAGTCTTTTTATTAGGGTCTCTTTTAGCTGGCACCCTAGGATCTGGATGTCTGCATTTTTCAGCTCTGAGAACTTTTCAGTAATGATTTTTTAACTGTGGCTTTTTTCACTGGGGCTGTCTCTTGTCCTTCTGGTACTCCGATGATTCTTATGTTGTTCCTTTTGGAATCATCCCCTAGGTTTCTGATTCACCCTAGAGCCCTTTTGAGGTTTTCTCCCATTGTTTGTTGTTGCCTGTAAGCTTCCTACAGCTCATCTTCAAGCTCACTGATTCTGTCTTAGACTGTAACCATTCTACTGTTGAGGGAACCTGCTGAGTTTTTTTTATTTCATCTACCAAATCCTTTATTTCTGACACTTCTGTTTTTAGCTTTATTTCTGCCCTCACTTCTTCCTGTATTTTGTTAGCTGTCTATTCCACTGTTTCTGTCATGTCCTCCTTTAATTTACTGGATTTTCTGTTCCACCATTTCTTTGAGTTGATTGAACATCCTCAACATTTCATCTCTGAATTCTTTGTCTGAGAGATTCTATTTGTGGAAGTTTCCTGATGAGTCTTCAGGGCTCTTTTCTTTATCCACTCCTCATGGAGGGGGTGAGGGATGTGCGCTGTTCCTTCATGTTGCTGTGGTAGTATGGAGGTGAGTCCCTTCAGTTCATTATCAGTGACCAAGTCTCGCTTCAAGGGAGGATTCTAGATGGGCTTGGTCGATGATGGACTTTTTCCCCTCCCTTTCAGAGTACTACTTCTTTGGTGGTCCTCTGTGCCTTACGTGGTGTCACTAGTGTGGCTTCAGGAGATGCGTTCTTTTTCTTTGGGATTGTTCAATTCTTTGTGTTCACTTTTATTTTGGTGTTCTGAGGGAATATTTTGATTGGATAGGCTACTAGTAGGCTGGAGTGATAGCACAGCGGTAGGGCGTTCGCCTTTCTCGCGGCCAACCTGTGTTCGATTCCTCCGCCCCTCTTGGAGAGCCCAGCAAGCTACCGAGAGTATCTTGCCCACACAGCAGAGCCTGGCAAGCTACCCGTGGCGTATTGGATATGCCAAAAACAGTGACAATAAGTCTTTCAACGAGAGACGTTACTGGTGCCCGCTCGAACAAATCAATGAGCGATGGGATGACAGTGACAGGCTACTGGACTATTGGCCTAATGTGATTGGGATAGCCAGAATGTTATCTTCAGAATTAGATAATGGTGGTTGAGCTGTGAGTGCAAAATGCTGGGAGAGGAGCTGCAGCCCCAATGGCCATGCCCACCAGTCACTTTACCTGTGCAGGAAGTGTGGGTAGCTTCAGTGCCAATGCAGAGGCTTGGTGATCACTTCTGATGTTCCTGGGGATGGCAGGGTTTCTTCCAGTCAGGCACTCTCTCGGGGCCTCGGGTCCGGTCGCCAGGTCAGCTACCAGCTGCTTTACCAGTTCAGGAAGAGGTGGGTTGCCTCAGTACCAGCACAGTCTCCCCTTAACTTTAGTCCTGTCTGTCAAACAGTTTATTAATCTATCTAAATGTATAATGACACTTCAAACTTTATATCCCCCATTTCTCTCCTTCATCTTGCCCATCTTAATCACTAAGAAGCAAGTGTAATGTCACAGGGCTAGAGCAATAGTACAGAGGATAGGGCATTTGCCTTGCAAGCAGCGGACCAGGTTCAATTCATGACATCCCATATGGTCCCCCAAGCAGTGTCAGGAATAATTCCTGAGTGCAGAGCCAGGAGTAATCCTTGAGCATCACACAGTGTGGTCCAAAACAATAACAAAAAACATTAAAATGTAATCTTACAATGTCCTATACTTGTATGTACATACCACACTGTTAAGTTTTAAACATATATGTTTCCTAAAAATTTCATAAAAATTAAGCAGAGAATAAGCTCTGTGGAAGAAACCTTAAATTATAGATAAATTGAATGTTTATGGATGATAAAGCCAGCTCAATTTTACAAGTATTTGTTTAATATCTCTTCTGCTCCTGACCCCTTATGCTCTATTAAGTATGTGATGATTCCAGCAGCTATAAGGAGGCAGGTTGCCTAACATGTCTTTGCTTTCAAGGAACCAAACATTGTTAAGAAGGCAACTATATTTGATACGCTACAAAATCCAAAATATATGCTCCTAATTCCTTGAAAAGCAAGGACAAGAGATAGACTGATGAATAGAAAATTAAAGCAATTTTTATTTGAGGATATTGCATTAAGACAGAAAAAATGATTATGCAATTAATCAAATAAAAGAGACAATAATGGGATTGGAGTGATAATATAACAGGTAGGGCATTTGCTTTGCACACAGTGGACCCAGGTTCAATCCCTGTCATCCCATATAGTTCCCCAAGCACTGCCAGAAGTAATTGCAGAGTCAGGACTAACCCCTGAGCATCTATGGGTGTGGACCCCTCCAGACCCCCCAAAAAGGGATAATAATAATAACCACAAGCAGAGTGATTTTCTTTGTTTTTTATTTATTTTTTAAATTTATTTATTAGTGAGTCACAGTGAGGGTACAGTTACAGATTTATACATTTTCGTGCTCATGTTTCCCTCATACAAAGTTCAAAAACCCATCCCTTCACCAGCGCCCATTCTCCACCACAAATAAACCCAACATCCCTCCCACCCCCCCCAATCCCATCTCCCCCCACCCCCCCACCTGCCACTGTGGCAGGGTATTCCCTTTCGTTCTCTCTCTCTAATTAGGTGTTGTGGTTTGCAATAAAGGTGTTGAGTGGCCATTGTGTTCAGACTCTAGTCTACATTCAGCACGCTTCACCCTTCCCCCGCGTGGCCTCCAACCACATTTAAGCAGAGTGATTTTCAAACCATCTTGAAATAAAAAAAAATGATCACTACTATCACAAAATGGTAAATGTGTGTTTTGTGCTTTGCCTGAAGTTGCATTTTAATTGATAATTTTGCTCAAAGCAGACCACCATGAATGCCATAGTAATTCTGGTCCTAGAAACATTGGTTTATTGGTTTATTCTAGAAAAATGAATTTGAGTGATGAAAGAAGGTATGCAAGAGAGCAGTCCATTTTAAAATAATCTTGTCAGTGTTATTAATCCTTGCCGTGACCTTTCCCGTTTAACCAGTTCTTAGACATCAACTACTAGATGTATGTCTGTTCTCTCTGTAGGAATCTGATCTCACATTTCGGCTAGCCAGTGGGCTTGTAATATGGCAACCCATGTGGGAGCACAGACAGCCCGAAGTCTCTGGCTTCACAGCACTGGTGAAGCCCATCAGGAACATCATTACAGGTTAGTCACTTGGACACAATGGGATAGTTTTAGCTGATTCCCTCACATGCAGGAATGAGGGTTGTGGGATGATTGCTCATAAGGAGCAAAAAGGAAGAACATTTATGCATGGAGTTACCTACGTGTCCTTGGGCTCATTCACATGAAAAGGAATGCCAATCCAGTGATACATGTCTTATGTTGTATTACTGGATAAACCATTTTAAACTTCTGGACACTTAGTTCCTCATCTGTAAAATGGGAGTTCAAATTTAACTTCATTTGTCCAGGTATACTTCACTTTTCACCTATGTGAGTACCCTTTTTTGCCAACCAAAAGAATTCTGATGTGCAAACTTGCTTTCATGAAGCAAAAGATGGAAAGTGAAATAGCTTTCACTGTTTGTTTTGCAGTGATCATGGTAGAGGCAGGTTCTCCTGAGTAGCTTACTATGATATTAAAGTATAGACCTTGGAACCAGGCTATCCAAGCTGGAATAGTCAAGTAAGGGTCAAGTGACCTTGAGCCAGAAAGATCACACACTTGTAGGGTACTTGTCTTACACAAAGCTGAATGGGGGTAGATCCCCAGCACCACTTATGTTCCCCCCAAGCTCCATCAGGAGTAGTCCAGAGCACAGAGCCAGGAGTAAGCCCTGAGCACCACCAGGTGTGGCCACAAAACAGAACAAACCAAAAACAAATCTATGCCTTTATTCTTATCTGTAAAATAGGCATAATAATATACTGATTATTGTAAGGGTTAACTAAGTTGTTATATATAAAACATTTATACCAGAATTTGGGCAGGTATTAGATAATATGTAGATGTCAATCAATTTTTGGGTCATCAGCTTTTTTGAAAAATAAATGAAAATTTTATTCTTTAATTAGCATTTTTGTTTTCAAAAGTTTTGCCATAGGTACTAAAATGGGTCTTAAAATGTGTACACAGATTAGTTGAACACAATACTTAATCACCAGTTAATCCAACTAGCAAATAATTTAAAAGCAATATAAACCTTCTATGGTTGCATATAAGACTTCACTTTTGTAGAATTAAGACTAGATTTACTTAAAATAACTGAATATAATGATAAACCTATCATGAATAATATACTTTTTATCAGCTTTTTAGTATTTTAACGTATAAGTCACACTCAAAAAGAGGTCTACTTTGATAATGCGGAAAAGTGAAAGTTTTTAACTATATGATTTCTCTTATGTGATATTAAGATATTATTTCAAGGTAATGTTTGAGTGTTTTATGTGAAAGTGATACAGATTTGTGAAACAAAACCAACCCATTATAATTTGGGGGATGGAATTTTTTTCATTTTTGCAGCCAAGAGAAGCTCTCCGTCTTCTAACAGTCAAAGTCAGACCTGTGAATCCCTCAATCAGGACACAAGACCCCAAGAGGTGAGTTTATTATAATCATACAATAATGGAAGTTATCATTGAATGTACTACTGTCTAAAGGATGATACAAATTCTAGAATAAAATTTATTTGCAGATAATTTTCTCTTCTCTGAATGTGAAACTTAAAAGAGTCTCAGATTTTTTTTGTCAGATATGAAGAATGATTTCATCCACCTCTCAAAAGTACTTAAATAAGATGGTATATGACTATTGATTTATTTCAGTGGCCAGCATATAAGTTCTATGTTTTGCTTATTTTTGTTTTGTTTTGTTTTGTTTTGTTTTGAGGCCACACTTGGTGATTCTCAGGTCTTATTTTTGCTTCTGTGCTTAAGAATCACTCCTAAAGGTGCTCAGGGGATTATATGCAGTGCCAGGTATTCAGTCGGGGTCCAGCACGTGCAAGACAAATAAATTGAGTAGGTTTCCTGCTTACTGTAATATCTCTCCAGCCCAATAATATCACTGTTTTATTTCAGTGTATAATTTGTAACACAAAACAAATGCTGGTCAACATTGTCTATCTTATATTAAGTATTATCTCTCTGTCAATTATTGAATACCTTCACATTTATTAGGCTATCCTTATACAGCTAGGACAGTGGTGCAGTGGTAGTAGAATAGGAGCATGAATTACAGTCCTCCACCTTAAAGGAATCTAAAGTGTAATGAGAGTCAAGACTAATCCACATAAAAGAGAAGGTGCACAATAAAACAAATTGGCATGAGTTTGTCATGCACTATTGGTTAAAAAAGTAAGAAGTGAAGGTCAGGATAGTTCAAAGACATATTGGAATGTATATTGCCATTAACGTAAAATCATATTAGATGATGATCTTCCTTCACTTCCAATTAAATGCAGTACATAGAATGCTATCTTCCATCAAATTCGAATCCTCTTGTTAACTGATGCATTATTGTTTGTAGTATAATTTTCTTCCTTAGAGTGGAAAAATTTGGAGTTATGTTAAATTTATTGTCTGTTGAACAATTTGCTAACTAATGCACAGATTTACATGCTGTTTTTTAATCTATTGCAAAATTTATCTTTTCTAAAATACTTTTTATTTTCATTTTCAACATTAAAAAAATCCAGTGTGGTGCTCATTGACTTTTTATCCTCTGCCTGCCTGGTAGAGTACTTGATACGGTTGACATTTTTGTGCAGTATAAATTCAGTTACTTCCAGCACTTAAATTTGCAGATTAAGGCTCAGTGGCTTAGGAAAATATGCCAAGGGAATAATTGAGCACTCCTTTAAGAAATAAAGAGAAATTATTCTATGAAAAATCTATAACAACTCTAAATTGAAATTTTTAATATGAGAAATGTTAGGAATACTTTCACCAGTATATTTCATTTATATTTTTCTCGTTAAACATAGGTGTGTCTGAATCAGTAAAAGATGGACTTTTTAATAAGTACAAAATGAAAAGTGCTCACTGATAAAGTGGTTCCTGTTTTAATTAACAAGATTTTCTTTTTGAAAAATTTCTTCTGAATTGGACATATAAGATAACAGTGTGTTGACTAGTAACATCTCAGATACAATAAAATACAAATCTCAATATTTTCTATTTGATTTCCTGCTGAATCATGTTGCCTTATTTTCGACTTGTTGCTCAGATGTTCTCTTTGTTTTCTATGACCACATCTGCCCTCTAAACTCAGGTCCTGGTAACGAGACTGTAGATTGAAGCACCTAATTGAATTTTCTACTTCTAACCTCTCCTGCCTCTCATAAATACCACCTAATGACGCCTGACTAATCTACCTAATGCATCATTTATTCATTACCTTATCATTCCACTGAACTTATGTACAAGGCACAAGATAAATCTTACTCCTCGGAGCCCTAATGGACTCGGTTTTGACCATATCTCAAAGTCAAATTTCCCTCTCAGATTCATCAGGTCTTCTGCCACCTGGCATCATTCTTCTTAAATGACCTTGATTATCCCTAATTTAATTGTTGCTTTTAAAATACAGAGTATACTGTTTAGCCTTTGAATCTTTGCTCTGGATATTTTTCCTCACTGGAATGTTCTCTTTGGGAAATTTTTTAGGGAACTTGCCTAAATTTTTTTTTGTTTCAAGAACCAATTAATATCTTGGCTTCCTGTTTACACCTAATTTTTCCAAATCTGCACCAATTGATATAGTAACCATTATGTCTATGTGGCTATTAAATTATTTGAAATATGGATAGCCTAAATTGAGATGATTTCTAAATTTAATATATAAGATGTATACTACTGAGTGTTTCCTGGCAAATGTAAGGTAGGGAATTTATATCCTAGGCCCACCACAACTATTAAAGCAATCCTGACAGCTCTGTGGCTAAGTATGCACAGGACAAAATGGCCATGAAATGGCTCAATGGATGAGAAAGGGCCCAAGGCAAGTGTGTAGTCTGAGCTGAATGCCTGGTGCTGCTCTTGTGTCTCTGTGCCCTGACCACACCCAGCTCTGCGGTCTCCGGAGAGGCAAGATAAAACAATAAATGAAATACTTGTATATTTTAAAGCTAGTATAAAATATATAAACACTTCATTGTGTTTTTATATTGGTACATATTGAAATAATAACTTGGAGTTAAATAGAATATATTAGTAAAATGAATGCTACCTATTGCTTTTCAGCATTTAAAAAAAATCACCTTCCTGGCTCATATTTACAACTTGGATGACATTTTTCTTAAGTCTGCTACTCTAATCTATAATCACCTGGTTTAAATTTAACTGTTAGCTCTTAAATTTGTATATCCAAAATAATATCATTGGATATTATTTTTATCTTCTATAAACATGAGTGTGCTCATATAAGGGATTTTTGGATCATGTCAGAAGAAAACTTATTTAATGACCTTTGTATCTGTATTTGATTTTCCATACCTTGTGGCTGAACAATATTCTTTTATATTACATATGATCATTGCATTGCTATAGATGAAATACTGTTACAAATTTTAGGATCTTTATAGTATAGTGAAGAATTTTATATCTATTACCAACGGGAAAATAAAAAATCTCATAGTACCTCAGCAGAATTACATCTGTCTACTAGATGTGATGAAAATGAGTTACTTTCTAAAAGACTACATTTGTACTTAGGAATCAGAACAAGGTCATTTTATACAATTGAAAAAATTATAATACATCTTTCCTCTGATGGAAAAGCTGAATACTGCATTTTCATCTCATGTTCTGCTTTTTATTTAATTAGCTCTCAGTAAGCTGGGAATTATTTGCAGCTTCATATATCTATCCAGTTCCTCTCCGTTTTGGTGCATCTTTGAAGGATTCGTGGTTTGTAGCTCTTCTCCCGTAGATACTGGATATGGGAATGAAAAAAACAAAAGAAACAAGGACAAAAGGAAAGAATATGCTTAGGATGACTTAATACTCCCTAGAATTTTGTTTTATTCTCCTCTTATGTAAGGGCCAACTTTCTTAGCTATGACAGTACATTTAGCTAAACTGCAATATTTCAATTCAAAAATAAAAGGCTTTTGCTATACAGATAGTGCAGGGGTAAGGCATGTGTCAAACTCCAGTTTGAATCCCACCACCATATTTGGTCCCCTTGGCACTGCCAGGAATGATTGTTGAGCATAGAGTCAGGAGTAAGCCTTGAGCACTGTCAGGTGTGACCCCTCCCCTAAATATAATAATAATAATAATAATATAAAGAAATAACAAGTTATGTATCATGATAGCTAATTCTAGATAATATACCTGGATGGGAAAAATAGAAAGCAAGCACTAACCTACTATCTTTACCTTCAAAAGGGACTCCAGGTTGTTTGTGAAACATTCCAATCACATTCCATCTCGCCTAAGGCCACCATTTCTGGCTGCCACAGAGGAAACTCTTTTGATGGAAGTCTGTCATCCCAAACTTCCCAGGAGAGAGGACCGTCACATTCCAGGTACATACTTGTAATGAGAGACAAAAATGTAGTCCCAGTGACCAAAAGCTATATATGCCTTTTCAGCTACTTGTATATCCTCTGTTCCTTAAAATGTTTAAGTGCCTAATATATGTATATTACTTATGAAAGTATCGTTAGTCAAGGTGGAATTAGATTATACAATTTCAGAAATGTGTAATGAATAGCTCATTTAAACAAATACAGTGGAAGTGGGAAGAAATATCTGATTTCATGAGCTATTTGGTTAGTTACCATTTTAAATTCACAAATGATCTTAACAGAAGTTTGTGGTATAAGACTGTGCACTGATGTGCTTTAAAACATAAGAATATACTATATGAGCAGTGTGCTGTTTTAAACTGTTGTTTCTGAAGTACTCCTGTAGGACTGAAAAATTGTTCTTTGCAAGACATTCTGATGCTGCCTCTGGTAACCTGTACACACACTGAACTAGCATATGAAAACCTTCTCAGGGACAGACAGCCTTACTCCATTCTTCCTACTTTCTGCTGAAGTGGAAGCTTAGATTCCTGAGATTTCCCTTTGTACTTAGCTAGAAATTGCTTCTAGGGGACCAGAGTCCTTGAGACCATTGTCATATTCCTACTTTCAAGTGAGGTACTTGGGCCAACTGCTCTCTTTTTCAGAAATAAAATTGCTCAATGCCCACACCCCACCCCACTAAGAAAACAAGTTGTACCCGATGCTGCTACTGTTCCTCTGGATGGTTCTAGTTCTTATGAGTGGGGGGTCAGTGTCATACACATTGGGGAATGCTTGAGTAGATAGTATTTAAAAAGGAGGAATTTAAAAATAAATTTTATTGAAGTATCTTATATGTCATAACATTTGCACATTTCAAATAAACAGTACTTAAGCAATTTTTTAAATTTAAACTGTAAATTAACAATTTTAGAAAACAAAACTGTACAACTATCAGCATAATTCAGTTTTAGAACATTTTTATTACTTTAAAATATTCCAGTGCCTACTTCAGTCAGTCCTATTGCCACATCTTGCATCAGATCATCACAATAATTGCCTTCTGTCATATATAGTTGTATTTCTAGACACTTCAAATAAATGGAGTCACACCATATTTGTTCTTCTTCATCTGATTTCTTTCATTTAGCACAATGTTTTTTAGAGAGTCAGCCACATCACATTATTCCAAATAGTTCATTTCTTTTATTGCTTAATAGTATTCTGCTATGTGGATAGATTTTTTTTAGTTCAGCAGTTGAAAGATATTTGTTTTTATTTTTCAACTTTTTGTCTATTATAAATAATGCTACTATAAACATTCACTTACATGCTTTTGGGTTGGCATATGTTTTAAATTCCTTAAGTAGATACTGAAGAATAAAAGTGCTGGGATGTATGGTACATTCATTTTTATGTATATTATTATTGAGATAACATGGTTTACAGTAGTCTTAATGTTTATACTTTGGGTATACAATATTATTTCAACACAACTACCACCAAAGTGCCAAAACTATCCTTCATTAGTTTTGTCCTTTCTCATCTTCTCCATCCTTCTTGTCTTCCTTGGTATTATCAGTATTATTGTTATAATCCAGGTGTTTGTTTTCATTACACACTATCCATTCCTTTACTTTGTTTCTTTATATATTATATATGAGTGAGATTATATGGCATGTGTCCTTCACTATCTGACTTACTTTGCTCAACATGACCACCTATTGTGCCCTCCAAGTTGTAGCAAAAGAGAGATTCAACTATCCTTACAACCTTGTAAAGTATTTCTTTTTGTGTGTATAAACCACATTTGATTTCATTTTTCTTTGTTTGGAAGCTCTCCCCAGCTATCTTGAAGATTTACTCTTGGTTATAAGCTCAGGTATCACTCTTAGTAATGCGTGGGTGACTATATGTGGTGCTCAAGGAAATATATGAGGTGCCAGGAATCAAATCCAGTAGGCCACATGTGAGCCAAGTGCCCTACCTACTGTCTTATTTCTTCAGCTCCCATATAACTATTTCTATATGGAGCAGTAGCACAGCAGATAGGGTGTTTGCCTTGCACGTGGCCTACCCAGGTTTGATTCCTCTATCCCTCCATCCTTCCATCCCAGAAAGCTACCAAGAGTATCCCGTCCACATGGCAGAGCCTGGTAAGCTACCTGTGACGTATTTGATATGCCCAAAACAGTAACAACAAGTCTCACAATGCATACTGGTGTCCACTCGAGCAAATCGATGAACAATGGGACAGGATGACAGTGCTACAGTGCTACCTACCTGATGTTAGACATTTGGCCATCCCTAGATTTAGACTATTGTAAATAGAGTTGCAATTAATATATTGCGTATATGTATTTTTTAATTATTTTATATTTTGGAATAGATATCATAAGCAAGCTCTCTGTGGTGTATTTTATATGCCAAATACAATAACAATGATGGGTCTCATTCCCCTTACCCTGAAAAAGCCTCCAATGTGGCATTGCTGGGAAGAACAAGTAAAGAGAGGCTGCTTAAATCTCAGGGCTAGGACGAATGGAGATGTTAGTGGCACCTGCTCGAGCAAATCGATGATCAAATGGGATAACAGTGATACAGTGATCATAAAGTATAATCACTATATCATATGGTAGTTCATTTTTTAATTTTTTGAAGTCTCCATAGTATTTTCCATAGAGACTTAGTCAGATAACACTCTCACTGACAATTAATATGGGTTCTTTTTCACCATATCCTTGCTGGCAATGGTTGTTCTTTTAATACAGAGCATTCTCACCTGGTTATTCAGAGTGGCTTTCTTATTGTTGTTTTGGCTTGCATTTACTTCCTTATTAATCAGTAATGGTGAAAACTTTTTCATATGCCTATTGGTCATCTGTATGTCTTCGGTGAAGTCGTTTAGTTCTTTCACAGTTTTGATGGAGTTGTTCAGTTTTTTTTTTAGTTTTCTGAATATATGGATCAAGAAGAACTGACACTCCTAAATATAAATGTATCTAATTATGGATAATTAAAATATCTGAAATGATAACTAATAGACATAAAGGAAGATACTGACAACACACAATAGTGTTTGGAAATTTCACACCCTAATTTCACCTCTGGATAGATAACTAAGAAAAATAGTCAGGAAACTCTGGCATTGGAGGAAAAATGGAAGAAATGGGCATAACAGACATACATAGGGGCTTCTAGTCACCCCCCAAAGTATAAATTCTTCAGTGTACATAGGACATTCCCCCCCAAAGACCACATGATTAGCTACAAAACAAACATATCTTCATAAAATTAAGGAGATGAAATCATATCAACTATTCTCAGGGCTGGAGCAGGTAGGGCATTTGCTTTGCATGTAGCCAACCCAGGTTTGATCCACAGCATCCCATATGGTCCCCTGAACACTGTCAGGAATAAGTTCTGAGCACAGAGCCAGAAATAACCCTTGAGCATAGTCGGGTGTGACGCAAAAGAGAAAAATAAATCCAGTCTCTCAGATCATAATGCTTTGAAACTGGAAAACTGGAAGGTAATCAAAACAGAAACTTGGAAAAGACTGAAACACCTGTAAATTGACAGTTGGTCAATCAGTGCATCAAAGACAAAATTGAAAATAAGTGAAGATTCCTGGAAACAAATGAGAATTAAGACAAATGTTACCACAACACATGGGACACAATGAAAGTCTTAAGGGGAAAACTCTTAGCAATGTAAGCATTCATTAGGAAGCAAGAAAGGCTCCAAGTAAATAACTTAATAGCACAATTTAAGCAGCTAGTAAAAGATCAATGAAGGGAACTCATAGCAAGCATAAAGGATGAAATAATAAAGCTAAGAGCAGAAATTAATGAAAAGAGAATTGAATAAGACAGTTCAAAAGATCAATGAAACCCAAGAACTGGTTCTCTGAAAGAATAAACAAGATTGAAAAACCATTAGCCAGCCTTACAAAGAAATTGAGAAAACCAAATAAAAATAGAATAAACCAAATAAAAAAAATCAAAGGAAAGATATCAAACAGATACTACAACAATTCAAAAGATGGTCAGGAATTACTGCACAAATTAGAGAACCTGAAATAAATGAATACAGTTTTATATTTATAACATTTCAGTACTGAACCAAGGTAAAGCATAGCACATGAACAGACCAATGTCTATCAAGAAAATTAAAATGGTAACCAAAAGTCTATCAAGAAGCAAAAGATCAAGCACAGATAAGTTTACTGGAAAGTTCTTCCAATCCTTTTCAGACTCTCCAGAAAATCTAAGGAACAAGAACTCTCCCAAAGAGCTTCTATGGGAAAAACATTACCCAATATTGAAAGGAGATAGAGACACCACTAAAAAGCTGCTATAGGCATATATTTCTGGTGAACATGGATGCAAATCTCTTAAAGTACTAGCAAACCAAATCTAATAATACATCAAAAAGATCATACACCATGACAAAGAGGCGTTTATCTCCAAGAGGATGCAGGAATGGTTTCATATATACAAGTCATTCAGTGTCAATACCAGGAAAACTAAAAATTATATGATTATCAATAGATGCCAGAGAAAGCTGCTAGCAATATCAAACATCCAGTCATGAAATATTGATCAAGACAATAATGAGATATCAGCTCATACCAGTGTGAATAGCAAATATAAAAAAGTGAGAATAATTTGTGTTGGTGGGATGTGGTGATAAAGGACTTTTATCCACTGCTCATGGGAATGCTGTCTGGTTCAATTCCTTTGGAAAGAAGTATAGAGAGTTCTCAGTGAACTTCCATTTCCAGCAATTCCACTATTGGGCATCTACACCCAGGACAGAAGAATATTCATTCAAAAGAGCATAATGCATACCATTATTCATTACTGTACTCAGAACAATAGCTAAGATATGGCATCTACTTAGGGTTCAAAGACAGTTGAACCCAAAATAAGAATGAAAAATTAAATAAATTTAAAGATGTGGTATATAAACACAATGGACTGCTATGCAGCTGCAAGGAACAATAAAATCATGTAATTTGCTGCAACCTGGTTAGAACTGAAAGATATCTTGTTGAGTAATGTAAGTCAGGGAAGAAGCAAAGACAGTATGATTTCACTTATCAGTGATACATAGAATAACCGGATGAAGAAATTTAATGTAGTAAATGGAAGGTAACTATCTAAGTCTTGACACCAGAGTATAGAGAAGAGAAAGACATAGAAAGAAATAATTCAATACGGAAAAAAACAAAGGAAAGTAATAGAGGAATTGGAGTTAGGGGTCTTGGTTATATTGGGGATGAGTGTTATGGCAATATATATAAAGCACAGACTCAACAACATTGAAAACATCGAGATCTAAATGAAAACATTGAAATATTGAAAGATTGAGATCTAAACTAAACTACAGATCTTTAACATGTGCCTTTAACATGTGCCTGTCAAGGTGGCAGGTCAGGGGGAATCATGGGAACACTGGTGGAGAGAAGTTGACACAAATGGTGGTACAGGTGTCAAAATATTGTATGCCTAAAACCCAAGTACCAAAAAAATTGAAAATTTAGGTCTTTACTTAAATAAAGTTTTTTTATTAAAAATACAAGACAAAAAGATGCAATTGCCATTACATGGATTAAATGGAAGATACCATGCTAAGTGAAAGTACCATGCTAGCTGCAGAGGATAGAGACAGATTCAGAATGATCACTCTCCTGTAAGATCTGGGAAAGCATAGTAATGGAATAATAGCAGTCCATGAACAAAGCAATCCAATAACTTGCCCACATGACTGAACTGTGAGATGGGGGTGAAAGTGTTGAAGTGGCAGAGTGGATTAAGAAGGGACCCTGAAACAATGGTACAAAGGAATGAACAGTTTGGTGGCGGGGCATGGTTTGGAATATTTCATTCACAAAACTCCTATTATTGATAGTATGGTAAATTATAAATCACAGTGACTAATTTTTTTTTAAATTCTTAACAGCCTCTATGAAGCCAACATAACACTAATATCTACAGCAGATAGATAGGACTAAAAAAATTTCACACCAGTTTCCCCAATGCAAATATCTTGAACAAAATCCTAGTGAACTGAATCTAACATTATATTAAAATTATCATAACCTACAAACAAGGCAGAATTTATCTCTCAACATATGCAAATAAATTAATGTGGTAATACCATATCAATAAAAGAAACATTAAAATATATCATCACATGAAGTGATGCAGAGAACTCTTGACAAAATACAACATTCATTCATGATTAAAAACTCTCAAAGTAAGGATAGAAAGAACCTTCCTCGAGATAATAATGACCATTTGTAACAAACCCCCAGCTAGTATCATTCTTTATGGTGAACAGCTGAAATTATTCCTTCTGAGATCAAGCAAAGGCAAGAACTTCCACTATCTCCAAGTTTCATTCAATACAGTGTTAGAAGAAATAGCTACAGAAATTTGGTAAGAAGATAAATCAAATAAATGGTAGCACTGTAGTGCTGTCATCCTGTTGCTCATCAATTTGCTTGAGCGGGCACCAGTAATGTCTCTATTGTGAGACTTGTTGTTACTGTTTTTGGCATATTGAATACAGCACGGGTAGCTTGCCAGACTCTGCTGTGCGGGTGGGATACTCTTGGTAGCTTTACTGTCTCTCTGAGAGGGATGGAGGAACCAAACCCAGGTCAGCCACATGCAAGGCAAATGCCCTACCTGCTGTGCTATCGCTTCAGTCCAAATCAAATAAATACAAACTTGAAAAGAAATCAAGCAAGTACTATTTGCATATTCCATGATAACATACACAGGGGTCCATAAAAGGTCCACTAAAAATTTCCTAGAAACAATAAATCTATACAACAAAGTAGCAGGTTACAAATTCAGTATGCATTCAATATTTCAACAAAAAACTCACTATTATTGTTTGGAGTTCCCCCGCCCCAAAGTCGGACCTGCTGGAAAGGAAGCATTTGAACATTTGTTTTCCATTGCTGAGAATGAAAAGATATGAGGTCGTGTGGCCCCAATAGCGAACTCGAGGTTTTGGATTTCTGTATTTTAGTATTTTAGTGACTAAGTCCAGAGAAATTTCTGCCAGAAGTTGCATCATTGCAAGCTCGTACCTCTCTGCTACTTTATATTTCACACGTGAGTGCAAACTTTCTATGTCTGTCTTTCTTTCTGACTCATTTCACTCAGCATGATACTTTCCATGTTGATCCACTTATATGCAAATTCCATGACTTCATCTTTTCTAACAGCTGTATAGTATTCCATTGTGGAGATGTACCAAAGTTTCTTTAACCAGTCATCTGTTTTTGAACACTCTGGTTTTTTCCAGATTGTGGCTATTGTAAACAGTGCTGCAATTGAATGTAATCAAAGTAAAGAGAAAGTAAAGTGAAATATATCAGCTACACAGGCAGGATGAGGGGTTTGGGAGGTGGGGGGTGAGGGGGAGGTTTTACTTTGGTTCTTGGTGGTGGAATATGTGCACTGGTGAAGGGATGGGTCTTCGAGCATTATGTAACTCAGACTTAAGCCTGAAAGCTTTGTAACTTTCTACATGGTGATTTAATAAAAATAAATAAATAAATAAATAAAAAGAAAAAAACAAATTCTGTATGTAAAACTTGGTTGCGTTGCTCTATGCAAATAATGAACTAGAAGAGAATAATAAGACTACTTTCAAAACAGTGTTCAAAACATCATGTACCAGGACTCAATGTAATAGAATATGTGACAGACATTTATTATGAAAACCATAAGTCATTTATAGAAGACATAGAGGATAACCTTAAGAAATGAAAAAATATTTTATGTTTATGGTTTAGAAAAATCAATAATGACAAATGGCTATCCTACCTAAATTATTATATAGATTCCGTGCAAGCCCCATACAAATTTCAATGCAATTCTTTAAGTGTCATCATAGTCTCTACTAAAGCTTGTGTGGAATTATGACACACCCCAAATAGCTATATTCATATTGAGATATAAGAAATTAGGTGGTATAACATTTGCTTCTTTGAAACTATACTATAAATCAAAACAGCATGCTATTGAACTGAGGATCAACTCTCTAACCAATGGGTTAGAACTGAGAACAAAAAGACATCCTCCAAATCTATGGTCAACTGATTTTTGATAAATGAGATGGGTACATGAAGTGAAATAAAGATAACAGTTTCTTTGACACACAGTACTAGGAAAACTGGATACCCAAATGCAAAAAATAATAAAAATGAAAAGCTGAATTTGTGCCTCATACCTTACAGAAAAGTCAATTCAAAATAAAGACCTTCAAATTTAGCCAGAATCCACGGACTACATTGAGAGATATATTGAGTTGAACCTCAGAAGGAACTTAATGCTATATTTTTGTCTGGATTCTCTATATTTCTATGTTTCAAGTTTGTTTTGTTAGCTTTTTATCTGAGGTAATTTTGTGCATCTTGCAGTATCAATTTTGTGACAAAGAACTTCTTTAGCTATTAATCAGAGAAGTTTTGTATTGTACTATTAGGTGTCAATGATAAACTAGGTACATGATGACTCTCTTTTGATGCCAGTTTCATTCACTGTTTTTTCCTAGCCTATAGGATTTCACTATAAAGATCATTGTGGTTTTTGCAAAGAATCCCTTATGGTAATTTATGGGTTTGCTCTTGCTACTCTCAGGATATTATCTGTGTCTTGGACTTTTGCCCTTTTAATTACGTATGTCTTGGTAGTTTTCTGTTTGGTTTATTCTGATTGATACTCTGGGCTTTCTTAATCTCCTAATCTAAGATAATGTTCATATTGGGAAAATTTTCAGCTTTATTTTTTATTACCAAAGGTTATTTTTATATCTCTGTTTCTCTATTTTTTGTCCCTATGGTTCAGTTTTTTTTCAGGTTTTCCTATAAATTTCTGAAATTTCCTTTACTCTTTTGTTTTTCCCGCCCCCTCCCCCTTTTGGATGGTTTCATGGCATGTATTTTCTAGCACACTGATTCTTTCATATGCTTCTGTCATTCTTCCCTATTATGTTTTTTAATTCTCCTACCATATAGTTCATATCAGAGATTAATAATTGAAGTATTTTCACTCTTTGTTTTTCCTTGTTGGAACTTTCCTCTATTGTTTTCTTAATTTGGTGAACACCCTAATCACTGTCACTTTGGAATCCTTATCCAGAATATTGGGGTCTTTTTGAGCATGATGTCTTTGAGGGTTTTGTGGTTATCCATACATGCAGATAGGTTACTCCTCTTCATTATTTCCACTACTGCAGCAACCCAAGCTAGGGGGTAGGGTGTAAGTCTTGGGTAAATGAGGTCTGAGAGTGCCCAGGCAAAGAGACTTGTCATAGCTCACTTGCAGGTAATGAGGAAGGGGCTTACTCTACTCTTCCCTCCTTCTTCATGACAGGGGATGCCTTCCCTGGTTGGAGGTTTGAGCCTCAGGGATGAGACTTCTGGTAGGAACTCAAAGTCTTGTGTTTGTTCTGGTTTTGGTTTGGTTTTGGTTACAATGTGGATGGAATTGGAGTAAGCCTGAAGGAGAATGACAAGTAGCACATGATCTCAGTGAGAGATGGTGTATAAAGAAACACCGCCTTTATTTAATTTATTTAATTCAACTGTAAGTGAGAGGTGATATATCAAAGGAACAGACAGTATCCATTGATAACAAATCCTTAGACTCTGATGACAAAAGTAATGTTACTAATTTGGGTAGAAAATTGAGTGGGAAGGTCCTGTGTGTTGTGCTGGAGGGATATGGACGCTTAGATGATTGAGAGTGTTAAAGTATTGTACTTTTTTTGTTTGTTTATTTGGTTACTCCCAGGGGTTCTCAGGAATTTCTCTTGGCTCAAGTATCACTCCTAGTAGAGGTGGTGACCATATGTGGTGCTGAGGATTGAATCCAGAGTATCCACGTGCAAGACGAGTACCCTACCGATTGCACTACCACTCCAGTCCTGGTGTCACTGTACTTTAAAGCATACACAAAAATTAAATGCTTGTTAACCAGTGCATGCAAAAGTGTGTGTGTGTGTGTGTGTGTGTGTGGAGTGTGTGTGTGTGAGACAGAGAGAGAGGTCACTGAATGAGGGATCTGTAGATATTCAGTGGGGTGACTGTTGGCTGTATGCCTCAGTTTTATAATCATAAGAGCTTCACATTGGTCTATTCGTAATAAGCAGATGGTTTCCCATAAAGTAAATTATGAAAGACAATAAGACATGGAAAGATACCTTTTATAAATAATAACAAATGGCATATGCCATCACTTTTTTCATATTCTGTTGACATATAGACCAACAGTGATATATTTTAGAAAGAGACTATATACATGTATTAATGCAAGGGTCCAGGATAATTGAAAACGTTTCAGTGAGCTGCCTTCCGTAGTCTGTTCTAGAAGCTCCCAACGACTTGCTATACCTCCCACAGGCAAAAAGCTCTCCCCAGGTTTGCTCTAAATCACATCCAGTTACAGGATCAATTCAAAGTCCAGATTTCTTCATAAAAGCCTTGTTTAATTGCAACTAAGTCTTCTTATAACTCGGGTACAATTCCATAAGAACATTTCCTCTCATTTTCTCTACTTTTGAACTAAAGATACTAGTTATCTGTTACAATATGCTCAAGATACAGTGGTGGTGTAGGATAAACTAACTATGAGGATGGAACTATTGTGGATTTGTATATTTAAGGGAAGAAAATTGAAGGCATTTGTTGATAGTAATTCTAAAATCAAGTTTGACAAATATTGGAATATTCCTATTTAGAAATCACTCACATCTTACCCAGAATTCTTTGTTGTGTCATCTCTCAGGATTGTTGCTAGGGCTACCGTCATCTCAGAGCTGACCAGGCTGAACAGTGCACTTACACTTACTCAAATGACTATTGACAAAAAGCTTCAGCTCTCACTATCTGAGCCTCTCACTAAGGCTGTTTACAGCAGAGCAGCTGGCTTCCCCTGAAACAAATTATTCCAGAAAAAAAGGGAGAACAGCCAAGTTGGATACTTAAGTGTTTTTTATAACCTGTTTCCAAGGTGATGATGTCATCACTTCTGCTATATTATATTATATTGATCATACCATAACCCACCCTGGAACAAAGTATCAGGAGACTACAAGAGTGTGAATATCAAGATTCAGGTATCATCTTTTTTTTTTGATGTTGGCTACATAAAAAGTGATACGGACTCTCACCACCATTTAATGTATGACCATAATTATCATTGCACCAACATCTATATATTCTTATTATTTTGGTTACTAGGTTTTCTCTTATTTTTTTCTTTAACTTAGTCTGCTCTTTACAAATTTCAGTTTTAATTCAACTGTGATTTCTTATCTTAAATTATTCTTTGACCTGACTTTTACAGTTATAAGAAATAATACTTGGGTGAAATCTTAAGGTCATAATATATCCAGGATTATTCTTACATAATTTTTCCCACACTTAGTAACTTTTTGAAACTTGTAAATATGAAGAGTTAATGTTATCCTCTTAAGACATAAAAGTTGCAATTGGAGTTTTCTCTTAAGACAAAGCCAACTTTAATTACCAAGTTTTTTCTCTTTGTAGAAGCATATTTTTTTCTTTGTATATTCTGATACTGCCACATTAAACATATGTATTCTTTGATTTATGCACACAGTCCCCAATAGTATACATACATACACCAACATGTGTGAATTACACACTAATCAATGGGTCTTAGCATAGTGAATCAGGTCTTCACTCTGCCTAGCTGCAGTGGATGGTTGCCATGGAAATGATGCATAAGATAGACTTTCCAGAAAATGTATTAATGTGTCTTCACTGGAGAAATTCATGGTTTATCAAAAATAAGGACATTTTAATAACAAAGCAATGCAAAAATACTAGGAATAAAATATGTTTGCTTGTATAAAAAAGTTCTTTTTTTTTTACTCTGAATATCATTATTTTCTAACTCTACAATCAGTGAATATGCAACTATGTTACAAAAATGGATATGAGATTTTATTGTTAATTATAATATACAAAGACTTAATTTCTGCTTCATTAAATTCTCAGAGGATCTAGACTGATTTCCATAGTTCTCTGCCTAGGTTTTTATTTCCATAATGCTTTTGCCTTGAATATTCTCTACTAGAATATGCCAATTCAAAATGATGTGGTTTTCTTAACCATGTCACTCGGAAAAGATATTAAAGCAGTTCTTAACTTTTGCATTGGTCCCTTTTTTCATGATGTATATTTTATGGTATGCATATAAAAATATAGAATAATTGCATAAACATTTAGAGATGAAAATATTTTTGAAGTATAAAATTCATCTCATGAGTTCATCAAGCATATATGAATGTTATGAATATTTTTGTATTTATATTCTTTTTACTCTTTTACATAATTAATGTTTTACTTTCTGCTAAATAATTTATAGAATTATAGAATGTTGGGGGAACACATTTCTATTTTATACTGTGTTCTGTCTCTATAGCATCTTAATCCAGTTAGTGAATATTTATCTTACAATAATGATTAGAGTTCATTAGTTACTAAAAAGTATTTTTATTAGTGAAATCTTATTACATCTGATTATGCTTTTCTCAATTAGATAAAATATTTATTGATAGTCCTTATCGATTATTGACTGCTTAACCTTTGTATAGCTTTACGCCAAATAAATACCCTTGAGTAACAGGTAAATGAAGGTACTTCAGGTTATAAATATTTGCTACAAAAATGTCCTGTAGCTTCATTGTTGTTTCAAGAGAATCTATAAATTTCAGTTCCCTGTGATACAAACTTGGTTTTAGTCTCTGATAACTATCCTGTTTTGGCAGAACCTTATTATTGCACAGTCCTTCATGTGCTCAACTGACATAATCTATTAGGAAGTAGCTGACTGTGGGACCCAGTGTTAAAGTTCATGGTCTTTTAGTCAGATAAATTTTGTGTAAAACACATAAGCATGGTCTGGTACTCTTGGGGACAGAACTGTCAACATGTCCCTGGTAGTACTTCTACGTAAGGATTATTTTAGAGTATTCACTTAAAAGTATAAAACACATACATGGCATGTTTCTCAAGCACAGTTTTCTTCAGATCTTAATACGATAATTAAAAATAGGCTGCAGGTATAATTTTAAATAAAGATTCCTGGGTTCTTTTCTTAGTATTTTTTATTTAGTAAGTGTAAGACTTGGGAATGTGAAGTTTAACAGCTGCAGTCCTTCATATCCACTTTGGAATTTTCATGAAAGTAGTGTACTGACATCTCATTACATGAAGTACGCCTCTAAAAATTTGAAATAACTTATGGAGCATGCTATTATAAACTATTTTGGGACAATGATGTTCAGGGCAAGAATATAAAAGGTACTTCATGCCTTGCATGTCATGCGGAGGGCAGGAGGAGGAGGGGGGAGGAGGAGGAGGAGGAAGAAGAAGGAGAAGAAGAAGGAGCAGCAGCAGCAGTAGCAGCAGCAGCTGCTGCTGCTTCCGAAAAGAAAAAAAAAAGAATGTAAAAGGTACAGATAGCCGTCTGGCTGTCTAATAGGAGGGAGTGGAATAATTCTGTCAAACTACTATAATCTACCTTAATCATAGAAGCCTATTTTTTTTCTCTTTAAAAAAGGTTTTCTTAAAAAAAAAAGAAGAAAAGGTTTCACAGGATCTTATAATAAGTCAAATGATTGTCACAAATGCTTGAGGACCTAAAATTACCTAGCTGGTAGCCAGCCAACCTCATACTCTGCTTTTTCTTTATAAATCCAGAGTACAGAGTACAGCGCTGGGGGAAAATCCCATTATTCTTGGTATAAACTATAGGCTTGAGAAAAGTGGGGTTAGTGCACTTTTTAAAGAAATGGGATTGAGGAGCGGACAGGAGTGGAAGAATGGTGAAAGTTTCTTGGAAAACTAGTACATGTGAAAATTAAAATTGCTATATTTTCTTAAAATGAGCATGGAAATGCAACCAGTCACAGAACAGAGCCAATGAGAGAATTGAAAATCTGAGAAGAGTTTAAATTGGGGGCTACGGACTACAGAGAGAACAGAGAGTACAAAGCTTGGCTTGTGAGGAGTTGACTTGGATTCAACCCTTCACTATATATGGCTCCCTGAACACCACCAGAAGTGATCCCTGAGCATAGATCCAGAAGTGAGCTCTGAGCACAGCCAAGTGTGGCCCCTAAAAACAAAATTAAAAATAAAATTAGAGTTGTTTCAAAGGTTTGGAGAGAATGATGGCTACCCTAGAGTATCCCTGGGCTATCCCCATGGGAGAAGCAACTGACTTCAGTACTGAAAGGGCAAAGGGTGAGCAGGTGCAGCGTGAAGAGCCCTTTAGAGAGAGTTTCATCAAAGGTCACGGTTTTTGTCAGCCCAAGGTCGCAGTGACAGACTTCACAGATCTGTGGAGGGAAGAGATTAAGGGAATAAATCATTGTCCTGCTACCTTGCAGTCTCTTGTGGAAGCCACTTTTGATCACATTCAGCTTAAAATAGCTAGAGGCACGGAATTCTTGACAAAATATACAGATTAATATACAATTTTCTAGGACCGGAAGGAGAGAAGGAAAGATTGTGAATGGAGTCAGGGAGAAGGAATTGGAAGAAAAGAATTTTCTATTCAGGTTTGAAAGCATATTTTTGAATCTAGCCCTCAGGCTCTGTATGAAAACTCAGAAACTCAGAATTCTGAGACACAGTCTTTTTAATGATCACATAATAAAAAGTTAGACATAACACATCATGCAGGAGATAAAAGTAATTTGTATATATGTGATTTATATGTCATTTATATGTGTAATATATTTTATAAGCCTACATAAATAAATATAAAATATATTATACTTAGTATATATATATTCACTTTTTTATTTGGATATTTGATCCATATTCATAAAGTTTAAAGTACATAATTTTCTCCCCAAAACATAGAGAAAAGTGTATAATACCTAGTTGTTCAGTTTTGTCCTTACTCAAATGCACTTGAATATTCAACACAGAGGTGGAACAGAACATTGTAATCACCCTGGCCATACACAGCATGTGACACTTAAATGATGTTTATCAAATAAATATTTAATATTCATTTGTTATTTCTCCTTTAACTGACTTTCAGATCATTCTTCAATTTGTTACTATTATAAAATTGCTGAAGTAAGCATTCTTGTGTACAGGGGTAAATTTCTCCAAGGTAGTATTTTCATTGACAATAAAATTCCTATATGATAGGTTAAGGACATTTACATTTTTTTAGATTTTGAATAAAAAGCTTAGCCTATCTTTTTAAAAAATTGCTTGTACTTTTTGTCAAAAAAACCCTTATTATTAAATTGCAAGACTTACTTCTGTTTCCCTATAAGAGTTTTATAAGATTAGTTTTTACAATGTAGACCTCTGATTCATTTTGAATTATATTAGATGTGGTATGAGGCAAGGGTTCAAACTGTCTTTAGCATTGCTATACAATTATCCTTGCACCATTTGTGAAGACTGTTCTTTTCTGGTTAAACAGTCTTGACATATTTTTGAAGAAAATAAAATAAAATACAATTTTACTGGATTTTGAAACAAAATTTACTAGTAATGTATGTTAGCATGTGCTCACAAGCAGTAATAACAGTACCAGTTTCCAGATTTCACAATCTTACAAATTTGATAAATATGAATTGTTGTCCAAATATGGTTTAAGTTGATATTTCCTACATCAAGAAGAGTACCTGTTTATGTTTGTTCATTACTTATATTTTCTTCTTGTGAAATTTATTCTTCATATCTAACTCATTTGAGCTGTGTATTTTACTAATTTTAAAACATTTTTATTAATGAGATAGTAATCGTGTAGAATCAGTGCTTTTTAATCTTATCAATTTTATCTTGTGAACTTCTTTCTTTGTTCCTTTTTTAATGGAAGTTTGAGATTTGAATATTGTGTAATGTATAATAATCTCTTAAAGTGGTTTGGAGTTTTTATCTTATTTATAAAAGGATGGGTGGGGGAGAAGACAGATGGAATAGAGAAGGGAATCACTAAGAAAATGATGGCTGGAGGAACCAGTTGGGATGGGAGATGCATGCTGAAAGTAAATAATGGACCAAACATGATGACCGCTCAGTGTCTGTTGCAAGCCATAATGCCCAAAAGGATAGAGACAGTATGGGGAATATTGTCTTCCGTGGAGGCAGGGGGAGGGTGGGAAAGGGGGGGTATACCCGGGATATTGGTGGTGGGGAATGTGCAGTGGTGGAGGGATGGGTGTTTGATTATTGTGAGACTGTAACCCAAACATGAAAGCTTGTAACTATCACACGGTGATTCAATAGAATTAAAAAAATAAATAAAATAAAAAAGGATGGGTGTTGAGACACTATGAGTGAAACCTAATCATGAATAGCTTTGCAAGGGTCTATTTCACAGTGATTCAATAAAAAACCTATTAAAAAAGTCCTTTCATGTTCAAATATTTTATTAATATTCCTTCTTTTCCTCATCTTCTTTTATTTCATATTTCTAACTCATAGTTTATATTTCATCCATGAGTTATTTCATATTTCCATTTGCTGATCAATTTGAGTTTTTCATCTCTTCTTTTACTGTTGATTTCTATAGCTATTCTATAGTAATTCTAGCACCAGGATTATTTCAAATGATTTTTCAATTTCTTTGGAGACTTAATTTATAAGCATTTCAAGAAGTAACCAATAATGTTAAATGTATTACTAAAAACTCCTGTACCTGTCTGGTTTATTATTTGTTGAAATTTTTGTCTGAAAAGCTTATTATTGTCTATTTCCTTCTTAAAAGTCTCTAGTCTCTTAGTTTTTTCTTGAAGAACTTTGTTATTAGATATGCCTATTAGTACAGTTTTCTGAGTACTATTATTTTACTATTATGGTATACCTCATCATATCTAGAAATCTTTGTTTAACCTCAAGATCTTTTTATTATGCTCTAACTAACTTTATTTTAGTTAGATTTGCATATCTGTATCATTAGCTCCCTTTCCAGTTTTCTGCATCTTTTTTTTAATCTTTTTTTTCTTTTATTCCTTTTCTTTTCTTTTTTTTTAATTTCCTTTCTCCTTTCTTTTCTTTTTCTGCATCTTCAAGTTTCAGGATGTTCATTTATAAATATGTGACTTTGTTTTTTCAATCCAATCTGGTAATTTGGTCTTTTTTTCTTATGAGTTCTCTGATTACTTATTTACTTTGGTAATTCATTTTGGGGATATATGTCTTCAATTTTATTTTGTGCAATTTATATACTCTGCTTTTTATGTTTTTTATTCTGCTACTCTTATTTTCCTTCTACTGGAAGGAAACTTTAATTATATGATTTCCTTTGAAATTATAAATTTGACACTTGACTAATGAAAATCAGGCTTAAAAGTAACAACCCCTTTTATTAAATAGCATAGCAATTTTACAATTATGTATAATCACTATTTTATTAAGGTATTCTATAAATCAAATAAAATATGGATTCATATTTAAATGCAAAATTATAGATCTATAAAAGTATTCAAGAAAACAATCTTGATTTTTTTGTTGTATGCATCCATAAAACCATCACCTAAAAAGATAATGACCCCAACAGTGACCTTCCCAAAAGTTTTTCTATATCTCATTGTAAATACCCCTTTTGTCCAAGACATTAAAAAAAAAATTTTTTTTAAAGTAACAAGATTAACAATAACTGTTACTGGGAGGGTTTTCTGGGTAAAATGTTCCAACACCACACCCTTCACCAGAGTGCCCGCTTCCCTACCCGACCATGTTCCCCATTCTCTCTTCTCATCCTTCCTGACCCTCAGACCCAGGTTTATAGATCAATTTTCAGTTTCTGTTGTCTTTGGGAGTTTGTCGTTCCTTACAATGTCTTTTATATCCCACATATTAGAGAGATTCATTTTGTGTCTGTCCCTCTCCTTCTGGCTAATTTTACTTAGCATGATATTTTCAGTTTCCACCCATGAGGCAGCAATATGGCATGCATGATTTTTGTCTTTTATATCACTGTATCACTGTCATCCCATTGCTCATTGATTTGCTCAAGCGGGCACCAGTAATGTCTCCATTATGAGACCTTAATGTCTCATAAACTTGTTGCTTTTTTTGGCGTATCAAATATGCCACGGGGAGCTTACCAGGCTCTGCTACCCCGCACGGTCTCTTATATAACCAAGTATTATTCCATTGTGTAATATATATGCCATAGTATCCTTATCCAGTCATTAGTTCTTGGGCACTTATTTCCAGATACGGGCTATTGTAAATAGTACTATAAAGAAAATAGGAACACAGATAACTTTCCTGAAAAGTGTTTGGGTCCTTGGGTTAGATACCAAGGGGTGGAATAGTTGAGTTATATAGAAGCTTAATTCTTATTTTGTTTTTCAGAAGTATCTATATTGTTTTCCAAAGGATAGAACTGGTCAACATTGCCAGAGGCAGTTCTTTTTTGCCCATGTGCCCACCCACATTGTTTGCTTTGCTCTTTGTGATGTGTGCCAGTCTCACTGGTGCCACTAAAATTGAATTATTAAATATATTTCTAGATTCACTGTCATGAAGTGTTCTGCCTATGTTTTCCTCAATAATAATCTATGGATTTAGGTATGAAATCAAGGCCTTGAATCCATTTTGAGTTTACATTTCTGCATGGTATGAGAAAAGAATCTGGGTTTATCTTTTAAAATATGACTAACCATTTTCACTAACCGCTTGCTAAACAGGCTTATCTTGCACCACCTAATATTTCTTATGCTTCTGTTGAAGATTAGCTGTCTATATCCCCCAGGATTTCTCACTGAGCACTCAATTCTATTCCATTCATCTGAGAGTTTATCTTTATTCCAGTACCATATTGTCATGATTACTGTGGAGTTATAGTATAATTTAAAGTGAGGGGATGTGATGGCTCCAATCTTTTCTCCTAGAATTGCTTTGTCTATTTTGGGGGAAGGAAACTACTTCATATAAATTTCATCCACATTTGGTCCATGTCTTATGAACATGTTGGGAGCCAGAGTGATAATACAGTGGGTAGGACCTTTGCCTTGCGTGTGACTCATTTGCATTAGAGCCCCAGCATCCCTGAGCCCAACCAGAAGTGATTCCTGAGTGTAGAGCCAGCAGTAAACCCTAAACACTTCCTGGATGTGGTCCCAATACAAAATGGAACAATAAAAGTCATGGATATTTTTATAGGGACTGCATGGAATCTTTGATAATTTTTGACAATTTTTTAATTTTCAAATAAAATTTGGAAATATTTGATAATATTGATACTTCTTATTTATAAACAGAGGATGTGTTTCCATTTCCTGATGTCTTCTTTTATTTCTCAGTAGTGATTTATAGTTCTTTTTATATGTTTTATTACCTCCTTTATTAAGATTATTCTCAGGTACTTGATTTTTTGAGGAACAATTTTGAATGGAATTATTTAATAATTTCTGTCTCATCTCGTTGCTTGCATATAGAAATGCTGGATTTCTGCATATTGATTTTGTAGCCTACTACTTTAGTACATATAAGTTTATTGTTTCTAGAGCTTTTGGGGCTAGAGTCTTTAGGGTTTCTGCAAATAGTGATAGTTTAATTTCTTTTTCAATCTGGATGCCCTTAATAGCTCTATCTTGCCTAATTGACATGGGAAGTAATTTCAATACAAAATTGATTAATAGAGGTGAGGGTTGACATGATTTTCATATAACTTATTTTAGGGGGAAATATTTCAGTTTTTAGTCATTGAGTATGATATATTTGCTGTGGCCTGTGGTCAATAGCTTTAACTATATGAGAAAATATTATATTCCCATTTTATAGAGATATTTTATTATAAATCTGCATTGGGTCTCATCAAATGCTTTCTCTGAATCTATTTATATGATCAGATGATTTTATTTTTTTATATTGATACGGTGTTTTACATGGATTGACTTTTCTGTTTTATTTAGCCTTGTATCCCTGGAGTAAATTCTACTTGACTATGGTGAATAATCTTTTTGATGTATTATTGACTAATTTGATTTGGTAATATTTTGTTGAGGTTATGTATCGATATTCTTCAGGTATTTGATTTTCTTTTTTAGTGGTATCACTAAAAAAGTGTTTTCTTTTGGTATCAGCCTAATAATTGCTTCATAGAAACTGGAAATTCCCACTTCAATTTACTGAAGAGTATGAAAAGGATTGGAAATAGATCTTTATAGGGATGAAAGAACTTGCTAGTAAACCCATATGAATCTAGGCTTTGGATTTGGGAGAGAATTTTGGTTACTATTTCAATTTTTTATGTTAATTTGTTTTGTTCATATGCTCTATTTTGCTTTGATTTAACCTTTTACATTTATAGGATCCAGAAATGCATATATTTTCTCTAGTTTCTTCATGGCATAAAAATAATTTATAATAATCCCTTATGATCCTTTATTTTCTGTGATATATGTGCTGATTTCAGTTAATGTGCTGAGTCAGTTAATTCATGTTTTCTCTTTTTCTATTCTTACAAAAACACAGCTCATGGTTTTGTTGATCTTCTGAATTATTTTAAGTTTGCATTTAATTAATTCATGCTTCATTTTTATTGCATCCTTCTTCTTCCTGTGTTGCATTCCCTTTGGTAGTTTTTTTCCTTTGCATTTTCAAAACAATTTTTTTCATTTTGGGTCACACCTGGCGATGCACAGGGGTTACTCCTGGCTCTGCACTCAGGAATTACCCCTGGCGGTGCTCAGGGGGGCCATATGGGATGCTGTGAATCGAACCTGGGTCAGCCTCGTGCAAGGCAAATGCCCTACCCACTGTGCTATTGCTCCAGCCCCACATTTTTGTTTTTGTATATGGAAGTCTTTTTTTTTCTTTTGGTACTAATTTCATCTGAAATTAGTTTATCCAAATACATGGAGAGAGCCAATATGCAATTAAACTTATAAATGGAGCATAATTTAAATTATGCCATATGCTATGACAAAGTTAGAGTAAATTTAAGTTTTGGTAGTAGGAAAAGGGTGATATTCTACATAAAGCCTAGGGAAGACCTCTCTGAGGACGACATGAGAATAGAACTCAGATAAAGCCTACACCATAAGACTAGAAATTTCCACATAGGAAAAAGCTCTCAAGGTGGCAAAACCTGATATATTCATGGGTCTCAAAGTCAATATAGGTAAGGTACAGCGTTGAGAGGTATTAGTTGGGTTCCATCAGGAGAGAGAAATCACACTGTAATTTGAGAAGAGCAGGTTTAGTAAAGGGAATTATCGAGTATAATGAGATTGGAGTATTAGAATAATGAGAGACTGGCTACCAGGAAGTAAAAAGACTCTAAAGGAAAAGGAATAGCAGATATAATAGAGCATTCGCTAATGTTAGGCTTCACACAGTATACCCAAATGCCCCATTCTCCCCAGGATTCAGATTCTGACAGTGCTGGAAAGAGAAAATTCATGCCTCATTAAGTGATAGAGGAGATGCTGTGTGGCTGCAGCAAGTAACTTACTGCAAATCAGCTTTTGAAACTTGTCAAATCAACCCTCAGGGGTGCTAAGGAAAGCTATTCATGGAGAAATTTCTTAGGGGAGATCATCTACTACAATGCTTTCTGAAATGGGGTTTGCCAGAGGAACGGTTGGCTGCTGGGTGCCATCAACCACTTTTAATCATAAGAGCTGGGCACAGGAAAAGCTGGGAGTGTCGCAGGACCCTGGTGTGAGAGCAAACACCCTTCTCTGCTGCAGCAGCTGTGCCCTGGGGAGGCTGTGCACTCTGCACAGACCACGGAACAACAGGGGACTGGTACTGAAGAAACTGAAGAAACTGCTCATTGTCAGAATGCCTAGCAAGGACAGCAGCACCCAAGGCCAAGTTCTGTCCTCCTGCAGTACCTCCCCTATGTCTCTAAAAGAACATCATACAAGCTGCCAACAGTAAAAGATTTTAAAGAGCACAGGTCCAGTTTTAAAGAGCAAGCCAAAAATCCTATGAGCTTAGAGCTAAGAGGCACTCGATAAATAATGGGCACGATAGGGCAAGCCAGGTAGTGAAGTTACAGTGGGATGCTCTGTTGGCCACTGCAAGAAGCTTGCCTTTTAATTCTAGGGTGATTAAAAGATCTATAGGAGGGATTTGGGCAGAGGCATGGAAGATTAAGAAGTAATGAATTGAATAGAAACTCATTCCAACAATAGATGTGGACATCTTTGGAATGATGAAAAATGGTCAAAAGTGAAGAGTCTATGGGTCTTCCCAATGAATTTGATAATGTTCAAAGAGTATTCTACCTCCCTGGAAAAGGGATAACCTCTAGCATAACATGGATGAAAACTGGGCTGATAGACTGCCAATTCATGTCTAGTTTTCTAATACTTGCTTAGTTTACTGTATATCAATAAAGCTACCACATATGTGGACAGCTCTCCCTCAACACACCCAGACAATGCTATAAATGAGAATAAAAATGAGAAAATAAGACATTGGCTTTGACAGGGAGCAAAACAAGTTCATGAAGATAAAAATTTATCTGGTCTGGACTTGTATATTTGCACTTTTTATTATCACTGACAGCAAATAATATTTTTATGCATCAAATTTGACAAATATATGCCATGAAACAAGCTTCATCAGTCATAATGTGCTAGTATGAACATTAGCACATTAATATTTTAATTATAGTCATAACCACTTGAATTGATTTCTTGAACCAACAATGAATCATAACCTTCAATTTAAAATCTATGGTTTTGGAAGTTAGAAAAACCTCTTCTAAATCAGTGGCTGTGTTTTTGCTGAAATCACACATTTTGTTTCATGTGTGGGTAGTGCCATATGCAAGTTGATAACAGGATATTAAAATTTCCAGTTTTGTATCACTTAACTCAGGAAGAAATTGTGCTTCGGGACTAAAATTTGGGTCTAAGATTTCAGCTTAGATTCCAGAAGCTATTAGTATGTAATATGTTGTTTATTGTCTTTCATTTTCACTAGACTCTATGTTCCTCAAAGCAAAGAAGTTAAGTTTAATTTCACATCCCTAAGAAAGCTAAAACAATGTGTTAGATTGAGTAATTTTGTGGTTAATGTATTTGGTATTTAAATCAAATAACAGAATTTCAGAACATTGAGAATTTTTTAAAGTTTTTAAACTTAAATAACTTCCATATTTAAAAAGTGATTTTTAGTTTATTCATAGTAAAGCCCTTAAGAATTTGTAGTTTTCTTGAATCTTTTACAAAATATCTCTGCAATTGAAATTAACATAAGCCAACAAAGTACACAAATAGCATTCCCATTATATTGAGTAAAAAGTAAGAACTGAAATTTGAGTATTGAAAGGACATCCTAACCTGAAACTTACCTATTAACTTTCTATTAACTATTACCTCTACATAGCCCTTGCAAAGAATTCTGTATAGTTTTGTGGATTGTGTTTTAAAGAATTTAGATTTGAATTACATTTTAAAAAGTATGTCCCATTTTGTGGAAACACTTAACTTCCAGGATGAGGGCTCCTCAAGTGTAAGTGATGGGAATGGTGCAAAAATCTGAGTGTTCAGGTTGAACCCTGAATTTTGTGTGGCTAGTGAACTCTAGGAATATGAGTGAACATATTCCTGGACCATGTGATCGCAAATACATCATCATAAAGGGATCATAAATGGAAATATATATACATATATTACATATATATACATACACACATATGTGTATGTATGCATATATATGTGTGTATGTATATATGTATATATAGAGATAGATAGATAGATAGATAGATAGATAGATAGATAGATAGATAGATAGATAGATAGATAGATATGTGCCTCTCAAAGAGCCCGGCAAGCTACTGATAGTATCCTGCCCGCATGGAAAAAGAGCCTAGCAAACTCCCAGTGGTTGTATTCGATATACCAAGTACAGTAACAATAACAACAGGTCTCATTCCCCTGACCCTGAAAGAGCTTCCAATCATTGGGAAAGACGAGTAAGGTGAGGCTGCTCAAATCTCAGGGCTGGGATGAATAGAAACGTTACTGGTGCTCGTTCGAGTAAATCGATGAATAGAATGACAGTGATATAGTGACAGTGATTACCTCTATTAACTTTCATCATTGTCCAACACTCACATTGCTCACCAGTACTGCCAGTTACATATAATCCTCCTCCACTGATCCAAGGCTCATGATTTTTAAAAAACTCTACAATTTTATAGGTACTATTGCCTTTTGCTGAACTACTGGCCCACTCTCCTGCCTCATTCTCAACTTTACCTGGATAATTCCTACTTATCGGGCTCTTCAATGTCTGTCCAGGGAATATATAGCAAAAGTAGAATGTGAGACCAGTGAAGAGGATATTTGAGTAAACCAGACAAGATATTTGTGGAAATGTATGAGCAAATGAAAATGCAGGAGTGTCATGTTGTATCAGCCTGGGATATTGAATTCCCAGCATGACTGCTTTCCTTCTCTCACTTGGAACAGGAGCTCCCTTGTGATACCTCCATGCCAAAGGTCGCGCTATGCCACTTACTTTGACGTTGCTGTGCTCCGCTGCCTACTCCAACCCCATTGGTCCGAGGAGGGAACTCAGTGGTCTCTGATGTACTACCTGCAAAGGTTACGTCACATGTTGGAAGAGAAGCCAGAAAAAAACCCCGATGCAGATGTTCCTCTCCTGCCCAGACCTAGGAGTAGCTCCATGGTGGCAGCAGCCCCCTCACTAGTGAACACGCACAAAACCCAAGTAAGAGAAACTTAGTTTATTGTCATTGGAACCAACTGCATTGGCATGCCAGATTCTCCTTTTCATTTGTGAATCCAGCCCTTAGGTATTCATGACCATGCTATTTGGTTGGTAGTTTACCTTGGTGTTCTTACTATTTTCTTTCCATCTTGTGCTGCTGTATCCTTGTGCTGTTCTTTAGCATTAATTTATCACTAAAGACAGTGCTACCTAAATGCCTCTTGTAAACCTTTGGTTTTCTAAATTATAGAAAATTGAACCTTCTAAATAATCACATTATTGGCTCATCTGTTAATTAATAATTTTATAAAAGTGTAATACTGATATTTTTCTGAATATGTCATATTCTCTTTTGTGTAACTTCTAATTTAGTAGTGCCTCCATGTTATCATTAGGGATATTGCTCTCTGTAAACAGTCTTACTCTTTATTACATGTTTGGAAGAAACTACTGTCTATTTGCATGATGGTATTGCCTTAAAAATAACTTTTTTATAAACAATTTCCCAAAATCAAATTGAACATGTGTTCTTCCAGTCTTTCTTATCAACACCATGTGCTGAATATATGCAGAAAAACGAAATATGCAATGTGATTCAGTTAAATAAGTTTACTGAAGAGTGAATTGGACATGTGTAAAAGTGGAATATTCTGAAAATAGTCAGGAATATCAACATGGAAAAGAACTTTACTCTTCTTTAATAATATATGATTCATACAAAGTAGATACCTGCTCTAACAAACCATTAAATGGGAAACACTTTTTAAGTTAAAATGAAGCAAAAGATCTATCTACTTTCTATTTTCATTGCTTTCTTTAATGTTTCAGACTCTTATACTATTACTGTGGAAAATCCCAAAGAAATTATAATTAATATGAAATAGATACTTTCATATTAGAATTTAGGTTCTGAATATTTTATACACCAGTGAGCTGCTTCATAGATATTAAAGCATTGTGCATTTCCCTACTAAATATAATAATCAAAATGTTAAAAGTGTTTAAATATGAAACTTTACATCTTTAATCATTATATCTAACTTTGTCTGTTAAGGATCTCACCATGAAGTGTAACGAAGAGGAAAAGTCTCTCAGCCCTGAAGCCTTTTCTAAGGTTTCATTAACAAACCTACGTAGGTCTGCAGTTCCAGATCTTTCTTCAGATCTTGGCATGAACATTTTTAAGAAGGTGAGTAGAGCTACTTATGATTAGAGAGTTTGGACATTAAAAAAATCATGTGCTTAAGATAATGCTGTACTATGGTGTGGTCTGGGAAGAGGAAGGGATGTCTGGGAACAGAAATTATGCCTCAGACTGATTGTAGTATGATGCTGTAAAATCTTTCAGTTGCATGGATGTGCTTTTATCTTGATAATATGTGAGGCATACTTTTAGTTGGGTGGTAATGGAGGTAGTTATGGTAGCAGAAATAGTAACTTACAATTGTATAGTTTATGTCACTTTATCACTTTCTATATATGGTTCTTATTGAATATAGTGAGATCTTAATTTTCTTCATTCACATGTAAGAAACTGAGTCATACTTCAGAGTGTTGGAATCGTCATGGAATGGATGTTTATTCTTGATATTACCTATGTTTGAAAGACATCAAACAAGCCAAGTTTTGTTAATAAAATTGTCAATAGTGGTATAAAATCACTATATTTACTACCATCACAACTTTTCCCAGTAAGTCAGAGTGGTTGCCATTCACAAACATATTCTGAGCATCCAAGAAAGAGCTAGAACCAAAATGATGGCAGATTAAAAGTATAGTCTTTAGTATGAAGAATTAAGAGCATAATGTGGAAGTCAGTTCATGTGGGTTCAAATTATAGTACTGTGATACTATTTATCAGTTTCTCCATCTATAAAGGGGAGTCATAAAATTACCTCCAAAGGTTATGAAGACTATGTATGTAAAGCTGTGCAAAATTATATATGTAAAGTATATTCAGGAGATAATGTATGCAAAGTTTTAATTTGCCTGATACTCAATAAATATAAATTGTTACTATTATCATAAAAATTAAGATAAAAGAGAGAGGAGGGGAAGAATGTAAAGGAAGGAAGGGAAGGGAAGGAAAGGGGCAAGGAAATGAAGGGAAAGGAAGGAATTTAGCTTTAGAAATTTAAAGTGTTTGCTCAAGGACAGTAGATACAAAGGCCAGGGGATTGCCCCATAGCTGGAAGCCTGCTTCATGAGCAGAGGGGAGAAGGCAGATGGAATAGAGAAGCGATCACTAAGAAAATGATGGCTGGAGGAACCAGTTGGGATGGGAGATGCATGCTGAAAGTAAATAATGGACCAAACATGATGACCTCTCAGTGACTGTTGCAAGCCATAATGCCCAAAAGTAGAGAGAGAGTATGGGGAATATTGTCTTCCATGGAGGCAGGGGAAGGGTGGGAAAGGGGGGTATACCCGGGATATTGGTGGTGGGGAATGTGCACTGGTGGAGGGATGGGTGTTTGATCATTGTGAGATTGTAACCTAAACAAGAAAGCTTGTAACTATCTCATGGTGATTCAATAAAATAAAAAAAATTAAAGTGTTTAGAAATATTGAGCCCCAAACTCAAAACTATGTCTTCTATCTAAAAACGTTATCTCCTAATAATTTGCTCTTTATTTAATCAAGTACATAGAACTAATAAAAGCATAAATAATATATATGTAATTTGTATGATAATAGGCTTTCCTATTCTCTTTTTCAAAATGATTACATCTGTAAGAATGCAGATCATATTATTAACTATAGTGTTGCTAAAAGAATTTAGTTTTGTCTATGATCATTGACAATGAAGTTATTGCTAATGGCTAGTTATTTTTAAATATGGTGTTGAGAAGAGGTTTTTCTGCGCTGCTTACACTTGAAACTTTTGGGAGGAGCTTTTCAAAACTCAAGATCCCAGTGTTTGGTTTTCTTTTTTTTAATAAAAGTTTTAAAAACATTTTACCTTTATTGATATACTATGACTTACAATACTGTTAATGAAGGTTTCATGCATATATCATCCCAATACCACATCCATCATCAGAGTACCTGCTTCCTCCACCAAGTTCCCACTAGCCTCTCCCTTTCAACTCCATCTCCAAACCACATTCAAACTCTCTCTCTCTCTCTCTCTCTCTCTCTCTCTCTCTCACACACACACACACACACACACACACACACACATACACAGCAGGAGAGACACAAAGCACAAAGAGAGAAAGAGACAGAGAGAGTGAGAGAGTTCTGTCAACCAGCTCTCTATCTCTCCAGTTCTGTTGCTGCTGAGTCTTAGATGATATTTTAGTCTGTATCTTCAAGTCCTAAATCGAGAGAGATTATTCTCTATCAATCTCTTTCCTTCTGGCTGATTTTACTCAGCATGATATACTTACTCTATTTCTATCCATGGCATGGCAAAATTCATGACTTTCTTTGAGTTTCTTTCTTTTTTAGTATAGTACTCATTCTGTATACACATCACAAATTATTAATTTATACATCTGTAGTTGAGTATTCAAGTTGTTTCCCTATCTTGGCTATTGTATTGCAATGCTTTGCATATAGATCCTTTGAATGAATGCTTTTGTGTTTGGGGATATATGCAAAGAGGTGGTATTATTGGATCACGTGGGGGTTCTGTTCTTACTTTTTTGAGAAATCTCCATATTGCTTTCCATAGAGATTGAAACAGACAACATTCTCGTCAGCAGTGTATGAGGGTTTCTTTCTTACTGCAGCCATGCTAACATTGGCTGTTTCTGGACTCTTTGTTCCTGGACTTTTGATAATGTCATGCTTACTGTATAAGATGATGTCTCAGTGTTGTTTTAATTTAATTTCACTAATCATGTAAACTCTGTCATACTTTTAGTGTCTTGCACATAGGAAGCTATCCCATGGTTAACGAAGAATGAAATAGGCTGAAAGTCTCCTCATATGTTGATTCTAGATTTTGATTAGTAAACACTGAATTTCTACTGCCTATAGTCTGCATCATAAAATAGAACTCAAATGTCTCTACATACATGTGTGTGTATATGTGTGTGTGTATATATACATATATACATATATATACTACTTAGTACATTGCCTACTAACCAGTTTTTTTCCCAAAATATATCACCTCTCAGTGAATATTGATTTAATTCATTTATGATTTTCTAGTTCAGAGATTTTTTTTCAAATTCTCAACTACAATAGCAGGGCTTAAAAATAATATTTTCAATATGCAGTGAAAAAAATCTTTACAGATACAGAAACTTCAGTGATGATTACAGGGTATCTATTTCAACAAGCTTTTCATGTACCTTTAGGCGATCATTCTCTAGAAAAGGTGCTGGATTTTGTTGTTTTTCAGAACTTACACTTTTTCTGTGCTTTGAAAAAAGTTAGTATGGAAATTTTTATCCTGGATGTAATAAAAAAATTATAGTTGAGAGTATATCTTTATTTCAGTAGTATTGTTTTTAGATACTGTTAATTTGTAGTATAGCTCAAATTTGGGAAACTATCTCCCATCTTCCTTTCTTAGGATTGCTTTGACTATTCAAGTTTTATGACTTTGTACAGGTTTTGGTAAAGTTTATTACATATCTTTGAAGAATGTCAGTGAAATTTTAATGGGAATGGCTTTGAATATTTAGAATACCTTAAGTAGGAAGGTCTGTTTTAAAACCCATGACCAGGGAATACCTTCTCATTTCCTGGTATTCTCTTCTATTTTTTTTAGCAGTAATTTATAGTTTTCACTGTATAGGTGTTTCCCATCCTTTGTTGATTCCTAGTTAATTTTTTTTACCAAGTGCTCAGATTTTAATCCCAAACCAATTAAATCAGAATTGCTGAAGGTTAGACCAGACATTATTAACATTCTTTTAAAATGATCAATCAATTCCAAACTCTTCATGATGCAAAATTTCAACTTGTTTGTTTGGAATAATGATTTTCTACCAATGCATGCTCAATACTTTTTAGATTCTCCTCATCAACTACGATCCACATTGTGTGGTTGCAATTATTAATCTCAGTCTTTGAACAGATAACAGACTGGCTGCTCCAAGCACAAATTAGGAATTCGATGCTCTCAGTCAGTGTTTCTTGAGGTTTCACATGCATCAGAATCACCCACAGAACTTCTGGAACTCATCCTTTGACTTTCTGATCTACTATGTCAGTGCTTGAACCTGAGAATTTGCATTTTTAACATTTTGCCAGGTGATACTGATGCTCATGTTTCATAGACTACACAGTGCGGATGACTGCTGTAACCCCACCCAACAGAAAGATGCATGGAATACATTACATTTGCTTAGTTTCTTTAAGTTTTTGTTAACGCTGAGCAGAAATTTTTCTTGTCTGTATTTGATGATATTTAGTGACTTCCTGGGGTCCCTCTTCCTCAAACATTTCTTATATTTTACTTCAGGTCATGGAGCCAATCAGGACATAAACTCTATGCCCTTCTCTGCCCTGCTGCCTAACTCTTTATATCTGCTTCCTGTAGTTTAAGAGCCGTAAAGAAGACCGAGAGAGGAAAGGTTCCATCCCATTCCACCACACGGGAAAGAGGCGGCCTCGGAGAATGGGTGTGCCCTTCCTGCTACATGAAGACCACCTGGATGTATCCCCTACCCGCAGCACATTCTCCTTTGGGAGTTTCTCTGGACTTGGAGAAGACAGGAGAAGCATTGAAAAAGGAGGCTGGCAAACCACCATCTTAGGTAACCACAGGGACCTGGAGTGGCCAATTTAGAGAGCTTAACCTAGGGCTCTTGCGCACATGGTGGTCTTTCTTGACTAATTTTCTCAATATGTTTGGTCCCTAGGACAGACTCCTCAGTACCAAAAGTATTCAGTGTCTTCACAATCAAAGACATGCCCCCTCCAAATAGAATTAATTATCCAAGAGGGCTATGGTCTTATTTATTAGATCTCTCTAGATAGGGATTTATGGCCATAAATGGGTCTATGTACTGACTTTTATTGTGAATTTAAAGACAGATTTGATTTAACTGTCATATTTTTAAAGGAAGACATAAAGAAAAGAAATAGACTGTTTTTTTTTCCCTTTCTGGATATCATGTCGAGAAGGGCAGTTTAAAATCAAGAGTTGACAGCTAGCTGGGACCTGACAGATGGTTTCTGGCATTTGGCTTAGATTGGGGCTGACCTTACCAGGGGGAGCTTCATCAATCATCTTGACCCCAAATATTCCCAAGGCAAATGCAGTTCCTATTTTTCTGTGCTGCCTGCTCTTCTTAATGTCTCTTCACCCACACTGCTGCCCTTTAGAAAGACAGAAACTCTACTCAATCTTTTAGATTGTAAAGCCCTCTGCATGCTTTTGTCCCTCTCAGGGAAATTTACCCGGCGAGGCAGTTCGGATGCAGCCACTGAAATGGAGAGTCTCAGTGCCAGGCACTCTCACTCCCACCACACCCTGATGAGCGACCTTCCCGACCATTCCAATAGCCATGGAGAAAACACCGTCAAGGAAGGTGGGTCGGAGGATGTGCCTACAGGCGGGACTTCAGGTTCCTTTTCCTGTTTTCCTGTTTTCACTCCAGGCACCCTTTTCATTGTAATTTGGCAGCTTCTGCCTTTTGGAAACTTGTGTTCTTGTTGGTGGAGTTGCTAACACAATTGCCAGCCACTGGTAGAAGTTCCTAGTTGCAAGAGCTGTTTGACAGTCCACAATGAGCACGGTGGCTCTGGAAAGCAGGGCCAGGACAGCCACGCTTGCTCTCAACAGGTCATAGAGCCACAGTGCCAGAAGAGCCCTGGAAGATTTCTAGATCAGGGCTCTGTTCCACTCTACAGGTGGCTGTCCACCTTCCCACCTTCCTCAGGAGGAAGGCCTCTGCTCTCCAAGGCCCTACATCCCTTTTCGAGACAACTCCTTTTTCAGACACATGTCTTTTGTGTTTTATCTGGAGCAAACTCACCTCTGAGTAGACTTCAAGACAGCTTGTGATTCTGTACTTTTAGCTGACAAGCATATATTTATTCCGTACAGTACTTCATGGATTTGCTGGTATCTGTTATCACCACAAATGTATGTTCCATTACTCTTTAGCAGAAGAGACAGAAATCTTTGCTTTTTAATCTTTTTTAATTTTGCCAGGATTTTTTGGGGGAGGTAGGTGCTGATTTGAAAACATATCCAGTGAACTAAGGCTTGGGTGGGCGGGGTTCTACTCTCCATTATGGGGCTATTCCCAGCACATAGCTTGGGTCACATGAAAAGCATGATCCTTTTAAGCTAGTCCCCTGGATCCTCCAAGATTTTATTTTTGTTTAATTAGTAGATAAAAATAAATTTGTGAGAAAACCTCCCTAACAGTGCTTTAGGGGCTATTGAACCGCTTCTGGAGATAGTCCTCCAACTGGGCTTGATGTTTTATTCAAAGCTCCATCCTAGAGTATTATACTGTTTAGAATGGTGCGGTGCTGGGGGCTACTAAAGTTACAGCTGGTGTGTGGAGGGTAGCAGGTGTATATGTGTGTGTGTGTGTGTGTGTGTGTGTGTGTGTGTGTGTGTATTTCCAAGTGTTGGATCCAGAACCTTACACACAGTCCCTTGAAATATCTCCCCAGTCAATGAAAATATTGTATTAGCACTTGTAGGTAAATTCATTTACTATGTTTGTTTATATAACTGGGTCTGTTGTCTAACAGTGTGTAAAATACACCTATTAAATTAAATTAAAGCCTGAGGAAGGCTTTAATTTAATTGAATTTTTATTTTAATTTTAACTTCTTTAAAGAAAGAAATTAAAGTTTGAAAGAAGGTAGTTCAAACTCATCTTTCTATAATCTTCATTGTCAGATATTACATGACATTAACACCTGCAGCAATCTTGTGGAAGTGAAAATAGCTTTGAGACTGTATATAAAATAACTTCAGAAGCTACAGAGTGACTAGAGTCATGATTAACATAGCACAGTAACTGTGGAGCATGGTATCACCGGTTCATATGGCAAAGACTAAGGTGTTGCTTTTCTTTCACTAGTGCGATCCCAGATCTCAACTATCACAGTTGCAACCTTCAATACCACACTGGCATCATTCAACGTAGGCTATGCAGATTTTTTCAGTGAGCATATGAGGAAGCTCTGCAACCAGGTGCCTATCCCAGAGATGCCACACGAACCACTGGCATGTGCAAACCTGCCTCGAAGTCTCACAGACTCCTGCATAAACTACAGTTACTTGGAGGACACAGAACATATTGATGGGACCAATAACTTTGTCCACAAGAATGGAATGCTTGATCTATCTGTAAGGAACAAGAACTTTTCTTACCAAAACTTTAAAGATATGGACCTTTTACAGGGTTGGATGAAATGGTCACATAGATTGTTGTCAGAAATATTGGACATTAAATGGAGAATCAACCTATAAGAAAACTCATTGTCAATCATCATAAATTCACCTAAATTATTTTCAAGTATTATATTAGATTTTATTTTATCTCAGAATATTTTATATCCTAAATTATTAGTGAATCCTGAATATATATGTGTTGTGTGTGTGTACACATAAGTATGTGTGCTAATCCTTTTTCTTCTGGAATGAGGATAAAGATCTTTGTATTTGTATTCTTTATTTTATATCACACAGCTATAAATAAACTTCCTTTATTCTGGGAAAAATGAGCAGACCCCATTAAGAGATTTAAATTTGTATTCTTATGAGTTTCTATTTTGATTATAGTTATTAGAAATGAAAGGGTTGTGCTATTTTGCAGTTATATTTTATAATATTTTCTATTTCACACAGAGAACCTGACCCAGCAAATAATTTAAAATATTAACATAAATGTTAGAATATGGTTTGAACACACAAATATTTTGCATTTAAAATTGAAGTATAATGACACAATTGTGAATGCACACATTGTCTCTATTATATGCATAAGGAAGTCATAATTCTTTACCAACTTAAAGGAAAGTAAAAGGAAAGCGATTAAAACACTGATTTGGTTTTTTGTTTTTGTTTCTGTTTTGAGGCTACAGTTACTGTGATGCTCAGGGATTACTCCTGGCTTTGTGCTAGGCGTCACTCTTGGTGGGTTTAGGGGACTACCTGGGGTACTGGAGATTATACACCGGTCAGCTGTGTGCAGAGCAAGTGCCCCACCCACTTAACTATCTCTCTGGCTCCCACAAATCAATTTTAAAAATTACTTGGGCAAACTGAAAATTTCCTTTGGTAAAACCAACTCACTTATTCTGCAATTAACATGCTTTGTTTTGATATCCCCATGATTTGTCTATATAATGGGAAGCTTTAGACTATGTACTTAAGAACACACACATATTACTGTATCACTATATCACTGTCATGCCATTGTTCATCAATTTACTCGAGCAGGCACTAGTAATATCTCCATTCATCTCAGCCCTGAGATTTTAACAGCCTCTCCTTACTCATCTTTCCCGATGATTGGAGGCTCTTTTCAGGGTCAGAGGAATGGGACTGTTATTGTTACTATACCGAATACGCCACTGGGAGCTTGCCAGGCTCTTCCATACCTAGTCTATACATCTTACTAAATAGTCTAGAGATCTTTCTGGTCAAGAAAAAAAGAGAAGGGGCTGGAGTGATAGCACAGTGGGTAGGCCGTTTGCCTTGCACGCGGCAGACCTGGATTCGATTCCCAGAATCCCATATGGTCCCCTAAGCACCGCCAGGGGTAATTCCTGAGTGCAGAGCCAGGAATAACCCCTGTGCATCGCCGGGTATGACCCAAAAAGGAAAAAAAAAAGAAAAGAAAAGAAAAAGAAAGACTTAAGACGCTCTATTTTCAGGATATCAGATACTAGATATTTCGACCTCAAACACTGACATTATAAATGTCATTATAAAGATCAATAAAACATATATATTTTAATTATCACATTGTATTTATTTTATGTTAGGTACATAGAAAGGCCCCAATGTAATCTGGGAACATCTGAAAATTATCTAAATTATCTATGCATAAGTATAAAAAAGCATGATGATATTGATTTATCAGAGTAACCCAATTTATTGGGGTAGCAGGATTTTTGGTTACTTAGTCTCCCTTTGTATTTTTCTTGCTTTATCTGATCTTATCTTTGTGTTCCCTCAGGTGGTGCTGAAAGCTGTTTACCTTGTCCTTAACCATGACATCAGCTCTCGTATCTGTGATGTGGCACTGAACATTGTTGAGTGTTTGCTTCAACTTGGTGTGGTACCCTGTGTAGAAAAGAACAGAAAAAAGAGTGAAAATAAGGAAAATGAAACTATGGAAAAAAGACCAAGTGAGGGGACTTTCCAATTCAAAGCCGTGTCTGGAAGTTCCCCCTGTGGATTTGGGGTCCCTTCTGTTAGTGGAGCTGGAGACGGAGGAGGAGAAGAAGGAGGAGGTGGTGATGGAGGAGGTGGAGGAGGTGATGGAGGAGGAGGTGGAGGAGGTGGCGGTGGCCCTTATGAGAAGAATGATAAGAACCAGGAGAAGGTATGGCTCAGCCACCTCTTGTGTATGCACGGAATGCTGCCCCTGATGTCTTTATCATGCTTGCTTGCCATCACTGGGTTGACTCTGAACAGTAAATAGTCACTCAAGTAAGAGAGCAATGAGTTGAGAAGTTTCTTAGGTTCTCAGCAGACATTAGTAAGAATACTTTAGACTATATTCTAAATTGAAAAACTATCCTTCCCCTCCCCTTATCCCCCACCCAAACACCTCAGTTATACTACACAGTCATAAATCTCAACCATCATCAGGAATCACCATTTTTATTGTCAGTTTGCTTGCTTTTGGGGGACACACCTGGTGATGCTCAGGGGTTACTCCTGGCAGTGCTTAGAGGACCATATGGGATGCTGGGGTCAATCCCTGGTCAGCCATGTATGTGCAAGTCAAGCGCCTTACCCGCTGTACTATAGGGCCAGCCTCAGGGGTCACCTCTTTGTAAAGACTCAGTGTCTGACCTCATGAGCAGTGTTTTGGACTTATTGGTCTACCATATCAAAATATGACAAAACTGATAGTTGAAACAGCAAAACATTTATTTCTCACAGTTAAGAACTAGGAAGAGGGGGGTAGAGTGGGGTCTTTAGTATCACAGAGCCATATTCTTCTCTAGGGCTTCTGGTCCCTATCTTTTCACCAGGTGTCCATCTGATCTGTTTTATCATTGTGGAGGGAAGGGAATGTGGGGAGGAGGGAAGAAGAGGAGATACAGAATGATTGAAGGACACAGAGAGACAGGGTGGAGGGAAAAAGGAAGGGTGATAGGAAGATAAGGAGGTAAGAGAGACAAGAGGAAAACTGAAGAAAACTCTCCAGTATCAAGGTTCTACCCTCATGACATCATCTCACCCTAATTACTTCCTGAAGGTCACATTAACCCTGGGATTAGTACTTTGAATGGTGAATTTGGGGAGACATACATATTTGTGAGAAACAAGCAAATTGCCTTTTCTCAAGATTTCTCAAGCTCTTTTTTCTTGATCTAATGAATGAATTTTGAGCAGCTAACTTCAATCACAGTTGAGAAAAACGTCACATATTTTGCTTTTTTAAAACTTCTTTCTCGCTGGTTTATTGTTGTTGATTTGAAAGACTAGTGTTTGAACTAGTTTTAAGTTGCGGTTTTAGGTAGAAATGCTATTATGAAATTGAAATTTCTAACAAGTGAAAATCTACACCTCAGGTTAAGCATATACATGTCTAAGATTTTACTGTGTAGATTTCTACCATGTGCATATTACCTAAATTATGAGTTATTTCTTTTTTCTTAAATTAGATTTCTATATCTGAATGTGATATGGTATCCTTTCTTTCATAATTTCTCTCTCTGCAGTATGTCTAATATTTATTTATTTTTATCTCATTGCTTCTTACCAGTTCTTTTGGTATCTGATTCAAATATTTTTGCCTCAGTATACTTGGGTTCCTAAAACTTTTCTTTAGAATTTTTCTTCTTCTGCCTTAATAACAAGTCTCACAATGAAGATGTTACTGGTGCCCGGCTTGAGCAAATCAATGAACAACAGGACAATAGTGCTACCGTGCTACCTTAATATCACACACATTTTCTCTTCATTTTATTTATTGAAACAAATGCATTCTTCATTTAAGAAAGTCCCTGTCTTTTTTGTTAATGTTTTTGTTTGGGGGCCACAGACTAAAATGCTCGGGGCTACTCTCAGCTCTATGCTTGGGTGTCACTCCTGATTGTACTAGGGGAACAATGGTGTAAGGACCATGGTATTGGCTAACATGAGAGACAATGTTATATCCTCTGTGCTTTCTCCCTTTCCCTCTCCCTCTCTCTCTCTCTCTCTCTGTCTCTCTGTCTCTTTCTCTGTCTCTCTCTGTCTCTCTCTTTCTCTCTCTCTCCCCCCCCCTTCTTCTTTCATTTCCATAGGGAGTTCCCCAATGATTCCCAGAAGCTAGAAGCCACTTCTGGGGATATTGAAGCATGGCAGTTTAGGACTCGGGGCTTGTATGATGCAGTGGGCCTTCTTTAGGCCATACCCACATACCCAGAAGTGTTTGAAGGCCATGTGGCACGAGGATCAAACTTGGACTTGTACATACGAGGAATGTACTCTACCCTTTGGACTTTTGAACTCCCTCCTTGACCCTGATCTTTCCACTTCTAATAGAAGCTTCTTCTTGTTTATTTTCAGTTTTTATAGGGCAGGGGTTACAGAAGGGAAGGGGAGGGTGAGGGGTTAGACCACATGGTACCAGGCAGTCATCAATGGCTATTCCTGATTAAGTGCTCAGGAATTATCCCTGGAGGTACTCAAAGACCATATGTGGTCCTTGGGGTTCAAACCAGGGCTTCAGTATGCAAGGTCAGCCCTTTAATCCCTAAAGTCTCTCTGCTCCCTCTAATAGAAACTTCTGATACTTATTATTCTTTTACCTTCATACATACAAGGATAATCCAAGGCACTTTATATTTTACCTTAGATTTAAAAATATTTAAATTATAGTAAGGATCACAAGAGATTTTATTTTGTGTCCTAAGATTTAGGGCATTATTTCAGTGAGTGGTTATGTAGAAATTCACAAAGAAATAAGAATTGCTGTAATCAAAGTGATAAACACAGCAAAAGGTGAGTTTCTAACAAAATTTCTAGTTTTAATTTGTGCTAGCCACTAAAATTGATAGTGCTGTAATATTCACATGGAACCAAGATCATCTTGTATTTGTTTTTCTCCTCTTTTATTTTTCTTAGCAAGACATTTCCAGTCTTATTCCTGCTATAATAAAGGCAATGTTTCATCTTTTCTTCATAGATGAATAGGGTATTATACTACATATTCATTTTCCATTCACTTGTCATCGAACAGTTGGATTGTTTCTGAATGTTGGCTATTGTAAACGTTCAGAATAATGTACGTTCATCAGATAGATAACATAAAAATGGAAATGTGGGATTATATGGTAGGTCTATTTTTTTAATTTTTAAAGAAATCTCCATTCTTTTTCCCATTGGGACTAGACTATTTGATGTTCTCCGCAACCAATATATGGTTATTTTTATTCCTACATCCTCAAATGCACTTGTTCTGGTCTTTTGAATATAGTTCATTATTACAGGTATGAGGTGATATCTGGTTGTTTTATTCTACCAACCTGAACAATTTTTTGATATGGCTTTTACCATCTTTATATATCTTTTAGTAAAGTGACTATTCAGCTCGTCTCAGTTTTTGATGAAGTTATTTGGTTTTCTGTTGTTGAGTTGTATACATTTTACACACCTTTATATTAGTCAACTGTTGGATATATGGAGACCAAATGCTTTGTCTATTTAGTAAGACTTTTTTTTGTTCTAACAGTAGTTTCTTTGCTGTACATCAATTTTTTTGTTTGATGTAATTCCACTTACTTATTTTTGCCTTTGTTTTCCTTGCCAGTGATGTGGAATTCCAGAAGATACTACTAAAGCTGATATCATGGAAAATTTTGCCTATATTTTTTTGATGAATTTTAAGTTTGAGATCAACATCAAAGTCCTTAATCTGTTTTAAGTTAACTTTTGTGCATATGTGACGTCATAATTTCATTCTTTTACATGTGGGTAATTTTTTCCAGTACCATTTATTGAGAAGACTTTCCCTGACCTATTTTTATGATCTTGGCTTTTTTTTTTTATAAGATAGCACTGTAGCACTATTGTCCCGTTGTTCATCAATTTGCTCAAGTGGGCACTAGTAACATCTCTATTGTGAGACTTGTTACTGTTTCTGGCATATCGAATACGCCATGGGTAGCTTGCCAGGCTCTGCCATGCAGGCGGGATACTCTTGGTAGCTTGCAGGGCTCTCTAAGAGGCACGGAGGAATCGAGCCAGGGTTGGTTGCATGCAAGGCAAATGCCCTACCCACTGTGCTATCACTCCAGTCCCTTTATAAGATAATAGCCTATATATATTAATATTTATTTTTAGGCTCTCTATCCCATTATTCTATTGAAATAAAAGCATCTTTTTATTTCAATACCACAGTTTTGGCATTGGCATGTAATTCAAAGTTAGGACACATGATGTGTGACATCTTTTTATATTTTTGTTAGGATTGAGCTGAATGTTTTTCCTCTTCTTTGTGGTTCTATACAAATTTCTATATATTTATGTTGCTTTACTCATGAATTTTATTTGAAATTTAATAGCAATTGCATTAAGTCTGTATGTTATTTTGGGTAGAATGGTCATTTTAAGCCATACTTATTCTTTCAATTCATAAACATGAAATATTTTTCCACTTTCTTCTGTCTTCTTTTAACAACAATTTGTGGTTTTCAATGTAAAAGTCTTTTACCTCACTTGTTAAGAAGCTACTTAATTCTTTTTGTTGCTATTATAAAGATTATTTTCTTGATTTTCCTTCTATGTTGTTTGCATATAGAAATGTATCATTATTTTATATTACCTAGCCCACTACATTACTATTTTAGTTTATTATTTCAGTGTTTTTAATGGAATACTTAAGGTATTCTGTTTATATTACAATTTAATCAGAAATAGTGATTGTATTCTTCAAACTTGTGCACCTTTCATTTCTTTTTCTTGCCTTCTTGATAAATCTAGCACTTTTAGTACTATGTTGAAAAATAAAGGTGAGGTAAACATGAGCATCATTATGCCTGATTTTAGAGGAAAAATCTTCAGTTATTGCCCAGTTAGTGTGATTTTAGCTGTGAGTTTATCTTATATGACCTTCTGTATGTTGATATATGTTGTTTCTCTCTCAGTTTTATTGAGTTTGTATCAATGGATGTTGAATTTTGTCAAAAGTTTTCTTTGCATCCATTGATATAATCACATGATTTTTTTATTAAGAATTTTTTCTTTTTTATTGAATCACTGAGTTATGTACACAGTTACAAAGGTATTCATGATTGGGTTTCAATCAGACAATGTTCCAACATCATGTTCTATCACAATCATGTGATTATTATCTTTCTGTTAATTAGCATGGTGTATATATTTTAATGGATTTGCCTATGTTGAAACATACTTGCATCCTTTGGATGAATCCTACCTTGTAATGATATATGATCCTTTTAAAGTATTGTTGAATTTGATTAAGTTTTTTTCATGATATAATTGGTCTTTGCTACATTTTTATATTATGTTTTTGTGGTTTTAGTAGCAGAGTAATTTTGGCCTCATAAAAAGTATTTGGAATAATTTTTTTCCATTTTTTAGAAGAATTTGAGAATAATAGGTAATAGTTGCTATTTAAAAGTTTCATGGAATTCCCTAATAAAACAGTCTGCCTTGATTTTATTTTTTGGTGTGTGTGTAGTCTTGATACTATTTTAATTTCCTTACTTATAATTTTATTTCCTTCTGATTTTATATTGGAGGTTTTAGTATTTTAATAATTTGTTAATTACTTCTGTAAGGATTTTCAACTTATAGGCATAATGTTATTTTCAGTAACCTATTATCATCTTTTGTATTTATGTGGTATCTGTTGTAACTTCTAATTTTTCCTAATCATATTAGAAATTACTTCTTCCTAATGAGTCTAACTATGGGATAGTCTGTTCTTCTTTCCAAAGACTTATATTTTTATTTCCCTGTTCTTTCATATTTTATTTTTTTTAATTTCTGCTAGTAGTTTTAAGTTCTATTATGTGATATCTAAAATAGCTGCAAGATATCAATGTTTATGAACTTAGTTCTAAGAGATACTATTCACAGTAGTCTAAAGAAGAATATAAAACTGATTATAAGTCAAGTGCACCGTTTGTTATTTATATAGTTAAGTCCTTCCTGTTTATTATTTTCAGCGGAGTCAGAGGGTTTATATAATTTTATAATCAAGTTGTACCTCAGAACCATGGGGAAATGATTAATTCAGAAATGAAAAATCTAATTTTTATTTCTATATTCTCTAAAAACTGGTACTAAAGCTCTAGTTGTTATTTAATATCTGTCCTGCTTTCTGCCTGTAACTTGACACATCACTTTGAATATCTTATATGAGAACTTAAATCCCAGGGACAGTTGAAGGTCAAAAGAAATACTAACCTGAGTAGACATTTATGAAGAGCTGCAGATATAAGAATATTTAAGGAGCATATAATATTTTAAAATATATTAAATCAATCTTCCAGTCAACTTTTATCCAAGATAGTATTTTCAGAGGCACATGTGTCCTTGTTGAATGGCTTGTATAAGAAATTCTTGATTAAGAAATAGCAAAGCAGGAACTGAGATCCAATTCTAACTATTCACTGAGCTATTTACTCAGACTGATGCTAAGTGGACTCATCTTTGACTCACCCACTGAGATGGGTAGCACTGTAGCACTGTCGACCATTGTTTATCGGTTTGCTCGAGCAGGCACCAGTAACATCTCCATTGTGAGACTTGTTACTGTTTTTTGGCATATAGAATATGCCATAGTAGCTTGCCAGGCTCTGCCGTGCAGGTGGGATACTCTCGGTAGCTTTCTAGGCTCTCCGAGAGGGATGAAGGAATCAAACCTGGGTCAGTCGTGTGCAAGGCAAATGCTTTATCCACTGTGCTATTGCTCCAGACTGAAATGGGCAGTTTTTCTAATTTGCCAAAAGTTACCACAAAAAAGAGCAGTGCTCATATCTAGAGGAAATTGTTAGCTTTTGTTTTACTGTTATCATATTCCTTGCATAGTAACTTTCACGATCCGAAGATATAAATGTTATGATTCAGTTTGTTGAGCACAGGTGGTTAATTTGCTTTCCCATGTAATGGAGCTACAATCTGAAAGTGAAATATTTTCTTGTGCTCGCTTCGGCAGCACATATACTGAAAGTGAAATATTTTCTATTAGAATATATAAAAGTGGATAGATAGATTTGAATCTCCACTTCCAACTGTTTGAGCTGTATGTTTTAAGGAGGTAGACTTTGTCACAGAGGTAGTTATTCAGGTGATGCACTAAGGTGTCCCTTCATGAGCAACATCTGGGCAGTATAAATAAAGTGAAATGTTGCAGAGGGAAAAAATTGAACTGCCGTACTGGCACTATAGAGTCATTAGTCTATCACATAATGAGCTTTGGAGGAGGTAGGTTCTTCAGAGTCAAGGTCCCCAAGTGAATAAGAAAGGACCAGGTTTATACCCTTATCCACTTTTTGCCCCTCCTGAGTCATTAGATATAGATTTCTTCTGGAAAGAGAACATAATTGTGAATGAAGTAACTCTCTTTAGCTAAATAAACTTCCAGGAAAGAAACTCAACTGAGAGCTGTTGTCAGCAACACTTCCATACGCTCACAGAATGAGCTTTCAGTCCTTTAAGTCTTAGGACTTCAGATCATATCCATTATAAGAAGACCTGATCAACTACAAGAATCTTCAGATTAGAAAAGAAGGAGTAATTAAATACATTTAGGCTAGGAGAGAGTCTAACACATTATCATGTGTTATGGCACATGATAATGTATTGTTCCTTTCACACAGAAATGTGCTCTATGTTTATAACCTCAAAGTTTACAATATCAATCTGATCAGAGCACCACAGAAAAGCCTTCAAATTTTACATAGCAATTACTATCCGTTATTATATTTATTCTTTACAGTAACTAATAAAGTAGAAAGGGAAGCTATTCAGAACCTCAATTCAAAGAAGAGGAAACTAAAACAAAAACATTAAGTTAGTTATCTAAAACAGGTAGTTATAGAACAAAAATGAATCTGAGGTTCCCGTGCATGTGCTGGCCACAGAAAGTAGCTCAGGCTGAGGAAGGTTGAAACCCCCTAACATGGAGGTACTCATACACCTGGATCCATGTCCCCTCTGAGCAGCACCTTCCTCATGCCCTTTGGAAATAACTTAAGGAAGCTCATTGGTTCTTTGAGTCATCTTCTCCACTAATAAGGATTAAATTGATCAAAACAGTTGGATTAACTTGGCCAAATCAGTCATAAGAAAATAATTTTCATGATTGATCTCAGGAAGATTTCCTATCCAGGGTTCACTTGTGCATGAGTGTTATAATACAGCCAAAGTATAAAATTAGGGGAAAATGAGTCCACAGTGATAGTACACTGGGTAGGTGTTTACTTCACATGTGGCCAACTGGGTTCAATCGCTGACACCCTATATGGTACCCTCTCTGAGAAGACTGATCCATGAATACAGGGTGGAAGTAAGACCTGAGCACTGCAAGGTGTGACCCCAAAATAAATAAAATAAAATTAGGGGGAAAATGAAAGTGTCAGAAATTGCCATGCTGTTTCAAAATTCCAGATTTTTATTTATTCTAGAAATTTAGCAATAAATCTTTCTTAGGTGGTATTATCGGTAGGCTTTGGATAAGGGTAGCTTCTGGGGAAATCTACTTGTCTTCTTTATTTTTATTCTCACTATATCTTTTCAAGTAATTGTTATCATGATCTCTGAAGATTCTGGGAGAATAACTTTAAAATATTGAAAACTATGTTCAAATCCTTTAGCACCATAGCAGATTTAAGTAATATCTTTCTATTTAGTTGTTGTCTAGGTTTTAGATAAGTTAACTGCATGTTGAATTCTTGATACTTTTATTTGCTGAATTGCAGGTATTTGTTGTAAAACTAACATTTGGTTTGATCATAAATAGAATCTTAGTAAATAAAGCCAAAGTTAGGAAGTAAACAAATGTTTTTCTTTTTTGTTCATGGATACTAGGATGAAAGTACGCCTGTAAGCAACCATAGGCTTGCTTTAACCATGCTCATTAAAATAGTAAAGTCTTTGGGATGTGCCTATGGTTGTGGAGAAGGACACCGGGGGCTCTCCGGAGATCGTCTGAGACACCAGGTATTCCGAGAGAATGTAAGAGAATTAAAGTAGATTCCATTTCCTCTCCCTCTTCCCTTCCTCCAATAGAGGAATAAGTCCTTTGACAATGAGGGTCAGTGTTCCCTGAAAAACATAACATGTCATATGGATAATTAATGCTTTCTTGGAGTGGGAGTATTCCCACGAGTATTGCAAGACATCTAAATCCCAGGATTAGGAAAGTTTAATTGGGAGAACACTTTTTTAATACCTCCTGCCCAGGGCAGGCCGACTCCCAGTTGGTGAAAGGGTGTATAATTGGAATATGTGAATTATAGTTTGAAAGAAGTTTGCAAAGATAAATACATTTAGCAAGCTTCGAATGGTGGGTGACAAATAGCTTTTTAATTACCTGCCTGGGCACTTTAGAAGTATGTTTTATATCAAGAATGGGGTCAAAGTTTAGTGTTCTGTTTGTTTTTACTTAGATATGGAACGTGGCCCTTATTGGTATAATAAAGGACTATAAAAGTAGACAGTCATTTGCTGGCTACTTTGAAAATAAAACAATTGCCTTCAAATATTTTAGATCACATCCCTTTGAACTGTGTGAAACTTTAAACTCTGCGCTTGGGCTTGCAAAGCATAATCCTGTAATGGAACGTGATCTTATTCCATATCCTGTTATTTGCCTCTATGGATTGTTACTTTTTCCTTCTCACTTAGACAATACCCTACATCCACAAGTATGAGCCGGGTCAACTGCCTCTTATGTACCTTGAAATTGAAACTGTAAGAAAATACTCCCTTAATATGACAGTTTTGTGCAAATTTAAGTCTTGGAGACCTTTTGCCATATTCTAGCAGAGTTTTTAGGATCATATCAAAATCTAATGCCAGTCCACTTTTCCTTGGTATTAGGTTTTGTTGTGAAATGTTCACACAGTATTTGCATGCTGGGTTTCTTTTTGAATCTATCATCTACTAATCTGTCATTTTTTTCTTTTTATATTTTATTATATTGCATTTATTAATTATATGTATATTGTATATAGGGGGGTCTAGTCATAGTAATTAATTTCTAAATAATTTTTTAATCGAGATAGCAATGACTTACAGAAAATAAATGTTTCAGCGATATATCATGCCAACCACCAAAGTGCCAATATCATTCACTAGGGTTTATAGGATCTTTTCAGCCCAGTGCCTCTAGTTTCTAAATTTGTATACTTGAAAACAATGTCCAAGATCTGGGTTTTGAGGCCAAAACTTCTAAAATTAATATTATATAAGCTGAAATAAAGCTGATGTACCACCAGTGTGCATGACTATATCACTTTTTTAATCTTTGAATTTTGAATTCTATCACCGTATAAATCAATGCCTTTCAGCTTAAAATCATATTGTTCTCATATCAAAGTAAGTTCATAAAATGAAAAGGTATAATGTTACAAGTATCATACTTCAGTGAGAGGCTTGTGCTATCTCAGACCTGTCTTTATAGACCTGTCTTGTAGAAAGTAAGACTAATTATATCAGAAGTCACTTGAAAGGTTATGGTTCAAGTTTTTCTCTCTAGAAGTCCTGAACAATTCCTTTTAGACTGTGAAGGTGATTTTCCACCTGCCTTCTCATCTTTGTTGCCTTACAAGGCAATCCTTCTGTTATCTTGTATTTCAGTTTTGTATTCATTAATAAGAATTTATATTTGCTTATCCATGCTTAATAACAAACATTGCCAAGAAATACATATTTGAGAACTTTTTCCTGAGAATATCTAAATCAAGAAGATTTATATTTCAGTATTTTAAAGCATTGAGTTTTAAAAATTACTAAGCTTTTAACATGATAATATTTCTCCAATTCAATCAGTTAAACCCCCTATACTTTTTTAAAAAGGAAATAGATTATTATAATGAGATTAATCCAAGTACTTTTCATTGAACTTGAGCAGAAATTCCAATAGCCTATTGATTTAAAATTGTGTCTTTGTTATATTTTACAAAGATAAGGTAATGTAAACTTCAGAGCTTCTGACCAAGATTTTATCATACTTTGTAAATATTGTAATGAATATCTTCTTCACAAATTCCTTATAAAATGATAGTTAAATACAATTTCACAAAAATGTTATCTAAATTTTTTTATAGAAAAACTTTGTAAGAAAATGGAATAAAAGGTCTTTCTTGATATTTAGCAAGAAATAACTTCTCTGGAATAAAAATAAAAAAGACCATGTTTCCAATCTTCTAAGACCTAAAAATGATAGGATAAAAAAATTATTCATCTATTATGATTAAATTATACCAGGAATCCTACTACTGCTTCAAATTTTAACCTCTTATAATATTCCTTTATTTTTTAATTTGCCAAACCTCTTGATTTTTCAGAATAGTGATATAACTTAAATTTTCTTTTAAGTTACAATTAAGGTATCAATTAAGTCTCATACTGACCTTCCCTAATGTGACTTTCATGCTTATATATACTCATTTTGATCCTTTAGCCTCCACTTTTTTTTAACCTAGAGGCATCTTTCATTTTCTCCATCCATTACATTGTTGTGGAATTTCTTATAATCTCATTTATTTCCTCATTTTGGCTTCTTCAAAATACCAGCTAATGTCTGCTACTAGTCATCTTAAATCCTCTTTGGATTTGGGTGAAACCAACACCTATTCTCTAAAAGGTCATTATCTGAACTATGAATGAGTTGCCCATATCATAAGAGAAATAACTAAGGTAAACAGGAAATACTTTAATTTTTGCAGTACTGTGAAACTTTATTAATTTGGACAAATGATAACAATTTCCAAAACTATAACATACAGATATCTATTAAAACTAGAGGGGATGTAAATGCTGTTATGCCTATTATATATACAAAATCATGTCTTAAACAGAAAAATACTACAGAATGTAATTCCGTGAGAGAGTTAGGAGGTCCACTATTGTTCTTAGGGTCTTTCAGTTCATTCACTCTGTGACCTTCAGTCGCCAATGTTTAGTGACTCTATTTGTTCTGCTGATAGGAATTATTCTCTTTCCCCTTGCCAGAGGGCAAAATTACTTGCTAGCTCAAATGAAATGCAGTCTAGCGTTTTCCATCCTAATAGAGGTTGGCCTTCCATAAGGTCAACCTCTATTTAAATATGAATACAGAAGTAAACAAACTTAACTTGCCTTTCTTTTATGCCTCTTCTTTGTTTCAATCATCTTTTCCTTCTGACCCTGTAAGAACACACTTGATACCCACTGCCTATACCACCCCCCCACACACAATTATTCTCTATATTAAATCTATTCAAATTAAAGCTGAGCTGTTATGTATCTTTCCATTGCACAAAGCCTTTGAGGTTTTTCGTAAACCTGTATTACCAATCCTCTCACCTACTTATATTTTATACGTTAAGCTCTCTTGCTGAGATATTAAAATCTTGATCTTAGTGAAAATACTGAATCCTTTCTGAGGTCAGCACTAGACTTTAGCTTTGGGTTTTCCCTGCCAATCAACTCTTCAGATATTAAGCCCCTCACACTCTCAACGTCCCTCTGTTCACTACTTATGAAGGAGGAATTTACAGGGCCCTGACACCAGTCAGCAGGGATAAATAGAAGCTTTGCCTCCCAGAGGCTTTGGTCTTAAATGATGGTATCCTTAGCATAAGCTGGTACCTGTGACTTTTTCACTTTTCTTCCTTTATTGCAGGCCCAGAACTGCCTTACTAAGCTATACAAGCTAGATAAGATGCAGTTCCGACAAACCATGAGAGACTATGTGAACAAGGACTCTCTAAATAATGTAGTGGACTTCTTGCATGCTTTGCTAGGATTTTGTATGGAACCAGTCACTGACAGTAAGTAAAGCTACATGGACTTCTAGGAGAAACGCCATGTAGAAAAGCAGGTAGAGTTTCAGAGTCACATTAAATTTGTGAGGTAGTATTGAAAGGCAAATATACTCCTCTCTCTCTCTTCTTTCTCTCTCTGTCTTTATGTCTATATGTGTGTAAGAGTAAGAATTAGTTTGCACATCATATTTTGATGTCACATTGTGGATGTTTTCTGAGGTTAACTTTTGTCAATACGTGGGATTTTAATGAATCTATGGCATCCTTATATCATGGTGTTCAGTGATGTTTTTTCACAGAAAAAGATACAGGAAAGAATATTATGTAACTAGTAAGCATAGTAATACACTGTTTTGTTATGTACATACACCTATACACATATGCTGAATTAGGAAAAAGTAGGCAAGTGGATCTGTGTTTAGTTCTACAAACTATTCCATAGATTTAAATGTCATGGCTTTAAGAGAAGATTATCGTTGCATTGAGACCTATGTTGTAGAGAGGAGCCAGTGGACACTAACTGTATTGATAATACACTGAACACCTTCTCTTGAATTCAATGCAGTCATAAAATCAAAGTGATGCATGAACTCTGAATAATTGAAAAAAAAAGATTTTAAAAATTAAAGATTTCAGCTGCAATAGTCCAGAAGTAACTCATAGATATGAGGAATCCACTGGCAGGGCCACGGGATACCTCATGCACAGGCCAAGAAACTTCAATGACTATGTGTAAAACTAGCATGAAAAGTCTCAGAGATGGTAGGCTTGGTTAAACAGTATATCACATATGGGTGAATTAGGAAGCAACATTGAGAAAGGCTTTTACTCTCGTATGGTGCCTAAAAGGACTCTGCCAGCATAAAATTACTGGGTGAACACCTGGGCAGCTCTAAGCAATTGCAGTCTCCTTTTGCATCAGTGCCTGTGATGAGCAAGGAGTAAAATTGCCCAAAACTCCTCCACTTGTCCCTCTGATTGCGTAATTCACCTGATTGGCTATACCTCCCTCACTGAAGAGTGATTAAACAATTTCCACTGAGAAGGCAGCCATCATTCTTCACCACCCAGTAAGGTGAATCAAATTAAATTTTTCTTCACTGGGGGACCAGTTAGTATATCGTTACGTCCTTTTTAGTGATCATCAATTTTTTTAAAAAAATAGGTTTAAAAACCTTTCTTTAGCATCAATTGTTAATTCCATTGTGAAATAATGATGTCTTAGTTTAAATATTCCACAAATTGGATGGGATGCATCAGGGTAAAGATGGTGAAGGAGATTGTGAGTCATTCATCTGCTGATCTGCACTGTGATGAGGTGATTTGCATCCTCTGTCTTTTGTGTTTTGTGTGGTCCTCCAAAACTCCTGGGTGCTAAGTCTGTCATTATTTCTCTAAACTGTGTAACTTAGTAGAAACATTGCTTTTGATTGGTGCCTTTGTTTTCCAGACAAGGCTGGGTTTGGCAATAACTTCACGACTGTGGACAACAAATCCACAGCCCAAAATGTGGAAGGCATTATTGTCAGTGCCATGTTTAAATCTCTCATCACCCGCTGCGCTTCGACCACACATGAATTGCACAGCCCTGAGAATCTGGTGAGAAATTCACCTCTTCTTCCTACATGATTTCTTGCTCTGCTCTGAGAATATTGCTCTTGCTGTGATCATAAGATCAGGAATTCTGTAGTTTCTCAGGGCTACACTGTTTTCCCAGTGTTCCCAGTAACCTGTCTTCATCTTCCATTTCAGAGGCTTGGTGGAAGTTAGTTACTCTGAGCTTTTGGGAAAGAAGGTGCTAGAGTATGTATTGGTTCATGAATTATTAAAGAATGTTAAAATATTTCTTAAACTACTCTTATTTTAAAAATTAATGCAAATGTGCTGTGAAGCTGGTTTTGGTTTTTGTATTTTCTGTTGCGAAGTGTTATATTTTATCTACGCTTCATTAAAGACTGTTAATTAGACCACTGGAGGCCCAAACAGTAAGAACTGCACTATAAAACGTTAGTTGCTAGCTGAATTGTTACCAAAGTGATTGTGGTTTGGGATTAAAAATAATATTTTGAGGCTGATGGATCTGAAATGAAAAGATGAATTTAATTTTTCCTGGAAAGTCGTGAAACGTTTCTTACAGTCTATTAGGCACTGATTCATATACAGATATCAGCCCAGTTAGACATATAGACACTCTGTGCTAATTTACCTAAGTCAAGAAAATTATTTTAAGGTTTTTCATTTTTTTGTTGGTTTTGACAGTGCTCCTTTATGCCCAACGACTCTTGGTCTGGTGCTTGCTTGGTGTTTGAGACTGAGATCAAACTTAAGAACTTGTGGATGCAAGTTATATATTCCATTACCCTGAGCTATCTCTTTAATCTTTTTAGGGTATTTTAAATCATTAAAAATATTAATTCAACTTGAGCTTAAAAAACAGATTCAACCCCAAGGAGATTTTATTTTATTAACTGTCATAGTCACCACATATGTATTAAGCTTGCTAATAGAAAGAAATAACTTAAAAAGTTGATTGCAAGTGCTTACATGTCTTAGCATACAAAGACATGTGTAGAAAAAACAAGTTTCTTCATTTTCTTTTTATCACATTCAGTTTGACTTAAAACCACTGTTTCAATGGAATGACTGGCAGTGCAGCCTCATTTTTCTCTTGGGTTTCCCCTCTTCCCAAAGTAATACAAAGATCTCCACAGGCCCTAGGGCTTAGGAAGACTCTATTGGTCTCAGTCATGCATCCATGCCTTTTCTGTCAATTAGTGCTTTTCACGGTGTGCCTATAGCTGGCACTCTGTTGAAAGCAGAACCCTATTTCTTGGCTGCCTAATCCTTTTCATAGAGGAGAAGCCAAAGAGTAAAAATATACAGGGCCCCGTTGCCTACAGATCCCGAAGGGTACTCTCTGCACACTTTGTTTAATGGCTCCTGCTTCATCCTTTCTGAAGATCATGGACATAATTAGGTTTTGAAAATCCAAGCTATCAAACTTAGTAGGATTTTAGTTTCTATGTTCTTTGCCTCGAAACCCTCCTAAGTCAAAGAATACAGAAATTATCTCCTTAAATTTGGGAAAGAGAAGTGGAAGGGGGGATTTTGGGTTCAGCCCTTAATAGATAAAAAATGAGCCCTGCATATATTTTAAAATGTTGATTCACCACTATGTTGGTTTTAAAAGGCCTGTATCAGCTTTAGCTTATGGTCAAGTTCATTTTCCAGTTGACTGCAAGATAAAATTAAATGAAAAATATTCATAATAAAAATACATAATCTTTTATTTCCCAATATAAGCACTGCTAGAATTGTCTATAGAACTTAGCTATTTTTTCCACAGTGATGCAGAAAATTAAAAACAGCTAAGTAAAGTCTGAAATGTCTAGTAGTCAAAACAACATCGTAATTACTCTTTCTATGCAATTCTCTCTCCAGAAGTCACATTTAAAGAGATCATTGAAAATTGAGAATGCAGAGGTTATAAATATAATGTCTTTCTAATTATACAGAAAACTTTCTCAATATGAAGCATGGTGACCTTTTTTATTTCATGGTAGAAATGACAAAGTTCTTGGTAATATTATGATGGAAACAATCAAGAGATACCATTAGTTTTATGAGAGTAAATTCTCTTTCTTTAGGATCCAGTTTTCCTCCATATGAAAGAAGTCACCTTCTTCTTTTATTGTGAACTATTTTATCATCACAAAACTATTTTTTCTTTCCCCCAAATATCCTTCTTGCCTCCTAACAGGGACTGTATTGTGACATCCGTCAGCTTGTCCAGTTTATCAAAGAGGCTCATGGCAATGTCTTCAGGAGAGTAGCCTTAAGTGCTTTGCTTGACAGTGCTGAAAAGTTGGCACCAGGGAAAAAGATCGAGGAGAATGAGCAAGAATCCAAGCCTGTAGGCAGTAAAAGGTTGGAAGCTTGAGGTCTATAACTCTTAGCACTTCGCCTTATTTCTTACAGTACAGTCTTTGTATTGTAGGATATGCAGTACATATGGTTCTTGATGTGACTTGTAAAGCGAGTACAAGTTATGGTGGCACAACCTTGTATAAGTGATACCACTGTTGATGGTCCATCTAAAAGCTTAGCAATAAAATGTAATTACTGTTAAATAATTCCTAACTCTATATGAATCAGAATTCAGTTGGTCAACTTTTATACAGTTGAACTTCACTTCATAATTTTTAATTATATGGTAAATTGTTATCAGTATTTTGGTCTTTGCTATAAATAATATACATTCTTATTCAGAAGAATCACAATTATATTAACTTATCCAATGTAGTAATATTTTATACATGTCAAAAGACACATTATTGACGAACACACCTTGTTGTTTTTTCTTCTATCAAACATAAATTTGCCTACTTTATAAGAATTGCCACTCATGAATATGAAAAGAAACTTCTAGGTTTTAAACCCTGCTTGGAGTTAATGACCCTGTTTGAAATGACAGTTGTCTTTTGGGACAATAAGATACCTAGATTATGCATCAAACAGAAGCATATGAATCCCATACTGCACAGACTGAAAATGACTTAGAGTCTGCATATAGTGGATCTTTGAGAGAGGGTTTTGCTTTATGAACTCTAAGAATTGAGAGGTGATATCTGACTATGTTATGATTGGTGGCTTGCACCATTTGCATAGGTCAGAGGCAGGAAGCGTTGTGGATAAAGGCCAGATGTCTTCTGCGCCTGAGGAATGTCGCAGCTTCATGTCCGGTCGCCCATCACAGACTCCGGAACAGTAAGTAGTAGTGTTGGTTTGTCTCCAATGCGGTGGGATGAGTACTCTACACTAAAATAAATTACGTTTTGTAAGCAATTGTTTATCATTTCCTTTGACTTTTGCCTTTCTTCTGTCTTTTATTTCCCCCACACCAATGCTGCAAATCTTTATAAATTCAAATCACAAAAAACCAACGTTGAATCTTTTCATGTATTTTTAAATGTATTTCCCAGACTATTCCTCATTTTTTTCCTCTTAGGCACATTCTTTCAGAAAAATCTCAAAAAAATATGTATTTTTATATAGGGTGGGGCAACATCTATATCATTGTTTTAAGTTACTTAAAACTTTTAAATTTCAGGCTGGTCAATGTGTTCAATAATGCTTCCTTCCTCAAAACCTAATTCTAACTTTTCCCATAAGAACATTTTTAGGGGTATAACAAAAATCCAAAAATAAGCTAAAAAAATTAATACGAATGGCAAATTACTGTTGATACATATCCATAAGATTAGTTAAGAAGTTTTCACACTCTAAGTTTGTCCCAAAACAGGAGAAAACTTATTCCTCAAAAATAACGTCAGTCGAGCTAACCTAGTCAGTTAAATTTTTAAAAAATTGATCATCATGTGATTACATGTTCTAAAGAGCAAATTAGTCTCTTCCACATTCTGCAAACCACTTGATTTCTTAGCATTTAGCATGTGTCTGTTTTTCCCCTTGAACCTGAAGTTACATAGTTTTAACATGCTCTTATATAAGAACTTTTTTTTTGGAACAATGTAATAGAATGTCAGATATGGAACTCCTCACTGATTCAAGGGATTGAGTATGCCAGTAGTATCTCTTTTTAAACTCTGATGAAAGGTGGGTGGATGGTTCCAAGTTTTCCATTATTTCTTTTTCTTTCTTCCTCTCCCCTTCTATTCCTGCCTATCTCCTTCTTAAATAAAAGTCACTTTAACTATATCATACTAAAAGAAATTTTATATACAAGTTTCTCTGATGTTCATTGATAGAAATCAACTGTACTCAATGAACATATCAGCTAAAACATCTGACTGAGATAGCTGGTAAGTTAATTAATGCTCCCTTGGATATTTTCCTACTCAGACCAAGTAGCCATACATTCACATTCTCCCAAAGTAAGATCTGCCAAAAAGGCAACATTAGACTATTTGTTTTCTATTGCTGATTATAAGTAGCATATGATGTTATGTTATTTGGATTTCTGAAATTTGGAATTCTGAAATTTTAATAATTAAGTGTGGAAGGATTTCTGCCAAAAGCCACTGGATTCCAAGATTTGTCTCTGAGATCATGGCTTAAGCATCTTATTGAGGCCCGTCCATTGGTAGCAACTCAGGGTCTCATTGGGGCAGGGGAAGAAAGGATCAGCTCTACCCGCATCCCATGAAGCCCCTTGTTTCTCATCACTGTAGGCCCCTACCTGGCTTCCCATTGGTCTCTGGAAGATGGTGGGCCCTGAGCTGCCAGGGGAAACAGGCAATGGATGGGCACCTTTCCGACCTGGGGTGGCCTGGGGCTGGCAACCTAAGGTGGAGTCCGGATGCATTTCTGCCGAAAGCCACTGGATTCTGAGATTTGTTTCTGAGTCTCTGGGATCCACGCTCATAATATTTTAAAGAATAAAATATTGCCACAGCTTTTATTTTACAAGTACTGTCGAATTTTCTGTTCTCCTCCAAAATTTGTTAGTAAATTAATATGTGAAAACCCCACAAATTGCATCATGTTAATAGAACATATTCTATAATCTTTTCTCTACCAATTACTAAAATAATAAATGCTGCTCAAGTAGATGAATGTGGAAAACAGAAAACATAGGGAAGAAAGGCAGTTTTAAAACTAGAGCAGCATTGGGGGCCAGTGTGATAGTGCAAAGGATGAGGTAGGTGTTTGTCTTGCACACAGCTGACTCAGATCCAATCCCCAGCATGCCATATGCTCCTTTGAACACTACCAGGAGTGATTCATGAGTGCAGAGTCAGAAGTAACCCCTGATCATCTCTGGGTGTGGTCCAAAAACAAAACAAAACTAATCAGCATTAACTAGACATGACAGCTGGAAACTTTTTACATAATACAGTGGGAGCACTTTTGAACATGTGAGCATTTCAACACACTAACATGCTCACACATGAACCTTAAAAAAATTAGCCGTTACCCTGTTTAAATCATCCAATTACTACCTTATACCTTTGCAATATATCACAAGTATATCTAATATCAATAATCTCATAAAACAAGATTTTAGTAACTGCAGAGTATGCCCACGTTTGAGTGTCCTATCTTTTTTGAATTGCTTCCTGGAGTGTGTCAATTAAATTGCTTTAAAATTTTCATGTCTATCCATTATACTTCAGTGAGCATTAGATATTCTTATATTTATTGCATTTGGTCTGTTCTGTCATTTCTTTGGGATGACTTTTTAAACTGGATTTCTTTGCCACAGATAAAAATTAAATCTAAAATAACAAACATATTATCAATTGACTTTAAAAATTTTTATTATCCTATCTCATCATAGTGGGAAAGTAACCATTTACTTATTTTCCTTTGTAATTTTTTCCAATTTAATAAATGAAAATAGGAATCTCATTTCAAATACATTTTAAAAAAACTATTATTCCTCAGTAGATTAAATGTTGCATATAGTTGATCTCTTGCCTTTTTCCTCTTGTGGAATGATCTATTCAAGAATCCATATGGAGATACACAATTTTTCCCTATTAAGTTGGTCTCTTTTTTTCACTTTTAAACATATCTTATGTTTCTTTGAGTTTAGAAGAACTAATCAATATTCTGAAAATTAAGTAAATAATTGTAAAACAATAAATTGCCTGAGAATTATTTTATCATTTTATCTATTAAATCATTCAATCATTTTTCCTGAATATATTTAGTGCCATAATTTATACTAAGCTGCAGTGGAGGTAGGAAACAGGATAAGGTACTACAGTGCCTCTGGAAGTTTAAAAAAGTAGTTAAATATTTACTGACATGCTAAGTGCTTTAGCTACTGTGACTCACATCCTAGAATAATACCTGCAATAATATTTAGTGCTCATAAAAAGGTTGAAAAAAAAAGCAATCAGCTTCATTTGACAGCTGAAACATGACTGTCTCCATGAAGAGCTCAGGAAGTAATCCTTGGTTTATCCTTTCACTCCTACTCTTGCCAAATCCCAGCCCACTAAAGCCCATCCTGCATGATTTACCTAAATGTCATTGACAGGAAGTAGAAAAACTTTACGGAGATTTCCCATGTGTTGTTAGACTTTTAATCCCATCCACTGCTTGCTTTCAGCGATGAACAGATGCAAGGAGGCAACCTAGGGCGAAAAGATTTCTGGCGCAAAATGTTCAAATCTCAGAGTGCAGCAAGTGATACCAGCAGCCAATCTGAGCAAGACACTTCAGAATGCACAACTGCCCATTCAGGGACCACCTCTGACCGGCGTGCCCGCTCACGATCCCGTAGAATTTCCCTTCGGAAGAAGCTTAAACTCCCTATAGGTAAAAGTATGTTTGTTTTTATTTAGAGATTCTCTCTTTACTGGCCATGTCCTCCAATCAATCACAATCAAAACCAGAGCAATGCATGGTAGAGTAGAGAAAGAGAAAGCTTTCAAGGTTTAAGGCATAGCTGACTGCATTCATCTATCATCCATTCATTCCTTTTTTTTTTTCAAAAATTCTTTCTCCAACACCTAGGGTATGCATTACCACATGCAAACACAATGTGAATAAGCATCAGAGAACAAAGGTGATCAAAATTGCACAGCACTTGCCTAAGCTGAACTTCTATTTTAGTAGAAATAGTAGCTACTAAAGCAGATAATCAAACAACTGAGTGTAGTGGAAATAGAATAATAATGAGATCTGATCTAAACGAAGGAAGAAGCAGGCACCATGGAAGGCTTCCTAGCAGAAATGACACTGAAATCTATAAAACACTTAAGGGAAAGAAAAGGAAGAGCACACCAGTTGGTAGCAATGAAATGTGCAGATATATGAGGAAGAAGGAAACTGAAAGAACCTCGATGGGAGAAGTGTAGTTGCTTGATTATGATAGAGTGATGGAGACCAGAGCATGTGCGCATGACAGGTCAGCTGGGTCTCTCTTCTATGCAGTCCTGCATAGCCTAGGTGGGATGCTGAACAAGCTAATAACCCAAGCAGTTAAATTTTTTCTAACATAGAAAACATTAAGGGAGCAAGAGTGAATAAGGGAGACCAGATAGAAAATTGCTTGGTAGTTGAGGCATAAGTAATGGTAGGTAAAACTGACATCTAACGATGTAATCAGAGAGAAATAGACTTGAGAGAGATTTAGGAGGTCAGTTCTACAGCACTTACTCGGAAATGTAATTATTTCCATGGATACGGGATGGATTATAATTCTATTCAGAGTCATGTAATTTTATGCATCAATTCTGAACACTTTCATTCAAAGGAATGTACACCAAAATACAATTTGTTTTTACTTCTATTTACATCAAACCATGTAATTTTCATTGCTTGTTGGGCACATGCTGACATTTCTATTTATTTCATTTGGGAGAAACTGCTATAATGGTCTATTTTTTAAAAAAATTATTAAATAGGAAGCTGGCTGAAACGGTCCTCCCTCTCGGGCCTGGCAGATGGCGTGGAGGACCTCCTGGACATCAGCTCTGTGGACCGCCTGTCCTTCATCAGGCAAAGCTCCAAGGTAAACAGGACAATACTTACGTAAAAACATATTGGAGTAGCTGATAGGAAAGTGTCAGGATGAAGAAACGTTAATAAACATCTGGAGAAGGCAAATAAGGAGGAGTTGAAGGACATCGTCAAGTTAAAAAATATTTAAGAAACTTAAATGAACAATGGAAACTAAGATGTCAGTCACTGAAAACGATTGTAGAAAGGAAAAGAAATTTAATTTTAAACAGATGTAATGTCACATAAAATTATATCAGAGCAATTTGACATAAAGTTATGCTACATAAAATTATATTGCAGTATTGAGCATTATGTAAGTATTTTTCCAAACTACTTTCAGATTTTAAAACATGAAAATTTCTGATTTCTCTATGTCCAAACCAGATATTCATTAATTCCATGGAAATTTCTGTTATACCTAGTCCTTAACCATGTGATTTATCCTCCTTCCATTGCTTTTTATATCTTCTGTATCATTCTACCGAAAAGGATAAAAAAGAAAAGTCAGGACAACTTTTCTTAGAAGTGCTTCTCCATAATGTTGTTAAACATTGTAATAATATGAGATTTAGAAAATTTTATTATTCTCAGTTCTTTGTAAATTTTTCATATTGATTTATGGTCTAGTCACTGTAATTTTTAGCATATGAGTTATGTTAATATGTAGATAACAAATTATCTACTTATATTGTTCTTTGAATTTCATTAAAACCGAAACCAATTTTTCTGTTTTAAAATGTCATTTTGCAATTATACAAAAAGTACCAACACTATAAGATATTTAGAAGATACAATTCTTCCTTTGTTATTTTTACTAAAAATTTAATTGAATAGAAATTTGGCAGTTTATGAGGACTTTCCTTAGTTTGCTTTGAAAATGTTGAGTATAATTGCCCAAAGCAACTTATTTTTCAAAGCAAGGATTAATGTAAACATGAAGAATTGCTTTTGAATTTTATTTTTTACTTTCCGTTTTTCTTTTCTGCAGGTCAAATTCACCAGTAATGTGAAGCTTTCCGAAGGTGGACCAGGGAGTGGAATGGAAAATGGAAGAGATGATGAGGAGAATTTCTTTAAGCGACTTGGTAAGTTGCTGCAGCCTAAGTATCACATCAATTTTGTAATCTAACTTTGACTATCAGACTTTTTCTAGAACAGGTTGTTTTCAGAGCGCATCACACAAAACAAAAATTTGGTAGATGAAATCATTTATTTTCTGCTTCCATTGATTGTCACTTCTTTCTTATCTGTTTTGTACTACTATATACATTTCTCTATTAGTTATCAATTTCCTTCAACTGACATTTATGGGAACCTAATATTTTTATTTCCTAGTAGGCCCTGAGTTTATATAGAAATGTAAGAAGTAGCCCCTTCTACTGCTATCCTTTATTACAATCTGAGAGTTTTAAAAAACCTATAGTTGCTTTTATCCACCTTGCTACTTAGGAATTCTGTATATTATATCCCTGACAGGTGGCCAGTCACCTGCTAAGCACTTCTACTAAGAGATAGTTCATTACTTTACAGAGCCATCTGCTCCAGAACAATGTAGTTTTTATTGTTTGAAAGTCTTGTCTTGGGGTCAGAGCTATAATACAGTGGGTAGGGCATTTGTCTTGAATGCAGCCTACATGGGTTCAATTCCTGGCATCCCATATGGTCCCCTGTGCAATACCGGGAGTAATTTCTAAGTGCAAAGCCAGGAGTAACCCCTGTGCATCACCAGATGTGACCCAAGAAGCAAAAAAAAAAATAGTAATAATGTCTTCTCTTACATTCTGAAAAATGTAAGATGTACTTATGTTTAGTTCATAGGTCTGAATTATGACATCTGTAGTGACACACAGTCTCTCACACACACTCTTAATGTATATAATGCTAGTTTTGCATACTGTCCAGTAAATGCTCTCTTTGTTTTTCCTTTAATGGACTTAATGAACTTTGATGGCTTTTAAAATTATGGAATTTTTGAGGGATAGCTTCCTCTATGTAGTTGTCACCACCCTCACCATCAAAGTTTCAGTGCCATCCCAGCCCCAGAAAGATACCAGTCTTCATTCATTCCACTCCTCTTGCTTCATTATTTTAACAATAACCATGGTTTTCACTGTGTTTAGGAGTTATTTTCACTGATTTTGCCAATTCACTTGCTTTACTGACTCATATTCTACGTATTGGTGAAGTCATCCAGTAATTGCTTTTCACTTCCTTTACACTTATAATCATCTCAAATTCTACTTATTTTGTCCCAAAAAACACTTTTTAAAATAGCACAATAACATCCTCTTGTTTATAATACATACTATATCTTCTTTATCCAGTCATCTGTTGATGGGCATTTAGTTTGATTACTCACTTTTGGCCATTGTAATTTATGTTATCCTAATAATAAGTGATGTAGAACATTTTGGTATGACCATATCCAGCACTTCTCAGGGGTGAGTACTGACGCTGTGCTCAGGGATCACTCCTGAACTTGCTTGGGGGTTATTTATGCTCAAATTAATTAATATATTATATCACCTCAACAAAAAGACATTATAATATCAATATGTGGTAAAGTGTTTTTTCTTTGGTATTACTAAAGAGAATTGCAGCAAGGTATATTTGACAGCTGGCTTCACTAAGATAACCAATAGATGAAACATGTAAGATATTGACTTATTCACTATTATTATTTTCTTGCTTAATCACAACCTCAAGAGATTATAAAAATTGAAACCTTTTCAGCATAATATAATAGGTATTATATTTTATAGATGTGATATAAATTAGAGACAAGGGCATAGACATGATTATCAGGTCAGGTTGGAATCCTATTTTTCTGTTGCATTTCTATTTCCAATAGACTGAGCTACTAATCTGTCCCTTCTCTCTTTATCATTTACTTTTAAATTTCCCTCTTTCTCTTCTCCTCTTCTCTGTCTATATCTCACACACTCTCAGGATGATCTGATGCATTTAACTTTATCACCTTTAGGTATACATTTTATAATTACATTGCAGGAATATAAAAATACATTATAAAACATCTCATATAGTTGGTATATATTAAGTACTCAGAAGTGGTAATAAATATTATACTGTAATGATTCTGTATACTCTATAGATTCATAGAAATTTTACTTTCAAAAAAAATTTTGCTATGCTGGTGAAGTAGTCTTTACAGTCTGGGCTCATAGGATTCTGCCAGTCTTCTTAACTGTAATATGTATAATTCTTTGAAGCAGAGAATATAGGTTCTTGCTAACAGAGATTGTTTTGAATACTAATGTTTTGATTACTTTACTTATACTCTTCAACTGATTGTTATATGAAGTTCTTTCTATAAAAAATATGTTGTTTATTGAGGTCAGGGATGTAGCTCAGTGTCAGAGCATTTGCCTTCCATGTATAAGACCGTGGGCTCAATCTCAGGCACTGTACCAAAAAAAAAAAAATGGTAGTTTCTCAAGTAGTAATTGATAAATTGATTTTAGATATTATAAATAGTTATCAAATAAATATTGAAAATAGCATGAAATATGTGTCATTAGTATTTACCTATATTGTCAAATATTATTAATAAATTTATTAAATAAGAACAAGTTTAATAATCATCTACCCTGTCTATTTACATTAGCTGTATTATAAATTTGAGGCTATCACCACCTAACATATTGTTATTATTCATAATCAGAGCTTGCATTGCTATGAACTTTCCCCTTAACACCACTTTTGTTGTCATGAATATGTTCTGATAACACATGTCTTTATTCTTGTTTGTTTCCATAAATAATTTTATTTACTCTTTAATTTACTGGCTGGTCAGTAGTGAGTTACTAAATTTCCAAGTGTTTGAGTTTTTTCCTCATTTCTGTTTGTTATTAGTTTTAATTTTTCCTGCACATCATGGTCTGAGAGGATAGGAGGATAATAATGCAATTTCTTTTTGATTTTGTAGAAATGTTTCGTTACCCAGGATGTGATCTATCTTGGTAAATGCACCATATGCTTTGAAGAATGTGTATTTGACTTTGAAGAAATATATATATATATATATATATACATATGTGTGTGTGCGCTGTGCCCATCTTTTCAATTTCTTCCTTCAGAGATGGTGTTTGTAGGGCTGGGGCAATAATACAGATGGTACAGTGGTTGCCTTGCACATAATTGACCTGGGTTCAAGCCCAGGAACCCAATATGGTTCCTCAAGCCCACCAGGAGTGATCCCTGAACACAAACCCAGGAGCAAGCCCTGGGCAGCACTGGGTGTGCCACTGCATACCCCTCTCCACCAAACACATATGTGTATTATATATATAGTGTATATTGTATAGACTATATATATATGTAATATATATAGTGTGCTTGTTGAGTTTTAGCCTAGTTGATCTATATAAAGGTGGTTAAGTGGTGTTGAAGGCTCCAAGTATTATTGTCTTGCTATCCATAGCTTTCTCTAGGTCTCTTAGCAGTTGTTTAAATGTCTTTATGGTTTCTCATTAGGTATACAAATATTTAGGAGTGTTAATTCTTTAAGGTGAATGTTTACAAGTGTGAATCTTTTACATCTCTTGATCATTAAGGAATGACCCTCTCTGTCCCTTATAACATTTTAAAAAATTGAAACCTATGTTGATGACAACATAGGCTTCAATATAGGTATGACCACTCTGGCCATTTTAAGAGAATTGTTTGTCTGAAATATTTTCTAGACTTTGAACCTATGATTTTCCTGACTATTCAAATGTGTGTCTCTTGTAGGCAGCAGGAAATTGGGTTCAGTTCACTGATCTATCCAGTCACTCTTTTTGTTTGTTTTTTTGTTTCTTTGGAGGCTACACCCAGCAGTGCTCAGGGCTGCTTCTGGTTCTGTTCTTAGGGATCTCCCCAGCAGAGCTGGGAAGACTATATGGGATGCCAGGATTGAACCCTGGTCAACCATGTGCAAGGCAAATACATTATCCACTGTACTATTATTGTTCCAGTTCCCATTCTTCCACTCTTTGTCTCTTGATTAGTGAGCTTAAGTCGTTGAACAATATTAACATAAAGAAGTTTTTTGCCATGATTTTGTAGAAGTTTTGCATGGTTTTAAAGTTTGTCTTGTCTTAAGTGAACCCATTTAATGTTTTTCCCAAAGTTGATTTGAAGGCTGCTAAGTTCCTAAGATGTTGTTTATCCATAAAGCTATGATAGTCTAGCTGGGTAGAGTATTTTTGATGAAGTGTTTTAATTTTTTTTTTTACTACATTCCCCTATTGTCTTCTAGCCTATAGAGTCTCGTTGACTAATTTACTATGAATCATAAAGAAGATCCTATGTATGTAGTTTATTTCTTTCATCTTACCATTTTTAATATGATAGTTTTGACTTTTGTTACCCAGATTATGATGTCTGTAGCATTTATTTGGGGAGGAGGTTGTTTTGTCTAGGACCCTTCAATCCCTTGAATCCTTGAATCAGGTACATGCACTTCTCAACTCTGGAAACTCTTCAACGATATATTTTTCTTTGATAATTCTTCATTGAAATCACTTTCCTGTTTCTCAGGATTACAAGAATTCTTAGGTTGTTTGTCTTTAATTGATTTATACTATAATTACTTCATGTGCTATTCATTCATTTTGAGACTCTTTTCCATATTCTGCTGTTTTCTAGTTTTTCACATTCCAGTTTGAAGCACACTGATTTTATCCCCAGCTGCTATTACTCTGCTTCCACTGAGTTCTTTATTTCACCTACAAAACTTTTTTAGTTTTGTGTTATCTCATTTCTGACATCACGCTTTCTTATACCCATTACATTATTTCTGTGAGCTCATTAACCTCAACAACACGTAGAGTGTTGTTGAGGACAACACTCTAAAGCCTTTATCTAAGAAATTAATGACTGGTTAATATTAGTCTAGCCTTCCTGGGTACTATCTTGACTCAGTAAGCTTGGTATGGCATTATGCTATTTCCCCATTATGTCTGTTGCAGTTTGAGGGTGACTCTTTAGACTTCAGGATTGCCCCCGCTGGAGCTCTGAGGGACTCAGATGAGTGTTACTCTCTTCCTTCCCTATAGATCTATCCTTAGCAATTTTGTTGTTCCTGACTATCTCTTTGGAGTTCTATGTGAAAGTTTCATAGTGACACCAACTGAGTTTATTGAGTTGTTGAGTTTAGGGCCTATATTAAACTCAAAGTTTAAGGGACTAATGCCATGCTCTTTCAGTGTATGATTTTCTCTGATACACGTAACTGTTGAAGGACAGTATTAATAGAACTAAAAAAATTATAAGAAGTATTTGGTGGCTTTGTCAATGCTCAGCGAATAAACAGAACAGTGTTTCGCAAGGCAGCTGTCTAAAGTCAAGGTTGTCTAGGAAATATTTGTAGCTTTTGGCCATGCCTTCTTTATTCCATTTGAGAGTTTCTCTTTATAATTTTTTCCATTATGAGATCCTTCTTGTGCTACTTCCTTTTGCATTTAATGCAAAATATGCTTCAGCAACTAAAAAAAACTGAAGGTGTTAAATATGGAAAATTTGAATATGGAATATTTGTATCTGAGAAAGAAATATACCCTTAAGGAAAAAATACAGGAAATTTTATAATAATATTTAACCAAATTCCGAGGCAGTTTGCATTTATGAAAACTGAAAAATAGATAAAAATTAAAGAGAATTATTCAATAGAGTTTAAAATCCATAACTCATCGACAACACCAATTTAAAAAATTTATTTTTGCTTCGTCAATCTTTTTCATGTGTTTTAAAATCAAATGTCTCTTAACACCTACATATACATTTTTAGTATGATTTTGACACATATTGTAGGTTGCAAATCAGGAATTGGTAGTTATTTTTATACCAATGGATCCTAGCCCCTAACTCTTCTTCTTTTTAAATTTTTTTTTCAGACTTACAAACTTTTGTGATTATGTTTCAGTCATACAATGACTGAGTCATACAATGACTGAGTACCCATCCCTCCGCCAGTACCCATTCTCTACCACCAATGTTCCCAGTATCCCTCCCTCCCACCACTCCCTCCCCCTGCCTCTATGGCAGGCACATTTCCTTTTACTCTCACTCTCATTTTGGGTGTTATGGTTTGCAATACAGTTACTAAGTGTCCATATGTTCGGTCCATAGTCTACTTTCAGCACATATCTCCCATCCCGAGCGAGCCCTCCAAGCATCATTTACTTCATTGTCCCTTCTCTATTCCAGCTTCTTTTTCCCCTAGCATGTGAGGCTGGCTTCCAAGCCATGGAGCAATCCCCCTGGCCCTTATCTCCACTATCCTTGGGTGTTAGTCTCCCATTATGTTACTTTATATTATAAAAATGAGTACAGTCATTCTATGCTACCTAGTTCTTAATGATTTGTTCTCTATGAGCCAAGTGTCTATTTTTTTCTGCTAGTGGAGATGGTGGTTGATATTTCTGTGTGTGACATTCTCCAGGTATATCGGGGCTGATAACTGTAAATATCCTCCCTGGTGTTTGTAATTGTAAACATATCTAGTGAATTTCATAACTATCACAAATATAAGTTGTTTTAAGGATAACTCTAACTCTGGATTTGTTTTTAGTTACAAAATTCTTAAATATTAATGCTTCTTAAGCAAGGCAAATTTGTCTGTGCACAGCCCACAACTGCCATTTGTGATACATTTGAGTGCAGGGCACCTCAACTGAGAGCCAGATGTATACAATCCACCTCTGTGTTTGGTCAGCAGGTAGCAAGGGTGTTAGGAACAAGGTTATTATTGCAGAAAGAGATGAGAAAGCCTTTTTAAAGGCAGATTTGTGTCTTTTCAGTGAGGGTTAGGAGTTGGTAACTCCACATATTAAGCCACAATGCAATTTAGTTATTGTACTACAGAGGATTATGTTCTTAGGTATTGTAGGAACCCTCAGAATCTTGAAAAGGAGGTGGTAAGGTTTTGAAAATCACATTGAGTCTAAGCATAATTTTAAGAAAATTAAAACACAGTAGAAACTATGAAGGAGACATGACATTTAGGGGCAAAGAGAGTACAACAGGTAAAATGCTTGCCTTGTAACAACTGACTTGGATTCTATCCCTGAACTTATCAATTTCTTGGACTGACCCCTGAATACTGTCAGGCATCGTCCCAAAAACCAAATAAATAAATAGAGATGAGATGACATTTGAGTTCATAAAGTGTATCCACCATAAACTTTTAAAATGATACTTTGTATTATACTCCCTAAATGTGCAGACCTTAGATTAGATGCATTAATATAGTAATACATATTATAATTAATATTATAAATTATAAATTAATATAATAAATTTAATGTATATATTTACAGAACTCACAATTCTAAGGTCTCTAATTTGTTAGTGATGGGTCCTGATACTCTGTATTTAAATAATTTCCTGATGAATTCCTTTTTGTTGTCAATCATATAAAGAAATAATGGGTGATGGATTAATGGGATCCCAAACTGCTGACCAGAGCATAGGGTCCGGCTGTCTCTCAGTTATTATCTTAGAGACTTTACAAAGCACAAAATTTTAAAGTTTCACCTTAAGAAATTCTTGCTCTAAAAGTTTAGATGAAATTAAAACACATCCCAGATACTTTGGATAATTTGAATAATTCAAGCAGTCAGAATCTAAAGTCTTTAAAACCTCCCAGTACTCAGTGATTATTTGCATTGTAGCTTGAGTTATCAAGATATTGTCCTTCTAAGTAGTTTATGTAACACATATTACACAATGATTACATCTCCATTAAGCCAGTCTGGTGGTTGGTGATAGGAAGAACTATTATAAATGTTCCAAGAACTTTTACCAGTGTTGGAGAGGAAAGCTGATCACAAAATGATCAGACCCTTTACTTTGAACACTTACGTAAAACCCTGTATTTGCATGTACCATGTGTCACCAGATGCCCAAATGTCAGGGGATATTGGATTGAAACACTGGAGGAGGAGGGATTGGAGTTGGGAAGAAAGTTTTCAACTGACACTAAAGAAAAAGCATTGTATAACTGCAGCTCTTTCAAAATATATAATCCATGACACTTTTTCTCCTTTATTCCTCCACCATGGAAATCCTTTACAGGTTGCCATACTTTTGATGACCATCTGTCTTCCAACCAAGATGGTGGAAAAAGCAAAAATGTTGTCAATCTTGGGGCAATTCGACAAGGCATGAAGCGCTTTCAATTTCTGTTGAATTGCTGTGAGCCGGGGACAATTCCTGATGCATCCATCCTGGCAGCTGCACTGGATCTTGTGAGTTGTCGAAAGAATTTTCCCTTCCCATTGCCCATTCCAATTACTACTGTCAGTGAAGGGAAGTATCAATACCTGATCTAACTCTAACCGTGTAGTTATGTTTGGCTTGCTGTTGTTTTTAAACATTAATAGCAAAAAGGAAGGAAAAGGGTAGTGAGCAAAGAAAAAGAATGGGGGCAACAGATGGGAGGGGAGGAGGGGGGATTAGAAGGGTGGGGGAGAAAGGAAGGCTGGAGTAAAAGCCTTGCACACAGCTGACTGGACTTCAATCCTTGGCACACCACATGGTCCCCTAAGACCTGCCAGGAAAATCATTGAGTACAGAACAAGGAAAGTCCTGAGCATCTCCAGCTGTGGTCACAAAACCAAAGAAAGAAGAAAAAGGAAAAGGAAAAAGGAAATATATGAATATATTCTATGAAATAGAAGCTATAGTATGAGTTCATAAAATAGTGTGCAGGTTCTAAAATAAGATAACCTACATCAAAATTGACCTGACATTTATTTTCTAAGCCTCTATAAAATGAACAATACAACTATACATACATCTGAAGGCTGTTCTGGGAATTAATTGTGATTGCTATCTGATTGAAATGCCTCATTACATTATCTAAAACAGTAACTATACAATAAAGTAGAACACTGAAGATTATATTATTAGTACATATAGTATTGTTAGTGATACTCCTGCTGTATATTAGTTCTTTAAACCTCCTGAGTTATTTATTAATTATAAAGAAATTCATAAAATTAATTTCATTTGGAAGTGATTTGTGTCAGGTAAGCTGGATCCAGATGTAAATTTTTAATAGCCTGATGGTTCTCAGCATTTTCCTTCTCATTTTAATAAACTTCATATGCTTTTAAATTTTGGGTTAAAATGCTATTAAATATCAAGAGATAAAGTCTTTTATTGTCACTTTTGAAAAAGAAAAAATAAAATAGACACCTGGTGCAACAAAGACTGTAAGTATGTCTATAGCTATATATTTTTCCCAGGTTTTATGACACATATGCATTACCACTGGCCACTCACATTACCTTAGAAATCATCCAAACCTCATCATGCAAATTATGGTATTTTTCTGTGACATCTGCAGATCTTAGGTGACAGCAAAGTATGTGACTTTACGCCTGGAATCCAGATGTCACTGTCATCACTGTAAATGGTGAACTGCACTATCATTATGTCTTTAGCCAGTTACCCATTCCTGAATATAGCCTTTGCAAAAATGTATGCCCCAAATTTCAATGCCCATTGATTTATGATATTTAATTCTAAAAGTTTAATGTCCATTTTGCTTTAAGTAAAATGTAAACAGTACAGGTATTCAATGTAACTGGGCATGGTAGAATTTAAACATTCTGAGAGCAAAAACAAGCATTTAATTGATAAGACATGGAGCCAGCCCCATGTTTCCTAGTTGGAAAAATGATAATTAACCTGATAAGTTTGGTAAAAGCCCACTGACCTGTGTGTCTTCCATGTTACTTAAGCACATCTTAATCTAATCCAAAAGAAAAAGTTTCAAATAAGTAGGTAAAAAAAGTTAATAATAAAAGGAAATTTGATGTTTGACAAATAGCTTAGCAGTAGTAACAGCATTTCACTGTATCACTGTCATTCCATTGTTCATTGATTTATTCAAGTGGGCGCAGTAACAGCATTTATTCTGCATTAATATCTACTAATTATTATTTTGTGAGTATTATATTTGAAATTATTAGAATAGTAGATATGGTATAAAATACAAAAAATACTATATGGTTTTGGTTGTGGTGCAAAGTATAAATGGGCAGTACTATATGGTTTTAATTTGATGAAGTAGCAGTGTTTGATTAGGGAACAAAAACAGATGAAAGTCTTGGAATAATGGTGATAGGAAAAGTCATAATAGTAAGTGGAACAGTCCTAGATTCTTCCCAGAGTACAGTGGGATTCCAGTGATTTATAGTTTATTTTATATGGCTTCAGTTACTCAAGGTTAACTATGCTATAAAAATACTACTATAATAAGATATTTTGAGAGACGGGTCACAGTAAATTAACGTTTAGCGCTTTTAGTACTCTTTATTGTAGCTGACATATTTCATTATTTATTCTGCTTCACTTGATTTATGAAATAAACATTGTCATATACATCAATATAAAACAGCATATCTCATATTGTATGCAGTTTCAAACATCCACAGAGGGTGTTGAATTGTGTCTCCAGCAGATATGTTAGTGTAGTGAGTACTTTTAGACTGGACACAGCCATTGAGTAGTGGCAGTTATGTACATATCAAATAGATCAGATTTCCTGTGTGATTAAATTAAAAAAAACTCAGCTTATAAATAATGAACTCAGCCTATATGCCTTCATGGTGTTAGCTGTTAATAACAATGTGATCAAACAATTGGAGAACTGTCATTTTTTTTCACTTTTATTAAGAAGATTGTACTTGTACAGTGATATATTTTTCAGAAATATTAGAGACAGTGTTCTAAGAATAGTAAATTAATAGTTAATATTGATTTTATCAACTGTGTTTTCAAAGGGAAATATTAAATTTCAGAAAGACCAGTTGACAGGTTAGGGCCATCAAACCAGCAAAGTGTCTGTCTAGAGTGTCTAATCTTTCTATTGTGTTGCCTCTCTCATTAAAAAAAAAAAAGTGACATAACATGAGGAATCTGCTTTAAAACATGCAAAAATAAGAACTGATGTACCTTAGGCCTGATACTTTACACTAGATTAACAAATATGACATAAAGGTGCTGTCAAGTGCATTATTTTCTCTATCCTACAATCACAAGTACTTTAGAAAATTTTTGACATGTAAGAAATTTGTAATAAGATTAAGTAAAATTATAATGACACATCATATTATTTCAATTCATTGTTGAGAAACTGGGGGAAAGATATTGACACAGCAGCTCCTAGAATTGGAAGACAATTGGACATGAACATTTGTACAGATGCCTTTCAGTTAAATAAATTTCAGATTTATTTCCCTTGCTTACTAGAAAACTCTAAGTCTCATACTCTTTCAGAGAACCTGAGTTTGAAACCCACACAGGAATATATATATCATAGCAGGGATTCTGTCAAACAGCTTTTTATTTATTCCATTCTACACAGGACACGCAGAGCCTCAAGAGCTGAGGTGACTTTGCTCAAGGTGATATAAACCAGTGGGTATTGAAAATAATCTTAGAGAAAAATCTTCTAATTCCATTTGCTTTCTCTGTAAAATAAAAATATTTGGATAGTCTCTTTTAATACACTAAAAATGTATTCATGTGTATATAATCTCAATATGCAGATCATGACTGATTTTAACCAGTTTCAAAGCATTTGTCACCTATGTTCCTTACATTATGAACATATAATTAATTGATAACAGGAAAATACAAGAGATTTAAATTTTTTAATATCCATACCATCCATTTACTCTCCAAATTAATGATATGTAATTAAGAAGGGTTAGATTCTTTTTGGCCCCCATAAAAGATGTGAAAATTGTTTTGAGAATTTCACCTGCAGATAAAACTTCACTTATGGATCTGAAATTGCAGGGCCTGCCCGCAAAACGCATTCATGAAGTCAAAAAGGTATCATGGTATCATTTTATAAATTATCACTAGCAAAACAGAATCTATAATAAAATAGCTAGACTGATTTTACATTTATCAGTGATATAAAAAAAACAATGGTTTCTACATAGAAAGCTTTTGATATTTTTTAAATTATAGTTTAGTTTGATATGCCAAAAACAGTAACAAGTCTCACAATGGAGACATTACTGGTGCCCGCTCAAGCAAATCATTGAGCAACGGGATGACAGTTATACAGTGATAGTTTAGTTAGAATATTTTTAAAATTTATGATATTAATACATATGGTATCAATACATTGGGTATTTATGGTATCAATACATATGGCATCAACACATTGGGCTGGAGCTATAGCACAGTGGTAGGGCATTCTCCTTGCACTCGGCCAACCCGTGTTCGATTCTTCTGCCCCTCTTGGAGAGCCTGGCAAGCTACTGAGGGTATCCCACCCCATGGCAGAGACTGCCAAGCTACCCGTGGTATGTTCAATATGCCAAAAACAGTAACAATAAGTCTTTCAATGAGAGACGTTACTGGTGCCCGCTCGAGCAAATCGATGAGCAATGGGATGACAGTGACAGTGACGGTATCAACAGAAAAAGGGAAAAATATACGAGCTATGTCAAGATGGAGTTAGTATGAGGCTATCAAAAAGAAAGCAGTTCATTTACGATTTGGAAAATAATACCACTAGAATAAAAAGAATGCTGACTTCTTTAATAAAGATAACCTTAAAAGAAATATTGAGGTATTTTGTGCTGGGACCAGCCCTGAGAGAACATGCTTAAAGAAGTAATGCCATAAGGATTAAGAAAACAGACAGAATTAAGAGACAAAAAGCATGAAGTCAGGAGGCTTACCGCCTCATAGATTGATAACCTCAATGTTTCTCCAAGTACAATATTTATAGCTTAAGGGACTGGAATGATAGTACAATGGGTAGGGAATTCATCTTGTATTCAGTCAACCTGCGTTCAATCCCCAGATCCCATATGGTCCCCTGAGTGCCATCAGGAGTACTTCCTGAGTGCAGAGCCAGGAGTAACCCCTGAGCATCTCCAGGTATGACCCCCAAAGCCAAAAATAAATAAAGAGACAAAGAATATTAATTGCTTAGAATCAGTAATCAGCAGGAGAAGAACAAAGCTCTTTGGTCAGATGCCTAATTATCTTAACCTATCCATGTTAGACTTTTACATATCTGAGGGCCTTAGTTTATAGGGACAAACATTCTTGTAATGGACTTTCTCTAGGAGAGCTTCTTCTGGGAGAGAATGCAGAGATAGAGCACCACCGGCAACATTCCGCCTCTGGCACCAGCATTCTGAGTTGAAAGGTCTCATCTTGTCCTTCTTGATCTACCTATCTTGTCCCCAACAATTTTGATAATCTTCAAGTCTCTCTCTTGGATGTTGGCATTTCATTCCCTCTCATCCAGTGATGTCATACTTGATTATTTTTAGCTGATACATATAGTACTAATTGATCCCATGAAGATATTAAGAAGCTTTATTCCTGATTGTGACTTGATTGCTGCCATTAATTTGAGCTAAATAAACATTTTATTTTGCTCTATAGAATAAACCTTATGACCACTAGATTTTCCTTTCCTTCTAGTGATTCTTATCTTACCTTTCTTTAGCTTCTGTTTTATAAATCCCATGGGAAGAGAACCATAGGTTTGATACTTATAGGAATTATCTTTTAAGCCTCAAAGAAGCATTTTCTGGCCATTGCAAATGTTCAGCAGTGAAGTAATTGCATGGGGTAGAACACAGTTCCTTAACAATCTAGACTGGACCTAAAGGAGTGATGGTAGACAGGAAGCTTGATAAGTGGGCTATTAAACCCACATGTAGCTAATAGTCCTAGATCTTTGTCAAAGCCAACGAGTGCTTAGTGGTCAGAATTCTAGGGCTCAGAATCAGTCAAGATGTGAAGGAACCACAGTTTTCCAGCATCAGAATCCAGATAGAATGGATTAATGGAGTCAAAGGGAGGGGGGTGATAGTAGTTTCGGGGGTGCTGGGGGTTGTGTTGGTGGAGATGATGGTGGCAGGGAGGGTGGAGGAAGACAACAGTACCATTCTTTATTATACTCAAAAGGTAATTCATTAGGCACCTTCACATTCATTAACTTATTGATATGAAAGGACAAAATTCCATCAGGAAATGATTCACCCTAGAAGACAATATTACAACTTTCATTAGAAATGATCACTCTGGAAAAGAACTGAGTGCTGAAAGGAGGCAAAAGGCTACACGTGATTACCTTTCAGTACCTGTGTTGAAGACCATAATTCCCAAAAGGAGAGAGAGAGAGAGAGAGAGAGAGAGAGAGAGAGAGAGAGAGGCATCTGCCATAGAGCAGACTGTTAGAAATGACATGGAAAGAGGGAAAGGGAAACATTGGAACAGTGGAGATGGGAAATGTGCACTGGTGAAGGGCTGGGTGTTGGAGCACGGATGACTGAAATCCAATCATGAACAACTCTGTAACTGTGTAATTTCACAGTGATTCAATTAAAACAATAGAAGAAACAGAACCTAAAAACAAAAGACAATTTTGCAGATAAGGAAAAGTACGGGAACTGAATCACGGGAGGATTGTGACCTGTGGAATGAGAGGAAAGGAAGTGTAGCCGTGCATCTGGCCTCTGTATGCTGTGTGTACTTGCAGCAAAGAAGAATTCTGTTTAATGTCATTGTAGAGGTGTCACAGCTGGTTGTTAATATTTGCCTATCTGGGTTAGGATCTCCTCCGGATTACCCTAACTGCTACAGATGTATTCTGACAGAAGAATTTTTAGCTTTTTGCTTCCGCTCTATTTGACTCCATGTAATGTCTGATTCCATGTAAGTTTCTGGGACCAGCCTCCACGCAGCCCGCTCTGCACTCTTCAGTCTTTGAAGATTGTTCAGAGGGAAGCTCAGGCTAGATATTAATGCATAGATATATGTATATATTAGCACACATCTATATCTATCTATCTATCTATCTATCTATCTATCTATCTATCTATCTATCTATGGACATAAAGATTTTCTACATGGCCCCTATCTACTCTCAAAGCTGGATTCTTTAGTTTCCTAATGCCTCATTCATGATGGATGTTATTTATTTATTTTTTAATATTGAGTAGGAACTGGAGTGCTAGCACAGCTGGTAGGGCATTTGCCTTACATGCAGCTGACCAGGGTTTGATTTGTCTGTCCGTCTTGGAGAGCCCAGCAAGCTACCAAGAGTATACTGCCCACATGGCAGAGCCTGGCAAGGTACCCATGGCATATTTGATATGCCCAAAACAATAACAAGTCTCACAATGGAAACGTTACTGGTGCCTACTCGAGCAAATTGATGCACAATGGGACTACAGTGCTACAGTGCTAATGTCTGATCACATCTGCTTCCTGTCCTATAGAAATGCCTCATATTTAAAATTTTCCAGTGCATTTGTTGTTTTAGTCATGTGTATACATGTGTGTACATTAGGCCCATATAAGCATCAGACATAATTACAGGTGGATAATATGTCTGTATTGATGTTATATAATACAAATTAGATATAGGTGAAGATAATCTATAGATGTAGCTAGAGATAGAGAAGGATATTAATACAGATATAGAAACATAGATGTAGTTATAGATTCTTCTATTTCATGAGATGGAATTTAGGAGGGAGTGCAGAATGTTTATGTTTAGTGCATCATCATATTTCAGTCCAACACTTCTCATCTATTTTATTGCTTGGTTTTGTTGCATATTGCGTTGCTTTTTAAGTGCAGCTTATTTGGTTATATAATTTTATTTTAGATCAGTTTTAGTTGTTCTGTTGCCTTAATTATAGATTTCTATGTGATTTTTTTCAAGCTTACAATTTTCTTCAGGATTGAAAAGTGTCATTAAATGAAAGAAATACTGAGACTTTGAATGTTTAAACTGACGCAATTTGAAGGGGTTTGTTTGCTTTAAACAATCCTCTTCCCATAATTGCTGTAAGTACTATGGGATAATTGGTTCAATTTTAAGTTCAAAACAGTTCTTCCTTACAATCTGTCTCTTTAGTGTAAATTTAATAGATGTAAATGTAAGGAATTTTCAAAAAGACATGTGTTAGAAAGATCTCGTCTCATTTCTGCCTTTATGTAATGAACAGATATGCAAATAAAAGGAAAAAAACAGTTCAAATACTTCTATTTTCTATACATTTTCATCTAAACAGTATGTCTTTCTTTAAAATGTTGTTTAAAATTTTCTTTAAAATGTTGTTTAAAATTTCTTTAAAATATAGTTGACTATATAACATGTACCAACATGATGTTTTCTAATTTATTAGCATGAATAACACTAATGACAATGTCAGTTTGCTTTAACAATAGTTCCATAAATCTAAGAAAATTTGTGGCATCATAGAGTTCTCTAGTCTGTGGATGGTGAATACCTAACTCAGGATTATTTCATTATTTTTTGTTTATTTAGCTTTAAAAGAGAAACGAGTCTATAATTTTATCTAAACTAAGACACTTTTGAAAGTGAAAGAAGTTGCTGATGACAGTTCTATCAGGAAAACAAAGTCAGAAACTCTCCTGGGGAAAATAAGACATCTGGATCACCAACATGTTAGTTACACTTTCAGGCTCATTGTACCAAATCTAATTCACACTGGGATTTTATATCACAACACCATTTGATTATAAATGCAAATTAACATCTTTCAGGGAGATACGAATATATAAGAGCAATTGGGTAAGGGGAAGGAGGACTACACCTGGCAGTGCTCAGAGGAACCATATGTTTTGCTGGGAATAGAACCAGAGTTGACCACATGCAAGGAGAGTACCTTAACCCCAGTACTGTCTGTCTGGTCTCAAGATGAATCATTAAACAATTTTGTATTCTTTTGGCTCTTAAAAATAGATGAAATATACCAATGACAACGAAAACGAAATATCGTAAAATTGTTCCCTTAATTCTAGTGGTTTGCCTATAATATTATATTAGAAGTATTTTATGTAATTACATATTACATAAATTACATATTTTATGTAATTGCATAAATATTTTGTTTTATGTAATATTTCATTAAAAATACCATCATTGTGTCACTGTATCACTGTCACCCCATTGATTATCAATTTGTTCAAGCAGGCCCAGTAATGTCTCCATTCATCCTAGCCCTGAGATTTTAGCAGCCTCTTTACTCGTCCTTCCAAACGGTGCCGCATTAGAGGCTCTTCAGGGTCAGGGGAATGAGATCCATCATTGTTACTGTATTTGGCATATGAATATGCCACAGGGAATTTGCCAGGCTCTCCCCCATGCGGGCAATAAACTCTCGGTAGCTTGCCACGTTCTCCAAGAGGTAGAACTAGGCTATCAGATGTGCAGCCCCGCACTTTCGGGAGCTTGGTCTTATAGTCTCTGGATGTTGGCCGTTGATGAAATTACACATTGCTGGGGCTGCGGGGGGGGGGGGGGCATGGGTAGTTTCTGGATGTGACTGCCTAGCTACTGGAAAATGGGGAATCTGGGTGGAAGAGGCCCACTCCTGAACTGAGCAGACTTGGAGATCTCAGTCCTGGGTCCTGCACACCTGGGTTCTTCTACCAGTTCCTTCATGCGTGAGGCTGGTCCATATGTGTGGAGAGTGGTCTTGAGCATGGCTGTGGCTGGGTTCTGGAGGTCTTCAACTGCCGGGGCTATCAATTCAGTGGAGAAGTCTTGTCCCAGGGGTATGTAAATTTGAAGTACAAGAAACCTCTGGATAAGTCCAAGGATTTGTTTAGTCTCCTTTGGTAACTGAATTTTGTTTGAAGAAAAACACTTTAATGTCATAGACCCCACAACCATAAACTTAAAAAAAAAAAAAAACCTTCTACCTCTAAGTCCCCTGTATTCCTAGTTAAATATTTCCCTACCTTCCAGAAGACATTGCTCTACTGAATTTTGTGTAATCTTTCCTGTGTTTCATTTTACTACATGGGTACATAGGCAAGTTTAGGGAATATAGTTCAAACTCAGTCCACAATGGGGAAGGCAAATGCCCCACCCCTGTACTTTTGCTCAAGCTCCAGGGAACTAAGTTTCTTTTAAAATTTTTCTTTTATTCACATGAAAAATAAGTATGTCAGCAAGAATATTGCTACTATTAACTAGTTCATGCCTTTTTTTCTGATGTATAATTCCATCTTAATAATGTGTCAGGTTTTGATATATGCAACTATATGATCTGTTTGATTTTTGTGTACCCTATGTTAATCTGCTTTGTCTTCTAGCTAAGACTTAAAATATCATTTTGGTGACTCTTCCATATGAATTTTGTAATTTTCAAGTAGGTTTTGTGGAATCCTTTGATTTACCCTTGTATTTGCATTGAGTCTATATATAAGTTTAGAGATAATTAAAATTCAAATTTTAGTTGATTATTAAAAAGTTGTTTCTTCAATATGGACGATTCTCAAAAAATTAGAAATTGAGCTCCCATTTGACCCAGCAATACCACTGCTGGGAATATATCCCAGAGAGGAAAAAAGTATAATCGAAATGGCATCTGCACATGTATGTTCATCGCAGCACTGTTTACAATAGCCAGAATCTGGAAAAAACCCGAATGCCCTAGAACGGATGACTGGTTGAGGAAACTTTGGTACATCTATACAATGGAATACTATGCAGCTGTTAGAAAAAAGGAGGTCACAAATTTTTTATTTAAGTGGATCGGCATGAAAAGTTTCATGCTAAGTGAAATGAGTCAGAAAGAGAGAGACAGACATAGAAAGATTGCACTCACCTATGACATATAGAATAACAGAGTGGGAGACTAACACCCAAGAATTGTAGAAACAACTACCAGGAGTTTGACTCCATGGCTAGGAGGCTGGCCTCACATTCTGGGGAAAGGGCAACTCAGAGAAGGGATCACCAACTATAATGTAGTCGAAGGCCATGTGGGAGAAGGGAGTTGCGGGCTGAATGAGGGCTAGAGACTGAGCACAGTGGCCACTCAACACCTTTATTGCAAACCACAATAGCTAATTAGAGGGAGAGAACAGAAGGGAATGCCCTGCCACAGTGACAGGGTGGGGTGGGGGGGAGATGGGATTGGGGAGGATGGGAGGGATGCTGAGTTTACTGGTGGTGGAATATGGGCACTGGTGAAGGGATGGGTTCCCAAACTTTGGGGGAAGCATAAGCACAGATGTGTATAAATCCGTAACTGTACCCTCATGGTGATTCATTAATTAAAAATAAATAAATTTATTTTAAAAAAAAAGTTGTTTCTTCCTAAACAGCTTTAGTAATCTTTTTTAGCAATTTCTCTACTCATCTATATTTTCATATTTATTAGCATAAAATTGACCATAAAACTTTAATAGTTCTCAAACTTTATGGTATCTATAGTTATTTTATCTCTTATATGTTCAAAATTGTTTCATTTTTTTCTCCATTATGTTTATAATCTGTCAATTTTATTTGCCTTATTTAATGAGCTTGTTGAGTCCATAATGTATTTGCATTGTTTCTTCAGTTCCTTTGTTCATTTTTATCCCTTTTCTTGTTTTGCATTCATTATGTTATCCTTATTTTATTGATTTATAGCTCAAAATTATATTTTCAGAAATAAATTACTTTAGGTTATTAATTTTCTTCAATCACGAATCACGAAATCACAAAATCCTGTTAATCACCGATTTCTCGGACAGGCTCAGTAACATCTCATTTCATCCTTTCCCTGAGATCTTAGAAGTCTGTCTCGACTCGGCCCTCCTAACGAAGTTGCACTGGGGGCTCTTCAGGGTCAGGGGAATGAGATCCAGCTTGTTACTGGATTTTGCATATGAATACACCATGGGAAGCTTGCAAAGCTGTCCCATGTGGGCAGGAAACTCTCAGAAGATTGCCAGTTTCTCCCAGAGGGAGAAAGCCGCACGCTTCTGAGAGCTTGCTTTAAACTCTCTCTGGATGTTGGCCATTGATGGTATATTACACACACCTGGGTTTCTCTGCCAGTACCCTCATGCATGAGGCCTGTCCAAACGTGTGGAGAGGGGCCTTGAGTATGGCTGTAGCTAGGCTCCTGTGGTCTTCGGCCGCCAGGAGCTCTGCTCGAGGTGGGGAGGGAAGCTGGAGCCCATCCCCTCCGAGGGGCCCCGGGGAAGACAGCCAGGCGTGCGGGCAAGAGACTCTTGAATTTTCTTCAATATTTTACCTATATGCCATTATTTTGATAAGAATTTTGCTATAAATTATCTTTTGTATTGTAATTTAATTATTTCCTTTTTGACCTATGTGTATGTATATGTTTCAGTATATAGGTTGACAAATTGAAACACTATAAATTTTAAACTTTATTTTAAATAATGCTTTTCTAAAAAATTAACTTAGACTTGTTTATAAAACAGAACATTATCAGTTTTTATAATAGCTAATGTGTGGTTAAAAAGTGTTTGTACTCATGTGTAAAATTTTTTATATTAAAATTGTTTGCACCCTCAAATTTTTCTTAAACTACTTGTCCTGTCAATTACCATAGCTACTTAAATTAGATTTTTCACTATCGTGGCAAATTTTTTTACCTATACTTGTAGTTCAAAATTTCTAAAAATTTATTTACAAGTAGGCAGTTTAAAAATGTGACATGCTTCTCATGTCTTTAGTGCTATATTACTGCATTTGATCCAGTTTACTACTAGTAATACTTTGTACCTTAAAACATGATTTTCTCTGGCACTGACAAAGCTAAAAGAGTTTTGTTAGGCTAGCATTGAGCTGGTAGGTGTTTTTTTTTTTTTCTAAACCTTCAGCTTCAACATATCTAGATCTTTATGCATTAGGTACATCTCTTTTATAAAAAGTAAATATTTAAAATTTTATACCATTTTGACAGGTTTTGTTTTCCAAGAAGATGTAGTTAGTTTGCATAAATTATGAATACAGATGCAAGTTCATTTCTGTTACTTTCTCCTTCTTATTACACACTTATTATTTTACTGTGAATATTTTCTTATTTACATCTTATACCCTCTCAGATTGTATTTAATTTCGTTTCATTTTTCTTGCATTGTCTTGGTTTAGCATTGTTTATTTTCCTTTAATGGTTTATAAAGTATTGTATTCTACTTGAAATTTTTATGTATTTGAAAAAATGCTAACTTTTCTACCAAACAAAACAGCATACAAGGGTTTATGTCATAAAGTAGACATTCTTTCCATTGATTTTTAGGACGATTATTTTTAAATTTATCTCAGAGATTGGCATATCTTTGTTCACCATTTCCTTTTTCATCTCAGATATTCTAAGATTTGTATCCTTCTCAAAGAAATCATTTAGAAGAATCATTTTTTGACAATCAGTGGAAGTAGATTTTCCAGAGGCAGTTTGAAAATGTCTTTATTTTTAGTTTTATTGCTTAAAAATACTTATTCTGATATTATTATTATATGCCTTTTATGCTTCAAATATATTACCCTACTCTCTTCTGGTCTAAGTTCCCTCAAAGCAATAGGTTAAACCCCAAATTTGCCATTGATGTCTTTTAATATTTTTTCCTTGTTGTTGATATTTTAAAAAATCATTGAAATAGTCTTAGCTTATTTTTTTTTGTAAATTTCATTGTATTCCCAAATCATGTCATTGACATATTACATCTATTCTGGAAAATTTTTATCTTTTCACATGGTATGTTTTCATATTGTCTCTAAGCTTTACATACTTTGAAAGAGTATGTGAAGATAATAGTTTATCTTCTATTTTTGACAGACAGCCTCTCATATTTTTCACTTTTATCTCTTTTTATGCCATATTTTGGGTGATTTTCTGAGAAGCCTCCTCTGTCTCACTTTATCTCTTTTTCATTGTATCTGAACTAGAGATAATTTTGTATATAAGAGATATCAGGTAGTATTGATAAATATCTAGTTGTCATAATCTAGTGATGACTTCTGCATCTATTGGGTTGGTACCAAAGTTGCTGGTAAGCATCCTATATGCATATTGTATCCATACAAACACATACTCTAATGCATAAAAAAATGAACCGGCTCAAATGATCCTCAGTTCATTGCCACAACACAGGCACATATCCCCAGCCTTTGTGTCTGGTTTTGGTGACCCCTGAGCACTGCCAAGCCTGGTAGTACTGTATTACCAGACCATAGAACCAAATCTCAGGCACAAAATGCCAGTCAAGCATGACCAGATTGGCCTGGAGCCCAGCTCAGTTGAGTCTGAGGAAAGAGCACAGAGGTGAAGCATGCCTTGTGTGTATGGGAACTAAGTTGGATTCAAAACACCAAATGATTCCTAGAGCATCACTGAGTATAGTCCAGGAGGTCCCAGTACAACAGGGCTTGAGGAGCACTGTATCAGTGGATAATGTTGAACTGTCAGGCCTGCCAACCCTGATTGGCTGAGTTTCACTGGAAGTAGACTGGATCCCCTCTCCCCAAATAAATTCATTTTTTAAAGATTTGATTATTGTAGTTAAACTGCCTAGTCAATTTTGATATTATATTTCCATAGTAATACCTGCATCAGCCTTTAATGTATTTAATAATCCACAGTAACTATAGTTTCTGTATATATGATTAAGTTGTTTCTGCTGAGTAATGTTCACAATAGTTTTTAATGTAAGTTTAGTCCTTGGGATGTTGTCTGTGGGAATTCTTTAAGACCTCTGTTAATAGTCATGTTACTCAATGGACCAACAACATAAACATCACTCTAGAGCATATCACTGTTTCACTGTCATCCCATTGATCAACGATTTTCTCATGCGGGCACCAGTAACATCTCCGTTTGTCCTAGCCCTGAGATTTTAGCAGCCTCTCTTTACTTGTTCTTCCCAGCAGTGCCGCATTGGAGGCTCTTTCAGGGTAAGGGGAATGAGACCCGTCATTGTTACTTTATTTGGCATATCGAATACAACATGGAGAGCTTGCCAGGCTCTGCCATGCAGGCAGGATGCTCTCAGTACCTTGCCAGGTTCTCTGTGAGAGGGAGAACTAGGCTATAAGAGGTGGCACGGCTGCAAAAGCGACCACATGCTTCCGGGAGCTTTGTTTTATAGTCTCTGGATCTTGGCCATTGATGGGATTACACGGTGTGTGTGTGGGGGGGAGGAGGAGGAGAGAGTGGGCACAGCTCTGGCGGGGAGTTGCTGGGTGTGACCACTTAGCTACTGGAAAATGGGGCATCTGGGCAGAAAAGGCCCAGGCCTGACTTGAGCAGGCTTGAAGATCTCATCCCTGGGTCCCACACACTTGGGTTCCTCTGATGGTTCCTTCATGCTGTGAGGCTCTGTTAGGGCCCCTTTGGGGGTGCAGCCTGCCCACCTGGTGGCTCCTTGCATTGCCTTTTGTTGTCTGGGGGAAGAAACTCCCATTGCTGAGCCCAGACGTGCTGGGGACAGGGCCTGGCCTCCTGGCGCCCTGCTCTGGCACTTGGCTGGTTCTCCAGCCAGCAACGCAGAGCCGTGCCCAGCCTCGCACCCTGCCCCAGTTCTGCTTGTCTGTTGGTTCTGAGTCCCTGGCCCCTTCCCTTCCCGGGTCTGGGGGAGGATTTCTGACGGCGCCCGGGAGCGCCAGGCCCTGGGCTGGGGGGACCGTCTCGCTGGGAGCCCCCTTTCTTCATGCTGGGCGAGGGGCCCTGGACCGGGCCTGGTCACTGGGCTCAGGGCTGGCTCAGGATGCCAACAGTGAAGTCCTCTGTGGAGATCCTCCCGGGCACACGGGCTCCAGCTGTTGGACACTTGGATAGTCTGTAACCTGCTTCCTGGCAGAAGTTTCCCGAAGGCCCAGAGGCTCCACTTGCCTACAAGCTTTTCTCTTCTCCGTCGCGGGTCCAGGACTGGAAGTGGGACTCAGAGGGGCAGGACTAAGCAGCCAGGGCTGCCCCCAGGGTGGCCACACTGGGGCTGTGCTCACGCCGGTGTTTGAGAGACGTTTAAGAACTTCTGATTTCTAAGGGTTTTTTTTTGTTGTTGTTACTATTTGTAGGGTTCCCCCCCGCCCCGCAGATTTTCATGACTTTATAGCTTGGTTGGTTAGTTGGTTGGTTGGTTTGCTTCTTGAATCTCCAGTTTTTGTGGTTTGTTAGTTTTTGTGGTTTGTTTGTTTTTGTTTCATTCTAGCGAAGGGCTTCCAAATGCTTTGCGTTTCAAAGGCTTTATTTTCCTTTCAGTATCTATATTGTACCCAAACCAGGGATTTGGGGCCATTACTCCATTCTTTCATATAGGAAACAGTGTGAAGATTGTTTTATTAGGATATTACTAATAGGTTAAAATTTGGGTGATGTGAGCTTTGATATATATATCTGATAATATGTATATATGCATACATATCTATGTATTTCCCTCTATGATTTGTTGCCTACTGTCTGAATCCCATCAAATATAGTGTGGTACCTGAAAGCATCACAGGTTGAGTTCCCCACCCCTCCGCCCCGAGCAGAGCCCTGGCAGCCGAAGACCTCCGGAACCCAGCCACAGCCATGCCCAAGGCCCCTCTCCACACTGGAGCGTATTAGAAATAAAAACCTTAAGGCTCTGCAGCCAATATTCTAAATCAGAATTTCTAGGGATTGAGCCAAGGTATATGCTTTATGCACATTCCAAAGGCTATACTCTTACTCATTTTCTAGTTTGAGGTTTGAAAAAAAAAATGGTCATTTAAAGTATTTCTTTAAAAACATTTTCTATTTCTTACTCAACAAGACATACCACAAACATAAGATCATTAACACACACACACACACACACACACACTATTTTGGATATAAGGAATGTAGAATAGTAGCCATATCATATGAGTCAAAATGCATATGAGAACATGAAGCTTATATTAGAAATTTTCAATAAATTATTTTTTCTTTTCTTCACCAAACAAGCCTGGACAGGTAAGCCTGTATCTATGAGACAGATATTTTTCTTGTTTATTTATTAAGTGTCACTCCCCTCAATATCTTTTTGTTTGGTTTTGGTTTTGTTGAGGGTCAGAGGTGTTGATGTTCTATTCTTGGGAGAATCTCCTAGAGTGATTAACCCATTGAATATTATCTCTGACTCTCCTTAACATCTTGACTGTCACCTGAGCTTCTACTCTCCTTGAGCCCAGATTTTTAACCTGTGGTCCATTAAATTCCATCATGATCTAATCTTCTCCTATTCAGCAAAAGTGTTCATTTTATCTATTTCTATCTAAACTCACCTTCTGCACCCCTCTCCCCTGCACTCCCACCCAACACACACACTAGAATTGCATTTTCTTCTACTCTCCATTGGTCATTGTCTCATGTTAGAAACTAAATAAACAGCAAAATGAAGAACTTTTGAGATATTTAATATAATCATTCTAAACAAAAAAAAATTTCATGTATAATCCATTGTATAAACACAGAAGTTCTTGTATATTGTTAAAAATATCCAAAATATTAATATGTTCTGAGTAACAGTTCAAATGACTGGTCATCCAGACTGTCAACTGAACAGCAATGACGGATTCTAGCCTGACAATTGCATAATTTAAGTTGCTAACAGCTACTCTAGGAGTAGACAGAGGGAACTAGGCAGTTTGTCAGTTATTTAATGATCTCAGTCAGGCAGAGAATTTAATACTAAGTAATAAATATTGACTCACAGGCACATGCCCTCTAACAAGTTAGGTTCCAAAGCAGAGTATGAACCATTGTAACTGCGCACTGCCCTTAGTTTTAAATAGATAGTCATTCTGCACCAACAGTAAGCCAGTCTAAAATATAATTGCCCAGGGTACAAGATGAAATATGTAGTCTTTTTTAAAAAAAGGTTCACATCCAGTGTTGTTACATAAGTTTTCCCATATGGAGAATTTAATCAGTCAGACTTTTTTCTCACATGGTAAGTTTTAATACAGTCCTTTAGAAAAAAGCAATGTATTGCAATTATAACCTTTAATTAACCATTATAACTTGGTGGCAATATTTTCTAGATTCCCCAAGTAAAATGAAGCACAGCTATTTGAATTAGTATTCCAATTCTCTGCTTCACTTTCCTAAAGGAAACATTCAGTGTACTTAATGATCTTGTTCAATGCAGGGCAAAGTAGCAAATGAAGTAAAGGAAAAGTGTCCTGGCAATTGTTTTCCTATTGTAGATATTAGAAAAAGTCCATGCTACATAATAATATTCTCACAATGTTTCATAATTATAACTTAAAACAGCTCAGTAGATAATGTATATGATCTCTTATGAAGATCAAACCATACAAAATTGTTGGTATTTGACTATTTTCAACCTTGAAACTCAGAAATGCCCTGAGGTTCAATGCATTATTGGTCTTCCCACTTAAATTGATTCTTGTGTGAGAACTATTAAGTTATGATGTAATGAAATAGAAGCCATCCCATGGTATTATAGAACAAGGAAAATGTGATCTGACAGACATGTTAATAAGAAAAAAAAATTTTTAATTCCTATTTTTCTTTCAGGACCACCAAGAAAATTCTTTGTGGTATACTAATGGGCTCAAATTTTGTTAGATGCTCACTTTCAACTATATCTCTGATACTCTGTGGTTCTTTCCAGCCATGCAGCATTCTTCTGATTCATTTTTCTCCATTTGTGCTGTTTTTCTCTGTGATGTGAATCCATCCCTATCCATTCTGTCATGCCTCCATTTTTTGCTGCTTCTTCAGATTGCACTGACCCGTAAGAGGTAAGCTCCATCAAAAAAGAGGGAAAATTGACTCTCCTTTTTGTCCAGGAAGAATTCTTTGTCCAATTATTCCATAACACTATTTCTAAAACTAGCGCATTCTACATGACACTTTGAAAGAAATTTAGAAGGGAAATAATTCCCCATAAACAGACCCACACTAAATTGCTAGAATACCTTGAACGCTTTTACACTTGTGTTGTGAAGTCAGTAAAGTCAGTATTGTTGATTATCTTCCATTAGAATCAACATAGTGCCCTTATATTTGTATGTCAAAAGCTTCTTTAACCCTCTCTATGACAATATGCACCTACAATATGCAAAAAATTGGTGTTATTCATTGTCAACTTTATCTCAGTGTTCTCAGGCCTTTTCTGGCAATGACAATTCTCAGTATCCTCATTGCCAGAGTCATGAAGTTTTAAAAAAAAGATGCCACTTGAAATAGACTGTGCCATTATTCTTCAGCAACATATACAAATGTTCTAAGGCTTAACAATTTATGCCACAAACTGATGAAATCAATTTTTTACATAATAGCTAATGCTCCTCCTTAGTGTACTATATAGTTCAGTTTGTGGGAATTATTCTCATATTGGTTTCCACTCCATTTCCAAATTTAGATTAGAATGTAATATAGTATCTGTAGATGCTGATTTCTAATGATGTGCCCAAACTTATAGAATGCAGTGTTACTTCATAAAAAATTATTTTAAAACAATTTACTATGACCAGTAATTGATAATTGAGTTTCATAATAAAAAGTTTCTCAGAAAAGAGAATTGAGATTTCTTTTTATTCAAAATACAGTGAGTTTGCTCGTCAACTGAAACCATTTTTCCCTTAAAAAGGCAGGGCAATGTACACAGGCAACCTCACAGAACACATGAAATTTGAAGCTTTCACACATCTATTGTTAATTTTCTCAGAGTTTTCTCTGAGATGTGGCACTAAAAAAAAAAAAAGGAAAAGAAAGATCTCAATTCTACAATTCTATGTATGTGGGTTAATTAAGTTTCACCTTGGCAATTCTAAAGAAGCCAGGTTCATAGGATAATACTATCCCAGCAGTATTATTTGTGTCCTCTTGCCAATTAGCAATGAATTGTTTTATATTGGAAGTATGTCAAAATGTGACAGGTAAAGAATAAATTTGCATCACTTGCTTTGCTCTCCAGACTGGATTTTGTTTATCCAGACAGATGTTCTGGTCTTTTCCAGACACCAATTAGCATATCTAATATATTTAGTAAAATAAATATTTAATACAAGAAGAGAATATAGATTTTAAGTGTATATGTTATATTACCACTATATGATTGAATTTATGTAGAAAGTCATTTGAACCTTTGCAATCTCAAGTATTTCTATTCATATCTGTGACCTGCTACCAAGTCTTTGCAACATCCCAGTTAATAATTGTTTCACCGGTCTGTTCATCTTGTTTTCTTCATTTTCACATGGATTGATTTTTACATAATAGCCATATATGATATGCTTTATAAAATTAAGTCTCTGCATAAGTAAATTTCTGCTTAAAATACAAGATGGCTTAAATTTGTAGGGAATGGAAAGAATACCTACAAAGCTAACTTCTTTGACAGTGTTTTTGAGAAACTGCTATTAAAAATAGGAAGTAATCAACTCTACCTGAAAGGGGAAGGAATGGATTAAGGCTGGCTTCCTATAGGCAACAAGTGACCAGAATCATGTAAGTGGGAATTTGCCTGATGGAAAAGGTTCTGTAAGCCATGGAAACAACACAAGGAAAAGTATGTGGGATGTCTTACTTGGAAGATTGCAGCCAGTTTGATTGGTTGAAGACTCCAGCCGATTTAATTGAACCACAAAACACCTCACATAGGGATAGAAAGGGAATGGAACCAAAATAACAGAAATTATATTTCTATATTCATTGTATGATTGAGGTGGGTATGCCTCTATAAACAGACATCAAGTGGGAAAATAATGTGATCATATATTTGTGCTTTAGAAAATAATATTATATGGCATTAACATTTTGTTTCTAGACAGCAATTTTCTACCTATGTTCTAAAAATCATTTTTATAGGCGAGAAAGCACCTATCAATTTCATATTTAGATATTTAAGGTTTTTCAAGTTTAACAGCATTATAATGTCATAGGTACTAATTTTTCAGCCACTTCACAAAGGAGGACACAAATCCTCCCTTTCCATATCATGGCAATTTTACTTTATACTATGAGCATTGCCACCAATAAAAAATCATTTTTGCTAAGCTTTACATGAATATAAATTAAGGTAATGTATATACCAAAGAGGAACTAGCACAGAAGGACCTTGGTTAAAGCCTATGAATATTCATACTTTGATAGGGTACAAATTATACCTTTAAAATTGAAATACAAATTTAATTCTAGTGTAATAAAATATAAATTTTATCTTTAAAAATTAAAATAGAAATTTCCATTTTTATTATAATAAAATAGAAATTATACCTTTAAAACTTAAAATAAACATATTTTAATTTAAAAATTAAAACATAAATGACATTTACAGATCACAGGTTTATAACCATTTAAAGTGTTACAAAACATAAAAGTTAATTGTATATAATAGTCTGAATATAAAGTCTAAATTTCTTATGTATCATGCACTGTTAAGAATAGATAACATTGCTTAATATTTATGAAAAGTATTTTTAACTTTGAAACCTTTATGTTTAGGTAACTATGAGATATTGTCAATAGTATAATATATATTTTAACTAGTATGAGTTAAAGCATATTGGGTTAAAGAGATTTTACAACCCGTAAGGTGCTTGCTTTGCCTCCAACTGGCCCAGCTGCTGTCCCTAGGCACCCCGTGTGGACCCCATGTTCCCACTAGGACAGATTTCTGAGCACAGAATCAGTGTGGTTCCATCCCCCCCATATCAATTTTATATATTTTCCTCTGACATATTGACCTTTTATGAAAAAGTTATTATTAAATATTTTTCATCCCGTAGATGATTTGACCTTTACCAGTTTCTGGGGGGCACTGTAGCACTGTCATCCCGTTGTTCATCGACTTGCTCGAGTGGGCACCAGTAATGTCTCCATTGTGAGACTTGTTACTGTTTTTGGCATATCGAGTATGCCATGGGTAGCTTGCCAGGCTCTGCTGTGCGGGTGGGATACTCTCGGTAGCTTGCTGGACTCTCCAAGAGGGACGAAGGAATCGAACCCGGGTCGGCCTCGTGCAAAGCTAACGCCCTACCCACTGTGCTATCACAAAGTCAACCTAAAGTTTCTGGGTATCAATTAAAATTTTTCCCTTCTTTCATGTTTTGAAGTACATCTTGACATACCAAGATGGAATCATACTTGTATTTTCCTTTTTAAAAAATTGCTCTTCTTTTCATTTTTTAGCAGTTTCTCTTTAGCAACATTTTCTATTTAAATTATACCCATTTGATCAAAATTTGGTCCATTATTCATAGTAGAGGGGTGTCATGTAGACTTCCTTAGCAAAATCTAGACTTTCTGTTTTCACTAGCCAAAATGTATGAGAACAGGTTTATACTTCCTTGGGTCATATTAAAGATGAGATTACTGTTGGAACAAAATCATTTAGTTCACACTGTGGACTAAATATATATACTAGCTTAGAAATTAAATGTTTGTTTCATGCTAATTTAACAAAGGATATTTAAAAAAAAAGTGTTAAATCTTATTTGACTCTCACTCGAATCCCAACTGCCTTTTTATATATATAAACAAACATACAAAATTTCTTCAGATTCTTCAGGAGTAAATGAAGCACAAGCATCTACTTAAAATGTCTGATTTTTCAGGGGCGGGAGAGATACTTACAGTGGGTAGGACACTGAGCGTTTTGTTAACCCATTTTGACTCCCAACATCACACATGACCCTTTAGCACCACCAGCAGTAATCCCTGAGCACAAAACCAAGAGAAGCCCTGAGCGCTGCTGGGTGTGAATCCAAACACACACACACACACACACACACACACACACACACACACACACACGTCTTAGTCTTCTTTATTCACAATTGCTTTAGTAGGTTCATTTTCTAGATTCCCCATGCTGTGTCTACTATGCTTACATTGCCTAGAGAAGTGTAGCCAAACCAAATGAGAACGCGGAGACTAAAACTAAATCTCAGAGGATTTAAAGATTCGCTTTTAGGTCTACTTATTGTCCATGAAGACCATGTTATTCTTTTCTTCACCCTCCTCAAGGAAGCGCCTGTGGTCGCCAGAGCCGCTCTGTTCCTGGAATGTGCTCGGTTTGTTCATCGCTGCAATCGGGGCAACTGGCCAGAATGGATGAAAGGGCATCACGTGAACATCACTAAAAAGGGTCTGTCGAGAGGACGGTCTCCCATTGTGGGCAACAAGAGGAACCAGAAGCTGCAGTGGAATGCTGCCAAACTCTTCTACCAATGGGGAGACGTGAGCTTTTCATTTTCTTCTATAAGAGCCTTTTGGTGAAGTGAAGAAGGTTTTTTTTTGCTTATGTGGGTTTATTTGGATGACTATGTATTGAATGTCTTTGAACAAAAAGTTTTAGTGGAAATGTAAACTTAATTTACTTAATTTTCCTGATAAATCTGTGAAGTTATAGATTATGATATACAAAGCTTAGAGAGCAGAAATGTATGCAGGTCAAAAACCTTGCCAGAGTTTTCACAGATCTGGTAAGCAAAGAAATCAAGATTCTGTCACCCAGCAATCTCCAGAATCAGCTCTATAAAAAGCATTGTTATAATGATGAAATAGTCACATGCTTGTTTGGGTTTTCTATTCTAGTGTTTCCAAATATTTTAGCTTTTGTTTTTAGCTTTATTTATTTATTTTTATTCTGGGGCCATCTCCAGTGAAGCACAAGCTTGACCCCTGGCTCTGAATCCAGGGATCACTTCTGGAGAGACTTTGGGGGATTGTATGCCATTCTGGGTACCAAACCCAGGTGGGCATCTTGCAAGACAAGCACTCTACCTGCTGTACTATTGCTCTAGTCTCAAATATTCTTGTTTCAAAGACTGAATTTTGTCCCCGGTTTCTTAGCTATTGCCTCCATGGGTTAGAAAGCAAAAGTAGGTTTTACATAAAAATGGTCATCTCAAATAGGATGGCCATTTTAATCCTCTCTTGTCACTTACCTCATTTGAGGAAAGTTGTACTGGGAGACAATCTCTTATGAACAGTTAAGATTGTTGATCCCACTGACTTCCCCTGGGAAAACAATTCATTCTGTTCTAAGTAGTGGAACATTTCACATTTATGTGAATGACATCCTGAACAGTTACTTCCAAACAAATGTCTCTTGACTTCTTTGCAGTTCTGACTGCAAAATACTCCCACCTTTTTTCTTTTTCTGTTTTCCATGTGCTTGTTTCCTCAGCTCTCCTCAGACATCTGTGCCTTGTGCCCTTTCTGCTTCATTGGTCTCTGGCTCTTTCCTCCCTACACATGCAGAATTTACCAAGCTCGTATAATTTCTTCCCATATAATATCCCTGATCCTGAAAGAGCCTCCAATGTGGCATCATTGGGAAGGACAAGTAGAGAGAGGCTTCTAAAATCTCAGGGTTAGGACGAATGGAGACGTTACTGAGACCATTTGAGAAATTCAATGATCAATGGGATGATGATGATGATGATGATGATATCCCTGGGGCTCCATCCATCCCTTTGTTTTTGACTGCTACCTGCATGCCAGCAACACAGATTTCTCCCCCCATTGTACTTTTTGACTCCCAGGTTGGTTTTACCAACAGTACTTAGGAAGCATTCATGTAGTATCCTGAAACCCATTTGACCAAAATAAAACCCTCCTCCCCATTTATAAACACACCCCCACCAAAAAAAAAAAAACCCTTGGACTTTCCAGTCTTATTTTTGACGTCATCATCTGGGATAATAGCCTTTGAGCATGCCCCAACCTCCCTTTATCTCTATTGATTTCACATCTTCTCTGACACTGCTACCCTTTTAGGTCAGATCCTCTGTACTTCCCATATGCATGACTCAAGTATTTTTCTATGTTGCTCTCCTCCCCACTGCCTTCCCTCATCTGAGCCGTCCTACACACTGCCAGTAAAACAGTCTCCTATCATAGCCCATCTGAAAGCAGAACACTCACACTTAACTCCCAGCCTCCAGACTGGCCCCTTCCAAGTCATTCTCCAAATTACTGTCAAAGTGATTCTGCTAATATGTAAATCAGACTGTGTTTCTTAACCACTTTATAATGCTTCAGTGGTCCCTTTTTCCCTTGGGATGCAACCCAAATTGCTTAGGCTGGTTTCACTGCTCTCTCCACAACCTTTATTCAAATCATGTCAAGATTATGAATGCTGAAGTCAAATAGGTGTTTATAGCTAAAGAATATGCATCTTACTCCTTTGCCCTTACTAGGTTGTCAGTAATAAATTGTGCTGATAATTTTTAACAGTCAAAATGCACAGTTTTATCTTTCCATTCCTGGGCATCTAGTACAGTGTCTCTTGAATAAGTTCAGCTTATTCCCCCATCAAAAATATACATTTTATCATTTTTGAAAATGAAAAATAAAATTCAGTTTAAGAAGTACAGACTGTAGTCCCATTCTTCCTTGCAGCCTTCCTGCATATTACTTTCTTCCCCATACATGTGCTTTAATCAAGTGGCTCATTTCTCAGTTCTGAATATTTTCGTACCATTCCTTAAAAATGGATGATTTGGAGTCCTGCGGCTGGAATATTCACTCTTCCCCATCCTCAAAACACCATGCCCCCAAACTGTTCAGCATAAGACTTTCTGTTAATCACTGTACTGCATTGACTGTCTACCTTAGGAAATATGAATTCATGTACTCTTTTTCTCTAGTTATCTGGTGTTGATATGTTGTTACTTTCTCAATATATTGTAACCTTATTGAGAAAAGGGGCAAATTACGTAGCTATATACCTGATTTTGGATTCAGTTCATGGTGTGCTGAGCAAACAAAAGCAATCATTCAAACTCTTTCCCCATGGCAAAGCACTGATCCTTCTGTGCAGAGATTTACAGTACATTAGACAAAGATATGAATATGCGTTAACAGTTGTTATAGCATAAACAATAACTTTATGTTTTGTTTTATTTAATATTTAAGAAATGATCTCATTTGATATATAATAAATTAATAAATAAGCATAGCACCAAGACATTTTTCTAATATTGAAAGGCATAGAACTTTAAATTGTGAGTTAAACATTCAGTTCTGTCCTAGAAAAGTATTTAAGAAACTCTTCAAGCTTTATGAACTGTATATTTAACTGAAAGGACTTCATTTCAACATCCTGGAAGGGAAGACATACAGTTTCTTGCCCTTTGAGTTTCACTGTTAGATTTGTTGGCTCTTCTTCAAATCCATAATTTTATATTCCCGGCGTTACTGAGAATCTCCAAAGTAGTAGGATCAAGACCAGGTTTTTGCTGAGGTGGTGGTTTTTGTGTATCTGTTTGATTTTGTTTATTTAGAACTTCTTCCAGGTTAGCAGTGAAATTGATAGCTTTTATTTTTTATTTTTTAGCTTCTCTCTTATTTCCAGACTTTGACAAAGACTTCTTTGTTTCCAGATATCCAAGACATTCAAACAGCTTGTGTGATTGTTGTAAAGAAATGTATTTGTTTCCAAAATGAATCTATGTTCTTGTGCTTCAGAATTTTGTAATTTTTCTAAATATTTGAAAAGAATTACAAAGAACAAAAGAAGAATACTAGTTAGAAATTTGTTCCTACTAAAGCAGTGTATAACCAAACCATAAACCTCCTTGGTTTCGTACTCATCTGAGCTTTTCTATTCTTTTGCATATAGAATATTAAAAAAAACTAGAGCAGAACAATAGGTACAGCAGGTAATGTACTTGCCTTACATGCATCCAACTGGGTTGAATCCTCAGCACCCCATGTGGTTCCCTAAGCCCACCAGAAGGGATCACTAAGCACAGAGCCAGGAGTACGCCCCAAGCCCACTAGGTATGGCCCAGAAAACAAAAAAGTAAGCCAAGGAAGAATGAGATAGACGTAATTTATCTTCCTTTTTTTTGTATAAAATCTATTTTGCTAAATCAGCTATGAATGGTTGAAAATTTAGAAAAAATAGCAAGTATTGGTTTATGAATGCCTTGTTAAAACCAATGTCACCTATGCACGGCATTATTTGTAAAACAACATAGAAGGGTACACAACGTCTATTTAAAAGTGTACATATAATGGAAGATATCAGCCAAATTGCGTACTAGAAATCCTGCCAATCTCCAATCTCATCAGCATTCATCTCAGAGAGTAGCATCATAAGCGCTCTGTGGAACTATGACCCCTATTTTCACGCAACAAAATCCTCCACTGAAATACCCACATACTTACAAAAGACCTACAAAATGACCTTTAAGTGAGTGGAAATATTTTCAGAAAAAAAAAAGTATGAGAATGCAATGGAGTAATTGCAGTCCTTACGTGCCTTTGGACTCAGTCACCTTGGAAGTAACATCAATGTCTTCTAGCTCTGGGTTTTCATACTGGGAAAGAGAACAGAAGCAATAATGGGCTATATAAAGGAGGCTAATGCTTGGGGGGGGGGTATGTCATTAATTGGTTGCTTATGTCCCCTGCCATCTAAGACTCTTTAACTGTCTGACATACTTTGTGTGATTTTATTTCCCCCTCCCCTTTTTGCAGGCAATTGGCATCAGGTTAAATGAGTTGTGCCACGGGGAAAGTGAGAGTCCAGCCAACCTGCTGGGTCTTATCTATGATGAGGAGACGAAGAGGAGACTGAGAAAGGAGGATGAGGAGGAAGACTTTTTAGATGACAGTAAGGAGACTCCCTTTACTACAAGAACCCCTGCTTGTAAGAACCTCTGCTTTGGGAGCACTTAATATTTCTCCTCTCTCTTTCATATTCTTACCACCTTCCCATGTCTCCCCACTGAGCGTTTTGCCCTACTCCCTTTGCATGAATGTAAAGCATGTGCATATAACCACATACATGAGAAGAGCCAGAAAGAGGAGAAAACAATAGAGATAGGGGTCAGCGTTGAAGGCAACGATGCCCACTGCTTTGTAGTGACTGACACTATGACAGAAAAATATTAGGCATATTTGGGAAAAATGGAGTAATGGAAAAGTTATTGGCCTAGAAGAAAATTCATCAGATATGCTGTTCAGCTACTATGTTTTTGGAGTAGATTTTTCCTTAGTTTGAAACAAAATAGAACTGAACATAAAATGATTTTCAAATAAGTAATGTATTTGGAGTTATTATAGTGTGTACGATGAAATGCTAAGATAAGTATTATTAAAACTATGGATTAAACTTATGAAAATTATACTTGGGCTCCAGAAAGGTAGAAGCGAAGAGATTCTGTATATCCCTCTCCATGCCATTTAGTGCATGTTTTACATCACACAAGTTTGCATCTTATTATATTTAAGTATACCACTGCCTCTTCTGAAATACAAAATACAAATATGGTTATGGATTAGTATCATTATCTGATGAAAATAAAGCCTCTTTCTCTTGACCTTTTCTATTGCCCTAAAATGCAAACTGACATTGTCCTTTGAAGTATGAAATGTAAACAAATTGCCAAAGTGTAATGTTAGACAGAAGTAAATAATAGCCAGAGAAAAGTATTTCTTTCCTTTCTACTTCAACACAAGATTTTATTTTGCTTTTTTGTAGTATCACTATCACTATCACTATTGTCCCGTTCATTGATTTGCTTGAGCGGGCACCAGTAAAATCTCCATTGTGAGACTTGTTACTGTTTTTGGCATATAGAATACCATGGGTAGCTTACCAGGCTCTGCCGTGGGGGTGATACTCTCGGTAGCTTGCTGGTCTCTCCAAGAGGGGCCGAGGAATCGGACCAGGGTTGGCCACGTGCAAGGCAAATGCTATTGCTCCAGCTCTTCTCAAAGCTGCAAGAACTTCAGAGAGGTAGACCAGGTTCTCTAAGGTGGGTGTTGTTGGGCTTTCAAAAGGGAAACCAGAGGATTTTTTTTTTTAATAAAGTTGCACTGAGAAAGGAAAGGTCATGACCTTGATTGGAGGTCACATGAGAAATTGTGGCCGGGATGTTGAGCACACAGAGGAGACTGGAGCGCAGTGTCACATGTGTAGAGATGGGCACAGAGCATTGGCCGTGCAGCATGAGGGGACCTTTGGGGAAGCCCGAATTGTGGGAACTAATCACAAGATGTCCAGGCTAACATCATCCGTCCAGCGTGTGTCTTGTTCTCGGAGGAGTCCAGGGGGAAAGCAGCGATCCACTGAGTGTGTCTTTCAGCAGAAAGAAATCACAACTTGTGTCATTTGCCCTCACTGCTGCAAACAGCTCTCCAGAGAGCACTGTTTACAGATGGCCGAGGATCTGATTGTCAGAACAGGGAAGAGCCTGTAGTATTTTGTGTTATTTCCCCATTCCTTAGCCCTTATTAATGCTCCTTCATTTTACTGTTGACAAAATGCCAACGTCTGGCATCAGTTTTTCAAACCATGAATGAGAACTAGTCCCATAGTTTCCCTCAAGGTCATAGGAATCTGTTCCAGAATGACTCATCGAATTTGTTCTGATCTATAAGAGGGCTTGAGGAGAACTCAGCAATCACAAGACCTAGTGAAGGCACACTGTCAGAAGATACACTCCAGCTGTCCTAGATCCATCCTGACAGAATTCTCCAGAACAGAGAGAAGTAAAAGCAACATTAAATGCCTCACCAGCCTGGCATGCTCCAATCTCCATAAAAGCACACAAGTGTGATTTATTTCTATGTTGTACCTTATAGCTTTTTAATGAAGTCCTTTAAAACTCAGCCCATTTTATTTTTACAGAGTATCTCAGGTGACTGTTATAAAAGAGCCCAAACAGATCAATTTTGTTATCTCTAGAATCTGAATGTTAATCTCAGACATAAAGAACAGATTGAGAAGTTTATGCTAGTTATCTAGTGCTCAATGTTTTTTTTTAAATTGTTGTGTATCTAGATGCTTTCTAAAATGAAGTAAAATCCATAGAAGATTGGATTGAAATGTCTGATTTAGTTCCAGCTACAAGTCAATATATAGCTCATCTTGCATTAGAAAGATAATTATGGTTTAGACAGCATCAATCTGGAAAGTCAGGAGGAATTTTTATCTTCTTAATTTTTTCTGGTAAAGAAATTTTATTAAACAGAGACAGAAAAATTGTAAATTGTTTAAGACAGACCATAGGCTACTCCAGGGAAAGAAGAGAGCTCCATGAAGTATTAAAAACAAATGAAAAAAATTAAGTACCCTTTGCCTTTATATTCATAAAAGTCAGTGTTCCAAGTTTTTTATTGCTTCTAATGAAAATATAATTTTTACATGAGGCTATGATCTCTGATAGCTATCTTCAGAAACAAAACATAACTTCTACCTATTATCAATATAAATCATGATATGTTCTACTCAATTAATAGAGCCACAAGAAATATTTCTCATATATTTTTAGAAATATATGAAACATCCTACAGTGGGTAGTGTGCTTGTGTTGCATGCAGCTGACCCAGGTTTGATTCCTCTGCCCCTCTCAGAGAGCCCGGCAAGCTACCTATAGTATCTCACCCACACAGCAGAACCTGGAAAGCTACTGATGGCATAGTCTATATGCCCAAAACAGTAATAACAAGTCTCACAATGGAGATGTTACTGGTGCCTGCTCGATCAAATTGATGAGCAATGGGATGACAGTGATACAGTGACAGTTATATGTAATGACTGCTTCATTACTTGATTCATTCAAAATAAATGGCTATTTTCTTTTATTCATGAGAATTAAAATCTTACTTATCACTTAGCACTAATAAGTAATTCTTAACACTGATAGGTAATCAGTATATCTCTAATTTGTGACGTGGGTCTGAGTACTAATCTTGGGAATTGCAAAACTATCTATGATGTCACTTTGATCCTTATCTGCTTCTAGAAAAATATTTATTACTTGGTCTCTCATGTATATGTTGTTTTAGTCTCAAAGGGAATTCAGAGCAAAGAATAGTTTCATACTTCGTGTCTTAATATAACAGCTTAGGTTTTCTAAACTGTATGATATTTGGGATCAAGATGTTTCATCTGGGCCAGGAGTGATAGTACAGTGGGTAGGGCACGCAGCCAACCCAGGTTCAATTCCCAGCATCCCTTATGGTCCCACAAACAATGTCAGGAGTAATTCCTCAATGCATGAGCTAGGAGAAACTCTTGTGCATCGCTGGGTGTGACCCAAAAAGCAAAAAAAAAAAAAAAAAAAAGAATATTTCATCTGTGCTGCAGAAACACATTAGGACTGGAGCTGAAATGATTTCACTTTTCTCAGGATATCAAGATAGATACTTCTGAAAAAATGAACTAACAGGATTTTTGTAATTCCTAATCGGTTCAATGTTATGTATATAGTCTAAATCTGATTTAATAACAATGGGAAAATATTGCCAGTCTGCTTCTTCTATTTTCATTAAATGGCTTTTTAATTTAGTGTAGCTGCAGTTTGTTATGCTATAATTCTTTAAGGAGAATAATTTTATTCTTAGGACTGACCTTTTAATATCAAAACTTGTTATCAAATTGCTAACTAAAGGACAAAAGAGGCACATGGCCTTACATAGATTTTTGCTTAAGGAAATAGGATGATTAAAGCTGTATAAATTCCATTCTCATAAGCAATTTCATTTTGGACATGTACAGGAAATGCTCCCACATGCAATTTGATTTTGCACATGTAGCTAATGTCCATCAAACAGTGCCTCTCTGTATTTTTTTTATTCTTTTGCTTACTTATGAAAGAATTCTTACTCCATAGGTACTGTGAATCCCTCTAAATGTGGCTGCCCCTTTGCTTTGAAAATGGCAGCATGCCAGCTTCTCCTCGAGATTACCACTTTCCTGAGAGAGACCTTTTCTTGCTTACCCAGACCTCGCACTGAGCCTTTGGTGGTAAGTTAAACATATGTATTAATAATATGGGCTGTTTGGAGAAGTCACTATGGGACTAGAATGTTTAGAATTGCCTCAAATGCCCATTGACTAAATGTATCATACAGTTTAAAAATTCAACTGAGGAGTTGGTAGATGCGTGCTGAGAGTAGACCATGGACCAAACATGATGACTTCTTAGTCCCTGTATTGAGAACTATAATACCCCAAAGGAGAGAGAGAGTAAGAGGGAATATGCCTGCCATGGGGGCAGGGGATGGAAAGGGGCGGGGGTGGGGGGAGGGATGCTGGGAACATTGGTGGTGGAGAATGGGCACTGGTGGAGGGATGGGTAATCGAATATCGTTTGACTGAAATGCAATCATGAAAGTTTGTAAGTTTGTAACTGTACCTCATTGGTGATTCATTAAAATAAAATTAAAAAACTCTTTTTTCAATTATTAAAACAATATTCTAATAATTCATCTATAATGGAGCTTAGAATTGTTCAATATGTATAGAAAATTTTCACTGCTACTTTGCCTACTCATATGCCAAAAACATTAACAATGATGGGTCTCATTCTCTTCACTCTGAAGAGCCTCTAATGCGGCACCATTGGGAAGGACGAGCAAAGAGAGGCTGCTAAAATCTCAGTGCTGGGATGAATGGAGACATTATTGGGCCCACTCGAGCAGATCGATGATCAATTGGATGACAGTGATGTAGTGATACTTTACCTATAAGTAGGACTCAGAAATATTTTATTCATTACACAAGTGCTTTCATTGCCAAATGTGAGTTTGTGTTTTTTGTTGGAATCTGACCTTTATAAAATAAATGAGAAAGAAGCATTTTCCAACATTTTTTTAATCTAACTAGTTTGATGATAAAGAAAACTCATCACATTTTAACTTAATATCGAAACAATGAGTACAACAATTAGTAAAAAAGATACCTATTTTTACAAGTATGGTAAACAGCAAATCTCAGAATAAATTTTAAAATGAAACATTGTAAATTTAAAATTACTTGCTTCAAGAGTAGTTATGGATCTTTAAGTGTGTTTCTATTTCAGTAATGTTTTAATAGCTATAAAAATAAATAATAATCTAATTCACTGAATAATGAAAACATAGGTAATAAATGTAACACGAGGTTCTATAAAGATTTTAAAATTTGTGATTAGAGGATGGGAGATCAAGAACATAACCTTTCAATATCTAAAAACATCTCACTGATAGAAATGCCTTAAGACCATTTCCTAACTGCAAGAGATTCCTCCTTTGAAGCTTCAGCAAGCCACACCCACACCCCATGGCTGCAGCCAGACCAAGGGCTCAACTTGCTTCACTGCTTCACTAATATTCTCTACAGAGACACCAAACTGTGAATAATTTCAAATACCCTGGTTCTCAGCTGAGGATTCTGCTGTCTTCTTAAAGTCGGCGTGGGTAGCCTCCTCCTGTCTTACTATTTCCAGAATCCCCCACAGTCACATCCACCTCCCATATCCACAGCCATGTCAACTCATTGGCCCAGACCATGGATCCTGAAGTATGTGGTCATGCAACACTTCCTAATTCCTTGATATTGAAATTCCAGTTGGGGCACACCAAATTGAATGGGAAAGTATCATAGAAGCCAGCAAAATTAAACAACGAAGAACTATCACACAGAAAGTCCAATTTGCAACAAACATATTAGTAAATTCTTAGACAAAGAGTTAACAACCCCATGATGAGATATGACACTTATCACATAAACATTTATTTTTTATATTTATCAACTTTAATATTGGAACTTTTGTTATCTAATCAATTTGAACTCTAGAATGGTATGAATAGTTTTGGCTTTTATCTACATTAAAATAAATTTAAAAATAAATTTAAAATTTTTTCTCATAGCAATTTTTTTATTAGTTTATTTTTAATTAGAGAGTCATCGTGAGGGTACAGTTACAGATCCATACATCTTTGTGATCATGTTTCCCCCATACAAAGTTCGATAACCCATCCCTTCACCAGTGCCCATTCTCCACCACCAGTAAACCCAACATCCCTCCCCCCCTCCCCAGTCCTGTCTCCCCCCACCCCACCCTGCCACTATGGCAGGGAATTCCCTTTTGTTCTCTCTTGCTGATTAGGTGTTGTGGTTTGCAATAAAGGTGTTGAGTGGCCATTGTGTTCAGTCTCTAGTCTGTATTCGGCCCGCATCACCCTTCCCCCACATGACCTCCAACCACATTTTACTTGGTGGTCCCTTCCCTGAGTTACCCAGAATGAGAGACCAGCCTCTCTCATAGCAATTTTGAAAAAACCCATAGTCTACACAAAATATGAAAAGGAAAGCAAGAGTCTTAGGTACAATAAATAAAATGAAATTTATATATTCAACCATAGTTTTTAGATAGTGTCAGGAAGTTCAGTAGTATTGCTGATAAGTGGAGGTTTAAAAAAACAAAGTATGTGTGTTTCAAGTATAGAGCACATGACTTGGATGTATAAAGTTCCTGGGTTCAATATATGGCCTCCAGAGAACAATGCTCTTAAAAGGTTTAAAAAATTCTACTTCCAACTTAACAGTTATTCTAGATTTCTAGCTATAATTTATTTATATACATTACCCCTTCCAAACAAACAAACAAAAACTCAGCTTCTGTAGCATTTTATTATTTCGTTTGTTTCTCTGCTTTTAGTTTGTTAGGTTTGGAGGCCATATACAGTGGTGTTTAGGACTTACTCCTTACTTTGAGCTCAAGGTCACTTCTGGCTCTGCTCAGAGAATTATTTATGGTGCCAGGTATCAAACTAGGGTCAGCCATGTGCACAGCAACACCCTTTTTAATTTTTTTTATTTTATAAAGTAGTTCACAATATTTGATTACATTTAATAATCAAACACCAATTTCACCACCATTACACCTTCCCACCACTATATTTTGGGTGTTTTTGTTCCAAACCCTAATCCTTGCCCCAAACAGAACCAAAATAATATAATATTTCCCTCTAAGGTTGATTGCCTCCTACTTTGAATCCTATAAAATATGGTGTGGTATGCCTGCACTATGGATAGGATGTGTCCTTTGACGTGGGTGAGGCTTGGCCCAAGCTTGTGGAGAGCAGCCAATGAGCATGGTGGTGGTTGAGTTCTGAAGGTTTTCGGCTGCCAGGGCTGGGTCCCTTGGGGCAGGAAGGGGTCTCACCCGCCCCCTCTGGGGCGCCCCAAATGAAACAGCCTGGTGCGAGATCCAGCGGCATGGTTATGGTGAGCATCAGAAGAGAAGGACATGCGATCTAAATGGTGGCTGATGATGAGATTATCTGGCGCCAGCTAGGAGTGGCTTATGGGCATGACTGCTGAGTCCCCAGAGATGGGGTGGGGGGCGGGGCAGTGGAATGGGGTTACAGGCAGAAGATCTCCATTCCCAGTCCCATTGAACCCAGAGTTCTCAGTCACAAAGTCCCACAGACCAGGATTTTCTGGGGATTCAGTCATGGGTGAGACTCTGCCTGAGCATGTGGAGAGTGGCCGTGAGCATGGCAGCGGTTCAGTTCTGGAGGTTTTTGGCTGCCAGGGAGCAACATTCTTTTTTTTTTTTTAATTTTATTTTATTGAATCACGGTGACAAAAGTTACAAAGCTTTCAGGTTTTAGTCTCAGTCATATAATGATCAAACCCCCATCCCTTCCCCAGTGCCCCTGTTCCCCCACCAAGAACCCCCAAATACCTCCCCACCCACCCTCTCCCGAACCTGAGTGGCCAATGATCTTCACTTTATTCTCTCTATACTTTGGATACATTCAATATTTCAACAGAGAACTGACTATTATTATTCGGAAATTTCCTCCAACAATCAAACCTGCTGAAAAGGCATCATTTGATAGTTTATTTTCCATCGCTGAGAATGAAAATTATAGGAGCTTGCGTGGCTGCAACAGCAGCCTCGCAGTTTTGGATTTCTGTTGTTTTAGTTCAGTTTACAGTCTAGATGCATTTCTATAAGTTTCTGGGTGCCAGAATGGGTTAGTAGACCTCCCGGATCATAGTCTTTAAGGAGCAGAGGGGCCGTGTCGTGTGCGGCATGCCAGTAACACCCCCATTCCATGATCTCTTGCGTGCCACGTCACTACAAGCAAGTACCTCTGGGTTGTGAGTCCTAGAAAATGGCGGACACCTCTTGGGCGCTGGTGCTGCTGCCGCTGCTATCTTCCATGTAGAAAGGAAGCGTTGGGAGAGAAAATCCTTCCCCCTCCTCGGGCAGCATGTGGTCGTAGCTCAGCTCACAGTCTAGATGCATTTCTATAGGTCTCTGGGTGCCAAAATGGGTTAGTAGACTCCCGGATCATAGTCTTTAAGGAGCAGAGGGGCCGTGTCATGCGCGGCTGCTCCGGATATCATCTGGGCCGCCAGGGAGCAACATTCTTATACTATTTCTATTACCCATTATTCTCTTTTATAAATTTCATAAATAAATGATGTCAAAATTAAAAGCACTTATAATAATTATCTAAAAGAGCATAATAATTACACTTTTCTAAATATTAACTTCCACACTTCCGATAGAGAAACAGTTTTAAATAGTGATTTTTTTTTGTTCATAAAGTTGAAGATCTGTTAAAAAAATAAAATTCCCTGTTTAATTAGTAAAACTAATGATCAGTGACCAACAACATGGATTTAAAACAAATTATTTCCAACCAGTAAACAGATAAGTACATAATAATAAAAAGGATCAACAAATCTGTACAGTTACCTTCATTCTTTATGAATGCTTTTGGGAAATATTGTGCTAGATATCTTTGCTACAAACAGAATTCAACAAAATTAGGATATAAAGACTATATACTGGATTCCTAAGTGTTCCTAAATTAAAAAAAATCAGAAACAAAGTATAATCCACAGAAGTAAAAAACTAAACTGATGAATATTTAGAGTATAAGGAGAGTGGGGATGTGATGGTTGCTATGTTGGGTGTGGGTGTAATACAGAGATAAATATATTGCAACAGCAACACCAACACATTAAAAATCTTTTTCTGTAGCAGAATCATGACTTTCTATGAAAGAAAACAGAAAGTCATTATTGATTAGGGAAGAGCTAGTAAACACCTGAAGAATATTTCTGGAAGAGGTTTTATTTTTTTTTTTCTGTCTGAATTTTCTTTTTCTTTTGTTTTATAAGTCTACATCCCTCTTACCAATATTACACAACCTGTATTCATTTATAATCATTTTCAACTCATGTTTTCATATCAGCAAATACATAGATGTCCTCATTTTTAATCATACTTTTCATTTGTGCTTATTTGACCCAAAATTTGTTGATGTATGGTTTGGAAACACACATTTCAAATACTATCAGCAATTTTTTTTAAGTATAGCAAGTTTATCGGCCAATAAAGGGAGGTAAGAAGTGAGGAAAGATAAGGTACATGATTGAGAGAGCAAGGCCATCTCCAGAAGTTTTGTAAACTTGCAGGATTTTAGCAGGAGGAAGGAATTGGAAAAGATAACTAATTTGAAAAATCATTGTTTTGTCACTTTATTACTGTCTGTCCTAAGAAATATATTTAATTAAATTTGGCTACCAATATGGAAATTAGAATTGGTTATTTTTTCCTAAATGGATTAGCTTCAGAGAAGCAATTATATTCCTAGAAATTTTTTCACACTGTGAGTGCCTTTTGTAGACATAAATTTTTTATCACCAAAGGGTAATTTTTATTGACCCAAAGTGAAAAGAAGAAACAAGAATCTAAATTTTTATTTATTAATAATGTATTACTTTAATCCTGTTCCAAGTTGGTGTTTTAAAAATACATTTTCGTGGCTGGGGAGATAGTATTTGGGTAATTTCTTCTTTGCATGTAGCCGACCCTGCTTTGATCCCCAGCACTGAATATGGTCCTTTGAGTTCTACCAGGGGTCACATTACTGAGCCCTGTAGCCAAGAATAGTCCCTGGACACCATGGAGTGTGGTTCCATCTATATTTTTATCTGAAGATTTATTATATTGTAATTGGAAAAAGAATACTTTATGGACGTTAGCATTTTATATCATTTTCATTCATTAGTTGCTCCAAAAGTGTTCTTTATATTAATAATTAAATATTAACTTTAAGATAAACCCATTCTCAGGCCACGTTATAATTTTAACTTGGAGTCTCACAGGTCAAACTTCTATTGAATATTTTCACTTCCTGAGGCTTACTTTAGGGTACGGTATCATTCTGTCTATAAAATGGCAAAGGAACTACTTCCTCTTATACTGATAAACTCAGAGAAAGGGATGAGAAATACCCCTAATTCATGACCCTTTTATAAAATTACTCTAGAGGCTGCCAACCTGGCTTTGGGCCATGGCCCCTACCTTCAAAGCCTGCAAATTACTGTTCCTCTCCTTTCTTTCATAATTACATCTTCCTCTCACTTTTACAGTCTGGAAAAGATAGCCACTTTCAAGAATTTGTGTGACTAAGTTGGGTACACTAGGGTAATCCAGAATTTTTTCACCTCGAGGCGCTTAAATCTAAGTGTATATTCGGAATTCTCATTGCAGTGTCCTAGCATGTTCCGTGATTGGGAATAAATACCTTTAGGATTCCAAAGTTATTCTACCAAACACAACCTGTAGGATTGGTTTCTAAACTCCTACTCTGTTTTCTCAGTCTTGCTTATTAGTTGTTTAATTTTTTAAAGATAAGTGTTGGAAAGGCAGTCAAAGCTGTGTTTAAAGCATCTGAAGGTAAGGAATCTTGTGTTTGTGAGATGGGAAGTACACAAGGAAATGGAAAAAAACTATAAATTAGGAAAGTTTGTCTAATTCAAGGGAAAAATTAGGGCTGCAACCTAAAACTTGAATTAAATAAAAAGAAATCAGACAGGACTTATAATCTAGCAGGTAGGACACTTGCCATGTACAGGGCTGGTCCTAGTTTTTATCCTTAGTACTCCATATGATACCCTGAGCACCTCCGGGAATGATCCCTGAGTTCAGAGCTCTTGGTAAGCCCGGAGCTCTGCCAGGTATGGCCCCAAACCAAAACAAACAAAAAAATACAGTATATTTACATGCATTTTCGTGTACTTCCTAGCGGAAGGTTTACCACAAAAACCATGTCTTGCTATGGAGATAGATGTCAGCATGAACTTGCTCTTCATTCCTATTTCAGGACTTGGAGACCTGCAGACTTCGTTTGGATCCTGAGTTAGACCGGCATAGATACGAGAGAAAGATCAGCTTTGCTGGAGTCCTGGATGAAAATGAAGACTCAAAGGATTCTCTCCACAGTAGTAGCCACACCCTCAAATCAGATGCAGGTGCTGAGGAGAAGAAAGGTATGAAAAAGTAGGATTCCTTCGTGTCTCAGGATTTTTCCAGAGGGGTTTGTTGTAGCATTTATTTGGGTTGGGTGCTTATTTTTTGAGGCACAGTACACCTGGCAATGCTCAGGGGTTTCTTCTGGCACTTGGCTGAGGGATGACTCCTGGCAGTCTAAAGGGACCATATGGGATGCTGGGAATTGAATCCAGGCAGGCCATATGCAAGACAAAAGCCCTGCCCACTTTACTATCTCTCTGGCCCAAGTTTATGGTTTAAATGGCAAAAATGTGTACTGAAAGAAGCACCAAATTGCGCTACAGTACTATTTAGTTCAAGTAGGAAACCACTGAACCAAGAAAGGAGGGTACCAGTCTCACTAAGAGTTGAACTTCAATAGTCAGAGGGGCAAGGCTTGTAGGCCCAGTCATTCTTCATTATCACATTGGATCTAATCAGCTGTAGAAGGAGTATTATTTTGTGTACTGATGAGAAAAGAAAAAAATATTCTCACTTTGTTCTTTTACAGTATTGTTTTGTTCTTATCATAAGAGGACTGTTAGACTTGATTAGTTATGGATTCTTGTTATCAGCGTACATCATACTTTTTTTCAGGGCTTTTGGTGTGTGTGTGTGTGTGTGTGTGTGTGTATGTGTGTGTGTTTAATTTTATTGAATCACTGTGAGATAGTTAAAAGCTTTCGTATTTGGGTTACAATCACACAATGATCAAACACCCATCCCTCCACCAGTGCACATTTCCCACCACCAATATCCCCAGTATACCCCACCTTTCCCACCCTCCCCCTGCCTCCATGGCTGACAATATTCCCCATACTCTCTCTCTCTCTGCTTCGGGACATTATAGCTTACAACACAGACACTGAGAGGTCATCATGTTTGATCCATTATCTACTTTCAGCACGCAACTCCCATCCCAATGGATTCCTCTCCCATCATTTTCTTAGTGATCTTTTCTCTATTCCATCTGCCTTCTCCCCTCCGCTCATGAAGCAGTCTTCCAGCTATGGGGGAATCCTCCTGGCCCTTGTATCTACTGTCCTTGGGTGTCAGCCTCATGTGATGTTATTCTATACTCCACAAATGAGTGCAGTTCTTCTATGTCTGCCCCTCTCTTTCTGACTCATTTTACTTAGCATGATACTCTCCATGTCTATCCATTTATAAGCAAATTTCATGACTTCATCTCTACTAACAGCTGGATAGTATTCCATTGTGTAGATCTACCAAAGTTTCTCTAATCAGTCATCTGTTTTAGGGCAGTTGGGTTGTTTCCAGATTTTGCTATTGTGAACAGTGCTGCAATGAACATATAGGTACAGATGTCATTTCTACTGTGCTTTTTTACATCCTCTGGATATGTTCCCAGAAGTGGTCTTGCGATGTCAGATGGAAGTATCAATTTCTAGGTTTTGAAGGGCTATCCATATTGTTTTCAGAAAGGCTGGACCAGTCAGCATTCCCACCAACAGTGAAAGAATGTCCCTTTTCCCCACATCCATGCCAGCACTGGTTGCTTTTGTTCTTTTGAATGGGTGCCAGTCTCTGTGGTGTGAGATAATATATCATTGTTGTTTTGATTTGCATCTCCCTGATGACTAGCGATGTGAAGCATTTTTTCATGTGCCTTTTGGTTATTTGTATTTCTTTTTTGAGGAAACTTCTATTCATTTCTTCTCCCCATTTTTTGGTAGTGTTGGAGGTTTTTTCTTGTACAATTCTACTAGAGTCTTGTATACCCTGGATATTAATCCCTTATCAGATGGATATAAGGTAAATATTCCTTCCCATTCTGTGGGCTCTTTCTGTATTTTGGTCACTGTTTCTTTTGAAGTGCAGAAGCTTCTTAGTTTGATGTAGTCCCATTTGTTTATGTTTGTTTCCACTTGCATGGTCAGTGCTGTTTCATCCTTAAAGGTGCTTTTAGCTTCAATGTCATAGAGAGTTCTGCCTACATTTTCCTCTGTGTACCTTATAGATTCATGTTTGATATTGAGGTCTTTAATCCACTTTGAACTGACTTTTGTGCAAGAGGCTTTCCTTGTTCCACTTCACATTTCTGGCTTCTTTGTCAAGGATTAAGTGACCATATGTTTGGGGCTCTGTGACAGGATATTCAACTCTGTTCCATTGATCTCCACATCATCTCTTTCTAGTCAATACCATGCTGTTTTAATTACTACTGCTTTGTAGTAGAGTTTGAAGTTGGGGAAGGTGACGCCACCCATCTTCTTTTTACCAAGGATTGCTTTAGCTATTCATGGGGGGTTATTGTTCCATATGAATATCAGGGGTATTTTGTCTATTTCTTTGAAAATGTTATGGGTATCCTGGTAGGGACCACATTAAATTTGTATAGTGCTTTGGGAAGTATTGCCATTTTGATAATGTTAATTCTCCCTATCCATGTGCAAGGGATGTGTCTCCACTTCCTAGTGTCCACTTTTATTTCTTGAAGTAGTGTTTTGTAATATTCCTTGTATAGGTCTTTCACCTCTTTGGTTAAGCTCATTACAAGGTACTTGATTTTTCTGAGGCACTATTGTGAATGGGATTGTTTTTTAATGTCTCTTTCTTCTCTTTCATTATTTGTATATAAGAAAGCCATGGACTTTTGGGTTTTGATTTTGTAGCCTGCCACTTTACTATATCGACCTATTGTTTCTAGGAGCTTTTCTGTAGAGTCTTTAGGGTTTTCTAAGTATAGTATCATATCATCTGCAAATAGTGATAACTTGACCTCTTCCTTTCCTATCTAGCATACATCATTCTTGTTCAACAAAGAGCAACAAGGCAGCCAGAAAAACCATGAACAAACTAGCCAAGGTTTTTCAAAACTTAAGATTTTAAGTTTTGAGTTCACAAATTTCCTAATCACTTTTCAACTCAAAGTTGGCAGTTTTCATGTTCTTCTTCATTACAGTGGCGTCTGCATCATCAGAAAGTTAATAATGCATCATACTGTTTTAAAAGGGGCTGGAGCGATAGCACAGTGGTAGGGCGTTCGCCTTTCACGCAGCCGACCCATGTTCAATTTCTCCGCCCCTCTCAGAGAGCCGGCAAGCTACCGAGAGTATCGCGCCTGCACGGCAGAGCCTGGAAAGCTACCCGTGAGGTATCGGATATGCCAAAAACAGTAACAATAAGTCTCACATTGAGAGATGTTACTGGTGCCCGCTCAAACAAATCGATGAACAATGGGATGACAGTGACAGTGACAGTGATTTAAAAAAAAAATTATTAGTGAATCACCGTGGGGTACAGTTACAGATTTACAAACTTTCGCGCTTGCATTTCAGTCATACAATTATCAAGTACCCTTCCCTCCACCAGTGCCCATTCTCCACCAAGGATAAAATTTAAAGATTAATTGTATTGCGTCAGAGTGATGTCATGGAGGAGAAAGTACTTGCCTTGCACATGAGTGACCGAGGTTCAATCCCCAGAGGATAAAAAATTCCCAAATCCAAATGGCTAAATATCAGGAGAAGAAATCTATGCCAATTTAAAAATAAAAAGATTAGATTATTTTTTCAGAATATTTTAATTCCATGATTATCATTTACATAAATTACCTTTTTATTCAAACACACAAATACTTAGCATTTTTCCTCTCATAGAATGATAGTTAATATAGGAAATATTTTAATAAGTGAAGAACAAGGGACTGAAAATCAAGTGAAATGAAAACATATTCACAGTTGACAACAATTGTTCCCAATATTCCTAAATAATCCCTAGTCCCTTTTGACAAGCAGATACCAGCTGCTAAGATCATTGTGAAATGGGGACCACAGGGACTCAACTAAATTATTAAAATTTTATTTAAAATTTCACACCATCTGTTTATATAAAAGCTAAAAACGTAAGTTTTAAAAATAAGCTATTTTAAGACAACTCATGACTCTACCAAGGAAAACTAACATTAAATAATTCTTAGAGTTTGCCTAAAATCTCCTAGCACGTCTAACAAATTATTTCACCTATATTCAAAACAAACTAAGACATTGTTACAAAATACAGAGATCAAGATTTGTCTGGTCATTTAACAGGGATATACTGAACACTTACTATATATACCAAGCACTACTACAGTCTAAAAAACATAACAGTCAACAAGAAAGTTTCCCACATAAGTTTTTGTTTTCATTAGCTTATAGTTAATGTAATTGTGAATAACATTACATACTGAACATTCAACTCAAAATAAGTAGTAAAAATAGGGTGAAAGAATTGGTAATGACATAAAGTAGGATGAACTGGTTAGAAAAAGGAACCAAAATAACATTTGAGTGGAGACCTGTGAAAAGTCAGTTATGCTAATAGCGTAGGAAGAAATTTCCAGATACAATAGTGAAAAGCACAAAGGCCAACCTGGTTGTAACTGAACTGGTGAAAGAATGGTAATCTGTGGGATGAGAAAGTTAGCCCAAGGACAAGTAAATATGGGGTCTGAGATGGTAGGAATTTATTTCTTTTTTCAATGTGTCTGAGAGTCATTAGCAAGCTCTGACTAGAAAAATAATATAATATGTGCATTTATGATTTATGTATAATGAAAAGTATAGCAATGGGAAAGGGGAGTTACATTAGTCCAGGCAATAGGTAATAGAGTTTTCAAACTCCTACAGTGTTTTTAAGTCTAAAGCCAGCAGGACTTTTAAATGAATATAAAATGGATGAGAAAAAAAAAGACACTTTATCCAATTTAGAGGAATCTGTTTCTCTTTCATACTAGTTCTTGTTGTCATGGAGATAAAGGCTAAAATTCAATGCGGTGCAATCTCAAGTGATAATGCCAAATTTGGCTTCTAACTGCTGTAAATAACCAATGCAGTAATTCTGAACATTAATTTTCAGTGCTAAAAGATACTTCCAATTGTTTTTGATGATAGCATTGATTCTCAAATTAAGTTTCTTTTAGATTACCTTAATTCATGACAATTTTGATAGACTTGAAGGCTGAAATGTATCAGAAATCAAACAAAAAATGCTGGATATTCCTCTACAAAAAACAAAATCGTATGTCTAATAATTTTCTCCACATCCTTATCTACTTTCACATAAAATTGTCATTAAAATTATAATTATATTCTCTTTCAAATGTATTTTAGGTAGGTCATGAAGTCTCAACCATGTCTAAAAATAATACAGAAAAATGCAGTGGATGAGTTTTGTGCTATATTTAAAATAGAGCATCATGGTCTATAGTCTTTAGTCTATAGTCTTTGTGGAATTTACCCAAGTGTGTTGTAAAGATTTTTGTTTAAATGTGAATTCTATCCAGATGTTTTCAGAGAGCCTCATGAGCTTTTGGTAGTAGAGTACTGATAAATTTAGCTTATTTTAATCACAAGAGTAAACCAGAAAATAAACTTGTCGTATTATTTGACCAGAATTCTTATGAGCTCCTTTATATCAAATTAAAAATACACATTTAATTAACTTTGTATAGAGCTTTACAAGTTCTTTCTGTTCATATACAAACTGTCCTGTGAGTGAGACACCTAAGATTAAAATACAATCTTCCTAACTGGAATTTTAAAACATATTAATAAGTTGCCTTAATTAGATATCTTGTTCATGTCTTAAGAAAACAAATTTACTGAACATACATCTTCTTGATACTGACTTTACACTCTTCACCCCACCCTTATACAAACAGTATGTGATGTTAAGAATAATAAGCCACATTTGAAAAAAAAGAATAATAAGCCAGAGGAAGAGGGCTATATGCCTAATAATCTCACTTATCTGGTACATAAAGAGACAAAATGTAGTACACAGCAACAAACGATGTCAAATCTCAAAACGGAGATTACCAAGCTATGGGAAGTCGTGTGTGTATGTGTGTGTGTGTGTGTGTGTGTGTGTGTGTGTGTGTGTGTCTGTGTTGGGAGGTGGGGAAATGAAGAGGTGAACTAGATAACATAAGGACATTGATGGATGGTCTGAGGCACGTTGGTGGTGGTGAGGTGTGATAACACTGTACATCAAATTCACAAAAGTTAACACTATTGCAAACATGTCAGCCATGGGTTCCACTCATCTCAGCAATGGCACTTTATAAATTAAAAAAATCAGTACGTGAAAATATCAGAAGTTTGAAAGGAAAGGAAGAGATATTTGTGTGAGTATGGGAGGAAAGGAATGTTTTGTAATTTAACAGGAAAGGTAGGTTTCGAGCTAAACATGTTTCTTTACCTTCTATTTTCCTCACTGGTGACTGTTTCTTCTGGAACACTAAAGATGAATAATGCATGTGCCTCTTGGTATACATAAACTGTAAGGTTGCTCAGGGTGTTGCAACATTTGGACTCACATCTACCAGGAGGATGCTATGAAATCAGTGGGTGCCCTGAAAATGGAACCACTCCATGCTCACGCTCATCCAAAGCACCCCACTGAAAGCAGATCCTTGAGTGCCTTTGCTGAGCTGAGTGGAACCCACTGCTGACTGTCGGAGAGAGAAGTGCCCCTTGTTTTTATTTCTTAATGAGGTATTCCAAAATTAAGGGGTCTACATGAAGGGTTGACACTGTCTAGAATTCTAGAAGTTCTGTTTCAAAAGCAAAGTGTTTTCACAATGGTTTGTGGTCTTACGGAATCAAGCAACAGCTTGATGGAAATGTGTGAGCTGTCCTAGGTATTGTTGTTATAAGACCACACTCGTGCTCATAAACTCTGAGCCAGAAAGAGATCCAGTTGTTCTCAGTCCCAGTGATCTATATGCATAAGAAAGAAGCCAGGCCAGCTCTTCCTGATGATCCCAGTCTCCTGCCTGCTTATAAAAGCTACCTTGCTGGGGATTTCGGAGGAGTGCCTTGTTCAGTTATGCCACTCAGCTCATCCCATCGGTAGGAAGGAGGCTTCTTAGGTATCAAGGGTTAAATAAATCTTTGATTTAACACTGGCAAGGGAAATCTAAGGGAGGAAAACCCAATTTTATTCTTTAAATACAGTTTCCAGCAGGAATATCAGGATGGGAGTTACCTGCCTGCTCCAAATTAAAGAAACTCAGTTTCCAGGTGAAGGTTTATTTTCCAGAATTCACAGGGTCAGCATATTAAAAAGAACGGACTGGAGTGTGCAGGGACATGGTGGGTAGGAAGCAGGGTCCATATCCTGAAAGAGCTGATGTCTTTTTTTCTTACATGTCCAGAGATGGAGGCAGAACCTTAGGTGAGACTTCTTACTCTGTCTAAAAAACTCCCCTCTGCAGCAGTGCAGCTCAGACGTGAATGTTCAAGCATGATGCTCAGGGAAAAATCATTCCAATGCAGAGTCTAATGCAGCAAGTTTGAGCTGGGAGCCTGGGATCAGCTCCTTTTGACAAGCTTCTCAGTAGAGCTAATACTGTTATGATCACCACTTGAGTGGTGATGATATAGAGTAAACATTTGGCTAAGAATGCTTAATGCTTTTGTGACAAGAATGATTGCCTTTTAGTTTTATTTTTTCTTAATCTAATGTTGGGGAATCCATTCTTCTGGTCAGGACCTTGAAAGCGAAATGTTAAAATTCCTTTGGGATCAGCTAGATGAAGGTTTTCTATATTTAAAAGTTTTATTTCACAGTAAAAACCACCAAAATGTCAGAGGAAAGACTGTGTTGGTCTGACCTTTATTCACCTTTTAGCAAGCCAGTTAACATTGCAGATAATTGGGTTCTACAACTATCCATGTGAATAATTCTATTTATTCCTTGACTATGCTAAAGGGATGCTCCAAATATAAAGTAGGAAATAATTACAGAGTGCGTTAAATACCTAAGCATGAGCTCTATATAGAATCAAAGCATTGGAGTTGTAAACTATCATTGTAAGACTCAAAAGAGACTCTCATTTCCTCAGTTCTGTTGGACCTGAGCATTGCCTGTGTAGATAAGAAAACAAAATAGGCTTTTGACTAGGACTTATCAGCTCCCTCTACTGAACTGTTAGGTCAAAACTGAAGCATATTCAGAAAGTTAGTACAGCGGATAAAGTGCTTGCTTTGCACGCTAATGACCTGATTCGGTTCCCATCACTCCATATGGTTCTCCAAGCCTGTGAGAAGTGTTCCCTGAGTGCGGAGTCAGGAATAAGACTTGAGCACACGCGGGAAGGGAGATGCGTGCTGAAAGTAAACTAGAGACTGAACACGATGGCCACTCAATACCCTTAGTGCAAACCACAACACCCAAAAGGAGAGAGAGAGAACAAAATGGAATACCCTGCCACAGAGGCAGGGTGGGGGGATGGGATTGGGGGGTGGGAGGGATACTGGGTTCATTGGTGGTGGAGAATGGGCACTGGTGGAGGATGGGTTCTCGAACATTGTGTGAGGGAAACACAAGCAGAAAAATGTGTAAATCTGTAACTGTACCCTCACAGTGATTCACTAATTAAAAATAAATAAATGAAAAAAAAAAGACGAGCACAGCTGTGTATGGTCCAAAATTTTAAAAAAATGAAACCATTGTCCTGGTCATTCAGTTCTTATATGATGAAAAATAGAACATTCATTCTCCTATCTGTTAGACATGGAAATGTTGATAAATCATTGCTCCAGTCTGAGAAATAGAATAGTATATCTCATCAAGGAGAGTTTTAAATAGGATATGTTTCTACACCTACCACCCTCACCTTTAAAAATAGCTAATTTATGCATCTAATTCCTTAAGAGCCAGTTTACTTTTAAGTAGACAATAAGAAAAACACTCTGGTTTCTTCTGTTGCAAGTCTGTGCTATAACCACCTTATTGGTTTGAAGCGAAAAAGATTTTTAATGATTTTTTTCCAGTTAATTAATTTAACCATGGAGTCAAATAATCTAGGTTAGATGCTTAGTTTTATCATAGAAAAGTTTCAGAAATATTTTTATTTGATAACAAAGCCTTGCTGTGTAATAAACTAAGTAGTAAATTCTTGAAAGATGTTGCATTCATTTTTAACCACAATGTAAAGATCAGACAAATGAGTTGTCCAAAACTAGACACACTGCTTCCAAACATCATTAGTTTTTCTCCAGTACCCATCTGTCTTAAATGGCTCAGGCATTAAAACCAGGTGGTGTAAAGATCAGCAGTACAAGTTGTGACCATAACAGTGAAGAACCATAGTACACAATGTAAGCCTTGCAGATTGGTGGGCGTCCCTTTTAACCTTGTGTGCAAGGTATAAGCAGTCTGGAATGGATCTGGGAATACTCAACCAATAACTTGCTCATCTCAACAGCTTAGAAACTTGATTCTTTGTTTCCCTTGTCTCAAAATGAAAGCCAACTCTTACAGACCATTCATGGTTTTATAATTCTACAATTCAACTGGTGGTGAAAAGAAAAGCTCCTATTAATATTCCTCTACTACAGTGAGTGTTATGCTCTGTTGCCCACTGGGCCAAGGTAGTCTGCCCTAGGACCGAAAAGCATGGGGCACTGTGCCATTTCAACAGGCTCTCTAGGGAGGTGGAATAATGCAACTTTTCTTGGTATTTTTCGTTTGAAGAAGGAAGTCCTTGGAGTGCAAGCGAGCCCAGCATTGAGCCAGAAGGAATAAGTACTGCTGGTACAGAGGAAAATTACCACAGGAACATGTCATGGCTTCATGTAAGTAAAGATCTCAGAAAGAGCCTGGGGTGAATTTCTCTTGGTATTCGGGATGGCACATTGAGGAAAAATAGATAATTATATTGAAACCAGCAGCCTAATTTAGCCTTCAAGAAACACAAAAGGCTGATATTTTATCTGCACTTCTCAACACCCACTAACTTGGTATTCTCTAGATCATTATTCAATTTAAAATCAGACTCCGGGTCTTTTTTTAAATGGATTGTGTGTGTGTGAACATAAGTCAGAGAAAGTCATGAGGGAATATGCAAAGTTGGTGGCCAAGATAGTCTTAGTGACCCAGGCACAGCTTCCTGCTCAGTTTCATATACATAACCACCGAGGGTGAGAACAAGATTCTGCTGTCAGTCTTGGGTGTGTATTAGTTCAAATAAAAAGACCAAGGCATGGAGATGCCAAAATGAGGAAGACACTTCTTAAAGGGCTATTCAGAGGCCACGAAAGGAAGTGATCCCAAGGAAACTGCAGGTATAGATAAGCTTTTAAGGTTGGATCTGAAATGAAAGAAGTTGTAAAGAGAAAGATAAGGAACCAGTGCATTTTCCTTAAGTGGCAGTTACATCTGCACTTTTTTGTCTCCATCTCCTCAGATTCTAATCTCTCATCCTGACCAGGTCACCTAAGGACTATCTGGTGCACAATGATTCTCAGAGTTTGTGGTGCAGTGCCTTCACGCTCAGGGTTTCCAAAACTCGATGATTTTGAGAATCTCTGAGGCAGCTATTGTAAGCAATTTTTAGTAAAGTCCCACATAGATATCAAAAAGTATATAAAGGCTATGGTTACAACTCAATAGATTTTAATGAAGTCAGCACATTTATGTAATTATCATGAGAGAAAAGAAACTTTGCCAACATCTTAGAAGTCCTATAAAGGCCCTCTAAAATACTCTACAAGTGAAAAGTCAGTGAAATTTATATATTTGAAATAAATAACTGGTAATAGTTACACACCTGAAGTTGTTTTGGAACATAGATTTGGTGTATATGATTAAAGCCATGTAGTTTTTCTATCCCTTCTGGGAGTTGTTTGGCTATATTTGTTCTTTTACAGTAAAGTGTTATTTAATCCAAATGCTCACATTTTGGGGTGAGAGATATAGCAAAAAGGGCTAGTGTTCATGCTTGTATGCATGAGACTGAGGTTTAAGATTACCTGAGTTCAAGTCCCAGAACTGCATGGTTTCCCCAGCTCTTCTGGGAGTGACCCAGAGCATTGTGTCTGAGTAACCACTGAGCATTGGCAGGTATGCCCACCCCCAGAAAAAGAAAACACAAATATGTAACACATCTTAGACAAGATGTAGGTGAGTACTGTTCATAGCAGCCAGAATCTGGAAACAACCCGAGTTCCTGAGAACAGATGACCAGTTAAAGAAACCTTGGTACATCTACACAATGGAATACTATGCAGCTGTTAGGAAAGATGAACTCATGACATTTGCTTACAAGTGGAGGGCCGTCGAGACTGTCATGCTAAGTGAAATGAGTCAGAAAGAGAGGGAAAGACAGATATAAAATGACTGCACTCATTTGTGTAATATAAACTATCACTATATGAGACTAATACCCAAGGACAGCAGAGACAAGGGCCAGGAAGATTACTCCATGGTTGAAAGCCTGCCTTATGAGCTGGGGAAGAAGGCAACTGGAATAGAGAAGGAATCACTAGGTCAATTATGATTGGAGAGATCGCTCGGAATGGGAAATGTGTGCTGAAAGTAGATGAAGGACCAAACATGATGGCCTCTTATTATCTATAATCTGTATTTCAAACCATAATATCCATAAGTTGAGAGATAGTAAAAGGGTAATTGTCTACCACAGAGGTAGAAGAAGGATGGGATGGGGAAGCGGAGGAATATTAGGGACATTGGTGGTGTAAAATGTACACTGCTGGAGGGATGGGTGTTCGATCATTGTATGACTAAAACTCAAATATGAAAGTTTTGTAATTGTAGCTCATGGTGATTCAATAAAAAAGAAAAGATGCAGGTGAAATCTCATGTGAAGACTTGACAAAGAAACAGTTTGCTTCCAAATAAAGGGTTTGTTGATAGAATTTTTAATCCTTAGTGGAATCTTTAACTGATTACCTCAATTTCTAGTAGCCACTCTCTTTTTCTTGCCAGGTGAGCCTTTCCAAAATGTCAACTTCACCAAAACCAGTATGGTATGGGGGTCTGAGAGATAGTACAGTGAGTAAAGTGCTCCCCTTCGTATGTTCAACCTGGTTTCATCCCAGCACCCCATATGATACCCTAAGCCCATCTTAATGATCCCTGAGCACAGAGCCAGATTTAAGCCCTTAGCACTGCCAGGTGTGCCCTTCCTCAAAAATATAGCAGTAAGGGAGAAACCGTCATGATCAAAGTCTCTTATGCAACTTAATCATAAAAATATAATCACCTGTGCTGTTTTTTGCTACTTCTGTTAGAAGCAAGACATCGCACCAGCCCATAAATAACAGAAAGAGGATTGAAAAGTATTCAATACCAGATAGTGGTATTATTGGAAACTATATTAAAAGCTTTATCTACCAAAGGCACATACATAAGAAAACAGCTTTGAATGGTAGATTTCCAGATTACTTCCACCTTCAATTCATACTTGCTGTGTTCAGTACTTTCTCCTGGCTCTGTGCTCAGTGATCACTCCTGGCAGTGCTTAGGGGACTGTATATGGAGCTGGGGATAGAACCCAGGTCAGCCATATGTAAGGGAAGTGCTTTACCTGCTTTACTATCTCTTCAGAATGTTTTTTAAAAATATAATGACTGTTAAAAAATGGAAGCATTCAGAATACTTTTTTTGCCTCAATTTATGGCTTTAAAAATGCTACTGTATTTTTATGAGGGCTATTATAAACTCAAGGTCCTTCATTGCTTACCTTAAATAATCACATCTTACAAATAAAGTCAGTACTTTCCTGGAAACCCACTTATGAAGCCTAGACAAAGTGAGGATCTAAGCCAGATCAAGCCCCAAGTGAAGTGATAGAATTGTTCCAGAAACAAAGGTAGGGGGGCGGGAGGGGAGGTACAAAACTAAATGAATCTCTATTCAATGGCATTTGAAATCCAATTATCAGTTATAAACCAGGGTGGAAGAAGCAGTAATGTCTTCATATTTAACATAGGAAAAAAACATCCATAACCTGAACTTTGCACCAGTTTATGCTCTTATAGTTGATTCTTGTCTAACAGAAGAGCCAGAAATTAATATGCTTCAAGCTAAAATATTCATTTTGACAATGCTCTGAAATCATATACTCCACAATAACTTTTTTAGGTTTTTGAAAATCTTTCGATCTTTTATTTTGAATAAACTCAGACAAAGTAAATGAAGGGAGAAAAAGAGTACCCGATACATAACATGTCATAGCTCTGTGTTATATTTTGTTTTGCTTGAGGACCCTACCTGGAGGTGCTCAGGGGTCAGTCACTGCTGGCAGTGTTCAGGAGATTATGCAGTGCCAAGCATTGAACATAGACCTCCTACACTCACAGCATGTACCCCAGCCTTTTGAGATAGCTTCTCAGCCTACCTCTTTGTTCCTTTGTGGGAATTACTCAACCATTGTGGTTTCAAGACCCATCGGGCAAAGTTGACTTTCTGACTATTCATCATCTAGCCTATGTAAATGTTTAGAGTTGATGGTCTGGTTGCTGATTTCAGTGAGCTTTGTGTTTCAGGTCATGATATTGCTGTGCAATCAGCAAAGCTTCATCTGCACTCACGTTGACTACTGCCATCCACACTGCTACTTGCACCACAGCCGTTCCTGTGCCCGACTGGTGAGGGCCATCAAGCTGCTCTATGGAGACACTGTCGACTCCCTCCGGGAAAGCAACAACACCAGCAATGTGGCTCTCCGGGGCAAAAAACAGAAAGAGGTGAGTGAAAGCTCACAGTATAACAGCATCCTGATGATAAGGAAAATGATGTCTTGGTAATCTTTTTTTTATGAATAAAAGTTTCAAGCTACTGCAACTGTGTCACGCATTCACAAAGCTGTGTGATCCCGAGCAAAGGTAAACAATGAATATGAATGATTTATTTTCAAATCATGATGAGCAAGTTCTTTTTCCAGGTTTTGTCTTATGTATGTGAATAAATATGAACGTGGAGGGATAGTGGTCACAAGTTGGTTTTGTGGTAGGCAAAATACTGCCTCTCTCAAAGGTACCTGTGTTGTAATCTCTGTGCCTATAAATGTGTTATCTCCTATGGCAAAAGGAAATGTGCTTATGAGTTTAAACTTATTCGGGTGGGCTCATGTAGTTATAAATTTAAAGAGAAGTACGTCACCTTTGAGTCATAGAAAAAGGTGTGACAGTAAAAGAAGAGACCAAAATGATGAGCTAAGGAATGCTGGGAGACATTAGAGATTGGGAAATATCAGGGAATAGGTAATTCCAAATATTTCCTAATCTCTCATGTCCAAAGAGAACAGTCTACCAGTTTATTTTAGACTTCTGACTCCCAGAACTATATGATAATAAATTTGTGTTATTTTAAACCAGGGAGGCTATAGAAATTTGTTATAGCAGTTGTAGGAAACTCATACACTTAATTATGAGTAATTAGTGCTCAAATAAATAACAGTGTAATAGGATGAATGAAAACTCCTTCAAGAGACCATTGCATGTTCTAAGCATCCAGTTTGCACCCTCCACACGACTACACTGAACAGCCAAGTTGCCAAAAGATGAAGATAGTCACCAGGGTTGCTGTGCTCCTGCCAGCAAAATTCTCATTACCCACCTGTTCCTGAACAGGGTTAGGGTCAAGATACCCAAGTTGGTGCAGCCAGTGTCCCGGAAGTTCTTTCTTCCATGTTTCTTTGTGAGACACAAAGTCAAACAAATAGAATTTGAACAAGCAAAGAAAATACATAGCTTAGTAACTTAGTTTTTCATACTTTACCACTTGAAAAGAGCTTGTATGAATGACTATTTTTGAATTATAGAAGCAATATAGGCTTGTTGAAGATGTATTGGATAATATAGGAGGTTGGAAAGAAAAAGTATATACCTTGTAAATCTCCTAAGCGTGCTAATTTATCCTCTGAGATATTATTTTTTAGTATTTTTTCAAAGTATCTATATGAGAGCTTATAAAATATATATCTTAGTAAAGTGCATTGTTATTCTTATCCGCCTTGTGTAGTAGATACTCTTTTACTTATTTTGCAGATTAAAAAAGTTGAGGCTCATAAAAATGGTTCACCACTTTCACATATTCATTCAGACTTTAATTTATTTATATGGACTATTCAAGTCAGAGCTTTTTAAGCTAGATTGTATTATACTTCATATTATTCAAATTATACCTGTTCTGTGGAGAATAGAGCAATGTAACATATAAACTGCTTAGACTGTCAAATGATAAAATAATCTACACATATACATGGAAATGTAATGTGTATGTACTCAAACATAAGTGATGCTATATTCAAAGAAAACAAATTTTCTTTCTACTTAAATAGATGTTACTTCATTTTCACAGAAGGGAAATCTATTTTAATTTAGATATATTCTTCACATATAAACTCTTCTTTGAAAAAAGCATATATGTTGGGAGTTGCAAAAACACAATGCCTAAATTAATGCTTGTACCAATTCCTACCCATTCATACCCATTTTTCTGCCATCAATTTATTCACCTATGAACTTTAAGCACAACTCTAGTACAGTCTTCTCCTTCAGGACTGTTTTGATCTCCCTGGTGTTATCCACAGGGCATGCTGCAGATGAGTGACAAATATGTTTTCTTTCCTTTTATAAATTCCAGTGGCATTTTAGTCATTTTTTCATTCTATATTGAAGTATCCACTTACTAGATCTACTAAATTGAATTACTTAATCTTATTAAATCGAATTATTCATTTATTAATTCTGTTATTCACTTATTAAGTCCATTTATATAGCTGTCAAAGTTTTGAGAATAAATGATCCATACCAAATCCATACTATCTGCTGAGCATAATAAGAAACAAAAGAGATAAGGTCCCTAACCTTAGATGATGTAGCATCTAGGTATCCATATGGACATGAATCAAATAAATGTCCTCAATTTATGTTAAATTGTGAAGAAGAGAACTTATGACCAAGGGTTTATAGTTATAAGAAAAAGCAATATAGTCTCTACAATAAAGTGGTAGATGAGCTTCTTCTGAAGGATTCATAAATGTCAGTTGGATATGGGATTTTCTGACCAGGGAGAAGTGAGTATGAAGAACCATTGAAGTGCAGACACCTGTGTGCATGATAAGGATACATGGGTAGTCAGAGACAAGATCAGGTAGTTCCTTCCAGGACTTGAAGATTTGACCCTTTATCCTTTGGGTACAAACAAGTACTCAGAGAGTTTAAGATCATTTTGACTGCAAAATGGGGTGGGACTTTTGATACTCATATTTCTCCTCTGTCACATTGAGTAGAGACATCTTGAGAACAAAGACAGTTAAGCATGTCTCATAATGTGCATAATACCTAATAGAGTACCTTTCTTTTTTTTCTTTTTTAAAAATTTTTATTAGTGAATCACCGTGAGGTAGAGTACCTTTCTTTTAGCAGAGAGACAATAAACACTGAATGAGTGAGTGGGATGCATAGTTATCGGGTATTTTGTGAGTTCCTTTATCTCTGACTCAGCCAGAATGCTCATCCAATGCAGCATAAAAGGCAGCAAAGGTTTCTTCATTTTTCCTTATATTTTGGAAAGCAAGAGGGAACAGAAAGACAGAAAGCAAGAGCAAATATCTTGTGACCTTAACACATTTAAATGAGTCATGCGAGTGGAGAATAAAAGAGATGTACTGAGTCTTCTGTGATAAATATTTTTTTCCCCAAATGCCAGCCTCCTGTTCAAACTCTTTTTCCGCTTTCTTGTGATGTTTCCATTTTCCTGTTCTGATTCTGTCACATAAATGAACAATTACCACATTTTCAGAGGAAAATGAAAACATAGTAGGTAATAAATCAGGAATAAAAGAAGTGGTTCTGATTAGAATTGTATCTAATAAATAAAAGTGATATTTTATTACTGCTTCCTATTTCATTGGTTTTTATGGTAGAAGATATTTGTGTCTCCTAGTACATTTTGTAACCTATCCACACTGATCAATATGCTAATCTATATTTCAGTGCTCAGAGACTCATTCTTTTAGTCTATTTTAGTGCACTTTTAAACAAGAGAGCTTTTAATAAACCATCATAAATATCATATAAACTTGCCTACATATGCATTTTGCCTTCTCAAGAAGTTTCTTTCTTTTTTCCTATACATTGATCCTCCTACATTGCTATGAATATACTTATACTAACAAAAAAGAGGAGTGGATGAAAGTTTTGTCCTTTCAGTATAAAAGAATAGAGGAGGATCAAAGTGATTAATATAACTCTCCCAAGAAGCCTGTACACTATCTTCAGTTTTTCCAAATCCTACGTGCCCCATTACTTCCAAACTGTATTATTGTTAGTAACATCTTTTTTCCCTACTTTCCTTTATTTTTAATTTGTTCGTGTGATAGCACAGCAGGTAGGGCGTTTGCCTTGCGCGAGGCTGATCCAGGTTCAATTCCTCTGTCCCTCTCAAAGAGCCCGGCAAACTACCAAGAGTATCCCACCCACACAGCAGAGCCTGGCAAGCTACCCATGGCGTATTCGATATGCCAAGAACAGTAACAACAAGTCTCACAATGGAGACGTTACTGGTGCCGCTTGAGCAAATCAGTGAACAACGGGATGACAGTGCTACAGTGCTACTTATTTATTATCAGTTTTACTAAGATACACTCTTCATGAAGGCAAGCATCAAAACTTTTTAGTCTGGCCCTAGAACTTAGCTTAGTTACTCTCATGTGGTTAACTCACAATATACTTAGCTGAATTATTTTATAGATAATAATTGTTTTATTTGATATACTCATTATGTTTCCTTAGCCAATATTGTTGTATTGCTAGGAGTAGAAATCTATGAAAATTGTCAATGAGAGAATTTTGAGAAGGGATATAACAGAGTCTTATGAAACAAGGCATAGAATAGGGGAAAATTTAGACTTCAAAGATATAAGCAAGTTTCTTTTCCAAGGAGTAGTACAGTGGGCAAGGTGATTGCCTTGCGTGCAGCCAACTGGGTCATCCCCAGTACCCCAGATGGTCCCTGAGCCCCACAGGGATTTATTCCTGGGCACCTCTGGTATGGCCCCAAACCAAACAAAAGGAATTTTGAAAGTCTTTTTTTTTAACTTGGACTAGATATAACTTCCCATCTGCTTCTTTATACCTCTCTATCTATTATCTCATTTCCATTCCCTGACAAGCTCCTCGTATTTATTTAGCATTTAAGCTAAAAAATAAATCAAGTTTGCATCATTGTTTCTCAGCACAATAAAATATCATAATAAAAGGTATGTCTTAAAATAATTTAGACTCTATATCTTTTAGTACCTTAGCAAAAGAATTTTATAGTCCAGTTCTTCCTCTTTTGATCTAAACAAAACTGATAAATTCCTGAATGATCAAACAATAGATCATTTGTCAAGAAAAGGGGGAAATTTTAATGTCAAATACAATAAATTTGTCTAAACATATAGAAAAAATGGCCATAGTAAAAATTATGCATCATCTCAAACAAGCCTACCTCAGAATTTCTGATCACTCTTGAAGTTGTATATGTGCCTTCTATTAATCATAGTTCACATTGATAGGTTGATTGAACAACCTACCTTAATTGTATTGTTAGTAACAAATAATATCCTTATATTTTGAATGTCTTTAAGTACTAGATGGAATGTGATTCCAACTACATGTGAATCTTTCAGTTCAGAAAACTTTCTAGCACTTCCAAGAAGCATTGGTAGCCAATCAATACCTTCAGAACTAACCTACTCCATCAAGTTCCTAACTCTCTTCTGACAAGTTTATACCAACTTATCAAAGCAAACAAACAAAATCAACTGACAGTAGCCTTGATTTTTTGAAATAGTACTCATACAATAAAAAGAACTGTAAGATCTTTACAGAGTATTCCCATCATCCTGTACTCCTGTCTGATGTTATTTTATTCCTGAACAAAGCATTCAAGAAGGGAAACTAACCCATCATCATAGTACAAAATCTCTTCCAGTTCAATTTCTATTCTACTGAAACAAGCACCATAATTATCATAAGGCTACCAAAGCATTAAGCTTCCCAAGAAAGCATGGCAGGATATTATATATCTGATATTTGAGAAGGTTTACTTACACATGCTATCCTCAGCAAGCAGGATGAAACAGTACCCCATTTCTCTGAGTGCAAACACTAAACTTAAGTGTTCGTCCCTTTCCTTTTGAGTGTTTTTCTGTAACTGCCAAATATCACTGTATCACTGTCATCACTGTATCACAGTCATCCCGTTGCTCACCAATTTTCTCAAGCGGGCACCAGTAAGATCTCCATTGTGAGACTTATTGTTACTGTTTTTGGCATATCGAATACGCCACGGGTAGCTTGCCAGGCTCTGCTATGTGGGCGAGATACTCTCAGTAGCTTACCGAGCTCTCTGAGAGGGGCGGAGGAATCGAACTCGGATCAGCCGAGTGCAAGGCAAAGCCTTCTAGCACAGCGGGTAGCAAGCCCTATCTGCTGTGCTAGAAGGAAGCCTGAACAAATACAAAATTTCATTAACATTTTATAAATATTTACAAATATTAATAAATATCAAAAATCATATTTTAAAATAATTATCATGACCTGGTAAAATAGTGATTACAAAATCATAATGAAATGAGTTATTCAAAATTATATGCCAGTTGTACTAAATCATAGAATTTGTGCTACACGTTTTTGGTAAAAAGTGTTGAAAGGAAACAAGTATTGGCCATAATTGAACTGGAGATTATAGGAATTTTTCTTTCTTTCTTCATGGTTTCTGTTTTCCAGATTCTGCAATTTGTATGATATTATTTATTATTAGTAGTAGCATTATTTATTTTATTATTTATTTATTATTTATTATTATTTATTTTTAACCACTTTAAAAATTTATTGCTTTTTAAAAATTTTATTGAATCACTGTGAAATAGCTTTCATATTTGGGTTACAATCTCACAATGATCAAACACACCCATCCCTCCACCAGTGCACATTCCCCACCACCAATATCCGCGGTATAACCTCCTTTCCCACCCTCCCCCGCCTCCATGGCAGACAATATTCCCCATACTCTCTCTCTACTTTTGGGCATTATGGCTTGCAACACAGACACTGAGAAGTCATTATGTTTGGTCTATTATCTACTTTCGGCATGCATCTCCCATCCCAACTGGTTCCTCCAGCCATCATTTTCTTAGTGATCTCTTCTCTATCCCATCTGCCTTCTCCCCTCCGATCATGAGGCAGGCTTCCAGCTATGAGGCAATCCTCCTGGCCCTTGTATCTACTGTCCTTGGGTGTCAGCCTCGTGTGATGTTATTCTATACTCCACAAATGAGTGCAGTCCCTCTGTGTCTGTCCCTATCTTTCTGACTCATCTCTCCTAACAGCTACATAGTATTCCATTGTAACTACTGTTTTTGAGGTGCACGGCAGAGCCTGGCAAGCTCCCTGTAGCATATTTGATATGCCAAAAACAGTAACAATGATGGGTCTCATTCCCCTGACCCTGAAAGAGCCTCCAATACGACACTGTTGGGAAGGATGAGTAAGGAGAGGCTGCTAACATCTCAGGGTTGGGACGAATGGAGACGTTACTGGTGCCCACTCGAGCAAATCGATGAACAATGGGATGATAGTGATACAGATACAGCGATTATTATTTATTGAGTCACCATGGGCTACAGTTACAAAACTTTCATGTTTGAGTTTCAGTCATACACTGATTGAACACCCATCCCTTCACTAGTATGCATTTTCCACCATCAATATTCCCAGTATCCCTTCTTTCCCATTCTACCCCTCCCCTTGCCTCTATGGCAGCAATTACCCTCTTTCTCTCTATTTATGGGTGTTATGGTTTGCAATATAGATTACAGATAATGAGAGACCATCATTATCAGTAATATATGGCCCTTTATCTATTTTCAGCACACATCGCCCATACCGAATGATCCTCCAATCATCATTGACTTAGTGATCCCTTCTCTATCCCAGCTGCCTTCTCCACCAGCTCATAAAGCAAGCTTTCAACCACTGAGTAATCTTCCTGGCCCTGGTTTCTACTCTCCTTGGGTATTAGGCTCATATTACGATATTTCATATCCCGAGAATGATTGCAGTCACTCTATGTCTGTCCCTCTCTTTCTGACTCATTTTACTTAGCATGATACTCTACGTGGCCATCCACTTATAAGCAAATTTCATGAGTTTATCTTCCCTTACAGCTGCATAATATTCTATTATGTAGATGTACCAAAATTTCTTTAAGCAGTAGTCTGTTCTCAGACACTTGGGTTAGTTCCAGATTCTGGCTGTTGTGAACAGTGCTGCAATAAACATACAGGTGCAGATGTCATTTTTACTGTACCTTTTTTCACCCTTGGGATATATTCCCTGAAGTGGTATTGCTGGGTCAAATGGGAGCTCAATTTCTAGTTTTTTGAGAAATGTGCATGGTTCTTCATAATAAATAATAAATTAAGAATTCCCCTTTTATTTAAATATCTTAACTTTTAACAATATATAGAAATGATTACATCAATAGCTACTGCACATTTAAAAATTATAAATATATAAAATAGGCATGCTATTTGTGTTACATATTGCTTTGCATTCATGGAGCTTGGTAGAGGAAGTAATGTAGATTTCTCTCCCCAAATGACATGTTCCCAAGTATGTGCCTCCACATTTTTATCTTTAGAAAACACAGCAAGAGCTCTGATTCATTTATTTCCAAGCAGATTAATTTTAAAAGTCTATTCCATACCAGCTACATTATCTTGAGTTTTATTTTCAGGGTTTCAAAAGATTTTCTTGGAATAAACGTGAACTTTTAGATTTGCCTTTTCTTTCACATACCCCCAATTATTACTATGTGTACTTCTCTGTAGCATTCTTAAATAGTTCGGTTTACTAACCCTGACATTCAGGGAGAAAGTATTTCATTGTCACAGCACTGGGGAAAAAATGAGCATCTTTTCTGTGAAAAATAATGGATCCTCTCTTTGCAGAGCCTTGATTGTTCAATAGGAGGAATCAAGATAAACAAACATGACCCAGTGACTGTCAGGACCCTTCATTTTCCCACCTGCTCTGTCCACTCCATTTCTTGGCCTTTAGGGAGACATGGGGAAAATTATCTTTTTGGTTCTTATCAGCTCAGTCAGCCCTATTTTGGAATTTGAAAGAACTTCTGCCTCTTACAAGCAATACGAGCTCTCCCTGCCCCTTTACCGTGTTGCTGCTGTTGGGATACCCAAGGGATGATTGTAGTACTTGGATACAGTTGGTTGCAATGTGCCCACTGTTGTATTGAGAAGGCACCAGGACCAGCTCTTGACAGTGTAGGAGGTGCCAGGGATCCCACTCAGCACTTTTCCCATGGCAGCTAGACTCTTGAGCACTGAGGCACCTCTCCAGCCCCCATGGGTGTGCTTCTCTAAAGAAACCATTTTCCTTATACGAATCAGGCCTCGATGATGAATGCTAGGAATCTGTATGATGAGGTTTTTAATATTTTGAATCCTAGTACTCTTCTTTAAATTATTTTCTTTTGTCCACAACCAAAGTAGTCAACTTGTAAAGTCAACCCTATTATGGGACAATTTGATAAAGTGGATTATAACTGACTTCATATTTTAAGTGTTTTTAATGGACTGGTGGAATATACTTATCCTTAAACTTGAAATTAGAAGATCGTGTCCTTTGTTCTGCAAGAAACACTAATGTTGCAACTCGATCAAGTTCTCTCCACCACTCTGGATCCCACTTTCCTCCATGGTAGTCTTTTTCTGTTCATTATCTCTAAGATCCATTTCATTGCAAAGCAACTTTATTTTTAACTTTCAGGACATATTATCCCATGAGACAGACCTTGCACTGGAAAATGGTTGTCTGGAAAATTGAGGGGGGTGAGCAAGCGACTGTTAGTTTTGGAGCAAAGATAGCAGCTTTCCTCACATGCCTCATCTTCTTTTTAGTGCTCAGATAAATCGTGCCTGAGGACACCTTCATTGAAGAAGAGAGTTTCAGATGCTAATCTGGAGGGGAAAAAGGATTCAGGAATGCTGAAATACATCAGACTGCAGGTACTGATCCCTGGACCAGATGTTCTCACAAAACAGTGAGGCTGCAGATACCCTGATTACTAAAGTTTGGAACATATGATGCCAGTAGTCAGTGTTGGCTCATTTAATTGGTAAGCAAGAGTAGCAAGAGTGCCACCAAGTGTACAAGAAAAAAAATTTCTTATTGCCAGAGATACAATTTCCACAGAAATAGGTTTAGGGAACTTGGATAGAAACCTGCCTTTTCCCACCGATCCCTCTCCAGCAGAGCTAATTTCCCACCAGTCTGTAATGGCAATGCCAACACAGCTTGGAATCAGATAATCAGAGTGCACATCCCCTGTCTAATCTTCTGGCTCTAGGACCATGAACAAGATACTTAATTTGTCTGAATTGTAGTTGCCTAATGGATAAAAATGGGGATTATAATGCCATGCCTGTCGCAAAGGATTATTATATTGATTATGCAAAATAATACCCTCATATTCTTATTTAGTGTTTGATACCTTGTTGCATTGTTATTCCAAACCTAAGCTCTAATTAATAATATAGTTCAAGGAGTGGGAAAGTAGATTGAATATAAGAATGAAAGTTCTGTTTTTGCTTTGGGGCCATATTCAGTGATGCTCAGGACTTACTTCTGGCTTCGTGCTCAGGAATTACTCCTGGTGGTGCTCATATGAGATACCAAGGATCGAACCTGGGTCAGTTGCATGCAGATGCCCTACCCACTGTAACTACCACTCCAGCTCCTTCTTGAGTTTTAGAAATGATAGTTAAAGACCTAAATTTTCCTGCATTATATAGGTACATTCTCCTAAATTATCTGAATAATCTTTAAGTAGAAGTCTTGTGCCAGCCTGGGCAACAAACCATAATGCATGTTTCAAAAGGAAAATGACATCCAATTTTACACTGCTTAGAAAACTAATCACTCCAGTTCGATAGCACAGTGTTTAGGGCGTTTGCCTTGCACGCAGCTGACCTGGGTTCAAATCCTCCATCCCTCTCGGAGAGTCCGGCAAGCTACCGAGAGTATCCCGCCTGCCCACATGGCAGAGCCTGGCAAGCTCCCCATGGTGTATTCAATATGCCAAAAACAGTAACAACACATCTCACAATGGAGATGTTACTGGCGCCCGCTTGAGCAAATTGATGAACAATGGGACAATAGTGCTGCAGTGCTACAGAGAAAGCGAATTTACTGATACCTTTTTGTAACTTAGATTTTAGTGAAACACAGATCCTAAAAGAAGGAAAACAAAGCGTTGTTTAAGACCTTTAGGATTTTAAATCCAGTAGTATATTGACTGGAGTGTTTCTTTTCCTATAGAGCTATTGTTGTTTTTCATAATTTATGCCTGAGGTTGAAAATCAATTTTGTGGCAAGCACAACTTTCTAATTGTGCATCAGTTAATGAGGTATAGCATTCATTACTCAAATGCCATTAAATATGCCTCCTTTGTAGAAAGATTTTTAAAGATAATTTAAGAGGAGCAGAGAGAGGTGGCATTTAAAGTTTGAAGACGAGCACGGCAATGAGTGCCTTACAAGATCTGAAGACTTACTGTTTTTCCCAGGTGATGAGCCTTTCGCCTGCACCCCTGTCTCTGTTGATCAAGGCAGCACCAATTCTGACTGAGGAGATGTATGGAGACATCCAGCCGGCAGCCTGGGAACTCCTGCTCAGTATGGATGAGCACATGGCAGGGGCAGCAGGTAAAGAAAAATTATTGGGGACCCTTGTCTTACATCTGCTGCTTATTACAGTGTTTAAACAGGAGGGAGAGGTATTACTTCTTTTCCACTCCCAAGTCGGACTGATAACAACTGCCTGATCTCCAGGCAGAGCTGGGCACATCCAGGTGTCGTGTGCCCCATTTTATTTTTCTGTACGTTTTGAGTAAGAACAGTATGCCTAATCGAGGTGTGTCCAAATTATAAAGAGTAGTTTTTCCTAGAACTTACAGTCATATTTTATGTCACAGGGATAAAACTTAAAAAACTTATATTAAGTCACTGTGATTTACAAAGTTATTAATAGTAGAGTTTCAGGAATGCAATATTCCAACACCAGTTCCACCATCAGGGTCAACTTCCCTCTACCAATGTCCTGAAGTTCCCTCCCATCCCCCAACTTGCCTCCTTCTCAGGAGCATTTTTTAATTTGCTTTTTAGAGCTTAGGTCTCATGCTTCTAATGCTAGCTCTGTGGTTTAGATATATAGATATATGACATCTCTATATACTGAGATGTGTCTGAGGATCCTCATCCTTACCCTGTTATCTACCATCCTTCTCTTCTTTCCTCTTTGGTTTCTTTCCTTCCTTGTCCTTCTCATTTACATCATCTAGGGTTAAGGGTAATCTAAATATCCCCATTTTGATCTTTTGAACTCCCTTGTCCTATTATTCTATATACCACAGAAAAATGAGATAACTGGTATTTGTCCTTCTGATTTACTTCACTTAACAGGATATCCTCCAGTTTCTGGATAAAATTCTTTTTGTTGGTTAGGATTTCTCAGATATACCATGAACTTTTATCATTAACTTTATTAAATCTCATGTTCTGTGTCCAAGAATGAGTATCAAAATTAATTCATGAGAATTTAAGTGACATGTCCAAACCATATAACAAATTAGTGCCTGATGTGTCTTCCTCATACTTTTTACTCCCTTTGGTTTCTAATTATTTGTGTAGTTATTTTAATTTCATAGTATTATCTGACAAAACTTAAATAATAGGAAGTGTGTGAAATTAGGTTTCACCTTTTTTTCACAGTCCCCCCATCTCTTTCTCTCTTTACCCAGAATAGCATTTTTAAGAGTTTTAGCATTTTTTTCTAGTGTGCACTATGCATATATTATGTAAGTATGTGTGCATACATCATGTTTGTCCCTTTTCCAACAAATAGGACTAGCATACAATACTTGGGTATTTGTGTATTTTTTAAAATCTAGGACCATTTTCTAATGTCAACATGAAATTTCACTTCACTCTTGTCAATGGCTATCAAATATTCAACTAAGTAAATAGGTACACCATGATATATTAAACTGGTGCCAATTAAAAAATTAGTTTGGTTCCAGACATTTATAATATTGAGTAACAAATATCTCATGAACACCTTTTATTTATATTAAAGCTCAGGTTTTTCTTCTCTCCTACAAAGGACCTGTTCCCTGCACATGGGCAGTCATGAAAACTTCCACAGAAGTTATCTGAACAGCTGGCCTCAACATTAGGAATAACTAAACATTAATTAAGTAGGGAGAATGGTATATGAAAAGTTTCACAGGGTGTGTAAGTGCATGGGGCTTATTTGGAAAGCTTGAGAGGGTATTAATGACCGGCATTGCTTTTGTAGATGGGTTCACCAATCCATCTATTGGAGACTTAAGAGAGACTCAAATTCTAACAAGTCTTGAATCACAGACTTTCTAGTCCAAGGTCCAAGTTCAAACAGAGCAGAGTGTGTGTGTGTGTGTGTTGTTGTTCTTGTTGCTGTTGTTGTTGTTGTTATCGTTGTTATAATGTTAAAGTGGCAGACGTGGGCAAAGTAATTTTAGAAATAGCAAATTTTAGATGATGACAGGACCTTAAGGGATAAATTTGAGGAAAACTTGATGTATGTAGAAGCAGACAAAATGGAAATGCACTTCTCACTCAATGAGAAAAGAGCAAAGAGATAAACCCTAAGCCATTGACCTTGTCTGCATTCAGAGGACAAGGTGTCAAGTCAGCCATATGATACAGAAAAATAAAGCTTAAGTAACCTTAAATCCTGGAAGCAAAAGAACATGTTTATTTATTTTTTATTTTTTATTGTTTATTTCTTTATCTTAATTTATTATTTTTTGTATTAGTGAATCACCATGAGGGTACAGTTACAGATTTACATATTTTCGTGCTTGTGTTTGTCATACAATGCTCAAGTACTCCACCAGTGCCTATTCTCCACCCCCAATGATCCCAGTATCCCTCCCATCCCCCCACTCCATCCTCCCCCCCACCCCACCTCTGTGGCAGGGCATTCCCTTTTTGTTCTCTCTCTCCTTTTGGGTGTTGTGGTTTGCAATCGAGGTATTGAGTGGCCACCATATTCAATCTATAGGGTACTTTCAGCACGCATCTCCCATCCCGAGTGGGTCCTCCAAAATACGAATGGCCAAAAGGCACATGAAAAAAATGTTCTTCATCACCAATCATCAGGGAGATACAAATCAAAACAACTATGAGATACCACCTCATACCACAGAGACTGGCACACATCCAAAAGAACAAAAGCAACCAGTTGTTGGCGTGGATGTGGGGAGAAAGGGACTCTCCTTCACTGCTGGTGGGATTGCCGACTGGTTCAGCCCTTTTGAAAAACAATATGGACACTTCTCAAAAAATTAGAAATTGAGCTCCCATTTGACCCAGCAATACCACTTTTGGGAATATATCCTGGAGAGGCAAAAAAGTATAATCGAAATGACATCTGCACTTGTATGTTCACCGAAGCACTGTTTACAATAGCCAGAATGTGGAAAAACCCGAGTGCCTGAGAACAGATGACTGATTAAAGAACATCTCTTTAAAGAGAATTTTTTGACAGGTAATCATGCAGTGGAAATATCATGGACCTGCTGAGTAGTGAGTGTTATCAGAAAACTGTTCTGGTATAAAAAGTCATCCAAAAAGTAAGAACAGAACTCCTATATACTCAAAAATTGCAGCATTAATTTTTAAAGATATATGTATTTAGTGCAATTACCAAAATATGGGAACAACTCAATGCACATAAGAGATAAAAGAATAAAGAAGTTTTCATAACATACACAATGGAATATTGTATATACAATGGAATAATATATACAATGAAGTGTTGCCATAAGAAAAATGAAATCATGCAGTTCATTGCAGCACAGGTGGAACTGGAGGCTATTGTGTAGAGTGATAAAATCAGAGGAAGGTTACTAGATGGAAGAGTTCACTCATCTTTGATGTATAGATATACAAAGCAAGTCAATAGTCATTACTGAACAATGACAAATTCTTGTCTTCGAATTATAGAACTCAAATTACCAAGCAGTGGGGGAATCATTAGGGTAATGAAGAGGCTAAATAGATATAACATAAGGACAGTGATGTTGGGTCTTTGGAAACTGAATTGTTGGGAGGGTGCAATAACTTTGTATATCAATAAGCAAACTTTGACACTATTGAAACATGTTACCCAAACTATAATAATAAAATTATTAATTAAAAATTTAAAAACTCTTCCAGTAAAGAGATGACATAACTGTCTGATAAGTTAAAGAGTTTAAAATAAAATGGAGAAGAAAAGTAAAAAAAAAAGAGAGATAAGTGTTTGGTGCAATTAAAAAATGATATTAAAAGCTAATGCTCACAATAGCATCTTGGTATAAAATTATAGAGCACATTATTTTTCTTTATCCTCACAAATTCAGACTCAGAATAAAATAGATAAACCCGTGTGTACAGAGCTCAAAATTAGCAGAACCACAAAATAAAACCAGATATTTCTTTTCTTTTAAAAATTTTTATTGAACTAAATTGCATCTTGACATTATACAAGTTTAATGTGGCATGATTATAAACATAATGTTAAACATGGTACATTAAGTCCTTATCAGCTCTATCTCTCACCATAATAACTGGCCTTTTTTGCCTGATTTATTACCCTCACCCTCCCCATATACCTTCTGATAGTCATTAATTTAACCCTAATTTTCTGCCTGGCATGTAGATGCCCTTCTCATATGCTACATTGCTGCTAAAAAAAACTCTTTTAGAAACACTCTAGAGTTGTACAAAACTTATCAAAGTAATTTCTCATTCTAATTTTCTCTAAACAAGTTTGGAAGCAGGTAGCATCATCAACTTTATCATCCTAGTCATTGTCATCATCATAATTATCATTGACATTTTACTAGTGAAGAAGCAGATGCTAAGACAGTTAAGTGCCTCACTTAACATCACATAGAAGAGAAACATTAGAGCTGACATTCACCACCAGTTGTTCTAATAAAGTTGCCTGAAAATGTTTTTGAGGCTCTAGGGGGAAAACAAAAGAAAAATTTTAAATTATAATCTGGGGAAAAAGAAAAGATATTTTAAGTTATATTTTTAATGATTGCCCTGACTCTTCCATCTATGCCATAAAATAGGAGTGGGACATTTATTTCCTTCCTCCCCCCTCACAACTTTATTTAGAAATTTTTATTTATAAAGTTGTTCATAGTACAGTTGTTTCAGAAATTCAGTGTCTAAGGACCAATCCTACCACCATAATTGTCACCAGTTTCCCACCCACCCCACAAACCTACCTTTTAGCAGGCACAGAATAATTGATTTTATATTCCTTCTTTATAACAAAAGAGTAAATGAAGCCATCAAAAATAGTTCATTATAGGGCTGGAGCAATAGCACAGCGGGTAGGGCATTTGCCTTGCACATGGCCAACCTGGGTTAATTCCCAGCATCCTATATGGTCCCCCAAACACCGCCAGCAGTGATTCTTGAGTACAGAGCCAGGAGTAACCCCTGAGAATCACCAGGTATGACCCAAGAATAAAAAAAAAAGTCTTAAAAAAATAGTTAATTACAAGAAAATTTGTGAAAATTGTTGTATCTCACAGTAGTGTTAATAAGGTCATTTTCTGAGGTTTACTGAGATGTTTTTTGCTAGTTGAGCCTTCTGTGTTATTGTTTAGGAATAATAAATTTCAGGGTCAGTCATGTGATCTAGTCCTGATATATAATACCACAAAAACATATGCATCTCATTAGCTGTGACCCTTCTGCTTGTATTGGATGGTCTGCTAATGTCAATAAGTATCCAAAAAGCCCTTGGAAGAAAAAAAATTCCCCATTCCTACCATACAATATACTTATCTCTTTATTCATTAGCTTTAAGATATGTATCTGAGCTATCAATTGTTGATATTTGATTTTTTTCTGAAAATACATATTAAAACACTGGTGAGAAATGGCATTGTGATTCATTAAGTGTTTTTTTTTTAAAATCCAAATTTCCCCCAGCGTGCGAGGCTGGCTTTTAAGCTGTGAAGTAATCCTCCTGGTACTTATCTCTGCTGTTCTTGGGTGTTAGTCTCCCATTCTGTTACTTTACATTCCACACAAAAGGGACCACCAAGTAAAGGGTGCTAGGAAGGCCCACTCAGGATGGAAGAGGTGGGCTGAAAGTAAACTATAGACCTAACATGATGGCCACTTAATACCTCTACTGCAAACCACAACACCCAAAAGGAGGGAGATAGAGAGAGAGAGGGAGAGAGAGAGAGAGAGAGAGAGAGAGAGAGAGAGAGAGAGAGAGAGGGAGAGAGAGAGAGAGAGAGAGAGAGAGAGAGAGAGAGAGAGAGAGAGAGAAAGAGAGAGCGCAAAAGGGAATGCCCTGCCACAGAGGCGGGGTCGGATGGGGTGGAGGGGACGGGGTGGGGGTGGTGGAAGAGATACTGGGAACATTGGTAGTGGAAAATGGGCACTGGTGGAGGGATGGACACTCAATTATTGTATGACTGAAACCCAAGCACGTAAGTTTGTAAGTCTGTAACAGTACCCCCACGGTGATTTACTAATAAATTTTTTTTAAAACTTTTTCAGTGCTTTGTATATATCAGATGAGTAAAGTTTCTAGTTGAGTCTACAATGTGGATTAAAAAAAATTTTAACTAGTGTAACTAAGGCTATTTTTATTTTAATGGACATGTTTATGTCCTGTCATAGGGTTGCTATGAAATGATTTAAACCATGCCCTAGAAAGAATATTTTGGTACATTATTTCCTTTGTTCATCTGCTTCCTCTGCCTTTTAATTTTCACTGTGAGGTAAAAGAAGCTTGGTTTAGAATAAGTTATTCTACCGAAAGGCCACGATATTGCTGCTGATTTACCAGATATCCTTTGTGGGGGGCTGACCCACCAAAGCTGTCAGTTTACAGTGGGGGGAACAAGATGGGCTTTTCCAGGGTTACTTTCCTAACTCCATTAACTCAGGGGTCTTTTTATTTTTCAAATCAGATTAAGTATCACTTCTGATCTTTTGGAGTCAAGCAAGATTAAAATATGTGTATCTGATGTATTGTCACTGTTCCTAGCTGCCATGTTTCTGCTCTGTGCGGTGAAAGTCCCCGACGCTGTGTCAGACATGTTGATGTCAGAATTCCACCACCCAGAGACTGTGCAGAGGCTGAATGCAGTCCTGAAGTTCCACACACTCTGGAGGTTTCGCTATCAGGTCTGGCCCCGGATGGAGGAGGGAGCACAGCAGATTTTTAAGGTGAGGATATTTCCTACAAGAAAATTCAGTTAAAAAACCCAGTCCAAGGCTTGGTTAATCCTTGAATCTCAAGTCTACCATATGCAATCCAAGAGATTCTTCTTATATTTCTAATTATGTAAGAAAATCTAAGGCATTTATGAATGAGTGTTGTTAAAATGAAATACAAAATGTAAGTAAGAAATTTAAGTATAGAAAAGACTGCATGTATTTTGCTATATAAATAGGCTTTTGGAATATAAGGTGATTAACATAGAGGTCTTTTCACTAAAGCCCTCCATCTTATTGATGAGTAAATAGAATTTCAGTGCCTCATCCTATGCTCTATAAATATATTTCAATTATACTCATTCTTGTTCACTTTCTGTATTTCTCATTCATTCCTCTGATGGCAACTAACAGATCCCGCCACCCAGTATAAATTTCACCCTGCCCTCACCAGTGCTTGGAATGCCCTCCGTCCCAATGTTCGACCCACCCTGGGTCCCTCAATGCAGCGGAAGTGTCCAGGACCCCATTAATGAAGACCAATCTGTGAGTAACAGGCACTTTCTTTCCATATCTAAAGGAACACATATAAAAAAGAACAGTGATTCTGTGAGAAAATAAGTTCTTGCTATCAGAATAAAATAAATAAAATAGAATAAATTAGACAGAGTGTATCATTATTCTTTTGTCTAGAAAGAGGGAAATGACATCTGGTAGTGAGCCACTGTAAACCACCAAGCTAACATTTTGTTTTTACAGTCAAAGGAGGAGTCATCTTATAAAGCTTATAAGAGCATTAGACAGTGGGAGCAGAGTGATAGTATAGTAGGTAAGGCATTTGCCTTGCAGTTGGCCTACTCTGGTTCAATCACAGGTATCCCATATGGTCCCTGAGCGCCCACAGGAGTAATTTCTGAGTGAAGCCAAGAAGTAACCCCTGCATATCACCAGGTGTGACCCAAAAAGGAAAAAAAAAGCATTAGACATTGATTTCCTAGTTAAAAAATATTTTTGCTTAAATTAAATGTAAAACATTCATTTAATATATGATATATAAACTATGAACTACTACTGTTTTGATACTCACAAGTTCATGAGAATTGGCTCTGAATCAATAAGAAAAAACTAAGTAGACAGCTCTTTTCCCCTTGTTCAAACAGTTATATTTTCATAATGTATGTATAGACAGAACCAAGAATATGCATTTTTAAAAAATACTTCTTCAAAATAGACCTTTTAACTTGAATATTTTATAAATTATGAGCAATATAAAAATGTACAAAAAGATATATAAAATGTACAAAAAGATATATAAATATATTAAGAACATACTCCTTTGCACAAATATATTATCCCTTTTTTTTTTTAATAAATTCCCATAGGACTACTCCCTGCTTAGTGCTTGAAGGGGTTTGGGGGATTCTGAGGTGCTGGGGATAGATCCTGGAAAGTGCAAACATGTGTTCCAGCTATTTGGTTCCCTGAGCATTGCAGGGTGTGTTCCATAAAAGAAAAAAGAATATTTAGCTAAATATATAGTGATAGGTTGTACATTTTTGCATGTCACACCTTTTAAGCATTTTAAGGCAGGGAGGGAGGGAGTAATTTGACTTTGATTGAATTTTGGAAATAGAGAAATAAAACTTGTATCTGATTTTATTGTTTAAAGATTCTATCATTGATGTTATATCAAATCTGAAAGATAAACTAGGATTCTTTTCCAGAAGTTACAGATATTCCTGGAGAATTATTTTGATGGACTGAGAAAAAGTAATGAAGTTATATGAAATTTGATAATTTGGTAGAGAAATAAGCAAATCTCCATGAAGTTACATCTTTGATGTGTTTCTGAGAACAGTGTGTTGAATCATTAGAACTCCCTTTATACCTATTACTTCACAGAAAAGTTGCTATTAAATAAACTTCCGTTTATGTCTTCGTAGAAATCCTTTTCAGCCCGAGCTGTGTCCCGCTCCCACCAACGGGCAGAACACATCTTGAAGAACTTGCAACAGGAGGAAGAGAAGAAACGTCTTGGTCGAGAAGCCAGCCTCATCACTGCCATCCCCATCACCCAGGAGGCTTGCTATGAACCCACCTGTACTCCCAGCTCTGAGCCAGAAGAAGAAGGTGCCTTCTATACGTGGGATATAGTGGGGGCCCTAAGACACAATAAAGGGAGGGAACTTAATTTATAATAAACTCTGATGATTTGATGTAACATGATTTGCTATGCTTCTATCTTTCTCTCACTTCCTGACACTATACAAGAGAGAATAAAGGGTATTTTTTTTCTTTTTGAGTCACACCCAGCAATGCACAAGGGTTACTCCTGGCTCACGCACTCAGGAATTACTCCTGGCGGTGCTCAGGGGACCATATGGGATGCTGGGAACCGAACCCGGGTTGGCCGCATGCAAGGCAAATGCCCTACCCGCTATGCTATTGCTCCAGCCCCAGAAAGGGTACTTTTTAAATGTTTATAGTTATATCTTGAAAAAGACGTTAGAATCAATGTATGATAATAGATCATATTATCTATATATGATAATATTTACTGTATCAGAAAATAGGTAAATTTAAAGTATAAATGATATTAACTACTTTCAACCTTCATAAGTTTAGGCAAGTTATTGGTTGATATTGAAAAATTATTTCTGAATCATCTTGAACTTATTGATTGCCCTGCTTTTGTGGAATATTTGGGGGATAGTTTTCTTTATTCAGTATATTCCAAAATACTTAAGCCTTATAATTATAGAATAGTAAATATTTATACTGTGAGTATATAGAGTTGTGTTGGTGGTAGCATTTTTGTTATAAACCAAAGTTCACAGTCCCTGTTTTCTTTGCTAGTAGAAGAAGTCACCAATCTGGCGTCCCGTCGACTGTCTGTCAGTCCATCCTGTACCTCCAGCACTTCTCATAGGAATTACTCCTTCCGCAGAGGATCAGTCTGGTCTGTGCGTTCAGCTGTCAGTGCTGAAGGTGTGTTCTCCTGCAGGCCTGTTGTTCATTTCCTTTGATTTGGGCATTTGGAAATAATTTTTAGTTGATATTATTATTATCTCACTTTATTACTTTTTCTTCATTAAATCAGGTCTTTTATGATTTGGTGCTCTAAAAAAAAAAAACAGATGGGGTGGTTTCTTAAAAAGTATTACTGGTTGATTTTACCCAGCAATTGTTCTTTGTAAGTTAGCATCATTTTAATTGCATCACATTATAGTCATAACATTAGCATTTGGTAGATATTATTCTAAGCAATAAACAGTGAACAATTTGAATGTCTACACATTACAATCAACTGGGTCCTTAAAAAAAATCATTCCCAATCCCACAAATCAAAATCTCTAAGGGTGGGATATACCCAAGAAAAAATGTAAAAACATACTTGAGAACTGGAGAGGTAATGCAGTAGGAAGGGTAATTGCTTTACGTGTGTCCAACCCAGGTTCAACCTCTGACACCCTGTATGGTTCCCCAAGCACTGCCAGGAATAATCCCTAATTGCAGAGACAGGAGTAAGCCCTCAGCACTGCTGTCTATGATCCTAAACAAACAAAAAGTGTACTGGATCTTCTGTTCCACCATCCCAGAAGAAGACTGCCTCTGCTGACATCATTGGGCTAATCTGAAACAGGATGCAGAGCTCCTCCTGGCTTCCAGCTAGCTCTCAGCATCCTCCACATCCAACCTGCGTTACTTAAAGGGATCCACACCAAAGCTCCTTCTTGACCTTCCTCTTGTTGCCCCGCCATCCTGGTGAGGTCTGCCTCCAGCTGACATCACTGGCCCTCATCTGGAACAGGAAGCAGAATGACACATCTACTCAACAAATTACACGCTGCTCGCAGTTATTCTTCTTGTCATTTGGTGTATACGGGCAGAAAAGAAACAGAGCAACCTTCAGCTTAATCCCTTAGCTTCCTCCAGGGAGTCTTACTACAAAGACTCACCTCAAGCACAGCAAGAACATAGAAAACCAATGGGGAAAACACATAGAAATCCACCATGCTCAACGAGTGAAAATAAAGATATAAACAACAAGAGTAAATCCTCAGATTATGTCTTTAGTAACACTATGATGAGGAGTGACAAATTGAAGGAAATGATAGCACAAGTTGTCAGCAAAACCTAAGAAAATATGAGAATCAGTTTTAAAAAAAACTACTACACTCAGAAATGACAGAAATGAGGAGCATGATAGGTTATATATATATTTAAAAGTCAGTAGAACCTCTGAATAGTATAATAACAGAAGCTGAGTGAAAGATCAAAGAGCTCCAAGAAGAGGAGAAAACTAGGAAATGGCAAAAGGTGGGAAATAGTCTGAAAATAAATGAACAGCATGCTAGGGAACTATGGGATGAGCTAAAGAGAAACAACGTTAAGAATCACTGGAATCCCTGAAGAATAGGAAGGCAAAGGTGATGAAGAAACAATCATTAAGAATTTCCCAGAGTTGAGATTATGGGCATGGAGATCAAGAGGCCCCAAAATAGTCCCGGCAAAAAATATACTCAACTAGGAAAACTCCAAACCACATTGTACTCAGAATGACAAAACTCCAAAGATGAGACTGACTACTGAAAGTACCAAGATCAAAAAAAGAGAAACTTACATACAAAGAAAAACTCAAGAGATGTACAGAATGTATGTCAGATAAAATCAAAGTCAGAAAGCCAGAAGAGTATAGAGGAGGGATATAGTACAAACACTCAACAAAATAAACACCTCACCAAGAATATTCTATTTAGATAGATTATCATTCAGATTTGAAGAAATTATGCAGAGCTTCATGAACAGGCAACAATTGAGGGAATTCATAGCCCGAAAACCAGTTTTGCAAGAAGCATTAAAAAAGCTTCTCTAAAGGACATAACAAACTTCCCAACATGTGGCATTAAGTATGGCACTATCTAATGGTGCATATGATAGCCTTCTACTAGATCTTAAAAGTTTTCTTACTTCTTGCTTGCTAAGAGATTTTATACATTTTCATAATCTATACTTATATTGGTTATATTTCTTACTTGCCCACATGCCTGGCTGTCTTCCCTGGGGCCTCTTCAGAGGGGATGGGCTCCAGCTTCCCTCCCCATCCCGAGCAGAGCTCCTGGCAGCCGAAGACCTCTGGAGCCTAGCTACAGCCATGCTCGAGGCCCCTCTCCACATGTTCAGACGAGCCTCACGCATGAAGGACTGGTAGAAGAATCCAGGTGTGTGGGACTTGGGGCTGAGACCTCCAAGGCTGCTTGGATCGGGACTGGGCCTGCTCTGCCCAGATTTCCCATCTCCCAGTAGCTAGGCGGTCACACCCAAGAACTGCCCCCGGTGCCGTGTAATCCTGTCAACAGCCAGCATCCAGAGACTTAAAAGCAAGCTCCTGGAAGCACACGGCTACAAAGTGGCCGGTGCGATATCTTACAGTCTACTTCTCCCTCTGGGAGAACCTGGCAAACTACTGGGAGTTTCCTGCCCACATGGGAGAGCCTGGCAAGCTCCCCATGGTGTATTCATATGCCAAAACCAGTAACAAGTTGGGTCTCATTCCCCTGACCCTGAAAGAGCCTCCAGTAAGGTATCGTTGGAAGGACGAGTAGAGAGAGGCTTCTAAAATCTCAGGGCCTAGACAAATGGAGACGTTACTGAGACCGCTCGAGAAATTCAACGATCAACAGGATGGTGATGATGATGATGATGATGATGATATTTCTTACTTATGTTGGTTAAAGTCACTGAGCAATAAATCATTGCAAGTTGACTTATCAATTTATTTTTTTATAATTTCATTTGCTATTCTTTTAAGGTTTGTTGGAGCAAATAATATGAAATAAATTTATTTTATCCTGCCAAGGGGGGCAGGCTGGGGGTGGGAGGGAACCTGGTGACATTGGTTAATGGCGAGGAACACTGGTAATTGGGTTTAATGTTGGGATATTTTATGCCTGAGTCAACTCTGCTATGAAAATCTCTGTAAATCTTGATTTACTGTAAATAGTGTCTTAATAAAAAGTTAAAAAGAAAAAAATGCACTTGGAATATCCTAGGGAATGGGCAAGATCCAGTAGGATTCTTTATGATGATGCTATTATCGAATAAACAGTAAAGAAAAATAAGGTTCATTATACAGTGGTAGTGAAATATGAGTACTGGGAAGAAGTATAATGTTCTTTCCAGTCCCAAGAATTTTTTTGAAACACATAGTTCTCTAAACAACTGTCACTGACTTCGTGTTTGAAATTATTCAGATTTCACTACTTGTTTGTAAAGTCATGGGAAAGTTGAAACCATTTATTCTTAGTGCTTGCCTGTACAACCCTGAGAAACTTCAAAAATAGTCAGTGCAAATTAATCACAATTTATAAGCATGGGGTCAAGATAATCAATATTTTATAGTGCTTTTAATTAAGGTACAATCCACATACTATGAAAGTCACCCCTTTGAATTATGGTGCCGTGGTTACCAATATACTTAGTTTTAGGTTATAAAAATTATTTATATTCTGTATGTCAACAACTTAACAGGTATATTATTTGCAAATACTCACTCTCTGGTTTTACTTTCTTTTGTGGGAACCTTGCAAGCAGTACTCACAGAACTTGGGGGCACTCCTAACAGTACTTACCCAACAGGGCCAAACAGCCCAATGCCCAGGCCCGACAGTGCAGTACTGTTTGGTTTAGCAGGGCCGGGGAAATTTTAATTTCATAATGGTAACTTTGAAAAACAGAAATTTTCAGGTTTTTTAAACTCAAATCTACCTTTGTCAGTAGTTTTTTTATGGTCATATTTAAGAAACAATTATTTAATTGATGGCCATATTTGACTTCCATATTTTTGTCTAACAGTTTTATAATTTTAGCACTTATGTTTAAATCTATGATTCATTTTGAGTCAATATTATTCATCAATAGTATTATCATTAATATTTTATGTATGAGGTAAGGTTCACCTTCATTTTTTTATTTTATAAATAATTATCCCCATAAATATTTGTCGAAAGGATTACTTTTCCCTCATTGGATTTTCTTGGTACCCTCTTTAAACATAAGACCAATATAAATGTAATGGTGAAGATAAATGAATTCAAATAAATGTTTATTACTGATTGTTCATTCCTACTCTACTGTTATGTATATGAATCCTTTGTCAATTTTTATTACAACCACATAAGTTTTGCACTCGTGAAATGCAAATCTTCTAACTTGTTCTTCATTTTCAAGATTATGGCTATTCTTATTACCTTATTAATCTTTACTTCCAAGAAATAATGCATTATGATCAAGTGAAATTTGTTCAAAATATGCAAGGATGATTCAACACACACAATCAGTTAATGCCATCCCAAATCATTTTTACCAAGATTACTCAGTTTTTAAAAACATTAAAATTTTTCAACTTGTTTCAAGTTTCTGGTTTTTTTCAAAACTCTAAAAAACCATCTGTTGACAAATTTTACCTATGTTTTTATTGCTTTTATGGAGAAACAGTTTGGTTTTTGTTTTTATAGGCATTGTGATTTACAAAACTTTTAAACAGAGTTTCAGACATTCAGTGTTTCATCTCCAACCTCCCTGCCAGTATCGTCATCTCTCCACCAATGACCCAAGTTTCTCTCCCTTTCGCCACCCCATCTTTCTATCAAGCTAATCTTTTAACATACTCATTAAGCTTTCAGTCACATAGAGTAATGATTTGACTCATGATGTTGATGTACATAGTTACTTTGTCTCTATATCACCAAAGACTCTATCTAGTCTTGTGTGAGACCCTTGACCAGTCAATGCCTTTAAGTTATCACCAGTTCACCTAATGGAGAATCACATTTTCAGAAAACAACTACTCTGCTACTCTAGGTATGAGTCTGCCATATTTTACTCATTCATAAGATTTTTATTGGAAGGCACTATGTTCTCAGTGTTGAGAATGACTTACGTATTCTACTTATAATCCTTCAGAGACCCTCAAAACCCCAAATTTGAATCTAGGATTTATGTACTTCTATAATATTTACAAAATGAAATATAATTTGGGGGGGACTTTTGAGGGGATTCCGAATAATAACTCAGGAGGCTCAGGGGCCACTCCCAGCAATATTTGGCCGAATGGACTTGTCGTTCTGTGTTAGGGCCCTAGCGTGCAGTACTACTCAGATCTTGTTCTGAGACCACCAGGGTATGCTGGCACTGTTCAGCAGCCTCCCTAGACTGTTGGGGGCAATGTCCAAGAAGCCAAATAGTGCCAGGGATTGAATCTGGGTCAGGCATATATATATCACATATATATATGTATTATATATATATAATAACCCTAACCCCTGTATTATTTTTCTCACATTGGAATAGAATTTTGTATTGAAAATCCATTAAATATATATCCTACCTTCCATGCCTACTAGATATAACTCTTTCCCTGTAGATACATGTATCGTTATGTTTATTACTTACATATTTATCAGTGAAGGTTAAGACAACAATAGAAATAGGCTGCCTCATACTTTCAGTGTTTGAGTAGTTCCTATACCTCATGTTTGTGCTTACCTCTCCCACCCTGTCATATGCATGCAATCAGTTATTCAAACCTGTCATATGCTTTGCATCTGTGAAAATATTTCCACTCAGAAGTTTATCTTTCCTATCTTCATATTGTGACCGACCTTCCCCAGAATATCTGTGCTTCTCTTTCTCTTTCAAATGCCATGGAGAATGATAGAAGTGAGGAAACGGGTTGAGTTTGGCCTTAGTTTAATATCAGAAGGCACTCTGTGTGGCTTCTTATTTTAAAACTCATGGCATATTCTTGTTATTGCTAAGATTATACTGTCAATTATTATTATTATTATTATTATTATTATTATTGTTATTATATCTTCCCCCTGAACTAAGATATACGGTTGCATTCGCATTACGCACTCAGAGTCTGATTCTATCTCTCTCTTCAGATGAGGAGCACACCACTGAACATACTCCCAACCACCACGTGCCTCAGCCCCCGCAGGCAGTGTTCCCAGCATGCATCTGCGCAGCAGTACTCCCCATTGTCCACTTGATGGAGGATGGTGAGGTTCGAGAAGATGGAGTAGCAGGTACAGTTTTAACTAGAAAAGTCATCAACAACTCTGTTGAAAAATTGAATGAGCTGTTCCATCTGATGGACAACCATGGAGTGCTCTGTCAAGGCGGTTTCTAAGTGGCACTCAGGAGGTCTAATGTCCTCTCCCAGAAATTCTTGGCCTAACCTGTCCAGTGGTTCAATGAGAGAGTCCTGGGGTGCCAGAGGTTACCTGGGCTAATTCTGGTCAGACTCAAATCATTTGATGCGAGAGATCAAGCTAGGATTGGCCACAGGCAAGCCATATACTTAACCTCTGAACTATATTTTCAGCTCTTAAGGTACTTTTGACATGACAGTGAAAGCACTTATGGAGTTGTTTAATGTACATACTATAGTTTTAAATTTATAACATACTAATATCATCAGACTGGAGCACTAGCACAGCAGGTAGGATGTTTGCCTTGCACGTGGCTGACCTGAGTTCGATTCCTTTCTACCTCTCAGACAGCCCGGCAAGCTACCAAGAGTATCCTGCCCGCACAGCAGAGCCTGGCAAGCTACCCTTGTATTCTATATGCCAAAAACAGTAACAACAAGTCTCACAATGGAGACATTACTGGTGCCCACTAGAGCAAATCCATGAACAATGGGATGACAGTGCTACATTGCTACTAATATTGTCACTTTATTCTTGTCACAGTTTATTATTATCAATTCATAACATACTAATATTTTCACTCCTTCTTTTCCTATGTTTATGATAAAAAAAATTGTGCTAGAAATAAATAGTTGGTCCAGAATAATTGTTTGTAACCAAAGAAAAGAATAACATTGCGCTGAAAATAGAATATAGACTGAACACAATGGCCATGCAGTGCCTCTGTTGCAAACCACAACACCCAAAAGGAGAGAGAGAAAAAAAAGGGAATGCCCTGCCACAGAGGTGGGGTGGGGTGGGGGGGATGGGGTGGGAGGGTGGGAGGAATGCTGGGAACATTAGTGGAGGGGACTGGGCACTGGTGGAGGGATATAAACAAAATGCAAACATGAAAGTTCATAAGTTTGTAACTGTAACTCATGGTGATTCATTAATAAAAAAATTAATTAATTTAAAATTAAAGAAAAGAATGACATTGTCTGGCCATGCAGAATCAATGAATGACTCTGGATGCCTTAGAAATACTAGCTATTGGGGCCGGAGCGATAGCACAGTGGGTAGGGCATTTGCCTTGCACGCGGCCGACCCGGGTTCGATCCCCGGCATCCCATATGGTCTCCCAAGCACTGCCAGGAGTAATTCCTGAGTGCAAAGCCAGGAGTAACCCCTGAGCATTGCTGGGTGTGACCCAAAAAGCAAAAGAAAAAAGAAATACTAGCTATTAATCTGATATCACACGTACTATGTTTTACTGCTTCTCTCTTAATTAGCATTACATTTGTAAAGTAATTACAGAATTACAGGTGTAATGTAATTACATTACTTTTCCTAAAGAAAATAATTGTTGAACAAAAAGTCAAAAATTAGTCATATATAGGTGACAAAGGATTAATATTCATAATATTATAGGGGGGAGAAGTGCCACAGTTTGGGTCATACCTAAAGGTACTCAGGAGCTATTGCTGGCTCTGTGCTCAGTGATGACCCCTGGTGGTACTAAGGCAACTATATGCAATGCCATTGTTTTGAACCAGGGTCAGCAGCATACAAGGCCTTACCTCCTATACAATCTCTCCAGTCCTTTTTTAACATTTTTTAAAGCCTTTATAACTTAACAATGATATTTGAAATCTAATAGAAAATGTGCAAAATATATAAAGACATTTTTAAAATTATAAACAATATTGTTTAAAACAACATTGAAATCTTGCATTTCAGGAAAAAATGGTGAAGATAATTTAAATGAAAGTACCCATATTGAGTAAATGTTTTGGGGAAAAATATTCCAACCTCTTCCTTGTGGGAGCATAAATTCTAATACAAGCATTCTACAATAAAATTTCAAAATATGTTTCCAAATCTTCAAATCTTCAAGTATGAGAATGTTTATAAATAGATTTTTGATATTGTTTAATTTCCTAAGTCAATACAAGGACTTTACAAAGGCTTATATTATAGGCATATTTAAAAATAAAAATATTCGATAAGTTTTATTACATGTCTAACAAAAGACAGTTCATCATATACCTTTACTTGTAACATTCTGTGCACATTAGAAATAATATTCTCAGAGAGCATGAATATAAAAAGTGCTCAATATAATAGTAAAAAGTTGTGTTCCAAAGAATGTTTTCTATATTTTGTTTAAAAATACATGCAAATCAAAATGGCAAAGCTGGGTACCCTGTGAGATCATATCATATCCAAGCCAACAAAACAGAGAAGTGACCACAAAATCTCACCTGGCCTCACAGAGGAAGTGAACAAAAGAATTAACAAACAGCTTTGGGAGACCTTTCATATGAGGACATTCATTCAGTAAGGTGTTCAATCAATGTAATCCCAGGATTGGGAACAGGGTAAAAGAGAGGCACAGATTATAGTCAACATTAAGAAATAGTTGACTGAGGGGCTGCAGTGGTCGTACAGTGGGTAGAGCACTTGCCTTGCATATAGCCGGCCTGGATTTAGTCTCCAGCATCCCTGAACACTGCCAGAAGTAATTTCTGAGTGCAGAGCCAGGAGTAAGCCCTGAGCACCACTAGGTGTGGTCTTCTCCCAAACAAAACAAAAAAGAAAAGAAATAGTGACCTGAATATTCATCTAAGCCTTAAAAATATCCATCTGCACACATCCTGAATGGGTGACTTGACTTGAGCCTGCTGAGGCCTCAGGCTGCCATTTGCTGAAGGGGTGGACAGGCAGCGACAGGCAACAGGGGATGACAGACTGTCTCCTCCTCCACAGTACACCTTTGTGCATTCACTCACACTCAGAGAGGAGCTTGATCCAGAAAGAAGGAGGGTTATGTTGTCCCTAACTGCCCAGACTCAAGGTCTGGGGCCATGAAACCAGGGTGAGTCACCATAAAGAATACAAGGACTCAGCGGCTGTTGTTACTGCAGTGTCTCAGCAGCAAGCAGAGATATCACAAACACAGCCCTGCAGAACATATGTGGAATTAGTGAATGTGAACCAATATTGCTAGAGAAACCAGCACGAATGACCCCTGAGCACAGAGCCAGGATAAGCTCTACACACTCCAATTTGATCCAACCCCCCCCGAAATATATATGATTATATATATATATTTAATTGATTAATGATTAATGTGTGCTAAATTCTAAATATCTAGTCTAAGAAACTAAGTCAATTATTTGTTTTGCATTTGGGGCACACCTGGTGGTTCTCAGGGATTATTCCTGGCTTTGCATTCAGGGATGATTCCTAGTAGGACTTGGGGAACCATATGAATGTTAAGGATCAAACCCAGATTGACCAGGTGAATGTCAAACACCTTCCCCACTGTACCTTAGCTCCAGCCCCAAGCTAAGTCAAACTGAAGATCTTATAATGCTTACTTCGTCTTCACATTTATCCACCTACTTTCCTAACAAGAATTCCCAGGGAAGCTTCAACTGACCACCTTTCCTCGAGAAGTAGCACTCTTTTCCACATTATAAATACATATTTCTAAAACATCTTCATTAGATCTTTTAGCCTAATTTTAACTCTCTCAACTATTCTGCAGCTGAATGAGGTATTTATTAGATAATTCTTATTTATAATAAATAATATTCCTATTTTATATGAATTTCATAAACCAAACCAGATTTTCCAAAAACCAATTACTTATTTTAGAATTGTCTCCAGACAGCAATGAAATAGCAGTTCTATTCTATAATTTCCTACCACTGATAGTGTTAAGGTATTAGAACAAATTGTATGCTTTTATTTCACAAAATGTATGCTTTTATTCTTAGGTATACAACATATCGGGTTGAAATATGTGTATGCAAAAAAAATGGTTAGCATCATAATTGTAGTTAATATTCATCACTATACATTGTAACAGTACTTTTTTTGGAAGAGAGAGGCACACTTGACAATGCTCAGATCTTACTCCTGGCTCTGTACTCAAGGATCACTCCTGAGTACAAGGGTCCATATGTCCTTCCAGGAATTGGATACAGGTCTGTCATGTGCAAGTCAAGAGCCCAGGGACAACATGACCCTCCTTCTACCCTCCAACCTCGTAACAATATTTTTTTGATAATGAGAATTTTAAAGATCTATTCCCTTAGGCACCTTTTAAGTATTATAACAGTGTTGTAAATAGTAGTCAACCATGTTGTAGATCACAACTCAATGGTTTATTTATCATCTAACTGAAAGGTAAATGTCATTTGTCGTTTTTAATTATCTTCACTCATTCCTCCCACTCTCCTTCTCCCCACAAAACCAGATTATTCTTTGTACCTGGGTTCATGTTATTTTAGATTCCACAAAGTGAAATGAAGTGAAATCATACAATTTTTGTCTTTGACTCAGCACAGTGCCCTCAAAGTCCGCTCATGCTGTCACATATAGCAGAATTTATAATGCTCTATTATATTTAACAAATATAATCTCTACAAAAAATGCCAATACCCAAAGACCAGACTTTAATGCCATTATCTTTTCTTTGTAGGTGAAAATATTCAGAAACAAAAAAAAGAACAAATACCTTTCAGTGGAAAAATGACCAGAGAACTTTCTAATGCTAAAAACTTTAAATTTATTAAATCTTAATAAATTATTTGAATAATTATTTAATAGTTTTGTGTTTATTAAACACATGTTCACTTTCCTTTCTCTTCTAAAGTGAGTGCTGTGGCCCAACAAGTTCTGTGGAATTGTCTAATTGAAGATCCATCTACAGTTCTTCGACATTTCCTGGAAAAACTAACCATCAGCAATAGACAAGTATATTTCTCTTTCCTTATAGTTTATTTCTATGGCTATGTAAAGGAATACTGTTCTAAGCATGGCATTGTGCTTTGCATGCTAATAGCACCTCATATAGTTATACAAAAATTAGCAATATTACACTTCCTTTGTCCTTTTGAATTTCTCCATTAAATACGACTTCCACATGTGTCTGCTACATTGCTAGTGATGACCTTACTGAAAGGTCCTTGGTCCTTTAATCCAAAATTTTGATTTAGAAAAATCTTGGTGTTAGGTGTTTTCATTGATTTTTCCATTGTTTGGCAGTCTGTGATACAGTTAGGATTATTAAAAAATATTTTTAGAGGCTTGAGCGATAGTATCTCGGGTACGGCATTTGCCTTGCATGCGGCCAACCTGGGTTAAATCCTTGGCATCCCATGTGGTCCCCCAAGCACCACCAGGAGTAATTCCTGAGTGCAAAGCCAGGAGTAACCCCTGTGCATCCTTGAGTGTGACCCAAAGAGCAAAATACATACATATATATTTTTTTAATTTCCATTCATCAAAAATTCTAATATATTAAACCATCCTTTAAGGAAATTATTCCAAATAAAGGTGAGCTTTTCTTTGTGTCCAGGGTTTGTAGCTCAGTGATAGACAATATGGTTTACATTTATGAAGGCCGGGGTTTGAGCTGTAGTACTCCAAAATAAAATTGAGAGAAAAAAATATTTCTGGGTGATTCCAAAATACATATATGTTAACTTAAATGTTATAATAATAGTTGTTTGGATATTTAATTTTGAAAGGTAAGGTTAATAACAAAGAGATTATATTATCCTTCTTTAGACCAGTTTTATTTTTTTCCTTTTTTTTTTTTTGGCTTTTGGGTCACACCGATGATGCTGAGGGGTCACACCTAACACTACACTCAGGAATTATTCTTGGCAATGCTCAGGGGACCATACTGAATGCCAGATATTGAACCCGGGTCAGCCACATGTAAGGCAAAGTTCCTATCCACTGTACCCAGCCAGTTTTAATTCTTTAACTTGAAATTCAGAAAGAAAAGCTATAAAGTTCTAAATATAATTTGTGTGATGATTTCTCAATATCCATCCTTCTAAGAGGTCTGGCTATGGCGAGCTATAAAGTCAACTATATATACAGTTTTCTTGTGACTTACCATGGATATGCAGATACCACTTAAGTTTTTTTTAATCTTAGAAAAGTCTTACTTTTCTTGTCCATATGCTCAGTGATTTCATGTTAGCTCCTAGGTAAAGTCACTACAGTTATTTAAAAACTGTCTATCTAATCAGTATCACATAAGCCATATTAAAATGCCAAACATGGTGGAAAATCAACATGTGGGCAAGAGTAAGAAAATACCTCCTGCTTACAAGAAGTTAATTTTACTTCCCACAACTTGGCAGCTGATGAGATGCAAAAATTTTGTTTTTTCAGGATGAACTGATGTACATGCTGCGCAAACTTCTCTTGAATATTGGAGACTTTCCTGCTCAAACATCTCACATCCTTTTCAACTACTTGGTGAGTTTCAGGTTCCGGTAGATTATAAATGTTCATTTCAAATGTAGAATCCATGTAGGAAATGTTTAAAAATAATTTCCCATTAATTGTATAATAACATAAATCATGTTCTGCAAGATTCACCACTGTTTGAGAAAACTCCTGGCACCATCCTTGTTATGTGGTTAACCCTCAACAAATTTCATTTTCTCTCTGTCTTCTTTTGTGTGATTTCCTGATGTTGGTTCTAATTTGGTTTGTTTTTGTTTTTGCTGAGGGAAGGAAATCTTGTGCTGGAGTCTGGGGACCAATCCCAGAGATAAGATATCTCCCTGTTCCCTAGATTTCTATTTTCAATTTTGGTTTTGATAAAAGACATTATATTTAGTTATTTTTCACGTATTTTATATGACTGGTTAAAACATACAGTAAATATTGTTGAATACAAAAACAACTTGTGAATGTTTTTCCATTCTTTAAATTGTCATAACAGCTTTTACTAAATTCTCCAGAATCTCCCAATCTCTTTATATTCTCCTCCTTATGATATAAATAAATATCTAGTTTGGGAACTCTTGGCATGATAACTGTTCTTTCACATTGTATCTTAATATAGGCATACAGATGGCCAGATGAATTTCTATGTGGGAATAATTTCTTTCTTCCTTACTGTCTTCTAGTACTAAGGAAATAAAAGAGTTAATTATGTGAAGTTATAACAAGATGATAAATTTAACTTACACTACAACTCTCATGTGCAAAGAATATTTGTAACTCCTTTATCTTCTCTGTGATTGCTTTGGTTTTCTTAATGAGTACTTACCTGCTCATTCTCATGGGAAAAAATATAAAAATAAAATAATAGTCTGAGTGGTGTTGAATCTTTCACTCAAAATGCTGAGTCTCTAGGCATTCTCCCTTCCAATTGTTTTCATCTTTGATATTATGTGACATCAGAGAGAAAAAAAGACTTTGCTCACCATTCAGTATTTCGTGTTTGCTCTTGGTTTTCTCTTTTTGAGACAATGTTCCTTCTTTGGCTGGTGGAAACTAGAAGTCATGGTTGATTTAACTCAGGGCTTATTCAAGGACTCAATATACCTCATCTCTTCCTTGAGAATAGACTCCTCTGAGTTCCAGATATCTTCCAATATGATTCTAGTTTAAACAAGAGCTTTGTTTCTCAACCTTCATTCAAATGTGGCCCTCTTCTGACCTTGTTTCCCTCATGTGGCATCCCTGTCCTACTGACTAACTCCCTAGTCTCATGTTTTCTCCTCCTTTTGATACATTTTTTACCTGTGGCTCCCTTGGGATCTCTTGGGGGCCCATTAGGGGCTGTATGGTCTCCAGTTGAGAAATGCTGTATGAGAACATTCTGTGACACATCCATGTAATTCTAACTGAAATGATCTCCAGTCAGTTATCTATTGCTTCTTGGTCTTGCTTGCCCTACATAAAGATCAAAGGCAGTTAGCAGAGTCAAATATCAAGGCAACCTTCAGTCTGAGCAGGTGCCTTGCCAAGTTTATGTTTCATCATTCAGTTTGGTACTGAAAGATGGTGAGGTGTTTATAGACACCCAGAAACTGGACACAAGAACCCCTGTAGTGTTACCTTCACTTGCTTAAACCTGCCCGTATTTCTAGGTCACTGTACAAGGGAAATGCTTACCATTGCTCTCCTTTGACTTTGTGCTTCGAAATAAGATGGATATTTCATTTCCCTTCTCTCACACTTGCCTGTCTATTCCAAATAAGTCATACCAGCTAGGTTAATTGAGTGTAAGGAGCTGGTAACTTTTTGTTCTTACTGTATAGTCTTATTTTGTATGCATATAAATTCTAGTTTTGTGTTAATATCTAAATTCTGATGTTTCCCAAATCCCAAACAAATGGGCACTTTGGGTGAACTTGTACTCAGGTTGTTGTACTCAGAATGGAAAGCAATGAGGTCTAAATAATTTCTGTTTTCCTTATCATACAGTTTTTTTCTAGATACATATAATAGATATGTGTGATAAAGGTAATATTGAGAATAGTGATATATCTCTTTCAGACTCTTTTAGAACACTTAAATTCACTATTTAGCTTGATGCAATGATCTTCAACCTGAGATACAAACATATCTGTGGAAATTTCCAAAGAGGTTTGGTGGCCAAATAGTTGTTAGGATTATTTTTTAATGTGAAAGATGATTTATTTTGTTTCTTTTCTTTTAAATCTTTGTCTTCCTAATCAGAGAGAGAGAACAAAAGGGAATTCCCTGCCATAGTGGCAGGGTGGGGTGGGGGGAGACGGGACTGGGGAGAGGGGGAGGGATGTTGGGTTTACTGGTGGTGGAGAATGGGCACTGGTGAAGGGATGGGTTATCGAACTTTGTATGGGGGAAACATGAGCACAAAGATGTATGGATCTGTAACTGTACCCTCACGATGACTCTCTAATTAAAAATAAACTAATAAAAAAATAAATCTTTGTCTTAAGATCCAATTTTATTAGTACCATGAACTTTGAATTGTTCTACTGTAAGCATTAACAGAATTTAAGTTATTTATCTATATAACAAATACATTATATTTCATTTGTAATTACTATTGCCACTCTGTTGTTTATGTAGACCTCATTTTTGTTTATTATAGTCTTAATTTTATTTTTATCTATTTATTGTAATGTTAAAGTATATGGTAGTGATATAAAAATTATCTTATGTCCCCTCACACACACACACCCCAAAGTGCCCACCGTCTTCCTCCACTATCTCTATGTCTCTTCTAGTCTATTCTTATCCTCTTGCATCCTCCTACTACCTGGACCAGAGAGATAATAAAGGAGTTAAGAGACAGTATTGGAGTTAAGATGCTTGCAGACCTAGGTTTGATCCCCAGCACCACAAAAGACATCTTGAGCACCACCAGAGTGATTCCTGAATACAGATTCAGGAGTAAGCCCTGAATACCACTAGATGTGGCTGAAAACACTAGACAAATAAATAAATAAATAAATAAATAAATAAATAAATAAATAAATAAATAAATTTGAACTTAGCAAGAAAGAGATGCTTTGATTTAGACTCTTAGGTATACATAAGCTGTACATAGTGTAAATCTCTCTCTCTTCCTCTCTCTCTCTCTCTCTCTCTCTCTCTCTCTCTCTCTCTCTCTCTGTCACATACACGCACACACAAACACGCACACACAAAACCCTAACTTTGGGAGTCCCAAGTACCTGAGCTACCAAGTGACCTGAAGACTAGAAAAAATGCCATAAAATGTCTGGCAATCTGCCTTCAATTTCCCATTCATGTCCTGGTTATTGACATTGAGAGTGTTAAGGAAGCATTTGAAAGGGAGAATAGAAAACCTGAAAGAATGTTTTATTTAGAAAGTAAGAAAAATTGTAAGAAAGCAAGAAAGAAAGAAAGAAGGAAAGAAAGAAAATGATAGAGAAAGAGAGAGAATGAAAGAGAAAGAGAGAAAGAAAGAAAGCAGAAAGAAAGAAAGAAAGAAAGAAAGAAAGAAAGAAAGAAAGAAAGAAAGAAAGAAAGGAAGGAAGGAAGGAAGGAAGGAAGGAAGGAAGGAAGGAAGGAAGGAAGGAAGGAAGGAAGGAAGGAAGGAAGGAAGAAAGAGGGAGGGAGGGAGGGAGAGAAAAAAAGAAGACAGAAAGAGAAAGAAAGAAAGAAAGAAAGAAAGAAAGAAAGAAAGAAAGAAAGAAAGAAAGAAAGAAAGAAAGAAAGAAAGAAAGAAAGAAAGAAAGAAAGAAAGAAAGAAAGAAAGAAGAAAAATTCTAATATGAGCTCAGGCTTATTGTGACTTTGTGAACTTCCTTCTGTTTTTTAGGTGGGATTAATCATGTACTTTGTGCGAACCCCTTGTGAATGGGGGATGGATGCCATTTCAGCCACCCTGACATTCCTCTGGGAGGTGGTGGGTTATGTGGAGGGTCTGTTCTTCAAGGATCTGAAGCAGACGATGAAGAAAGAGCAATGTGAGGTCAAGCTCCTGGTGACCGCATCCATGCCAGGTAATGGCTGCTTTTGAGTGGCAAAATGTTGTGTTCTGTTTTTAAGACAGTGAATGACCCTTTTATAGGCCAAGTGGCTCTCTCACTCATGAGAAATTTTTCAGAGCTCTGACCTTAGGATTGAGTATTTCAAAGAATTTTTGTTTAATATTATCTGAAAGGGAAAAAAAACACAATAGATCCTTTAAAAGTCAGCAAAGGCCAGATGAAAGAGAAGACATCAGAACTAAGATCAATGTGAACTTGGTCCTTGAAGGCCTGCCAAGGTGGGAGATTTGTTTAAGTCTATCGCAGAGGGCCAGTTAAACTGAAAGCCTTGTTGAATGAATCTTTGGCATGCAGAGAGAATAATATTGTTTGCATGGCACAGACCCCAGAACTTTGTAAATTCAATGAGAGATGGCTTTATGACAAATTGAGAAAGGAAAAAGCAGCAAGAAAGAGAATCACAAAAAGAACGTGAGGTATGACATAAATTTTAGATACATTCTTTTTTTCTTTGGATAGCTGATTTTCTTTGGGATAAAGATTTTTGCCAAGCTTTTATCCTTTTGCCATGATTAGGAAAATAAGAGATAATACATTATCAAAACAAAGAGAAAGACAAAAATTCTATCACTATCACTATCATCCCATTGCTCATCGATTTGCTCATACGAGCACCAGTAATGCCTCCATTGTGAGACTCGTTGTTACTGTTTTTGGCATTTCGAATATGCCATGGTAGCTTGTCAGGCTCTGCTGTGATAACAATTATATATAGATAATTATAAGTAGATAAGGTTTTGGCAACAAAAAAGCCTGTGTTAAAACCATAACACTGCCATTTATGAGCCATTTAATTTGTATTAGCTATAAAAAGGTGATCATTTTTCAAGCTTTCTCTACTCATGTATAAAATAGGGATATAACTTGTACTTCATAATTGTGATCAATGAGTTTAGGTATGTAAAATAGGTGTGATTAATAATAGGTTGTAGCCTGTAGCCTTTAGATCCCTGATAAACAGTCAATAAATAATACTTGGAGAGTTGTGCATTCATATGTCTTATACATTGCCCAACAAAATGATCAGTTTTATCATAACAAAAAAAACCCCTTCATTGTCAGTTGCACACTTAAAAATAATCTATTAAACATCAAGGTAGGGACTGCAGTCATATTATAGAGGGTAGGGCATTTGTCTTGCACATGGCCAACCTGGGTTTGATCCCCAGCACTTCATTTTGTCCCCCTGAGACCACCAGGAGTGATTCCCTGAGCAGAGAGATAAGAGTAAAACTCGAGTACCACCTAGTATGACCCAAACCCTTTTACCCCCAAAAATCAAGGTTTTGCATAATTTTCACATGCATGTGTAATAGAAAATGAAATAGATGTTATTACTTCACTGCCCAAGTAGAAATTTTTAAAAAACTGTAAATGTAAAATACAGTTCAAGTGTTTTAATTTTACTCATATCTCTCTTGATATTTTCCCAATTATTGTTGTTTTCATGTTTTGTATTTTAAAAAGGGTTATATTTATTTGTTGCAATGCCCAAAATTTAAATTCTGATTTGTTCACTTTATGTGAACAAATTTGTGCCTTTAACTACATTATCCATAAACTATTAACAGTTCTTACTTATATAAATAAGCTCTTTATTTTCTCATTTCTAAGATTAAAAAAATATTGCTCATATAATTGGACTGCTGTGGAATTTAAATATCTTACACAATGCGCATGTAAAACATTGGCAACTTCATAAGTGATTATAATTGTTTTTTAGTAATAAGTCCACATGTTTAAAAATATATTTAACTCTAAAGTGGTATAATTGATACAATATACCTTTCACATTAACTACAAAATAATAGCAGTAAAAGGGCTATAGCTAATAGTAAAGCTCTTGCCTTACATGTATGAGACACATCAATTCCCAGCACCGCAGATAAGTGAATGATAAAACATATAAATAAATAAATTTCAGGACATTGATATGGTATTGTTTTATGACTGAAATCTAAAGATTCCTATAGAAGTCAGTTTCCTTTTGTTTTTACCTTCCGTAGGTACCAAAACCTTAGTAGTTCACGGGCAGAATGAATGTGATATCCCAACCCAGTTACCAGTCCATGAAGATACTCAGTTTGAAGCCCTGTTAAAGGTAAGTGGCCTTTGACAAGATTAATAATTTCATGTACAATGTTCATGCCTCTTCACTGAATATTTATTTTTGGAGTAAATGACCTTATCTCTCTTAAAACAAATAGGTACATTTGTTTATTTCTATAATCGGTTCCACTAGTATGTATCTCCTTTTTTCCTTGCATAATTTTCCGAACATTAACTGACATTTTAGCTCTGCACTGGAGTAGACAAAATTATTCAAGCCTGTCTCAGCTATAGGAGGTGGCAACTCTGGTGTGTATTCCCAACTCTTATAATATTGTTAATATTTTTGTTGTTTTTGTTTTGAGATATGCCCAGCAGTACTTGTCTTTACACTTGTAATACTGATGTAGCCCGGCTTTGCACACTGAGAGCTCTGAGGGAAAATTGAGCTGTTAGCTCATGATTCTTGCCAGAGAACATTTGAAGTGGCATCTTATTGATTCAAGATTAACTCTCTATTAATCTTGAAATTATTAGAAAAGCTGAAACTGTAAACTTTAGAATAAATGAATGTGTCAAGAAAGTATTTTTAATGGTTACCACAGTTTTCACCCCTCAAAAAGAAATGCAATCCATAGACTCATGTGCCTGTATTTTTTTTAAATAAAGCATTAAGTAAGCTAATACGATGATTTTCTTCTTATATGGTGTCCATGATTTTTGGTATCTGATTTCTTAGATAAAGTTCCAGACCCAAATGTTTGACTTTTTGTTTTTAAAAAAATTGTAAATTTTTTTTAGTAGAAAGTGTTCTAGACCTCTATTAGGCTTTACTCAGGCATCTTCTAAGAATTTAGAAAGCCCAGTGAAACAAAACTCCAGAATCAATCCATTCTGTTTCTTACATGGAAACTGTGCTATAGCATGAGGGCAGTGAATTTTAATCCGGTTCCCCTACAAGTGCAGACAGTCTAAATAAAATTGCAGGACATCTAGTCATAATTTTTCCTTCAATAAACTGTATACTAATGGTAATTATGTATGTACATGGAGATCATTCTATTTAAAATATAGTATTTAATGAGGAATACACTGCAGTTCATATTGTTCTTTATATTGGCACTAAAGATGCTTCCCTTCACAAATTGGGAGCAGTAGATGTCACTGTATTTCCACAGTTCAGCAGTCTGAATTAGAAATGCACATTTTTGGAGAGTTTCTACAGTATTATCAGGGTTTACTATGTTATTCTTTTGGATAACTATGTGGGTATATTTAAATTTATGTCAATAGGGATCAGAGTAATACCACACCAGGTAGGATGTTGGCCTTGGCATGAAGCCAACACAGAAACAATCCCCAGCACCCCATATGGTCACCAAAGCACAACCAGGAGTGATCACTGAGGGCAGAGCCAAGAGTAAACCTTGAGCACCACTGGGTATGACTCAAAACGCCCAGAAAAGTAAATATATGCATACTTGTATGCATATACAATGGGTGTAAGATATAAATACATGATACATTAAATTCCTTGTAAGTCAGTTTGTTTATATATTTGCATCATCTAGTTTGCTTCTTGGGACATGTCATCAATAAACATTGATTGTTTTCTTATTGTTCTAGGAGTGCCTGGAGTTTTTTAATATTCCAGAATCCCAGTCCACCCATTACTTTCTCATGGATAAAAGATGGAATCTGATCCACTACAATAAGGTAAGGCTGCAATAATGGCCTCATGTCCTTCCTGAAGACAACTTGCACCCCTGGAAGCATTTAGGAGCTTAAAGTGTGGAATTTGGGGTCAAATATCTTACTGTCTGTAATGTAGCTGTAAATAAGACACTTTACCTTTGTAACTTTTTTTTCTTTTATGAACATTGAAGGGGATAATATTATCCAACATAAAATCATTATAATAATTAAAGGGGGAAAAGTCAAGCAGTTAGTTACTCAATGTAACTGCATCAAGGTGAAAATTTAAATTGCCCATTTTAATTTCCCTGTACCTCTTTAGACCTCTACTGCAGTTCTGCTTCCCCTTTCTGTTATTTAATGCATGACCAGGTGATCTCTAATGAGTCAAAGGACATCTCAGAAAAAACACTGACATCACTCAGTGACCCTTTTCTTTCAAGATGTCGTTTAGCAAATTGCCTTTGGATTTTTCACTCCTGGCATAGCTCCCTACTGATTGGAAAGGGTCCTCACCTAGGCAGTTTGAAGTTTTGCCAACAAGTGGGGCTTATCTTCCTTAAGACTTTGTAAAATCATGGGGCATATAATAATAGGAGATGTGAAAAACATTCAGAAATACGTGATTGTTTTGCATTTGAGTAATGAAATAAGGTAAAAAATTGTAACCATTTGAATCTTTGTTTTATTTCCCTCTTTATGTAATCCCACCACAGACTTTTGTTCGGGATATTTATCCTTTCCGGAGGTCAGTATCTCCACAGCTGAATCTCGTGCATATGCATCCCGAGAAGGGCCAGGAGCTCATTCAGAAACAGGTGCTGAACCACGTGTGATTGATGGGGTGGATTCCTCATGGTGCTGGGATAGACAATCTAGATTGTGTTGCCAATTCTGATTCTGTGACCCTTTTGGTCCTCTTGAGAGCAAATGAATGAACCCTGGTCATTGGCTAGTGCTCCCATCGTCATGTTAACCAACTTTTAGAAATTGGAATGTAATAAAAATATATTAAGGAACTTGAAGTAACGCTCGGATGGTGTCATGAGTCTAAACAACAGAAATCTTCTAAATTAAGTAAATTTAAGTAAATTAGAAGATATCTACTAATTTATCTACTAGTTCTAACTTTGATTTTCATTTTAAATTTTGTAAAAGTACATCTAATAAGCTAGTAGATGATTTTCCCAAAAGTTTAGAGTAGCTGGGGGAAAAAACTACAAGGAATTAAATAATACAGAATGCCTGAAAAAAGCACTGCTAAAGTCCTCAGGTTTGAACTTCATTCTAGCTCTGCCACTGACCAGTGAGTTGACCTTTGTGTGAACAAATTTCTTTCAAACCAAGAGGAAACATAACTAAATAGTTATACCGAGGCTTAATATTGAAGAGCAGAGTCATTCTCTATGTTGGCAATTTGCCAACATCTCAACCTGAGATGTATAATCTTGGCATTCCTCTGGAGAAGCCTATGTTCTCGTTTGAATATGTAACTCTCTCTTTTCTCTACATAAAACTAAATTACTTTTTTAAAAGTTGGCAATGAGGGGTGGGAAAAACTTAATCAGTAGAGTAACATCTGATCATAAATCAGGCTTTGAGCTTAAGCAAATCCAATAATTTGTACAAAGGATATAGGTATAGTATACAGCTCTAATAATGATACAGTTTTAATAAGGTCTATATGTTGTGTTTGTTTTTAACTAAAATTTGTAATGAATTTTCAATTGATTTATTGTTTTATTTTTCTGTGTATGTCAAGGATGATAATTTAGTTTCAGACTATTCAAGAATACCTTCATGAGATGACGAAAAATGGTATAGAACTAGACTACTTAAAAAATTACAAATGTAATTACCATAAGCTAGTTAACTGCATTCAAAAGAAAGAAAGCACTGTCTTTTTTTTTTACAAGGTGTTGAGTTTTGGGAAAAACTGTGAATGGCAAATATAAATAATGTATAAACAACCCCTTCCTCATCATCCCAGTCTCTGATTGGGACAGCAAATAATTAAAATAATAATCAATAGTGGCACCTTGTGAGTTATTTTTTAAAGTCATCTTTAAAAATGTGTTTGATATCTTATTGTTGCAAAACTAAGATTACCAAGCAGTGGGAAGGGTGTGGGGGGGTGACGGTGAAGAGGAAGTGGACTATACGTTATAGAGAATCAGTGGCAGAGGCACTTGAGCACCTTCTGGTGGTGAAGATGCAATAGATTTACTCATTAAAGAAAGTTCAATGTTAACTGGATCAGAGAGATAATACAGTGAGCAAGGTGCTTGCCCTGCACACAGCTGGGCCAAGTTCAATTCCCTATGTCCCATATGGTCCTCTGAGCCTACCAGGAGTGATCCCTGAGCACTTCTGGGTGTGTTCCAAAACAAAACCAAAAAATCAGTGTTAACACCATTGTAACCATGTTACATAAACTAAAATGAGGGTCTGGCCCTAAAGTTTCTTCACCACCTGTTCACTGTTCCTTTTCTTTTCATTGTTTCTTTTTTTACTTTTCTTTTCTCTTTTTTTCTTTTCTCTTTCATCCATCTTCCTTTCTTCTTTTTCATATGGAGCACTTCACCATTTTTTGTTCCATCCTTTGGCAGGGACCCTGTTATTCATGTTAGTGTTGTTTCAGTTTTAGTACATGTGCTGCAAAACAGAGCACAGTTTGTTGACTTCTTAGTCATCATTTCCAATCTATTCATTGTCAACATATTATGAAATAAGAAGGATCTCAGAAAAATAACTGCCAACCTTACACCCATGCCATCTAAATTTAGGGCTAAAACGTGCCAGTTAAATTCCATCAACTTTTTCCCCCAGTCAGATTTTTCCCAGTTTTCATTTCACTCATCTGTAACAGGCAAACCCAGAACTGATAGGAAACAAAGCATCAGTGGAAATGATAATAGTAATTAGAACTGATAAACTTGTTCCTTGTTGGAGAAGACCATCCATATTATGACATCCAAACAAATAGGCTCTATGTAATATTAAACTGGTCCTAAGAAAGCCTTCTTTGTGTTCCTGCATCAGAAACTTTCTGTAAGTTTTCTGTAAACCTTCTGTAAGAGCAATCCATACCGGGCAGTGAAAAGAAATTAAGTCTTGTTTGCTCCATGTTGTAAAGAACCTCATTTTAAAATCACCCTCATTTTACTCCTCCCCTTATATTTTTATCATTGTTTTTGCCATAACAGATTTTTTCCTTTCTTTCTTTTTTTTTTTTTTAACTCACTGTACTTTCAGAATTGCTAAGAATTGCTAATTCGGCTTTTCCTGAACTCCCACTTTTCTCTTCTGTTAGGTGTTCACTCGGAAGCTGGAGGAAGTAGGGCGCGTTTTGTTTCTCATTTCCCTTACGCAGAAGATCCCGACAGCCCACAAACAGTCCCATGTCTCCATGCTCCAGGAAGACCTCCTCCGGTTGCCCTCATTCCCACGAAGTGCAATTGATGCTGAATTTTCACTCTTCAGTGATCCTCAAGGTATCAGGAAAGAAGCATTTCCTCTTGAGCATCCTCTCCTGTCCATACTTGCGGGCGGAGGGGGGGGGCTGGGGGGAGAGAGTAGGGGGCAGGGTACCTCCAGCAGCAGTGTCTAAGTCAGTATTTCTCCAGCCAGAATATACCTTAGAATTTGATACAACACAGATTGCTTCCCACCGCTCCCTGAGTTTCTGATTCAGAAGCTTTGGATTGGGACATGGGACCCTGAAACTTACCTTTCTCGAAAGCTCCCGGGTGATATTGATGCTGCAAGCCCTACCATAGGGCTCATAGGCAATTCAGAGAAGTATTGTGGTATCAAGAGGGGAAAGCTTGACCATGTGAATAAAAAGCCAATAATTTATATGGATTTCAAGAAGAGACAAGGGTCATTTAGAGAGCGAGAAATCAGAATAGCAGTCACATCTGATTTGGGGGCATAAATTACCCAGAATGGGGCATACAGAAACTTTCTGAAGTAGTAAAAGCGATTTATATATTGACTGGGTGTTAATAATATGAATTTATAAGGGTTTTTTTCCCCTCAAAACTCATGAAATTCTATATTGAAGAAATGTATCTAAAGTGAGAAAGAGACATAGAGAGACAAAAACGAACAGGCCCATTTTGAAACCTTGCTCTGTTCCTCACTCATTCAGGGCAATTTCTTCATCATCATGAAGAAGTCATAAAGCAATAGTGGGACAAGTTCTAGTCTGACCAGGCATTCAAAACCCAAAACTAGGCCCAGCCCTACCATTTTCTTGCTGAAATTAATTTTTGTGTTTTTTATTTGGGGACCACAACTGCCAGTGCTCATGGAGTTACTCCTGGTTCAGGGATCAGGAATCAACCCTGGCAGACTCCAGGACCAACTCTGTGGGGTCCCAAGGATCAAAACCAGGTGTGCTGCATGTAAGGCAAGTGCCCCACCTGCCACCTGCATACTATCACCCCAGCCTTCTGAAATGACTGGTTTTTAAGAGTGTATTCAGCAACAACATGCTGTAAATGCCTGCCTTGTCTTGCCCACAGAGTGAAATCAAAGAGGTGTTGATGACAGTTCTTTGGGGACTAGGAAGCATTGTACTCAGGCCAGCAGTATTGTTCTGGAAAGCATTTCTACAGTCAGTCACTGTTTATCCCCCAGAGTTGGAACAAATGCAGACCAGCCGTGCCCTTGGGTTTGAATGCCCTCCCACACTGACGGGATCCCAGAATTAATTCTTACCCTGTCATTTGATGTCCTCGCAGCTGGAAAGGAGCTGTTTGGCCTTGATACTCTGCAGAAAAGCTTGTGGATCCAGCTCCTCGAGGAGATGTTCCTGGGCATGCCGAGCGAGTTTCCCTGGGGAGATGAGATCATGCTCTTCCTCAACGTCTTCAATGGGGCGCTGATTCTGCACCCCGAAGACAGCGCCCTGCTCAGACAGTATGCTGCCACGGTCATCAACAGTGCTGTGCACTTCAACCACCTCTTCTCTCTCAGCGGCTACCAGTGGATTCTCCCCACCATGCTGCAGGTGCCCTGTCTCTCCCGGCCCCGTCACCAAATGAGCCTGAGGACTGCTCTGCTAGCAGCTCCACAGGGTTTATAGCAAGACTTTTGAAAGGCTGTGGTATTTTGGGGAAGGGGGCAATGGAATGCACAAATGATATCCCCCTAGAAATTACCAAGGGGTCACAATAGAGTCCAGGCTGTCCTGTGATCTCCCCAGACCTGGTATATGCTGTTCCCTTTTCTTACAGACTAGTAATGTCTGGAACCACAATCCTCAGACATCAACCAAGAATCTGTCAGACATGTCCCTTCTTGAGCTCCATCCCACACTAACTGAAAGAGAAATTCCAGGATTTCTAGGATTTCTTTAGGCTCAAGAATATGTATTTGAATATGCCCATCTGATGGCTCTGGTATCACTGTAGCACTGTCATCCCATTGTTCATCGATTTGCTCGAGTGGGCACCAGTAATATCTCCATTGTTTGACTTGTTATTACTGCTTTTGGCATATCGATTACACCATGGGTAGCTTGCCAGGCTCTGCCATGTGGGCAGGATACTCTTGGTAGCTTGTTGGGCTTTCTGAGAGGGGCGGAAGAATCAAACCCAGGTCGGCTGCGTGTAAGGCAAACGCCCTACCCACTGTGCTACTGACAATTTGAGAAGCATTGCTCTCTTTAGCCAAATGTATAAGGGTTCAGAGGACTTTTTTTTCCTGGAGAGCTTATCTGAATGGAAATTTTCATTACCATTAAACTTTGTGTGAAGGTATTGAAGGAGGGGCATTTAGCAGGAGCATTTTTCATTTACTCATATCTATTTGGCTGCATTGAAGAATAGAGAATAAAGTTCAGACGGACTGAAGCTCCTCCTACCTCTTTGTTTTTATGAAATTTTAATCAAAATTATGAAAATGACATGCATGCAAAGAAGAGTTTGCTCAGGGGAAACTATTTTTTTAATAATAATGCCCTGCTTTAAATTAATTGGTATTTTCTTTATAACTTTTTAAACTTATGACCAAGTCAATACATGCTCATTGTAAAATCCACATCATAAAGAGAAGTTTAAAGATTAATAAAATAAATACATCCTCCTATAAAGCCACTGTTGATTTCTTGAAAGCCCTGCCACTATATCCTCCTTTCTTTTAAAATAATGTTGCATCTTAAAATTTAGAATAGCATTCAAGATTGTTACCTAATTTTGTCATATAGCATGAAAAATACATTAGCATTTTTTCATTTTTTTATAGTTAGAACATCTTTTCTAATCATCATGGAGTTCTGCTAAATGCAGGTACCATAATTCACTTAACTCATCATAATTTGTGAAAATTTTTGTTTCAAAACTTCCACTATTATCAGCACACTTGCATCTAGCACTTTTTATATAAACAACCCTTCATTTTTATGCAGTAATTTTCCTGAGATAAATTCTTAATCATAAACTTCTATGGATAAAGTGTACTTAATTATTTGGGGATTTGGTTCCAAACACTGCTGTTCTCATGGGATATTTCTGGTTTTGTTTTCAGGAGTGACCCCTTGCAGTGCTCAGAGGACAATTTGTGATGGGGCCTTGGGGGGGTTATGTTGAACTAGAGTCAACAGAATACAAGCCAAATACTGAAAATTCAATACCATCACTCCAGCCCTCAGTGGAAGAGCCACTCTCTTCCAGCAGTCGAGAAATTGGCCTTTGCCTCCTGGCTTTCTACGGCTGCAAGTTCTAGGTGCTGTTAAGGCTTTCTCTGAATATGTGATTTTTTTTCCGTAGGTATACTCTGACTATGAAAGCAACCCCCAGTTGCGTCAAGCCATAGAATTTGCCTGCCATCAGTTCTACATTCTACACCGGAAGCCCTTTGTGCTCCAGCTCTTTGCCAGTGTGGCCCCGCTCCTGGAGTTTCCTGTGAGTAATCGCTGTGCAGATAAATCAAAACCAACCAAGTGAGGAAAGCAAAGTTTCTTTATTTAGAGCTTGCTGTAGAAAGGAGTTAGCCACTGTCACTTGTGTTTTGGCAAGAATTCAAAGGCAGATGGAGAGGTGAGAAAACATGACAGCTGAGAGAAGGAAGGGTTTCCAGAATACCATGATGAGTGGTTCCTAGTGAGGGAAAGCTGTCAACAGGCATATCAGAATCAAAGCATCCTAACTGATTATTCGGGGTATGCATTTGACAGTCTCTGAGCCTCTAAGTTGAAAAAGAATTACAGAAGCTGTCAGCTGTTAAGTACTTGTGATCTAGGAATCAAATGTTGAATTACTTTTTGGTTTTCACTAGATCTAGTCATATAATTTCTTACAAGCCTGATGTATAGTATGCTGTCTTCTCGGACTGGTTACTATGGACTATATGTTGTGGATCAGACTGTTGGTTTTTTGCTGGTTTGTTTGTTTGGAGGATTTTTTTTTTTTTTGGCATTTGGGAACCACACCTGGCAATGCTTAGGAATTACTCCTAGCTCTGTGCTCAGTAATCCTTCCTGAAAGGTTTGTGTGGGGGGGATGTGGGGAGGGCTTAAGGGTGCTAGAGATGGAATCCAAGTCAGTTGTGTGCAAGGCAAGTACTATCACTCTGGCCTCTCAGACTTCTGTTTTTATATCTGGTCTGACTATTTCCACTTGTACCGTCAGTCTCTCATCTTTCTTTCTTAAAACAATTGGATCTAAATACCAGAAATTATTTTTTTCTCTTTTAGAGAGTAGGAGAGAAGTTGCAGTCAAACCCAGAAGTGCTAGGGGAGTATTCCCAGTTAGGTGCTCTGGACTTGTTCCCATCAATTCTCAGGGACTAGAGTTCAGAGATTGAATCAGGGTCATCCTTTCCTTTGAGGTATCCCTTTGACCTTAAGTTATTATTCTTTAAACAAGAAAATAATTTATTAGTATCTGTCATGTCAGCTCTTAAGACATAAGTAGACCAACTGCAATTTTAGACTTAATTTTTAAAAAAGTGAACATTTTTAAATATTAAAAAAATAGATTCTGCTTCCTTGCTGTTACTCTCTGGTATTACATTGCTTTTTTTAATAATACCTTACACACATACATATATTTCCTTTACTAATATGTATCTTTATACATAAAAGAATTTAAATTCTAATAAAACACGATTTTTGTATGTTTTTTATTTTATACTGTTGCTTCATCCATTTGTTCTTGGTTTTCCTTTAATTCAAGGCAGAATGGAGCCCAGTACATAGCAGAAATTTATTAATGATGGATGAATAAGCATTTTGAATAGATTTGAGGTGACAAGTGTCTAAGATTTACAAATTTATTATTAAATATAACCTGTAAAATTTCAAGAATTGTTAAAGTATCTGTTTTCCAAAATACTTGAAGTATTAAACTAATTCATAATGGAAACTTCCTTGGAATTTCTGATGTGAACTTCTCTGGCAGCTTTCATATTATACTTTCATGAGTTTCCACAAATATCTCTTTTATACCAGAATAGCATTCAACGGATCCTGTAAAATTCAGGTATTCTATTCCAAAATTACATAACCACTCTTGGGTGCAGGAATTTGTAATTAAACACCAGATCCATGTTGTAGCTGTTACTGACAGTAACATTTGTGAATTTTGAATTCCTGATCAAACCACATTTGTACTAAGGTAGAAGTCAACAAACTAAAAATGTCTTTCAAGATGAAATTATGAAACTTGCTGAGAAGTGAATGGTCATGGAGGGTATCCTGCAAAGTGAAATGAATCAGAAAAAGAGTAACATACATAGAAAGACTGCACTCATTTGTGGAATATAAAATATCATAATATGAGACTAACACCCAAGGACAGCAGAGACCAGGGCCAGAAGATTGCTCCATGGCTGAAAGCCTGCCTTATGAGCTGGGAGAGGGCAGCTGGGATAGGGAAGAGATCACTAAGTCAGTGATGGTTGGAGGGATTGCTTGGGATGGGATATGTGTGCTGAAAGTAGATAAAGGACGAACATGATGGCCTCTCATTACTTGTATTGCAAACTATGATGCCCATAAGTAGAGAGAAAGATGGAAATTTTTTGCCCTAGACACGGGGAGGGGTGGGATAGGAGAATTGAAGGATACTGGGGATATTGGTAGTGGAAAATGTGCACTGGTGAAGCAATAGGTGTTTGATCATTGTGTGACTGAAACTCAAACATGAAACTTTTGAAACTGTAACTCACGGTGATTCAATTTTTTATTTTTAAAAAATGCTTTTCATAGATTGCACTCATTTGTGGAATATAAAGTAACAGAATGGGAGACTAACGCCCAAGATCAGTAGAGATAAGTACCAAGAGGAGTACTCCACAGCTTGGAAGCTGACCTCACATGCTAGGTGAAGAAGCAGCTCAGATAGAGAAGGGATCACCAAGCAAAGGGTGCTAGGTGGGCCCACTAGAGATGGGAGATACGGGCTGAAAATAGACTATAGACCAAACATGATGCCTACTTAATTTCTCTGTAGCAAACCACAACACCCAAAAAGAGAGAGTGAGCAAATGGGAATGCCTTGCCACAGAGGCAGGGTGGGGTGAAGGAGACAGGGTGGGGTGGTGGGAGGGATGCTGGGACCATCGGTGGTGGAGAATGGGCACTGGTGGAGGGATGGGCACTCGATCATTGTATGACTGAAACATAAGCATGAAAACCTGTAAGTCTGTAACTTTGTCTCACAGTGATTCACAAATAAAATAATTAATAAATAAATAAATAAATAAATAAATAAGAAAAAAAAGAAAAAATGTCTTTCATATATAGGATGGTGCCAACAATGGACCCAGCAAAGGGGTGTCTGCCCAGTGCCTGTTTGACTTGCTGCAGTCTCTGGAGGGAGATACCACCGACATCCTGGACATCCTGGAGCTGGTCAAAGCTGAGAAGCCTCTTAAGTCATTAGGTAAAAGAAATATCTGCCACAATCTTCATTTAACCTTTATAATAAAAAAAAATACCCTCTCTATTGAATACTTGGAATGAAAACAACAGTGTTGAAATAAATAGTGCAGTAGTATAAATTGAGAAAGGCTTCCTATCAACTGTTTTTCTTAACTTTTTTAATAATCTTGGAGTAATTTTCTGTATTTAACTTGAATTTAACTTTATCAACCACTTACTACTCTATCACTGCAGTTTTCAGAAAATTGAGGTTTTCTGGAACATTCTTAGTGACTAACTCTACAAATATAACTTTTTTCTCTTGTGGGATTGGAGTGTATCCCCTACAGTGCCTATACCTTGCTCTTTGCTCAGAGGTCAACCTGGAGGTACTCAGGATGTTGGAGATTAAACTAGGACTGGCCTCATGCAAGGCTAACCCCTTAACCCTCTGTACTATCTCTCTGGCCACCAAATATCTTTTATTTCCATGAATATGTAGAGGTAATTAAAAAATGAACACTTAACTTTAGCATCTGAATATCCTCTATAGCTTCTAATACGTGAATTTATTAAAAATTACTCGTCACCAAAATGCTTTACTTTTTATCTAATAGTTTAAAAATATAAAATTCTGGGGCTGGAACAATAGTACAGTGGGTAGGGCATTTGCCTTGCACTCGGCTGACCTGGGTTTGATTCCCAGCATCCCATATGGTCCTCTGAGCACTTCCAGGGGTGATTCCTGAGTGCAGAGCCAGAAGTAACTCCTGTGCCTTGCCAGGTGTGACCCAAAAAGCAATATATATATATATATATATATATGTATGTATATATATGTATATATATATGTATATGTATATATAATTCTTTTGAATAAGGAAATCAACTGTGTCATCACTTTGGAATCAAAGCTAGAGAAAAAAATGGCTATAGAAAAATTCACTGTAGCATTGTCATCCTGTTGTTCATCGATTTACTCAAGCGGGCCCCAGTAACATCTCCATTGTGAGATTTGTTGTTACTGTTTTGGCATATCAAATACGCCATGGATAGCTTGCCAGGCTCTGCCGTGCAGTGGGATAGTCACAATAGCTTGCCGGGCTCTCTGAGAGGGACAGAGGAATAGAACCTGGGTCGGCCACATGCAAGGCAAACACCCTACCCACTGTGCTATCACTCCAGTCCATAGATATGCCAAAACAGTAACAGCAAGTCTCACAGTGGAGACATTACTGGTGCCCACTCGAGTAATAGAAAAATTACTGGGAAGAAAATATTAGGAGTGATAAATTCTTTTTTCTTTCTTTCTTTTTCTTTTTCTTTTTTTTGGAGGGGGGGAAGTGTTTGTTGTGGTTTGTTGATTTGGGCATTTTTTGTTTTGTTTTTTTGCTTTTTGAGTCACACCCAGCAATGCCCAGGGTTTACTCCTGGCTCTGCACTCAGAAATTACTCCAAGCAGTGGTTGGGGGATCATTCGGGATGCCAGGCATTAAACCAGGTCAGCCATGTACAAGGCAAATGCCCTACCCATTGTACTACCACTCTGGCCCTGGTTTTGTTTTTGTTTGTGTGTTTGTTTTGCTCTTTGGACCACACCCACTGGTGCTTAGGCTCTGTACTAAGGATCACTTCTATGGCTCTAAGTACCCATAGAACTGATATGAGAAAGTGCCTGCCTAGCTGTTCTTTCTCTCTGGCCCCAGGAGTGATCCATTCTTAATCTCATTATCAGAATGCACTCTTATTTTGTACCTTGTTCCTGTCCCTTCAGATTTCTGCTATGGAAATGAAGATCTGACATTCTCTATAAGTGAAGCCATCAAGCTCTGTGTTACTGTGGTGGCTTATGCTCCTGAATCATTCAGAAGGTAACTGAAGCTCTTTGATCTGTGCCATGCAATCAACAAATGTGATTAAAATAAGCTAAAAATTAAGATTGTAAAGGTTACGTATATTAATATCAATCTATAACTAGCTAGTGGCAAAAAACTATCTGAAGCATATCATAGTAGTATAAATATCAAAGCATAGAAAATCCCATTAATTTAATTTTTTATTCATTCATTTTTTCTTGGTAATCAGCGGTCATTTGTTCAAGTCTCACAACATTAATTAAAAAGAAAGGTTAGGGGTAGCAATTACACATGGGTGTGGCTGAACATTATCATAAACAATGAACAGATATAAAGCCCTTCCTTCAGGAGAAGTTCTACGAGATTTACCCAAGGACAGAATCTTATCTAGGGGCTCCAGCACTCTAGATTCGAACTAGGAGATCCACTCAAGGAAGGAATTCCAGCTAAGGGTGTATTTCTTTCTCCTGTCCTTTGCGAGTAATCAAAAAAATTTTTTTGATATGCCAAAAAAATAATAACAGCAATGCAAATTAGCATGAAATAAAATCTAAGAATATACAAGTAAACTTTACAGTGGATCATTTGAACTATATCCAAAGATTAAGAATGTTAATCTTATCTGTCATTTTGCCAGGTGCTAGGAATATAAAGGATTCACATGCAGAGTATGAATTAACCCAATTCAGGATCTTGACTCTGTCTAATATACATATACACACTGTCACTGTCACTGTCATCCCGTTGCTCATTGATTTGTTCGAGCGGGCACCAGTAATGTCTCTCATTGAGAGACTTATTGTTACTGTTTTTGACATACCCAATACACAGGAGTAGCTTGCCAGGCTCTGCCGTGCGGGCTGAATACTCTCAGAAGCTTGCCGGGCTCTCCGAGAGGGGCAGAGGTATGGACCACGGGTTGGCCACTCATAACCTATTAAAATAGGGTTTTTTACAAATGAGACAGCAACTCAAAAGAACCAACTTTTATGAGTATGTCTTGAAAAATAATAAAGTTACATTCTTTTAAAATGCTGTATATTGGGGCTAGGGAGACAACACAGTCTTGCACACAGGTGACCCAAATTTAATCCCCACTCCCTAATATGGTCCCTTCATCTCCTCCTGGAGTGATCTCTGAGCACAGAACTAGTAGTAAGCCATGAACACTGCAGGGTATGTTCCAAAAAACAAAATAGTAATAATGAAATAAAATACTCTATAATTATTTTTTAATCACCCCTTTGGACTTTCTTCTTTTCCTCCAATTCTATAAACAACAGACACTCACTCTTTTTTTCTTGCTAATTGTTAGCACTTAAACAAAGCATCAAAAGGCCAGAGTACAGTGGGTAGGTAGGGTATTTGCCTTACATACAGCTGACCTGAGTTTGATCCCCAGCAGCCAATATGGTACTCCACGCCAGCCAAGAGTAAACTATGAGCATTGACATGTGTACCACCAAAATAAAAACAAAAAGGCAGCAAATTATATGGTTATATTATTGGCATATATTCTTGATTTCATATCTTGGCTTTTATACTGAACATGGAGTGCACATATTTTCAAATTAGCATTTTTATTTTCTTCAGATAAATAGGATTAGAATTGCCAGGTCACTATGTATCTGTATTTTTAGTTTTTGAGGAATCTCTATACAGTTTTCCATAGTGACTGTACCAGCTTGCATATCTAGCAATAGTCTGTAAGGGTTCCCTTTCCTCTATAAACGACAAGCAATTGTCTTTTCTATTCTACATAGATACCTATTCTACAGGTGTGAGATGATGGACCATTTTGGTGTTGATGTGTGGTTGATAACTAGAGATAGTAATCATCTTATTGTGACTGTTGGCCATCAGTGTATGCCTCTTTTAGAAAAGTGTCTCTTCAGATCCTTGTTTTTTTGATTATTGTCACGATAGCTATCGGGTCTATTCCCAGTGATGATGGGAATGGGGTCACAGCAGACTGGTGCTGGGATTGAACCTAGGGTGTGTTACATACAAATGTGAATCTTGTTTTCTTGCCTGGACCATGTATCACCTTTTATTTATTATTTAATTAGGTTTGTAACAGTTTTTTACATTAATTTGTCTGAGTTATTTCTACAGTTTATATATTTATCCCTTTTAAGTTAAATAATTTGCTGCAAATATTTTTGCTCACAGGCTAATTTCATTTTCATTTTGAGGATGCTTTCCTTTCCTATGTAGACATTTTATAGTTTGGTTTTGTCAGTATATCTTTAGAATATTTATAGTAATTTGCTCTTTAGATAGGTCTTTCTCAGTCTCACAAAGCAGAAAAAGTAAAAGGACAAAGGACGAGGATTTGTATTCATTTAACTCTTTGCACCAGAGGGAAACTTGAAAGATACATAAGAAATGTTTTCCCCACCTACACTCTAATATTCCAGGTATTTCGTTGTCTTAAATGATAGGAATTGAAGCAGAGGCTTGCAGTCAACCAGGTGTGTGGTTGTTACCTCCAGAAGAGCAAATATTCTGCCTTTTGTGAGGTCCTAATCCTGTATTTTTCAGAGGCTTCTCCTAAAATATTATAATTCTAGAAATACTCAAGAGTGAATCAAGGGCTGGCAAGATAACTCAATTGGCAGACCATATAACTGTCATGAGAAAAGCCCTGAGTCTGATCCCTGGCACCACATGCCCACATCGCCAGGTGTGATGCTGAACATGACCCCTATAAAAGTGATTTGGGTTCATTCCCAGGCACAACATTGTTCTTTCCCCATCCCCACCAGTATTGACTCCAAGTAAAGAGAACAGTATTGCCTTTGGCACAATGACTTTCCCGAACCAAAAGAATATAAAAAGAAAGAAATTTTAGCATAAATGAAATAACATTCTAATTAGCATTTAACATTTGGATTTTTTTGGAAAGTTTTGGATAGGTGGCAGTGACTGACCATAAGATATCAGAGTGACATCTCTGGATATGGAGTTTGACAGAGATGCATACTAGACACTTTCTTGACCTGTGGGATGCTAGCTTCACCATACCAGGTGTTACACATACTGTAAAAACCATACCTTATTCTGTTACTTAATTTTATTTACTTAATTTACTCTAAATAAGAAAATTAAGTAAATAAAATTAATGATGTTAATTTATATTAATAAACCTGTTAAATATATATTTAAAACATTAATAAGCAGTAAAACAACCTAATGCTCAGAATCTATTCCTGGCTCTGTGCTCAGGAGTCAATCCTGACAATGCTCAAGGAATCTAAAACACTTAAAACACTGCTAGAGATAAAGCTCGGGTTGTAGCCAAAGCAGTTGCATGCAAGCCAGATGTCTTACCTTCTGTGCCATCTCTCTGTTCCCCTCACCTAAATCTTTTTCGGTGGTGTAGGGGGACCAAACACAGCAGCACCCATGGCTTACTCCTGGCTCTAGGCTCAGAGATTGTTTCTGGCAGAGACTCCAGAAGCCGTACGGGTTACCAGGGATCAAATCCCAGATGAGCATGGTGCAAGGCAAACCCTATCCTCTGTACTACAGCTCCAGCGATAATTTTCTTATGAATGTTCTAATATGTTCTTCAGTTTAATGTAATCCAATGAATCACTTTTTTCTTACTATTTAGTGCTTTTTATGCCTTTCTAAGAAATCTCTGCTAACCCAAATCCATAAATTATCTGTGTGTCACTTTCTTGTTTTTACTCTCCCATTTGGCAATCCAACTGGAGCTGGTATTTGGTATGGTGTAAATTAAGGGCCGATGTTTATTTTGCCTGGTTGGGAAAAAGCTCATCAGGAGTAAATGCCTTGAAGTGGTATTGCTGGGTCACATGGAAGCTCAATTTCTAGGTTTGTTTTTTTTTTTTTTGAGGAATGTCTACATTGTTTTTCAAAAAGACTAGACCAGTCAGCATTCCCAACAATAATAAATGAGAGTCCCTTTCTCCCCACATCCCTGCCGACTCTGGTTGCTCTTGTTCATTTATTTATTTATTTATTTATTTTGCTTTTTGAGTCACACCCGGTGATGCACAGGAGTTACTCCTGGCTCTGCACTCAGGAATCACCCCTGGTGGTGCTCAGGGGACCATATGGGATGCTGGGAATCGAACCTGGGTTGGTCCCTTGCAAGGCAAATGCCCTACCCGCTGTGCTATTGCTCCAGCCCCATTCTTGTTCTTTTAGAAGTGTGCTAGGTTCTGTGGTGTAAGATGATATCTCATTGTTGTTTTGATTTGCATCTCCCTGATGATTAGCAATGTAGAGCATTTTTACATGTGCCTTTTGGCCATTTGTATTTCTTTTTTGAGGAAGCTTCTGTTCATTTCTTCTCCCCATTTTTTGATGGGGTTGGAGTTTTTTTCTTATGTAATTCTACTAGTGTCTTGTATACCCTGAATATTAATCCCTTATCAGATGAGTATTGGGTAAATTCTTTCCCATTCTTTGGGCTCTCTTTGTGTTTTGGTCACTCTTTCTTTTGAGGTGCAGAAGCTTCTTAGTTTGATGTAGTTCCATTTGTTTATGTTTGCTTCCACTTGCTTGGTCAGTGGTGTTTTATCCTTAAAGATGCTTTTAGCTTCAATGTCATGGAGGGTTCTACCTACATTTTCCTCTATGTACCTTATAGATTCATGTCTGATATTGAGGTCTTTAATCCACTTTGATCTGACTTTTGTGCCTGGCACTAGACAGATGTTAGAGTTCATTTTTTTGCAGGTAGCTATTCAGTTTTCCCAGCACCACTTGTTGAAGAGGCTTTCCTTATTCCACTTCACTTTTCTTGCTCCTTTGTCAAAAATTAAGTGGTCATATGTTTGGGAGTCTGTGACAGAATATTCAATTCTGTTCCATTGATCTGCGGTTCTGTTTCGAGCCCAACACCATGCTGTTTTAATTACTGCTGCTTTGTAGTACAGTTTGAAATTGGGGAAGGTGATGCCACCCATCTTCTTTTTCACAAGGATTGCTCTAGCTATTCGTGGGGGTTTATTGCTCCAGATAAATTTCAGGAGAGTTTAGTCTATTCTTTTAAAAATATCATGGGTGTCGTTATAGGGACACATTGAATCTGTATAATGCTTTGAGGAGTACTGCCATTTTGATAATGTTAATCCTCCCGATTCATGAGCAGGGGAATGTGTCTCCATTTCCTAGTGTCTTATTTTATTTCTTGAAGTAGTGTTTTGTAGTTTTCTTTGTTTAGGTCCTTTACATCTTTAGTTAAGCTGATTCCAAGGTTCTTGATTTTCTGAGTCACTATTGGAAGTCATCCGTCTGGTTCTATTTCTTCCCAAGTGTTCTGAATACTCAAATATTAGTAACAGTTTACTTTATCCCCTATTAATTTCTTGTTTTGAATTCTTTTGCTATCTTTTTAGTGCTTGCAATCTGGATTTTTGCCTTATGAAAATCTAGTGAAGTTTGGTTCTTTTATCACTTTCCAGTCAGGTTCTAAGATTTCTCAACACTTTAACTCTCCACTCTCTTTTATAAGTATTATTGTCATAAATATATTTCACACAATTAAACAATTACTATTTACATGATTAATATTTATGTGTATATTTACCTACATATAAGCCTTTTCCTTTTTACCTTTATTTGCATTCCTGACCTTCTAAATAAAATTAGTTTCCTTATTACTTGAAACTATCATTAATACTTTTATAGGACAAATGTTCTTGCAGCAAATTTTATTATTATTTATTTGTTAAAAAATTTGGATGGCAGGGGCAGAAGGATAGTACAGTGGGTAATGTGCCTTCCTTGCACTTGGCCATCTCTGTTTTGACTCCCTGCACTGCATATGGTCCCCAGAGTACTGAGAGGAAGTGATCCTGACTGCAGTCAGGAGTAAACCCAAACAACTCCCAGGTATGACCTCAACCCCTCTGCTCCTCAAAAAATAATTTTGTTTTACTAAATATCTGAAGGATGTTTCCTTCTCATCTATAAATCTGTGATGGGAACATTTGTAAATATTTAGAAGTAGATATTTGATTGTTACATAATGAAGATAACTTCTATTTTTTGTAGAAAAATCAATATAAAAGTTCTTACTGCCTACTTGAATTTTATGTGAATTTCTAGCTGCTTTGAAAGTTTGGGATTTGCCTCCATTTTCAGAAGCCTGTGATGTGCCTGATGTGGCAGTTATATATCTGGGATCAGAGAATTTCTTGAGTATAAAGCTTGATAATAGCTTTCAAAGAGTAAAAATTTTAACTAGAAACATCAAATACTGTTTCTGCCCTATTTTCTCTCTCTTCTACTTTTAGGGTTACATTTACATGTGTTTCTTTGTTTTGATTTGGTCTGGGGTTTTTGGCCTATATCTCATTCCCTATATTAAAAATATCCTAATTTTTTAAATTTTGAATATTTTAATGTCTAATTTTAGAAATTTCAGCTGTTTCTTTGGTAGCTTTAGAATTGTTGATTGTAGAATCTGTCACCTATTCTGTTCAATGTTTTAATCACAATGAAATCTTTGTATGATAATTAATATCTAAAGCACTTGTGGCCATTTATTTTTCTTTGTTCTTTGGCTTTTGACAATTTATTTCTGATACTACTGGTAAATTTTGATTACTGAATATTGTTTGGAGTGAAAATAAAGTAGAAATATTTCAGGAGTTTGCCTGATTTTTATTTTCTTCCAGACAATATTTGTTTTTACTATTCGATAGGTATTTAGGGTAGAATACCATGAATCACGAATCATGAATCACGAAATCCCCGTTAATCGTTGATTTCTCGAGCGGGCTCAGTAACCTCTCCATTCCTCCTTTCCCTGAGATCTTAGAAGTCTCTCTCTGCCAGGCCTTCTCAAGGATGTCACACTGCAGGCTCTTTCAGGGTCAGGGGAATGAGATCCAGCTTGTTACTGGATTTTGCATATGAATACACCTTGGGAAGCTTGCAAGGCTGTCCCAAGTGGGCAGGAAACTCTCAGAAGCTTGCCATTTCTTTCAGAGGGAGAAATAGGCTACAAGATATCTGAGAGCTCCTGGGAGCTTGTGAGTAAGTCTCTGGGTGCTGACTGTTGATGGAATTACACACACCTGGGTTCCTCTGCTGGTACCTTCATGCGTGAGGCCTGTCCGAACGTGTGGTGAGGGGCCTCGAGCATGGCTTGTAGCTAGGTTCTGGTGGTCTCTGCTCGGGGTGGGGAGGGAAGCTGGAGCCCATCCCCTCCGAGGGGCCCCTGGGAAGATAGCCAGTCATGAGGGCAAGAGTAGAATATATATATATGTGCGTGTGTGTGTGTGTGTGTGTGTGTGTGTGCTCCATAAAAATTCTGCTGATCTTCACAGCAATTAACTTATCATTTTGTTTTGATTGTCCTCAGCTTCTTGGCCCCAAATATGGGAAAATCCTTCATTTTTCAAAAATTGTGCTACCTCTAAAGAATATTGCAGTTTTGTCATATCCAATAATAAATATTATAATTTTTCCCAAGCTTTATAAACAGATTAGTGTTTAACAAATTACTTTTAATTATAGGAATCAATTTCTTGCCTCAGCTTTTTTATTTATTTATTTATTTATTTTGCTTTTTGGGTCACACCCAGCAATGCACAGGGGTAACTCCTGGCTCTGCACTCAGGAATTATCCCTGACAGTGCTCAGGGGACCATATGGGATGCTGGGAATCAACCCGAGTCAGCCACATGCAAGGCAAACGCCCTACATGCTGTGCTATCACTCCAGCCCCACCTCAATTTTTTAGATGACAAAGAGGTAGTGGGGTTCTAAAGAACCCCAGTACTCACCAGACTCTGAAAATCACCTTTCTTGATAGTTATTCCACACAAAATTTTATTACCAGAAACTTTTAGTAGTGTTGATTTAAAAAATGACAGCAGAAACCCATAAGAAGTCAAGTGGGTCAAAGAAAATCTAGGTTTTCCAGGTATCAAATAGTCAATATTTGTTTTTCTGGATCAGCAACTTGCAAACTTACACTCAATACGGAAAATTTCCTGACCAAACATCTTTCCTAGGAGTAAACATTTTACCACCTACTTTTGCACAATAACAATTAAATTTCCATCTCTCCTTTGAGGTGCTGTGTTTAACATCCTCTTACTAAATTGAATGTGGTCCTTGCCCAGTGAGTGGTCAGTCTTCCTACCATTCCAACCTGCACCAGAATGGTTATTTCCACAGTGTACGGTAACAATGCAAAACTTTAGGAGGCCAGGGAAGGATTTTATTTTTGTCTCAGGTTTCTTTAAGCTAAAAAGTATTCTTGGCAAATTCCTGAAAGTTTTGTTGATGATCCTAAGGGCTCTTTTTCAGTGTGAACTGTATAGCTCCCGCGATTTTGACTCTGTTATTCTTTCAGTCATTGGTATGCATGCTAACTCCCTGAACAAGAGTGCATGTTTCAGGAAGCCAGCATTTCATCCACTTTTATTAAATGCTTAATTAAAGAAGATTGCTCAGCATGCCCAGCAGTTTTAATTAACTCCTGATTTGGGTGGAGGAGGAAGGGGGGGTTCATCATCTCTTCTTGAAACTTTTTATTTGTCCTTGCTCATATATATGACACAACCAACAAAAGATGATAGGAAATGTGACTCGGCTTTCTTTTCTGTTAATGACAGTCTTCAGATGCTGATGGTCTTGGAAGCTTTAGTGCCCTGTTACCTACAAAAACTCAAGAGGCAGACATCACAAGTAGAGACAGTTCCTGCTGCTCGAGAGGAGATTGCAGCCACAGCAGCTCTCGCCACATCCCTCCAGGCCCTCCTATACAGCGTGGAGGTCCTCACCAGGTAATGTCAGAGTTAGAAGTCACCACATACCACGTATCTACCGGGAAAATGAAGTGGGGGAAATGTGATGGATAAGAACATGTAAACAGAGTGTTTATTTACAGATGGTATCCGAAACTCAATTCCTTCAAGGCTGAACACTGCAAATGCTTCCTAAATTGTTTGACTAAGTAGACCAAATTAAATTAGCAGTAGTAGTGGTATATTACTATTATAACTTTTATATTATTGTTTTACCTTGATTGTGTAATCTACATTTGCATATGCCTTGCTCAGCTTCTATGATAGTGGAGCCCAATGGTAAACAAACATTTTTATAAGAGAGCCCGTCTTTTAAATATGGAAATGTGATCCACATTTATTAGCATAGCTTTTATTTCATTAATGTTAATATCTAAATTCCAACAAATTTCTTTCCATGAATTTAATGTACATAAGTTTTTATTATAATTTCTGATATCATGTAATAAATGGAAAGGACAGGGTTTTATCTGAATAGTAGAATTAACATTTCATATGGGCTAAGATTCAATAGGACAAGCCTTAGAGATAGTACAGATGGTGAGACACTTGCCTGGCAAACCAAAGCTTGACCTCTGGCACCACATATGGTCCTTCGAACACTGCTGAGAGTGACCCCTGAGCACAGAGCCAGGAGTAAGCCCCACCAGTAAGGCCCCAAAACAAAAACAAAAGAAAACAAAAAAAATTTAGTAGTACTGAGATGTTTGGGAACCATGGGTAAATTTACTCCAGAGTTCAGCCATAAACAAAGAAGTTGATCCTGTCACAAGATCATTGGGGCCAAAAGCAGAAGAGACATGCTTCAGGAAAGACCAGAGTGAAGGAGGTGGAGGGAAAAGGAAGAGAGCGGAGAGAAAAGTGGGAACTGAGAAAAATTATAAGTGATTGACAGTCCTTCTCCATTCCTAACTAAAATTGGCTGGAAGGAATTGTTCTTTCTTGATGTGAAAGTACTGAAGCATCCTTCCTGTTCTGTTTTGGGTCCTCTATTCCTTTGATCCATATCCACAGAAAAAAATTCTACCAGTGATTTGTTCTTCACAAAAAAACAAACAAACATCAATCTCTACATTCCTCTGCCAATAAGGAAACTAACAAAGCTCACTTTACTTGAGCATATGCTAATGAGAAAGAAAATTATATTAGTATTGATTTAGCCAGTGTGTTTCATTTCTTATCACGAGCTACTTTGCCAACCTCAGCTAGTAGAATGTCTACCAAAATCATGCATACCGCATCATTGCTGAAGGACTCATGTGCACCCAAAGGAAAGAATTAAAAAGCCATGTCAAGCTGCTTCATCTACTGGAAAATAGTTCAATGTTTTGATGATGGTTTAATGAAAATCCTAGGAGTCTGAGTATCCTAAGGAAAACAGTCAGACTAGGTTACTGGCCTTTTCCAGTATTGCAACTATAACAGTCAAGTTTCTCCATTTTATTCCTTTTTATAAGTATACATCAATTAACTTAGCCAAAATTGATCTACCAAAAGTTTTGCAAAGCACTTTGTTTTTTTTTTGTTGTTTTTTTTTTTTTTTTGCTTTTTGGGTCACACCTGGCAATGCACAGGGGCTACTCCTGGCTCTGCACTCAGGAATCACTCCTGGCGGTGCTCAGGGGACCATATGGGATGCTGGGAATCGAACCTGGGTTGGCCACGTGCAAGGCAAACGCCCTACCTGCTGTGCTATCGCTCCAGCCCCTTGCAAACCATTTTGGACGGAGCTCTAGTATTTAAAATTCTTTGACTTTAGATTGTCTGGTGCACTTAACATTTGGTAGAGTGAAAGACCACATTCATGAGTTATTATTGTTCACAATAAAACTGGATTCCGGGTCAGAGAAATAGTAAAGCAGATAAAGTGCTTGCCTAGGTTCTTTCTCAGCATCACAGATAGTTGGTCCATCGGGTACTGCCAGGATGGACCTCTGTGATCCCTGAGCACAGAGCCCAGACTAAGCCCTGAGTTTCACTGGGTGTAGGCCAGAAACAGAAAAAAAATGTTTTTTTTTAAAGTATCCTCAGTTTTCTTTTACAAATGAAAAAAATATAGGATTTCTGTTTCTTTTCTATGGTCCACAATCCTGGAGCAATAGCACAGCGGGTAGGGAATTTGCCTTGCATGCAGCCGACCTGGGTTTGATTCCTCGGTCCCTCTCAGAGAGCCTGGGAAGAGTACCTATCCAGAGTATCCCACCTGCATGGCAGAGCCTGGCAAGCTACCCATGGCATATTCGAAATGCCAAAAACAGTAACAACAAGTCTTACAATGGAGGCGTTACTTACAATGGTGCTCACTCAAGCAATTCAATGAACAACTGGGGGACAGTGCTACAGTGCTACAGTCCACAATCCTAATTTCTTTATCATATATAAAGAAAACTTTAAGTTTTATAAATAGTAGTACATAAATAAGTATCTTAGTATTCATTTTATCTTGTCATGCAACGCAGTACCATAAACTAGAGGCTTCAAACAAAACACATTTATTAATTATATCAGAATTTCAAAAGGCTAGAGCGATAGTGCAGCGGGTAGGGCCTTCGCCTTGCATGCAGCTAACCCAGGTTCGATTTCTCCACCCCTCTCAAGATACACCAAGCTACCAGGAGTATCTTGCCCGCATGGTATAGCCTGGAAAGCTACCCGTGCCATATTGGATATGCCAAAAACAGTAACAACAATTCTCATAATGGAGATGTTACTGGTGCCTGCTCGAGCAAATCGATGAGCAATGGGATGACAGTGACAGTTACAGTGATCAGAATTTCAAAGGACCAAAATTTCAAGCAGGCTCAGTTGGATTCTCTGATCCTTTGGTCTCCTAAAGCCAAAATCAAGATGTTAGTTTATCTTGTTTGAATGTTCTAGAGTGGAGTGGGAAGGGCAGAAGTGTGAATCTACTTCCAAGCCCACTGGTCTGGAGTCTATTTCCCTTGTCCTCTACTCTTATAAGATGCCTAGAGTCCACTTCACATGGCCTCCTCTACCTTTCTGTCCTACGATAGTGCCTTGAGTCTAATGTTTAGAATCTCTCTGCCCTCATCAGAGAGACCTTCTATTCTGTACAGGGCTGGTATGATGGGATTAGACTGTGAAAATAATTTCTCTTTTGCCACATAATTTAACATAGTCACTGGCATGCCACCAGTGGACAGAAGCTTGGGCCCTTAAAATTCTGCTGCCACAACAAGGAAGCAGAAAGGAAAAGTTTCGCATTACTGTTACTAACTTCCCAGCCTCACTTACCTTAGAGAAAATGAACACTGAAAGCCTTCAAGAGTTTATATAAGAGAAATGATGTGTCTTGAAATTTTAAGAGAAACTGTATCATTTTTCCTATGATTCATATACTGCTACAGAGACAAATGTTATCTGATATTTAGAGTAAACTTCTCAGAAACAGATGATTCATATCTATTTCTAAGTATCTAACTTGCAGGTTTTAAATTGTATTTTAGTATTTTTTATGTTTCTGGGTATCCTTGGGTATAATCTCGAATAGAAGGAATTTTTTATTCTTTGAAAGTTTCTCAGAAAATAGTGTTTGGTTATGGTGTAGGTGGAGAAAATGGTATGTAAACCGTTACCTTTCACTGTTTGTCTATAACGGTTATTTCCTGCTACCTGTAATAGTTGGAAAAATGAACTCTCAACAATCTATCCCTTCATACCAAGAAATATCTAGCTTAAATAGTTGTTTGTTACTGAGAACCAAGAAGTAGAACTTTAGTCATGTTAATCTCATAAACTGGCCCCTGGGAGTCAATCACTGTATCACTGTATCTCTGTCATCCTGTTGCTCATCGATTTGCTCGAGTGGGCATCAATAATGTCTCCATTGTGAGACTTGTTACTGTTTTTGGCATATCGAATACGCCACCGGGGAGTTTGCCAGACTCTGCCATGCGGGCGAGATACTTTCAGTAGCTTGCCAGGCTCTCCAAGAGGGGCAAAGGAATCGAACTCGGGTCGGCCGCATGCAAGGCAAATGCCCTACCCGCTGTGCTATCACTCCAGCCCTGGGAGTCAATGTTTTCTTTAAAAATGCTTCTCAGAATAGAGAGCAATAGAGTGCAATGGAAAAGCTTAACATTAGATATATGTCTGTTTTAAGACTAAAACTAACTTAACACTTATGTGAGCTTCTATAAATTGAGGGCTTCCTAAGTGTTTCCACTGAGATTGTTATTTTGTTCTGGTCTTTCTATTGTTGCTACAGGCCCATGACAGCCCCACAGATGAGCAGGTGTGACCAGGGTCACAAAGGGACCACAGCAGCCAATCATACCATATCTTCTGGGGTGAACACCAGGTCAGTTGCTTGTCTTCTATGATCTTTCAATTTCAATCAATACAATTTGAATCTCAACTGAGAGGAACAAAAGGAATCCTGAAAAAAATTAATACTGAGTATGAAAAACTCCAAGGAAAAGAGAAGGTAATAGTTTAGAGTTACCAAAAAAAATAAAAATAAAAACAAAAAAACACCCAAGGCTTTTGAAATGGTCAAAGAGAAATCCAAGCTACTTTCATAAATTGGCAGTTGTGTTGGTTTGTTTGCATGAACATGCAAGATGTTTTCTGCCTCCTGGGTAGTCTTTGAACTCTTCCACTCTTGCTTCATTTACCTCCAAGTAGAAGGCAATGAAACACTAATAATCAGGAAGTTGTTTCTCATTCCAACAGCAGTTATACAGAGGCAACTTTTTTTCATCTGGAATAACTTTCCACAGACATTTCACTCAAATTTTGACTCAGATTTTTAAATGACATTTTCATGGTTGTTGACTTAATTCCTTCCCTGTTTTGGTATAACTAAATACACTGGTTCATAAGTTAATGTTTTACCTGTTTCATTTTGTATTTTAGTTAACCTCTAAATATTCTAGTGCATGCATATGTATACATACAATTTAATTCACTCTCCACCCCCCCAACAAAAGAATTTAAGATAGGAAAAATCTCAAATCTGCTCAGGAGAAAGTTTTCTTTACCAAAAATGCAAAAGTTAGCAGGAAAATGAAATATCTTATCACCTTTAAGACACATTGTTGAGTATGTACCATTATTTACATGAAATTAAAACCCTATCACATACCTTTTGCATATTCAAAATCAAATAAATTTTACAGTGATGAAACAGTATTCATAGCAGCTATTAATTCAGCATAGATAGTAACCAAATGAGAAATACAGATTTTACATATTAGGCTTAGTTTATGTGCATTTGTGAACTTCTAAGAATGTGAAGTTTCAAGGGCTTTTTGTAGGAAAGAGTCTTTAAGAAATGCCACTGAGGTATTGAGTTCCTGCTCTGATAGTTATCCAGGCTATTTTTCTCACTCTCAGGTACCAGGAACAAGGTGCCAAACTGCACTTTATCAGGTACAGTAATACAAACCCTCGTTTCATACTATAGTTCTTGACATCTTTTGATGATTGCTTTTTGTGTTGGGTCATAAATTACTTAGAGTCATCTAATCATTCCACAGCGTACTGTTTCTAGGTAAATACTCAGGACATGGCTTATATAAAGCTACTACAACTTGGGATCTGGTCTCTTCTAGGTTGAAAGACTTTGTTATATTGAAGTAACATTACATTATAACATTATTTAAGTCTCAGGTGCACGCCATTGCAAATCACTGTGTGTATGCTACAGAAGTTCATGGCTAAAAGTCCAATTCTAGGATGAATGAATTTCTTTTGTTCTTCAGATGAGGTTTTCCTAGACCCTATCCTCCTCATTCATTAACGTACATGAGGTACAATATAAGAAATCATTTTTTTTCCTTTAATGTGAGTTCTCTTCCCCCTCAATATCAGTGCACCCACTCCTTTTCAGACTCCCAGTTAAACCTCGTGTCATTCCCCAGGGAAAACCTTCACTTACTAGAGGAAGGGCAGGGCCTTCCTAGAGAAGAACTCGATGAGCGAATTGCCAGGGAGGAGTTCAGAAGACCCCGGGAGTCTCTGCTGAACATTTGCACCGAATTCTACAAGCACTGTGGACCGAGGCTGAAGATCTTGCAAAACCTGGCTGGGGAACCTCGGGTCACCGCCCTAGAGTTGCTGGATGTGAAGTCACACATGAGGTACACGCCTGGCTCTCCTAGCCTTTGAATGTCATGTAGAATCTGTGTCTGGGGGATGGGGATCCCCGGGATGAAAGCTGGGGTTACTTGGATTAATTTGTTTCCTGTGATTTGTATGCATATTGTCCAGAGCTCCCTAGGGAAAATATTGCAAAAGATCTTGAGGTGAACAAGAGAAAATGTTCATAAGGACCAAAGCATGGTCCCTAGATTTGCTCCTTTTTTAAAAGGAAGGTTGAAGTCTTAGAAAAACATCCTTCTTCCAGCTACTGGTTACTATCATGATGCTAGTTTATCACAAGGATTCAGTGTTTCTCCTCCATTATTTTGCATGGAAAAGGCACATCTCCTTTCTGCCCCCGTGTTTATGCTGCTCCTGTGCCTTCTGAGGGCTCATTGAATCCCACAGAGAAGTGAGCAGTTTTAGCCCTGAACCAAATTTTGCTTGGCTCTGAGGACTGCTTTGCACAGGTTATATGCAGTTGTCTTCCTGTGCTTTGAAAAAAAAAATCTCTTGGTAAAATTCCTGCTCGGAGCATGTCCAGCGTCCTTTAAGGACTTTTCCCCTCGGAGTCCTGGTAAAGCTCCAGACTTGTCTTGCTGTGTGCTCTGATTTCCTCCTTCCCAGGGAGATGCCATGTCACTTGTTATACAGAGCCTAGACGCTGTCTTCAGATTCTTAAAAGAAAAGTGATTCCTGAGGATCTGGTAGTCAGATTTGGATTCATTAATTTTGTTGGTGTCGTCATCATTGCGGAGGAAAGGGATCCCCCCCAGGCAGTGTTCAAGACACTGGGAGGTCTCTGCCAGTGACTCTCAGCCAACCCACCAGGTAGTTTAGTGCAAAGGACAATGGTGTTCTGATTCTGCAGAGCCAGAGATGACAGGACTTCCTGGAAGTACTAGAAAATCTTCAGGGACACACTCTGTAGTCTTGGTGTTCTCCTGGGCTACATTCTGCCATATTCAAGGAATCATGTGAGGTGAAGAATTGAACCAGGGTCAGCTGCATGCAAGGCATGTCCTTTAACCCCTGTCTTCTCTTTAATACCGACCCCTTGTAACAATTGGTGTCTTTTTTTGTTATTTTTTTTTACATATTTTGTTTAAAACCTGAAAGAAAAATATTGTAGGTGAAAAAAATACTAACTTGGAAATTTTAGTCTATTTATAAAGCTGGTGTTAAATTCTAGAAATTCAGAAATAACATTGTGGGCCAGGGTGATAGTACAGCAGGTAAGGCACTTGCCTTGCTCACAACCGACCCAAGTTTCATCCCCAGCATTCATGAGGGTTTCTCAAGTCTGCCAGAAAAGATTCCTGAGTAAAGAGCCAGGAGAAACCCTGAGCATCATCAGGTGTGACCCAAAACCAAAAATCAAACAAATAAATTACAATTTGGTGAGAACTTCATTGTTTATGGATTCTTACATTTTTTTCTTAAAATAGCACTATAGCATTGTCCTCCTGTTGCTCATAGATTTGCTCGAGTGGGCACCAGTAAAGTCTCCATTGTGAGACTTGTTACTGGTTTTGGCATATTAAATATGCCATAAATAGCTTGCCAGGCTCTGCCGTGCAGACAGGATACTCTCGGTAGCTTGCTGGGCTCTCTGAGAGGGACAGAGGAATCGAACCACGGGTTGGCCACATGCAAGGCAAACACCCTACTTGCTGTGCTATTCCTCCAGTTTTAAATGAGCAGAAAAGAGAGATGAGAAATATGCAGAGAACACAAGCTCTGTATAATTGCACATTTTCTAGACCTTTGTGTATGTTCACGCTCCCATTAGTGGGGGGATGGAGAATTTATTTCACATTGAGAATTTCAGTTCTTCCACTGGGAAAGGGTAGAAAAGTTTGATGTTAAAATCTTAACTATAAAAGGGAGATACCTAGATCACCCTTGACTCCAGTGTTTAGAGAGAATGACAGAGAAGGAAAGAGATCAAGGGAGGAAGAAGAGAACAGGAAGTAATGCTGAAGTAATGCAGGTATTAGGGCTTCAGTTATCTCACTGATATGAGTGAGTGGTATAGCCATATATCCAAGACACAGAATCAACAAAATTGAGAACATGAGTTCTAAGGGACAACCACTGAAACTTTGTAATGTGCCTGTCAAGTTGACAGGTGGGGAAGGGTTGGCGTTGGGGTGGGGAGGGAATATGGGAACACTAGAGGAGGAAATTTGATACTAATGGTGGGATTGGTGTTAAAATATTATATGGCTAAAACTCAACTATCAATAACTTTATAAATCACAGTTTTTTCATAATAACTTAAAAAAAAACATCTTGACTATAGGTGTGACCCCCAACAATGGACAGCAATAGCAAAAGATTCTTACTGTAACAAGCCAGAGCTCGTTCGGTGTTTGTTGTTCTTTTTCTTTTTTTTTTGGCTATATATATATATTTTTTATAGGGTGGAGAGTGAGGGATTCAGTACTCAGGGATAACTAGTGGCTGGTCTTGGGATTATATGCAGTACCAGAGATAGAACCCAGTTCAGCTGCATGCAAAGTAAGCACTCTGCCTGTTGTACTATCACTCCCACCCTCATTCAGTTATCATAACAACTATCATACCAACTAGCCATTCACAGAGTCAGCGGTTCACTGTCAGTAGCCATTTATGACAGAAAGGAGAAAGATGAGAGAGGGAGAGAGATAGGAAGCAGGGTAAAGGAGGAAGGAAGAGAAAATTGTGAGGTTTGAAGGAGAAGGATGAGAGAGAGAAAGAGAGAGAGAAAGAGAGAGAGAGGATGAGAGATCTTGATCTTAGGACAAAATTTTTCCTGCATGATGGACGGAAGCACTCACTCTGCTGATGGTTGTAATACTGGAATGTGTGCATGAAAAATACAATTAGCACAATTATAAATCCCAGTGCCTCAGTAGAATGGTTAAAAAAAAACACAAAAATCCTATAGCTTGACCATTTGTATCTACGTTCAAAGCATTTGGAGGGAAGATCATGACTCAGATAGGCCTAATGCTCTCCCTAGAGGTCAAACCTTGTTGGTCATATGAGCTATAGTTAAATGGTTTGGTTCCGTGCCTGGCATAAATCTAGACTTCATTAAATACAAATGCTAATGAGAGCAATTAAAATTCTATCCTTGACACTAGGGATATAGAATTAAGTACTGCTCCTCAGCATACCCATAGTGAAGTACAAAGAAGCACATATAAGAAAAAAGTATTCAGTATTTTAAGTACCTTATATCATTAATATTCATGTTTCAATCATTTGACAAAGGATTTGAGACAACTTAGAAAATTATATAACACAAAGTGTTAATATATAAATTAGGAGTCATAACAATATCAAAAGTGAACAGGCTCGGAGCTGGAGTGATAGCACAGAGGGTAGAGCATTTGCCTTGCACATGGCCGACCCAGGTTTGATTCCCAGCATCCCATATGGTCCCCCAAGCACCACCAGGAGTAATTCCTGAGTGCATGAGCCAGGAGTAACCCTTGTGCAATGCAGAGTGTGACCCAAAAGGAAAAAAAAAAAGTGAGCAGGCTTGGAACTGGAGAGAGAATTCAAGGACCGAGCACATACTTTGCATGCAGGAACCTTGGGTTTGATGTCTACACCTCATGTTTTTCTAGATACCACCAAAATCAACCACAGAGGCAGGAGTAGCTGCAAAGCACAACCAGATGTGACTCCCCCACCCCCATCATTACAGTATAATATTTTCACAATAATTTTTTTTTGTAATTAGATATTGAGCTCCCATTTGACCCAGCAATACCACTGCTGGGAATATATCCCAGAGAAGCAAAAAAGTATAGTCGAAATGACATTTGTACTTATATGTTCATTGCAGCACTGTTTACAATAGCCAGAATCTGGAAAAAACCCGAGTGCCCTAGAACAGATGACTGGTTGAAGAAACTTTGGTACATCTATACAATGGAATACTATGCAGCTGTTAGAAAAAAAGGAGGTCATGAATTTTGCATATAAGTGGATTGGCATGGAAAGTATCATGCTAAGTGAAATGAGTCAGAAAGAGAAAGACAGACATAGAAAGATTGCACTCATCTGTGGAATATAGAATAACAGAGTAGGAGACTAACACCCAAGAATAGAAGAATAGTAGAAATAAGTACCAGGAGATTGACTCCATGGCTTGGAAGCTGGCCTTACATTCTGGGGAGAGGGCAACTCAGAGAAGGGATCACCAAGTATAATGCGGTCAGAGGCCATGCGGGGAAAGGGTGATTCGGGCTTAATGTAGACTAGAGACTGAACACAGTGGCCACTCAACACCTCTATTGTGAACCACAACACCTAATTAGAGAGAGAGAACAAAAGGAAATGCCCTGCCACGGTGGCAGGATGGGGTGGGGGGAGATGTGATTGGGGAGGGATGCTGGGTTTACCAGTGGTGGAGAATGGGCACTGGTGAAAGGATGGGTCCTCAAACTTTGTATGGGGGAAACATGAGCACAAAAATGTATAAATCTGTAACTGTACCCTCACGGTGATTCACTAATTAAAAATAAATAAATTTAAAATAAAAAAAAAGAAAAAATATTTTTTTTTTGTTTGGGGCCATACCCAGTGATGCTCAGGGGTTAATCCTGGATCTCCACTCATAAATTATTCCTAGAGATGGTCAAAACATGAAACGCCAACGATTGAACGCAGGTTGGCCATGTGTAAGACAACTGCCCTACCTGCTGTATTATTGTTCTGACCCCTATTTTTAACAATATTAACCCAAGAAATTAATATGATTTTAACATATGCATTATACTCTTGAACTATTTACTTAGCTTCAATAAAAATCGGTGCCATAAATAAAATGAGACATTAATTTCTTAAACTATGAATGAAGATGATGAGCAGATGAGATGTCTCCTCATTTCTTATTTTTCAGTAAGTATTTGGCTATCTAAGGTCTTTTATGATTCCACACAGACTTTAAAATTGAGTGTTCTAAGTTCTAGAAGAATGTTGTCTGAATTTAGATAGGGATTGAATTGAATCTTTATAGTAGTTTCAGTAGGATGGTTATTTTGACAATATTGATTCTTCTAATCCATGGGATGTTTTTCTATTCCCTAAGGTCTTCTTCAATGTCTTAAGTGTTTTAAAGCAACTATGGTATAGGTCTCTCACCTTTATTCTTAGACTGATTCTTAGGTAGTTGATATTTTTGGACACTATTTTAAATGGGATAGACGCTTTGATATCTTTCTCCTCTGATTCATTTTTTGTATATAGGAATGCAATCCATTTTTTTTTATTGACCTTGAAGTCACGTACTTTGCAGTATTGGTTTATTGTTCCTAGAAGCTTTTGTGTGAACTTTTTAGGGTCTTCAATGTGTATCATCATGCCATCTGCACATAGAGATAATTTGACTTTTTTCAAATTTGAATCCCCTTGATTATGTTTTCTTGCCTAATTGCTGTTGCTAGAACTTCTAATATAATGTTAAATAAGAGTGGAGTTAGTATCCATCCTTGCCTTGTGCCTGATCTGAGCAGGAATGCTTTCAGTTTTCCACCACTAAGAATAATATTAGCCACTCATTTTTAATAGATGCTTTTACTATCTTGAGAAAGGTTCATTCCACCACTATTTTGTTGAGTTTTTTTATTGTGAGAGGATATTAATCTTGTCAAAATATTTTTCTGCATCTATTGATGTGATAATTTCCTTATACTGCTGCGGTGTATTATGCTAACTGGTTGTACATATTGAACCATCCTTGCATCCCTAGGATGAATCCCACTTGGTCATGGTGCATGAATTTTTTTTTTGATGCACTGTTGGATTTGGTTGGCTAGGTATTTGTTCAAAATTTTTGCATAACTGTTCATCAAAAAAGATTGATCTGGTATTTTCTTTTTGTTTTCATAGTAGCTCTGTTAGCTTTGGGTATCAGTATACTATCAGCTTCAGGAATCTGCTCATATCTTCTAGATTCTCCAGCTTAACAGAGTAGTGCTGTTCGTAACAAGTTCTCCCAGGTATTGGATTTCTAGTGCTTCTGTAGTAATTTCTCTTGTTTTTGTTTCTAATCCAATTTATTTCAGCATTTTCTCTTTTTTCCTTCATATCACAGCTTTTTTACCTAGTCATCTGTTGATATTGTTTCTCTCTCTGTACTATTATGAATAATGTTACTACAAACAGAGAGATTTAAATATTTTTTTGAATTATTCTTTTAAAGTTATTCAGGTAAATAAGTATTATTTTGCATCTTAAGGAACTAGAAAAAGAAGGAATAATACAACCAAAAGCCAATGGAAGAAATGAAATAAGAAAAATTAGAGCAAAAATAAATAAAAACATAAAAGAAAATGTAAAGATTAATAAAAGCATTAACAGATTCCTTAAAAATATAAACAAAATTGACAGACCTAGGTAATCCACTAAGAAAGCAAAGAAGGAAAACTGACAAATAGATACATAAAATTACAACAAATGCTACAGAAATACAAAGAAAGATATGAGACTACTATGAATATTTATATCCAAGGAAATTTGACAATTAAAATAAGTAATTCTTGAGTCTCTTGCCCCCTCACCTGGCTGTCTTCACCGGGGCCCCTAGGAGGGGGTAGGTTGAATTTCCCTCCCGACCCCGAGCAGAGCCCCCACAGCCGAAGACCTCCGGAACTCTTTCACAGCCATGCTCAAGGCCCCTCTCTACATGTTCAGACAAACCTCACGCATGAAAGAACTGGCAGAGGAACCCAAGGCTAAGATCTCCAAGCCTGCTCAGATCGAGACTGGACCTCTTCCGCCCAGATCCCCCATTTTCCAGTAGCTAAGCGGTCACACCCAGAAACTGGCCCAGGCACCATGTAATCTCATCAACAGCCAACATCCAGAGACTATAAAACCAAGCTCCCAGAAGCGGAAGCGACATCTTATAGCCTAGTTTTCCTTCTTGGAGAACCTGGCAAGCTACCAAGAGTTTCCTGCTCACATGGGAGAGCCTCGCAAACTCCATGTGGCATATTCATATGCCCAAACCAGTAACACTGATGAGTCTCATTCCCCTGACCCTGAAAGAGTCTCCAATGTGGCACCGTTGGGAAGGACAAGTAAAGAGAGGCTTCTAAAATCTCAGGGCTATGACAAATGGAAACATTACTGAGACTGCTCGAGAAAATCTATGATCAATGGGATGATGATGATGATGATGATGATGATGATGAACTAAATCGTTGGAACCATACAACCTTCCACGACTGACATAGAAAGATAGAGATAGCTTGAATAGACCAGCATCAAATACAAAAATAAAAATAACAATCAAAAGATCTCTTTAAGAATAGAAACCCTGGATCATATGGATTCAATAATTGAAGCTTGAGGGCTGGAGCAATAGTACAGTGGGTAGGGCGGTAGGGCATTTGCCTTGCACGCGGCCAACCCGGGTTCGATCCCTGGCATCCCATATGGTCCCCCAAGCACCGCCAGGAGTAATTCCTGAGTGCAAAGCCAGAAGTAACCCTTAAGCATCACTGGGTGTGACCCAAAAAGCAAATAATAATAATAATAATAATAATAATAATAATAATAATAGAAGCTTGAAAAGATTTAATATCCTTCTTATTATACTTTTCCAAAAAAAATCAGAGGGTATATGCTCCCAAACATATTTTACAATATCAAACACCTCCTTTTTAACCCACCCTGACATAGGTTTCCCAGGCACTACCAGGTCTCCAAGAACAACATCAATGCCCATTGAATATTGGACATTGATAACCTCAATGTTCATTTGCTTTGCTTTTCTTTGCTCATTGCACAGCCCTATTCAACCATAAGTCTCCAGCCAGATCCATGTCCCTGTGGAATACCCAAGCATATGGATAGATGGAGAAACTTATGCATACTCATGACTCAAGACAGTAAGCCTAAAAAGAACAGCTACCGCAGAGCTATGAAAGGTATCAAAAAAAAATCTTCAAAGCAACAGTTCTAAAGGTGCACTCTAAAATGAAGAGATCAATGAAAAGAACAGCAACAAAGACATAAAATTATGTCTTTGTATGGCATAAAATTTGAGAAGAGTTCAAAAAGATATCATGGTGGTAAAAAATGTAGAAACTCAACTAATATGTAAAGGTGCTCAATAGCAGAACTGGAGAAACTAAAAAATCAAATCAGTGAGTTTAAAGATAAAGTAGCAGAAACTGTCCAAAAAGACTAGCAATACGAAAGAAATGAAGATAATATAAGGGCACTATGGGAAAACATTGTTAATAACATTTGCATTATAGCAATTCTAGAAGAGAAAGAAAAAAAGGTAGAAATTTAGATCTGTTAAAAATACACTTTTTTGGGGGGGCTGGAGTGATAGCACAGCGGGTAGGGCGTTTGCCTTGCACGCGGCCAACCCGGGTTCGAATCCCAGCATCCCATATGGTCCCCTGAGCACCGCCAGGGGTAATTCCTGAGTGCAGAGCCAGGAGTAACCCCTGTGCATCGCCAGGTGTGACCCAAAAAGCAAAAAAAAAAAAAAAATACACTTTTTTGGGGTTGAGATTTTTGTATTTATTTAATACATAATTTATTAATAGCATTTTTCCTATTTCATTATTGAATGTAGTTATAGTAGATTTAATTCACATTATTATTTTCCTCAATTCTGTATTTGGTTCAAATAAAGTCAGTTTTTACTGGTTTTCCTTATTTTCTTTTTAAAAAAGTGATTTTATTTTCTTTTGAGAATAGGTCATGTTGTACTGTTTTGTTGAATGACTTTGGATTGTATCCCAGATATTTTACTTATTCTACTGCATCCTTGGATTCTGTTTCTTTCCTCCAGAAAAGGTGCTTTTTGTTCCTTTATTTCAGATTGTAAGCCAGTTGGACTCACACTGTTAAGTCTGTCTCTTGGATAGCAGGTCGAATTTCTGCTTATTTCTTTTATCGCTCATTTACTCTGTGCATGTCTGATTCAGAGATCAGCAAAATAGGCATAATTTATAAACAAAAGTTGTTATAAACTTTCTGCTTCCCTTGTTTCCTGGCTTTCTAATTGCTGAAGTACTAACTTAAATGTTCAGTTGTTCTACTTGTCTTAAATCCTTCTGATTTTTGAAGGCCAGAAAGATATCCAACTTTCTGTCAAGTTTTAGCCACTCAGTGTGCTGAAACGTGTGTTTCTGTCGTGCCAAAAACTATGGCACGTCCACTCTGGACCTCTTCTCTAAAGTCTTAACATCCTTCCAAAATATGCCTCATTTCTGTACACTCCAATGATTTCATATAATTATGGTTTTAGTTGCCTTTTTGTTTATATTTTGTACATATTCTATAGATTTTTGAACGAATACTAAAGCAAAAAGAACTTATTTCACCATAAAAGTGGTGCTCAATTAAAGCATCAATTCCTTATACTAATATATAAGAACTATCTAAGAACTATCAGAATCAGACTCCTCTCTGCCTTTCATATAATACTGTACTAATTTCCCAATTGCGTCTAACTCACTGACACTGGCCTTCTATAAACATTCCAAACTAGCTCCTCTTTAGGATCAATTTGCTTGTTTTTCTTATTCTGCCTAATATTCCCTATCCTAATTTCTTTCATATCCATTCAATTAACATTTTATACATCCCAGAACATTTTAAAAATTATCTAGCTTTCTGAACTCAATCCTGGGGATTCTTGTTCATTAGCTCTTAGGGCCTGAGACATATTTTTATTTTTCATTTTGAAATACATCTGTTAAAAAGGACTCAATCTGTGGTCCACATGTGGATAAAGTGGGGTATAGTCTTTTTTAACTTAAAGAGTCTATGAACTAAGATTATCCTCAGGGCTTTACCAAGGCAAATTTGCTTTTTGAAAAAATAGAAAGTGTTTTTCTGATGTGATTTTTCCTTAAAACTCCTCTCCTTAGTAACAGTCCTCAAAAAGTTCAGTATATAGCCCTTTCCTAAAGATGCCATGCACATGTGCTAAGAAATATTCACCTCTTTATTCTCTTCTTCCATCATTGCCCTACCCTGTATTCTACTTCCTATGGTACTTTGGAAGCCTTGCTAGATAGATGCTGGCTCAAGCCAAAGATTCAAATCATGGGTGCTAGGGGTTTAATTGCTCCACTTAAGAAATTATTTTCAAAAATGATCTCTCCCATATGTGTGATAAAAAAGAACATAATAAGGAGCCAAGAAATAGTCAAAGTCATTGAAATTCAAAATTGTGTCTATAGAACTGATCTTACAAAGGGTGAGGAGTTGGGAGGGCTCTTTAGGACACTAGTGGTGAAGAGCAGGTTCTCTGGTGATGGGTGTGGTTTTGGAATATTGTATATATGAAGAATATAATCAAAAGTATAGTAAATCTGAATATTATTTAAATGGCTTTAAATTTTTTTAAAAGGAATTTCCAGTACCATAATTTAGACCATGGGCACTAAGGCCACTATGATAGAAATTTTGAGCATGTATTTTACAGTATAACTTTTTCTGGAAAACAATCATGCTGCTATCATAACACATAGACACAAAGGTATATGTTGTCTCCTAATATCCTCTACGCATACTGCTCTTTCTGCTTTTAGTGAAGATATTTAATGGTAGAGCATTGTAAGTTTTTGAAATGCCTCTGTATCTTAAAAAATACATTTTTATGTATACATTTTTATGTATTTTTTAAGATTGTATAAAATATACTTATTTGTATTATTTGGAAATTGGTAGTACATGTCTTATTCTAAAGATCATTTAATTAGCCAATTATTACATTTACCATTTTCCCAATTAGACTTGTTGGTTCAGCTCCCTTAAGTTCTTGTACTTCACTGTCACTGTCACTGTCATCCAGTTGCTCATTGATTTGCGGGCACCAGTAACATCTCCTTTGTGACACTTGTTACTGTTTTTGGCATATTGAATATGACACAGGTAGCTTGCCAGGCTCTGCCGTGTGGGTGGGATACTCTCGGTAGCTTGCCGGGCTCTTCGAGAAGGGCCGAGGAATCAAACCCGGGTCAGCTGTGTGCATAGCAAGCGCCCTACTGCTGTGCTATCGCTCCAGCCCAAGTTCTTGTACTTAGAACATAGAAACTTAAAACCTGTGTCTGGTGACTGAAAACCTGGGATAAACTTGGAGGAAGCACTCTCCTTCTGGCGGCCCTTGCTGGGGAAGTTGAAAGCAGAGGCACTGAAAGGCAAAGCCACCCAGACAGTACAACTACATTCATTCTATAAGCAGTGTTAGCAGAGACAGGAAGATCCACATGTAAGGAGAGAGAGAGAGAGAGAGAGAGAGAGAGAGAGAGAGAGAGAGAGAGAGAGAGAGAGAGAGGGAAGGAGGGAAGGAGGGAGGGACAAGGGAGGGAAGAAGGGAGGGAGGGAGGAGGAATCTTTGTGGGAGAGAAATGGAAATAAGTTTGAAAAACTTCTGCATGCACCATTCCTCATAGTAACATCTAGCTATGTTTGGCATGCCCTTAAACTCTGCATTTTAGTTTCCTCATTAGATGCATAACTTCTAGCACAGTCCATGAATCTCATTTAATATCCCTATGCAGGTGTCATTGTGTTTGGCTGGACTAAGGAGAATAAAGAGTGGAGGGCCTGGGGAAGAATGTTCTTAGCATGAGTCTGGGTAAAAAATTTCCCTTGATGGCACTCTCAGCTTATTTTTTTTTTCTAAAATCTATTTTTAGGTTGGCAGAAATAGCACACTCCCTCTTGAAGCTTGCGCCATATGACACCCAGACGATGGAGAGCCGAGGGCTCCGGCGCTACATCATGGAGATGCTCCCCATTACCGACTGGACAGCTGAAGCAGTGAGGCCAGCCCTTATCCTCATTTTAAAGAGGCTGGACAGAATGTTCAACAAGATTCATAAGATGCCTACTTTGAGGTGAGGAAGTCTCCAAGTCAGTTGCTGATATTGTAAGCCTCCAGATTAGGGGGTCTTTATATTTTAAGATGGATCAGTTCTGGAGTTGAATGAATAGATAGATATAGATATAGATATAGATATAGATATAGATATAGATATAGATATAGATATATACACACACATATATGTGTAATGAGGGCTACAGTTTAAAGAGGTGCTTTTAAAAATATATTTTGGGAGACTAGCGGTGTATCTCAATAGTAAAACATATAATTAGCATTGTGAGACTCTAGATTTGATTCCTCACACATACATACAAATATATATGTATATATGCGATGATCTTTTAAAGTCTATTTACTTATTAACTATTGTCATCCTTAATTGATACAAGTAAGAAATGCTGAGTGAACTTTATCTTCTTTTGATATAAATCAGAATATTCCTTATATATAAAACAACTGAGAGGCATATTTTTTAAAAAAATACATGACAAAAATACTGTATTCAATGTAGTAGTTTGAGTAATAATAGCAAACATCCATAAACCAGCAAATAATAAAAAATAATCAGCCAAGATGCAGCAAAAAAATAAAAACACCAAGATTTATATTAAGAAATACGTCATTTTCAATTAGGCTGGTTCTGAGTATTATTACCCACTTGAGCTCCACTCTATGAGCCTAGATATGCATTGGAAACCTTCCTAAGGACAGTGGCTTCTCAATTAATCTAGCTGGAGACTTAAGACATGTTTGGAAGTCAGTGAGTGCAGAGCCAGGAGTAACCCCTGTGCACTGCCAGGTGTGACCCAAAAAGCAATAAAGAAATAAAGAAATAAAAATTAAAAAAACAATAAACTCACTAACTTAGAAATTCCAAATTGTGCTAGTGAGAGCATTCTATCCCCTTTAATAAATCAAACTCTACAGCCAACCCCTAAGTCAATGCAAATCCTCAAGAACTTTTATAGCTTTATCAATTTGTCACACTTTTTCCAAAGCTTGGTCTGTGCTCTTCTCATTAACACAGACATTAGGGCTTACTAGAATTATATATATGTATGTATATATATATATATATACACACACACATATAAAATTATATAAGAAGAGGATTATGTTCTAATAATTGATGGCCTTTACATTATCTCAGGATTATCTGTTTATGTAGTATAGAACTGCTTTTCATTAATGTGCCCCACAAAAATGAATATTTGCAATATTGCAGAAGACCAAAACCCTTTAAATATTTCAAAAATGTACCAAACTTAATTCTTTTATTAAATAACTGTATCTAAAGATTTTAAATATTTCAATAGGTTGATTCATTTGCCTCAACACATTATAAAAACATCACAATTCATAAAATAGATCAGTAGATTTCTGGATCAGTGTATAGACTTGTTCAGTGCTAGACAGTTTCTTGAGATGATGCCGTGAATTTGGGATGTCTGAATTTCTTCAGCTGGCCAGAATTCACATGAGAAGTGTTGACTGAACATGACTGTGGCAATTGTGCTTCAAGAACCTCAGTCTATGCTCATTTATAAACATCTCCATTTTCCATTGCAAGTATTTCATTTTGGTAGAATATATAAGGTTAAAAATCATACCAGAATATTTAGGAAAAGTGTTATCAGTTGTACCCAATATATTTATTAATGGGCCATGGGTATGACTCTTTGGGATCTGATAGAAACTAGATAAATTTTTATTACAGAAGAGTCCATGTTCATAGTTGCTTGTTTATATACCACCATTTATACCACTAGAGAACATAGCACAAAATATCTTTTGTTAGGAATCCAGGAAAGAACATTTTTTAAGTAAACCTTTTCTTCTAATGTGATCTTGCAGAGAGAAATTAAGCCATGCCACTCCAATCTGTGGTAGTCAGTGGAAAAGCTAATGAGATAGGCTAGAGTCTGATAAATAGATTTCAACAGTGCATCCTGGAATCAGATAAGTTCTATTGGGATCAGATAACCCCTCTGCTAGGTTTCTTAAAATGGTAGTCTTATCTCATCCCTCCTGATGAAACCAGGGAACTTGAAATGCAACCCATTCATCATCTCTGTTTTTTTCTTCAATAGATTTTGTCTCATTAGTCCAGTGGGGCAGGAGTTTCTCTGCTACGTTTTCAGTATCTTCTTTCCTTCCCAGTGTGCTCTGTACTTTTGGAACAACATGGGTAAACTTCATCCCGTGTAAAGCGTTTTGTTGTCTCGAATATCCACCCTGACTTAAATGGTGTCAGAATCACTGTCTCATTCACTTGTTTCAGACTGTCTCCAGAAGGGAGCCAAGCTGCTAATGGCTCCTATATTGTATTCCAGGCGACAGGTTGAGTGGGAGCCTGCCAGCAATTTGATTGAAGGGGTTTGTTTGACACTTCAGAGGCAGCCAATCATATCCTTCCTGCCTCACCTTAGGTCACTGATCAATGTCTGTGTCAATCTGGTGAGTAGCCAAGTGGCGATCTTCTGAAACTTTGCAAAAGTTAACTCTGCTATTGATTTCTCTGAATTGAAGATTTACAGGTCAACCACTTTGTGCCCCTCTCTGCCCACAAAAACAGACGGCTCAGGTGACACTGAACAAAGGGAGGTACATTTCAAGGTGGTGCGTGGGGAGATACAGGGGCCCATCCCTTCACTGAGGGGCTTTTCGTGTGCTGCTTCCCACGCACTACTTTGACAATTCACCTCTTTAAGTTGCGTTGAGAGTTGAGGGCTGCCAGTTGGAGAGTGGGGTGGCGGAGACAGTACAATTGGCTCGAAGTTGAGGCTGGGATGAGGAAGCTTAAAACACAAAGAGAATGATTTTTCTTCTTTTTTTTTAAGTGCAAAATGACACAATGAGTCGGCCAGTCTAGGATTTGTGTGAAGAAAAATATATATCACTTAAGTAATATCTAGAGTCTGGTCCTGACAAGGTTTTGTACAATGTGAAACCATAATAGAGCATTTCATTAAACAGGATCTGCTGCTTAACCAATTGAGCAATAGATCTGTAGCTGGAATGCCTAGTGCAAATAGAGCTGTTGCCATCATCATTGTTCTCAGTATTTGCTCCATCCAAGAGTGTTGACTGCATTCCTCTGAATCCTCAAGTAAGTATGTTCAGTCTCCTGATTAGAATAGTTTTTGGCTCATCTCTCATTATTTACATAGTTAGCTATAAGCAGCATTCTACAAAACCTTGGCTGAATCCAGTGTAATGTTTGATCTGACTCCAGACATTACATGCCTTCTGAAGAAGGCAATAAGAAGAGATTGAAAAATAACATGCCCAACCTTCAAATTATTACTCTTGCCATCATCATTATTATTAAATGAGACTCCCTTACTATGGTTGCATGAAATTGCAATAGTCAAGGCTGGTCATGTGCTCTGTTTGTATTTCAGGTGATGGGAGTGGTAGGACCTTCCAGTGTTGCTGATGGATTACCCCTTCTTCATCTCAGCCCTTATCTCTCACCACCTCTGCCCTTCAGCACAGCTGTTGTCCGGCTTGTAGCATTGCAGATACAGGTGTGACTGCCTTACCTGTTTGTCACGCTCATTAAGTTGCTGGTGGAGGCACCAGATCATGGTGTTCTCTTTATTTTCTGCAAAGGCTGGGCAAAATCTGTGAAACAAAAGTGTTGATATCTCCAAACTTGTTGTACAGGTTTGGAGCTTCAGTCCTGAGCTTGGCCCTAAGTTGTGCTTCTGTAATTCTTCTTGAGATCTCAAAAATAGCAGAGTCATTTAGTCTTGCCACAAACTTAAGTATTTCTCCAGTCATTTAAAATGTGTGCAAATCCATAGGTAAATAATGGTTCACTGATAATCAGCTCACAATTGCTGGTAAAAAGGCAATCATGTTCAAAGTTTGGTTTTAACATATTTTCACAAAGAATTACAATACAAGATTCTTTGAAATATTATTGTTTTATAATATCTTAATTTTCTTTAATAGTTGTGAGCTGAATATTTTGGGTAACTTTTTTAAAGTTCTCCCTGTTGTTTTGCTTCTTAAAATTAAAATGATCATTCTCAAGGCAAAATGTATGAAATGCCTATTCTTCTGTCTATTTCTGTGTACCACCAGATTTTGGACAGTGATAAACCATGAGAAAGCTCTGTGATTAATGGCCAAGTATGTAATTGATGTAAATACATGACAGACTCATCCATTATCTAACAACCAAGCTTGATGGTCCATTCTCCAGGAAGTGGGTAGATGACAGAAAAATGATTAAGAACGGCTATGGGTACAAAAGGAACATAATGACATCTCTAAAGTGCCATATTTTAATAATCTGTGAGAAAAGATCATTTATTTCTGTCTATATTGCTTATTACTTTCTGGTTTGGAGAGGCCTTATGCTGGGATCAAAGGACTTTTTAAAAACTTCCCAAATGGAGCAGGTAGAAATTTTTCATTTTATTCCTTTTCTTTTGTCTCTTGTATATTTATTGGTGGAGATGCGGCTATTTGTGTATCAGATCATGAGTATTATCCTGTGTCACTTAATATTCAAGATCTTGCTGTCTTTTAGGTATATAGCTCTCAATTATGTCAAGCAAATGGTGAAGTATCAGTTCTGAGTGACTCTCGTATGTTGCACAGATGACAACTGAAATCAGAGTTTGCAGGAGCAGCCAGCAGGGAGCCACCGTCTCCATCATACTCTAATAAAACAAACATTGCCAATGGGTCTGGGGTCAATTAATCTTTTCTTTCTATTATTACTGTACAGGCCTTAAAAGAAGATTTTCCTTTAAGCCATGTGATCTCCCCATTCACCAATCAAGAGCGAAGGGAGGGGATGCTTTTAAATCTACTCATCCCATTTGTGCTCACAGTAGGATCTGGAAGCAAAGGTCTGATTAATTTAACTAAAGGGAATTTATTATGATTGTCATATTTTCTGAAATGTCAGGCTATTATTTCTGTTTTTCTTTTCCCATAAAGTCCATCACTAAAATTTATCTGAATGACTTAAGCAAAGTTACCTTAGGAAATAGTGTTGGTTTTTCATTTCAGATTAGCAACCTGAATCAAGTGTGTTTTTTTTCTACACTTTTAGATAATCTATTCTATTTAAATCACTTCAGTACAGAAAAATTAAGAAACATGTTATTTTCATTAATTAAATAATACTAATTGAAGGACAGTTTGATGAGACTTGACAGGTGAATGGATAGTTTAAACCCACTGTCACTGGGTTTAATATAAATCCTGACATTAAATACCAACACATTTTTTTTTTTGCTTTTTGGGTCAGACCCGGTGATGCACAGGGGTTATTCTTGGCTCGTGCACTCAGGAATTACTCCTGGTGGTGCTCAGGGGACCATATGGAATGCTGGGAATCGAACCCGGGTTGGCCACGTGCAAGGCAAATGCCCTACCCACTGTGCTATTGCTCCAATCCCCAAATACCAACACATTTTTATTCTTTTTCCTTTGTGGGGGTGCACTTTTAGGAAAATTTTTACCTCAAACATAAAGAGAGTACATTATGAGTATTTGAACAGACAAAAAGAAAGGAGATTGAAATGGTAAGATTTGACTAAAAGCAAGAAGCTTTGGGTGTGAGCTATGCAGAAAGCACACAGTTCCAGGAACACTTTCTGTCCAGAGAAGCTGTGCTTGGTGGGACCACCACATATCCAGGGTGGTCTAGTTTGGAATTGGAAAGAGAGCTGAATTTTTCTGTATGCAAAGTGGAAAGTCTACCCTGTGACTCTTCCTTCCGCTTCTCTCTTCAAAACTCTGCCCCTCAGATAGTCCCTGGCTGGAGCAACCTGAGGTGCAGCTGTTGCTGCAGACAGTCATTAATGTGCTCCTGCCACCCCGGATCATCAGCACATCCAGGAGTAAGAATTTCATGTTGGAGAGTTCTCCTGCCCACTGCTCCACCCCCGGGGACGCAGGGAAAGATCTGCGGAGGGAAGGGCTAGCAGAGTCCACCAGCCAAGCAGCCTATCTGGGTGGGTATTTTCCCTGCCTTTCCCCCTTCTCTCCACATATGCACCTGTGCATGGGTGTACATATATGCACATATATATGCAGAATTATTTAGTTGTGTTATATTTCAATGTAAAAAAAATTTTTAAAGGATTTTCTTAATCTTTTAGGTATTTTTAAAGACTTTGACCTAGAAATTATGCAAAGAAGGTTTTGAGCAAGGAAAAAGCACTAGCCTTACAAATGAATTTACTGGTCTTGTGCAGTAAACGGATGCCAAAAAATGAAGTGCATTTCATTCAGAGCTGTGATGAAAATGTCTGGTTATGTGGTAGGGCACCTGTGGCATCTGCATCCCTGCTGCAGTTCAAAATTGCTCATGAGATTATCATTGGTAGCTATCATCAGACCGAGACTCAGCCCAACATACAGAGTGTGCACTGAACAGCTTACAAGGCCTATGTAAGGCAAATGGTGACCATGGTATTATGCAGACCACAATTTATGCAGCAAGATATGTTGGCCTATCAAGATTATATGACCTCTACTTGTTGTTTTTTTTCACTTACATTGTCATTTCTCTTTTTTTTATTTCCTCACAAATTTATTACCAATTAAGCACAAAACAGTAGTGCGTGCGTGTGCATATGTGCATACACACACACAGAGTCTAATTTGTCTAATAGACCTGATATGCAACAATGAAGAGCAGAGTGCAAGGTGTTTTTTATTTGGTTGGTTATTTTTTATCTGTAAACATATACTCAAACACATTTGCTGACAACCTGTGGTAAACAGCCTAGGGTGGGTTTGGGAAGGGAGCTAGGAAGAGGAAGAACTTAATGCTCTCTATTTTGTGCATTTCTGCCAGGTTTGATTTTACTTTCAATAGCAATATGGTACTCTCACACTTAAAGAAAAACATTTAAAATACCCATGTTTTAGCCTAGGATGTAGGTGATAAAACTGATATTACCATACAACACTATGAAAAAAATATTGTAGAAATTAAAATGAGCCCAAATCTTCCCCATATTTTTAACACATTTCCCTTTCAAGTCTGTGAAATCCTGTTTCCATGACTATTTTTCCAAATAGTTCTTATAAGCATTTAGCAAAGGTGTATTGTCCTGATATCAGGACATATCACTCAGAATCATTGGAAAGATGGAAAAAAGGTGAGAATATTAGCCAGCATCTCCAGGCTTCTGGACGGGTGGTTGGGCAGCTGGGCGTGTGTGGGTCTCTGAGACATGACATGCAGGCTCACTTTTCTCTTTTCCCACTGTGAAGCACTGAAGGTGATTCTCGTCTGCTTTGAGAGGCAGCTGGGAAGCCAGTGGTACTGGCTGAGCCTCCAGGTGAAGGAGATGGCGCTGAGGAAGGTGGGAGGCCTGGCCCTGTGGGACTTCCTGGACTTCATCGTGCGGACCCGAATACCCATATTTGTGCTCTTACGCCCTTTCATCCAGTGCAAGGTGGGGTGTGAGCTTCTCCTCCAGGAAATGGTAGATGCCAGGATTGTGCACATGCAGCAAGAATGCTGGCGGGATGCCCTTGAGCTAGTTAATATGAACTGTTACTGACATCCTTGGTGACCAAAAAAAAAAAAAAGCCTAAACCAATAACCCAGAAGTTACCATTTTGTGTTAGAAGGACCTTGACCATAAGAGCTTTAGTCACCTATCAACCTTTGCCATCTCCTGCTTACTACTGTCCCATGCCTCCCCCTACCCCAAATAAAGATTCACCCAGAGGGATGCTATAGAGAAGGTTCTCATGGCTTCAGCGGCATGTGTGAGTTATTATTTTGAAGACACAGTTAAAAGAACAGTTCAAATGGTTGTTCGTGTGTTGAGATTCATTTATTCTTCCCTTGCTTTAATTTCATGGAACAGTGATTCAAAGCAATGTATTGATGAATGCTCTTCCTGCATTAGGTGATGTCCTAAGATGTCATCATTGCTTTATTTGGTAGATTAGTTTCTTTGTATGTTCCCACAACTGACAATGAGTTTGCTATACTTTACAGATAGGTTCATTTCACAGCAGGACAAATCGACGACCTGTGAATCATGCTTTCCTTTCAGCTTCTGGCGCAACCAGCAGAGAATCATGAAGAACTCTCTGCCCGGCAGCACATCGCAGACCAGCTGGAGCGACGCTTCATCCCTCGCCCTCTCTGTAAGAGCTCCCTCATTGCTGAGTTCAACAGTGAGCTAAAAATTCTGAAAGAGGCTGTTCACAGCGGATCAGGTGAGGATGGGTGAGGTGCTCAGAATTATATTTTCTTTCACTACTGGAACTCACAGCTTACAAAGAATGCCTCTGACCTAGTCGATCCTTCTTTTGAAACTGTGTTTGATAAATTAGTCACATTAGTACATTGGTAGATTTCACCATGTGACGAATAACAACACAAAACAATGGTCACCAGGTATCCTAAGAATGTCATTATATCTTCTTTCTAAACAGTTTTTCGCTCTTTCATTTTTTATTTTTTCCTTTTTGTTTTATTTTGGCTTTTTGGGTCATATATTGCTATGCTCAAAGATTATTTCTGGTACTGTGCTCAGGATCAAATTTGGGTAGGCCAAATGCAAGGCAAGAGCTTTACCTGCTATACTCTCTCTGCAGCCCAAAAATGTTCATTCTGTAATTAAGTTCTCTCTCAAATATGTACCTAAGGAGAAATGTCTATAATTCTTATTTCATTTTCTTTAAAAAAAAAACCAAAAAAAAAAAAACAAGAACAAGGGTTGGAACTATAGTACAGCAGGTATGGCGTTTGCCTTGCATGCAGCCAACCCTTGTTTGATCCCCAGCATCCCATATAGTTCCCTGAGCACCGCCAGGAGTAATTCCTAAGTGCAGAGCCAGAAGTAACCCCTGTGCATCGCCAGGTGTGACCCAAAAAAGCAAATATAAAAAAAATTAAAATAAAATAATAAAACCAAAAACAAGACCAGGAGGTGAGGCACAGAATTTAGAGTCTAGTTCCATTTGCAGCAGTGTGTAGTCCCTTGAACACATAGCTGGCTGTGGGAACTTAAGGCGGAAGGAAGGAAAGAAAGGAAAAAGAAAGGAAGTGAAGCAGAAAGGAAGGGAGGAAGAGAGAGGGGAAAGGAAACTCATTAGCATGAAAAAGTTTGAAGTGAAGATGCTTAAAACCTGTTCTAGCTGACTGATTATAAAGTCTATCTTTTCACAAATTGGCTAGAGGGTTGGATTAGAGCTTGTAGGCTAGGATTTTTGTTTCTTCTGCATTATTCAAAATATTTTCTTTTGCAATACGTTGTTTATACTATTTCAGCTGAGGAAAGAAATTGGTAAGAAATGTCAATAAATCATTACCTGCCATTAGAGGGCAGTCATTACCCATAAGTAGACAATAATTGTATCTATATGTGGTAGTAGGAAGCGGGGTTCAGACTTCCTACAACTTTTATTATTTGCAAAGTTGTATTGAAGACAAAACAAGACAAATATAATCTTGATGAAATCTGTACAATGTCAAATATTGTGCTTTGTAATAAAATAATATGACATCATATTTATAAGTGTAATTTCCAGAAAAGAAAAATGAGAGCATGCTTCAATTATGTTATTTGATTTTCACTGTGAGTTTCCTATTAGATAGAATTGTTATTTCTATATGCTTGTGTCAGGTGAAATATATTTCTCAATAAAATATATGAAGGTGGATGGCACAGTTGCAGTGGATATTAGTTTTTTATTCTAACCACCAGCCTTGGAAAACGAAATCAAATAGCAATAAAGGAGAAGGGATGTCTAAACAGTTTAGATTCCTCAAGATGTTATGTTCCTACAAGGAAACTATTTCATTCTGTATCAGCAGCAGCCAATTCTTTCTTATTCTTTAAACTTTCTCATTTTTGTTTTCCTTTGACTAAAAGATCATTTATGGGGCCGATGAAATAGTACTGTAGGTAGGGCACGTGCCTTCCACCCTCCTGACACAAGTTTGATCCCCAGCATTTCGTATGGTTCCCTAAGCTCACCAAGAGTGCTTCCTGAGTGCAGAGCCAGAAGTTACCCCTGAGCACTGCCTGGTGTGGCCCCAAAACAAAGGAGACAAAGCAAAGAAAAGATCATTTATCAGAGACGCACTATGTAACTCTTTTCTAGAAAGTACAAGGGGTCAGGAAGGCATTCATAGCAAATGTTTGTTCTTTCGAGATCCTTACCATGGCTCCCTTCTCGCCTCTCGACCTGCAGCCTATCAGGGGAAGACGTCCATCAGTACCGTGGGTACCTCCACTTCTGCTTACCGCCTGAGTCTGGCCACCATGTCCCGCTCCAATACGGGCACCGGCACTGTCTGGGAACAGGACAGTGAACCCTCCCAGCAAGCTTCACAGGACACCCTGAGCCGGACCGATGAGGAAGATGAGGAAAGTAGGTCATCCTGCAAAATCAGGGTTAGGGGAATGGTGGGGTCAGAGGATATCACTTTGTTCTTCGGAAGAAATTCTGACCTGATTTCTTTTTTCTATCACTTCTGATCTACTGGTCTTTTGTGGGGTAGAGTGGAAGCACACTCACGGTGCTCAGAGTTTACTCCTGGTGCTGTACTCAGGAATCACTCCTGGCAGTACAGGGAATTGAACTTGGGTTGGCCATGTGCAAGGCAAATGCCTTAACTCCTGTACTGTATTACTGGCCCATCCCTTGTCATTTTTACAGGAATGATTCACAATGAAGTTGTGATTGATTTTATGCTTCCTTTAAATTCTATAAATTCCTTTATATCCTTAGTCATTTGAAAGGAATTCGAGCAAAATTTATATCTTTAGTGACCTCTAAATATTCTTGTTCATATATTTAACTCCTCCTCTGCCCCAGAGCTCTCACTTAAATTGCAATTAAGGGACAAAAGGAAATTATATTCATACTTTCCCTTTTCCTAAAATTTTTTTTTTTTGCTTTTTTGGGTCATACCCAGCGATACACAGGCGTTACTCCTGGCTCTGCACTCAGGAATTACTCCTGGCAGTGCTCAGGGGACCATATGGGATGCTAGGAATCAAACCCAGGTCGGCGGCGTGCAAGGCAAACGCCCTACCCGCTGTGCTATTGCTCCAGTCCCCCTTCCCCTGACATCTTGCTGAGTTCATCAGCACCTGGATGACCCTATAGAGCAAGGAAAAGTGAGCAATGCTGCTTCTGGAACCACAAATGTCTTTGTGTCAGCTAACCAGCTCTAATGGAACCAGCAAATGATTTTAAGGAATCACAACTGAAATTTGAGTTTAAAGTTTCTAATCACTATGGAGCCAAGGAGCCTATATCACTCATACTTGAGACTTGATAATTGGAAATTAGGAGAAATACAGTGAGGAATAGTTTTATACATATGGCTTATTGGTAGGCATTCAATAGTGAAAGTTAAATGTTTTTGCTAAACACTTCTCATCTAATGTTTTTTTTTTAATTGCTTACTTTCTAACTGTGTTTTTAAAATGCTCTGTTATCAAATATATAGCAAGTTGTGCTGTCTGTGCCTTAAGAATGAAAACAAAATCAAATTCCTTATTCAGCAGGAAACGGTAGCTCAGTAGAGTAAGTGTAAAACTTAATGTTCATATAAATTTGAATGTAATAATCTCCATTTCTATGACAAAAATAAGATTACATGGTTAAAGTTTAATTAAAATTAGAATGTTTTAAAATTTATAGTTCAGGGGCTGGAGTGATAGCACAGTGGGTAACACGTTTGCCTTGCATGCGACCTACCTGGGTTCAATTCCCAGCATCCCATATGGTCCCCTGAGCACCGCCAGGGGTGATTCCTGAGTGCAGAGCCAGGAGTGACCCCTGTGCACTGCCAGGTGTGACCCAAAAAGCATAAAAATAAAATAAAAAATAAAAAAATTTAGGGGCTGGAGCAATAGCACAGCGGTTAGGGCGTTTGCCTTGTACGCGGCCGACCCGGGTTCGAATCCCAGCATCCCATATGGTCCCCTGAGCACGGCCAGGGGAAATTCCTGAGTGCAGAGCCAGGAGTAACCCCTGTGCATCGCTAGGTGTGACCCAAAAAGCAAAAAAAATAAATAAATAAAAATAAATAAAAAAAATAAAAAAATTTATAGTTCAGCTTCTCCAAAATTGTACTTCAGGTATCCCCTAATGTTTACAAATAATCTACTTGTAAAAAATGAATAAGACATTAATTGCATGAAAGTTGTTCAGGAGAGGAGGTGATATAAATGGAAACAATTATTATTTTTATTACTACTTTATTATTATAAATAATAAAATATTTTATAAATACAACAATAAAATATAATATAATTTTATTATTATTTTTCCCTTTGCACAGATTTAAATGCCCGCCCCCATACTTTAGTTTATAATCTGTACAAAGGGACATTAAGGTATGCTTTCCTGTTGTGTTCAAATCAAAGATGGTGCAAATCTGGTTGGATTCTCGGTTCTGTATCATACCACTTCTCCTTGCCCTTTCAGATGATTCTGTGAGCATGCCCAGTGTGGTAAGTGAACAAGAAGCTTACCTCCTGAGTACCATTGGAGGAAGGAGGCGGTTTTCCAGCCACGTCTCTAGCATGTCTGCGCCTCAGGCTGAGGTGGGCATGCTACCCAGCCAAAGGTAAAGTGCCATGTATATCTTACTTTCTGCCTCTTGGGGAGGAAGGGGAGGAGGAGGTAGACATTCTGAAATTTTGCTCCTGCTTTCTGAAAGGTCAATATAGAAGGAAATAATCATAATGTTTTTAAGTAGAACATTCAGTGAAAGACTTATCAACTTAGACTGTACAAGCAAGGAATTTGGAAAGTATTTTCTGAGCTAACCTAAGAGATGGGCAGCTTCTCCTTAAATTTTTTCATAAATAGCCACATGGTAGTCCTCTCCGTTGTCATGTAACATCTGATGCTTCAGATATATCATTAACCTACTAATAATAGTAACAGGCAAGAGTATAGGACTGGCTTTATGTATTGGGTGAAGCTTAGATTTCAGGTATAGCAATAGTGTTCCGATGGAGGTAGTGATATGTTCAGCCAAATTGAAAAGGGTCAATGCCTATCTGTGATCTTGGGCATATTATTTAAAAAAGAAATCACAGTTTTCTCCTCCCAAAATGAGGAGTTTGACTAACTAAACCGTTTGAAACATTTTATGTGTTCTCTGACCTCTAAGAATATATACATAAAGTGCCGGAGAGATAGTACAGTGTGTATGGCACTTGCCTTGCACACACCTAACTTGGGTTCAATCTGCGGCACACCAAATGGTCCATTCTCATCCTGCCAGGAGTGATCACTGAGTATAGAGCCCGGAGTCAGCCCTGAGCACCACTGTGGTCAAAAAATAAGAATATGTACATAAAATGGATAAAATACATAAAGTATGATATAGAAAATGACCTGACATAAGACACAAAATGGGGCCTGAGATATAGTACAATGAGTAGGGCACTTGCCTCGAATAAATTTGGGCTCAAGCCCCGGTATCCCGTATGGCCACCCCTCAGCTTACCAGGAGTGACTCCTGAGACCAGAGCCAAGAACAGGCCCTGAGATTTACAGGGTGTGGCCCCAAACAAAACAAAAACAAACAATAAGATATAAAACATCTGTTTCAAAGCCAATGATATTTTTATTTCAAGAACTGAATATGTTAAAAATTTATCCTTATCTATTTTATCTATTTTTATTTATAATACCTATAGTTTAAATGTGCTATAATCCACACATGAAAAATCACCAAAAAATAAGGGCACACTGTAATATTCAAATAAGATAAGTTTATGTGTATAAAAAATTAACTTCTACCCTAAATTTCTGTTAGAAAACTTTTCATAAATTACACAAATGAAATAAAATTTGTTAAGTAAAGTATAACTTTGTGGCATGCAAAAAATAGGGAAAGGTAATAAGGAGGCTTAATAAGTGAATTTCATACTTATAAGTGAAGTGTTATTGAAAAATTGATATATAAAAGTTGCTAGAATGTAAAATAGTGTTCTATTATTGGTAACTTATTGCTAAAAGCAAGTTATAAGTAAAATGTAAATAAAATCAGAGAAAAACAAGTACATAATATCCCCCAAATTTGTAAAATCATATAAGCAGTTAATATGGGTAGTTAATCGTTTTTTAAAGTTTTAACTAAACTATGAAATTGTAGCACTTTTAAAGAATGTTTTTTGCCATTTGCTTAAAATATCTAGGTCATAAATTATATATATAAATTATATATATATATATAAATGCGTTAAGTCACTGACAGGGAGGATATTTGTTTTATTATGGATATATTAGACATCCACAAAAATAATATGGTTAGATCATTTTTATTTGAGTCATATTTTGGAGGGCTGGAGCGATAGCACAGCTGGTAGGGCGTTTGCCTTACACGAGGCCAACCCGGCTTCGATTCCTCCATCCTTCTCGGAGAGCCCAGAAAGCTACCGAGAGTATTGCACCCGCATGGCAGAGCCTGGCAAGCTACCCGTGGCGTATTCAATATGCCAAAAACAGTAACAACAAGTCTCACAATGGAGACGTTACTGGCGCCCGCTCGAGCAAATTGATGAACAATGGGAAGACAGTGACAGTGCTACAGTGCTACATATTTTGGAAGATATTAATGGCAATAATGTTGATGTGCATTAGGGAAATAAAAACCCTTTGGGGGACAGAGGCAATTTTAGCAATATGCAATTATATGAACTTGTATTCTTTGAGGGAGGCAAGGAGGCACTTCAGTTTTCTAAATAGTTTAATTCCATTCAACTTAATAAGTACTTATTGAGTGCCTCATTCGAGCTAAGCTCAATGCTAGGGACTAAAGGAAATCAAAGACAAAGCATAAAAAAAGTTTTTTCAAGTCTCCAAATCAGCTATATCCAAACAAGTCAGTACACTATCCTTTGCCCAAGTAAGCAGGTTTCTTCCTTTAACATTTACAATTCAGTGAATAAAGGATGGAATAAGGGATAAAGGCAATTCCATATGAGTTTTCCAAAGTTATCATCCTTCCCTTTATTTGCATTCTCATTGCAAAATTAGCAGTGGAGTTAGGTTCTTTCTTTGCCTTTCTTAATGGCATCAGTTCATGGTAAGTGGTTTCCATATGACAGTGTCATACACTGTAAATGAAGCATCATGTAAATAAGTTCAACATAAGCACCCAGTTAAATGGTTACCAAAGCAAGGGTAGTTCTTATCATCTACCTCTTCGGTCTCCCGTGTGTTTCAGAGCTCACATATCTATTTGGAGCTCATTTTAAATCCCAGCTCTTGACCCATAGAGAGAGCACTCCTCAGAGAGTCGTATCCATCCAAAGTCTCTCCTCCCCCATTGCCTTGAGTCCTATGTCTTGACAAACCCAGCACAAGGTGAAATGGTTGACTGTCTCCTTTTCCTTCCTTGTTCTGTTCAATTTATTTTTGGTTCTTGGAAGCAGAAAATTGCATGCCTTTTTTCTTTTTCTTTTATTTGTTTGCATTTTCTTTCCCTAAATGCTTCATCTCCCTACCCCTCCTGCAGTGAACCTAATGTCCTCGATGACTCCCAGGGCCTGGCCGCCGAGGGCAGCCTCTCTAGGTACAGTGTCAATGCTACCTGTCTATTGGTGTCTGTGCTGGGAAACTCGCCGTTCCCTGTCTCTTCTGTCTCTCTGTCTCTCTGTCTTCCTCTTGCCCGTTTGGTATCTATTTTCATTCCTTGCCCTTTGTTGCTCATGAACACAAGAGCCTGGAAGTCAAAGGTGTAGCCTCCTTCATTTTCAGTTTCAGAGCTCAATCAAAATAGCCCTATTTGCTTTCTTTAAAACCAAACCAAAACAAAACAAAAATCCTGTGGTATTATTTTAAGGGCTTGTCCCATGAGTGTCTAAAACGTTTGATATGCCAAATGTTAAATTTATCCCATTTACTCATGCCCTCCCACACTGATATTCCTTAAGGATTGTTTTTGAGAAGCCTTTAGTATAGCACTCCATCATCAGGAAGCCCCTTATTAAATTGAGACAGGTCTTTTAGCTAATACCAGGGATGGTTAGAAAACTAACAATGATTCTATAATAAGAGTAGGAATGTGGATATAATTTATGTAATTCCCTCTTTGTGCTGCATGCTATGTGGCAGGCTATTATAGTAGCTTGTTCAAATAGCACTTATATAAAGAATGTCTGTCCCAGCAAAAAGATGACTCCCAAACTTGCCATGAAATATCAGAAACAAACATTTCTTGGTAAGTAAGAGAAGTCTCCATATGCAAAAACTAAAAGCATAATGTCTCGGCTATTTGGTTTAAAGTTACAGAAAGGTGAGGGACTGCACCTTTAACACTCAGATAAACCACGTCAAACATTCCTAATCTTGTGCTGTTGATTCATACCTCTCAACTAATCCTCATTAGGGGTAATGCTTCTTGTTTATTCTAAGAGTGCCTTTGTTCCACCTCAAGAGAAAACATTCCCTCCCAGGTTTGCATTCTGTAGTGAGCACAATGCACAGCGTTTATTGCTTTCTCACAAAGATGAGGAAATGTTGAGAGGCCGTTCCTGTGAAAGGTTGTCCAATGTATACTTCGCATCTTGTTCTAATTTCACATTTTCTTTGCTATTGAAAATGGGAAATTTAGTCCATCATCAGGTGTAGCCTTTTTTTTTAAAGTGGTCCATAATTCATGACATTCATTTGTGTTTGCGAGCCCTTGCCTTGACAGATCAGTCTCTCTTCTTTGATGGTAAATGTGGAAGTGCTGCACAGTGCTGACTTAGTCCCTTATCTAGAGCTTTGGAAGACAAAGAGCAAAACAGTCCTCAAGATGGCTTCCCTTCATTGTTCAGAGTATTGGATGAAATCTGAACCAAGCCTAGCACCATGATCACTACTTCCAAAGAATGAATTTGTTTAATGCTTCAAATTTTATGTGAGCAGAGAACCTTGGTTAGAAGACAATGTCCATGTTCTACTACAAGTAGATGAGAAAATATTAAACCAGACTTCTCTTGAGCTCATTTTGTATTGGGGTCTTCAAATTTGTGAAAATTCTACTCTTGCTGAATTAAACACTTAGGATAGTTGAAAGAAGGCAAAAGTTTGAATTGGTATTTGTGAACTTTTCAAAGGATTTGCCCTCTTTGCCAGCCTTAGAATTCAAGTGACTGAGTTGGAGTTGTCTAAACTGACCTGTTCTGTCCCTCATCCATTGTCAATGGGAAAAATAATGCCAAACTTCTTGCTACAGGAAATTGGTTCAGATGCTAAAGCTATTTATTTTATTTGCAACTGAATTAGTTATGTGTGGACTTTGATGACTGTTTTAGATCAATTGTTGTTGATCTGATACTTCCATGATTGTTGCATTTTAGTTCTGAGAATCATTCACCTAGAATCAGTGGTGGTCATTAAAAAAAGAAAAGAAAAAAAGACAAGGCATCCGCTTTGGATTCTAAGTAATTTTATCAGTTCAGAATCATTCTACCAGTTGCTAGCACATCCACCTTTGCCATATACTGCAAACTGTATCTCTTGATCCCCATCCTGTCACCAAGTTCTCTTTGGAGGAGAGGAACTTTTGGCATTTCCTATTCCTAAGAGGTGGGTTCATAAAATAATATATAACTCTTTATATTTGGTGTCAAGGCCTTATTGTTTTTGGCATGGAACATCTTTAATGCTGCAGATGCTTAAAATGCTAGGGAAACAGTAAAGGATTAACTATGTAAATTAATTTTAACACACATGTGAACACTCAGCACCTACAGTTAACCCAAAGTGGTCCCAAGGAAAATCTGGCTCCAACGATGCCTGAGGGAAGAAAAAATAAATTCTGATTTTTCTCTTACTACTTTCCCATATTTACCTTTTGGTTATTTGAAGTTGAAGGAGCAGTTGTTTTAATCAGAATGGACAAGTTAGTCTGAGGGTTAAATGAGGAGAAGACCAGAATAGCTAGGTTACCTAGAATCTGATGAATAGATAAAAATTGATGAAATGTTTGCAGATCTTTCCAAAATTTCTTCAAGAATTTTTTAAAAGTCTGCAATAACTGATTTCTTTAGAGATTCTGCAAAAGAAATATTAACCCGTTTAAATACCTGTGCTATGGAGAGAAGTTTCTTTCTTTGGGGAATAAATTTAAATTATATTCCAACAAAATTGTCTCTTAGGTTGAGACAGTTGCTCCAGAGGTATAAAAACTCATTGCAGATATTTTCTTTCTGCACCTACCAATGAATAAACACCCCACAAACCATATATTCTCTCCATAAGAATACAGAGATACAAAGGTTGTTCAAACACTTAAGCTTGCATGTTTACATCTAAGGATTAGATTTTGTTTGGACATGTTAGGACATCCTGAAAGGCAAGAATTGACAGTCAGCCCTAATTTTGAAAAGAGAGAGATTAAAATGAAATTTGATGCTATAAGAATAATTTTAATCATGGTGAAAAAATGAGAATGTGGCTCAAGTTTGAACAAGACTGCATAGTCTGGATGAAACAAAATAAGAATAACTTATTTAGCAAAACCCTCTCACAATCATCCACAAGTTACATATACGAAAACTTGGCAAGTTATTTAAAGTAGTGAAAAAAATGGGGAAACCTTTTTTGGGTAATAGAAAATTAATGGCTAAGCTATGTGTTATGTTACACAAATATATACTTTGCCATTGCCAAACCAGTACCTAAGGGATATCTAAGAGCCAGATTATTCTCTCTTTTAATTTTGATTCCAGCCTCTAATCTCTAAATTCTGCAGCACTTAAATTATATTTTCTAGGACGTTGTAGAGGCTAAGGGAAAAAATTAAAACAATGATCTATTATTGGGAGGGGGAAACTAGCAATTTGTGTACTATTTATTTTTCTGCTTTCTACAAATGTTTTATGGTTCTTTTAGTGTTGACTGTATGTGTTCTCATCACAAGGCAATAAAACAATCAGGGTAAAGCCTATGCTTTCTGTCTTGTGCTCCACTTCCAAATTTCTTTAACCATGTTAAAGTTGAAAGTAAAAGGTTAAAGCAATAAAAAAGTACTCATTCATTTTCTGTGTGCTAATCTAACCCAATACTATTACTTACCTTTTGTATTTATGAAATATATTTAAATATCTTGGGTAATTTGAGATGAGTGATATGAATTCATTGCATTATTAAAGTACTCTTTTTTTCACTTCCCCTTTAAGAAAAAACATATTTAAATAGGAGATGCATCTATATTACATACCATAATCCAGCCAATTATATTGAATGAAGGGGGGTTAAAAAGGTAATTGGTGCCAAAATTTTTCTTCTTACATTGTCTGAATTTCTCTAGCTTATACATTATTTCTTTTCCTGTTAAATAAGGTGCTTTTGTTTTTGTAGACTTGAGTCAAATGTTCTGCCAAGCCCCAGTTTCATTTACTTCTCTAGTCTAGAAACTGTATGGTTTCCCATAGTGATGTTTTTCAGTGACTCAGAAATACAAAAGATGCTTTTTTAGCTTCAATTTAGGAAGTCTCATTTACTTTTATCCTTATAGTTTTACCCATTGTTTGGTTAACTAGTAGAAAATAGTATTTCTCATTCCCAAGACTAAAATTTTCAGAAAACCTGTGTTTTACAGAGATGCTTAGAGAAAACGTTATTTTTCTTCAAGTTGTTTTTAGTATTCTACACCTACAATTGCACACCACAATTCATATCAATGCATGTAATATTACATGATATGGAAAGAAGCTAAATTAAAAATACTTTTTACATGTGACTCTGATTTGATATAGACTATTAGAAGTTTTCTTTATAAATTGCTTCTATTATTAAATCCTCTGACTATTTTTTTGTTCTAGCTTTACACAGTTAAGCCAGGCCTTACTTTTACAAATATAAATGTTAGTATCAGATTTTTAGGGAGGAGATGATTTCTTATTAGCTGGGATATTTTCCATGGAATGTTCTGTAATTTCTTTATGTGTGCATTCCATTGATAAAATATTATATTATTTGCCTAGAACAGCTGATTATAAAAACAATCAATTTGATCCATTTCTTAGATATAAGCCTCTCTATCCATAGAGAAATTTTTGATTCCCCCTTGGAATAATCATCACAAAATTTCCATTACATTTTGGCATTTAACACTCCCTGAGTAATGTGTACTTCTTTTCTTTTCTTGCATCATTTTTCTCACACTATCTTATTACTGAATAAAATGAGACAAGTGGACTGCCTCGATTTCATTTTCTCTATCCAGTTATTTTCAATATATTTTATCGCCCACTTTCTTTCAATGTCCCAGAAGCAATAAACTCATTACAAATATCAAATGTAGAACAAGAAAGCATGCTTATAGATATCATTTTTCATTTTCAAACCATTTTACATCAACTAACTTCTTTTCTCTACCTTAATGGGAGGTAGGTGGTAAGTATTGACCTCCCTTTATGGCCGAGGGAACTGAGGTAACATTTAGATGTCAATGAAGAATCCATTTCAATGAAGCTTTGCTTGGTATATGGGAGAAGCTTGTTTCTACTTTTGTGCATATGGTAACTGAACCTTTTTCCAGTTTAAGACACATTTTAAAATGTTTAATTAATGAGCAGATGTCACTTCAAAGATACCAGCAACATAGCTTGGATTGCTTATCATTATTTGCATTGTTCCTTTGGGGTAAATTTTCATCTTTATAGAAAGATCAAATATGGTATAAGATCACATTGATTTTTAAAAATTTCATATTTGGGAAAACAAAAGCATTTTTAAAGGACTTATTTTTGGTATTGTTCATGGAATTTTGTGTTGTATATCCTAAATGGTATAATAATGGTACATATATATATATATGTGTGTGTATATATATATACCTTTATTTAATAAAATATTTGATAAAGTCCATTTAGGAATCATTGATTTTCTTCTAGTGGATACATAAGTTAGGCTTTTAAACAATTACATATGTGACTGTGTCAACCATGTGATGACTAACCAGCTGTTAACACAACAGGGGAAATATCTGATTTTCCATCTTGCCACCTATTTCTCTCTCTGTAGCCTCAGCTCAGTATTTAGGTAACACATATTTTTAAATGAAAGTGAATCTTTATAGTCTCTCCTGTTTCTAGACAGTTACTGACTGGATTTCTCTGTGGAATATTTTATTCCAAAAACTATCTCTAGATGACTCTCCTTTTGCAAAGGCAAAGCAGAAATTAATAACTCATTTACCAAATAGTCACATTGGCATCACTCATAGAATTACAGTGTTCTCTGGGGGCACAATACATTTATTTTCACCCCCACTCCCATTATAAACACCTATGTTCATGCATGCAGAATGAAAAGAGATAATGTGCCCATGGAAGTTCACCCAACACTAATATAGTGACCACTTCCTGTAGTAATTTTTTTGCATAAAAAAGACACTCACACACAGTAATTTGGGGGGAGCAAATGTTTGCTTTTATGTATCACGTGATACACTTGGGTGCAGCTACTCAAGATTAAAGCTTCTGAGTTGTATTAACAGCTTACTTTGCCAGCCTAAAAATTGAAAACCCTTTCTAAAATATCATTTGTCTACCCTGTGACTATTTCCTCAGTAGTCACAGACTTCAGGCTGCAAACATGTGTTGAATGTACCCCTTCACCCAAATGGATTCTGTGTCTGATGTGTTTGATATCTGTCCACCTTATTTTCATTCACATGAAATTTTTAAAATGGTGTTTCCATCCATGTGATAAAGTCATTTGTGTTTGTTTGTCACCACCTTTTCTGTCCCGTTGGGAAAAAAATTGAGATTAGAATGTGATATTTCAAAACTTTTGGTGGCTTCCAAACTAGGGTTGTTATTTAACCAGTATTTTGCTGAATAACAGATATGGCGTGAATGATTAAAAACAGAATCTCAATTTTGGCAGCTTGAGGCTTTAAGGCCTCATCTTCCATCCCAACCCATTGAAAGCTCCCATCCCAGGACTCCTTCTCAACCTTCCTTCAAAGATCATGGTATCTTTGAAGTGTTTATTCCATATAAGTGATTTTGCCTAACACCCACCAAAGGATGAGCTTCTGCACTTTCTCCAGGGCTCGCTAACACTGTTGATGCTTAACAGGGTGGCAAGTGTACAGAGTGAACCTGGTCAACAGAATCTCCTCATTCAGCAGCCTCTGGGGAGGAAGAGGGGCTTGAGACAAGTAAGTAAACCCTGACAGGACAGGCAAGACCTCCTAGAAAGTGGAAGTACTATTCATTTCTAAGTGCTTATTAGTGCGCATTATATTAAGATTATGTTTTGCCTTCTTCCCACTTGAAGTAAGCAGTACAGAGAAACTTTAAAGCATGGTAAGTGCATGTTCAAGTAAAGAATTTTTCTTTTCTGTTTTAGCTTTGACTCATTAGCAAAGCTAACTGCTATGCAAAATAAGTGGATCTCTTCTTCCTTTTCTCCCTTCCCGGAAACCCTTCCTAATCTGTCTTACTAAGCAAGGAAAATTTCTTCTGCTGCTGACTTTGAGACTGTTTCTTTAAAGATGTAGAGACGCAGTGACTCTTTCTCTCATTTCAAGATTAATGATTCTATTTGAAACTGAGATTAAAGTAAAATTCATATTTACAGATCTCCTTAAATAAATTTTTCTTTATATTGCTCTCAAGTCAAAATTTTAAAAATAATTAGTACCTATAGAAAAAGAATAATATCATTAATGTAAATTAAAAATCTAAATGAGGTTTTACACTGTTAGTTTGATTGAAACTTCTCAGCATTGATTTGGATACCAGAATCTCAAGTTTTATCACCAACCTTACCTTTCAAGTTAGCACAACTGTCAGAAGAACAGAAGCTGAGGGGTTAGCACTAATTATCTTTCTTTTCCAAATTCAATGGCATTCTCAGATTGATTCATCACAAGCTATATTAACAGTCTTAAGATATATAAAGGAATAATAATGGAAAGAAGTAAAGACTATTTCAGAACCAAATTCTCTGAGATAAATTTGCAAGTAGTTATGGGGTGAGGGTATTAGAATCAGAATTTGAAAAGTCCTACATTTGATACATATGCTCTTCTACTGAGATACACCCTGGCTTCTCTAGGCCGAATGTTTATTTTATTCACTACAAAAACCCGTAAGAATCTGCAGACACCCATAAAGAAAGGAACGAATAATAGAATCCTCTGAGTAGAGAGTTTCCACCCGGGTCGTTGGGACTCTTCTTGCCAGCTCTATTCTGCCTATTCTCTTTAGCTAAGACGTCCTCTGCTTTCACGTCAGAAGACTCAGACTGAACCCAGAAACCGACATGCGGCTCGGCTGTCAACTACTCGCAGGAGCATTCAACCTAAAACGAAGCCCTCTGGTGAGGCCTCCTGTGTCCTCTCTGGCTCTACCATTGGCCACACAGCTCAGCCAGAATGGCCTGTGAGAACTAAGCTCAGACCTCAAGCAGAGAAGCACAGGCTTGGGGGAGGCACTAAGATAAGGGGAAAAGTTTCCCAGAAAAACTTTGAGCAACTTTCTTCTTAACTTCCCTGACCTCCTTCCCACCCCCAGTGAGCCTAGAGATATGGATGAACCCAAGGTCACTCATAATGCTGTGAAATTTGACTAAAGAAGTTTGTGTTTCCTTTATGCAAGTCACTGATTGGTTTGTTATGTCTTCCTTATTGAAGACAAAGAAATCTTGAATACCAAGGACATGTAAGTCCTGTTGGTATGTATGCAGGTATTATTTTAAGTCCATTTAAGTAGAAATTATTTTTCCATTTAAGTTCAACTCTCACTTATTAATCAATATCCGTACTAACAAAAGCCAGACGATGTTGGCTAAACTAATTATTAACCCATGGCAATTGCTTTATTCTAATTTCCCCCCTACTTACTGCTTTACTTCTGACCTACAGCTGATCAGAAGCGGTCTGTGACCTTCATTGAAACTCAGCCGGAACCAGTAGTTGCCCCAACAGATACACTACCTGCTGGGGGCCAACCACAGGGCTGTAGTCCAGCCCCACATAAGAAACCAGAGGGAGTAGACAAACCAGTTCTTACTTCTTCGCCTGCTATTGTTGTTGCTGATCTACACAGCCTGTCTCCCAAACAGGTAAGGGCACTAGAGGAACAGACAGGTTTGCTCCTTTCATATTTATATCTAAGAACAGCTTGGATACACAAATGTATTCTGTAGAAGTTAAGCCATGGTTTGTAACATGTTTTACTTAGCCAGGCAGACATGGGCATATGTACAATATATGATAAGTAAGAAGGAGAGCGAGAGATACAGAATAATCTCCCTTATATGTGATATTTTAAAAAAATGTACAGAAACAACAAATATCCCAACAAAGCAACAGAAACTGAGAACTTTTAATAAAAGCAGGTCACTGTAGAGGAATAAGGGAGGACAGAAGTGTTGGGTGAGGGGGACAAAGGGACAGTGGTGAAGAGGAGCTGACACTCTGGTAGAGGCCATGGTGTGGGAATGTTCTATGTATGAAACCCTGCCATTATAAATATTATAAATCATGGTGCCTAAAATAAAGCTTAAAGTAAATAAATAAAAATTCTCTAACTGAAATTTTATGTTTGCCTAAAATTTAACACAACTTACTAAATAGATTATTTGTTCACTTTAGCAGTACTTTGTAGTTGATGTTGGGGTTCAAGAATAATGGGAACCAATGAGATAATATAGGGGATAAGGTGCTTGCTGCATGTAAGTGGTGCAGGTTTGATCCTAGGCATCATATATAATCTCCTGAGTACCACTAGAAGTGATCCCTGAGCACAGTAAGTAAGGAATAGGCTCTGAGCACAGTGGGGTTTGGTCTAAAAACAACTGTCACTGTCACTGTCATCCCATTGCTCATCGATTTGTTCAAGTGGGCACCAGTAACTCTCATTGTGAGACTTATTTGTTACTATTTTTGGCATATCAAATACACCACAGGTAGCTTGCCAGGCTCTGCCGTGCGGGCACTATACTCTTGGTAGCTTGCCGGGCTCTCCGAGAGGGGCGGAGGAATTGAACACAGGTTGGCCTCATGAAAGATGAATACCCTACCGCTGTGCTAAAACAACAACAACAAAAAAGAACAGAATTGTCATTTTAATTTTGACTTCCATGTATTCCCTATTCAAAATGGTTCCTATTTTTATTGTTTAAAAAGTTGAACAGAAGTAACAATAAAGTTCAAGTATTTAAACAAAAAAAGGATGACTAAGAGAGTGTATTTTCTTTATTATGAAAAACTTAGCATAATAACAAAGATAAAATTAGCAGTTTAGATGAAGCCATCAAATAAGAAGGCTGTCTGGATCCTATAAGAAGAAAGTTATTTGGACTTTTTTTCTCATAAATTTCCTTTCTTATTGTTTTTATGTATTTTTGGTTCTTTTGATTTTTATAAATAAATGTCAATAGGTCTCATGTTCTATGAGTGTAAGATTTTTAAAAAGCAACAGTACTACTCCTAAATGACTAAATATCATTAGAAACCATTATCTCCTCTTTTTCTCACAGTTGCATTTTATCCTCACAAAATATGCAGGATAAGCTGATATGACAGGTGAGAAAACTGAGGCTTTGTGCTGGAGAGACAGTTTAAGAGTTAAGGCTCTTGCCTTGTATGCAGCCTGCATGGATTGGTTCCCTACGTATTATGTGGTTTCTGAGGCATAGCCAGGAGTAATCCCTGGGCACAGAACCAGAAGTAAGTCCTGACCACTACCAAATGTGACCCAAAAATCCAGTGGGAAAAGAGAAAAGGCAAAGGAAAGCTGAAGTTTAGAACATCAAAACATCCTATATGAGAGCTCATGTATATAAAGGTTCCGACAGGGACCAGCCTGTGAGTTTAGGTACAGCTAGACAACAGCATGGTTTATTTTCTTTCTGTACTTATCTCTCTTACTTTTCCATGCTGTTTTTATACTTTTGATCACAGAGTGAGGCCTTGCCCACAGAAGAAGAAAAGAAGGAGGATGCAGAAGTACAGGGGGCCACAGGACACAGTCTTCTCTCTGCTCAACTTGCAGCCCCTGATGACTTCTCCGGCCTTGAGACATCCATCCTCTTGCAGCATGGAGATACTGTCTTACACATCAATGAGGAGAGTGGCATGGAGAATCCCCTGCTCGCCACTCAATTCAATTTTTCTCCAACTGAGCTGGGGGATGCTAATATAGACCTAGATGAGTCTCATGTTTAATTCTATAGCTTGTTAAGAGTTGCAAGTATAGACAAGATGTATAAAAGATGATCTTGCTAGAAGTTGGACAGTTTTGCTCGGAAAAAATGAAAACAGCACTTTACATCCTATGAGTGGCACAAATCTCATAGATTTTGCTGCCCATGCACATATTGTTTCATAAACATCTATAAAATCAATGGCTAACATGATTTGGTTTCTGAAGACCATAAAAACCAGGGAGCAAAAATGGGAAAGAGCCATTTCACTGCACATTGTTTATGATTCAAGAAGCCTTGAATAGTTAAAAATGTTACTTATCTATTACAGAGTTACTTAGGTTTATTAGCAAATAATATGTTCTAAAGATACAATTTTTGGAGATTGTTCACATTATATACATCTCATGCAAATGTGTATTTTTATAGTTTCAAAATATTGATCAGATTGTTATCCAAGTAGCAAGTTATGTAAAAACAATCAATAAGAAAAATATTAGTTTAGAAAAATTGAATAATAAGTCTGTAGCCATTTTTGTTTTGATTTACAGCATAGACATTTACAAGGAGGAAAAGCACTATTTTCAGGGCTGATATTTCATTGTTTATTTTTGAACTGTCATTTTCACTGCATTTTCTAATCAAAATGCTATAGCATAAGATCCTTTCATCTAATAACCAGTCACAATAAAGAGACTATTCTAAACATTATCAGACATAATTAGGAATTATGAAGGATTTAAACAGCCTGTACCCTGATAAGAACTAAATGTAAATATCATAGCTAGAAAGAGATGGCATTTATACATGTAGCATTAACTACATCAATGCCAAGATTAGGAAATATTGGGAAATGTGATCACTTTTCTTATAGCATACAGTGCCTGCCCTCAGGGCTTATTTTCAGATATTAAGGTTATTATTGTTAGGATTGGTTCAATACAATAACTTTTTCCTCAATGTCGACAATGTTCTTTGGACATCTAAGTTTATGAGGAAGGAAATATAAAGTGAGCAATGTCTACATAAACACACTTTATGAAGTGTGTATTTACCTTGAAATTTTAGCTACTTCAAGAAAAGCATAAAGTTTAGAAGTCTAGTCTTATGAGGCCATATCTAATGTATTATTGATCCCATAGTAGGGCTTGGTTATCATAGAGTCCAAGAATGTGTGTCAAAATTTTATACTAAAAAAACTGTTACATAGCAGTGAAACATATAACAATGAAGTATATAACAACTCATATACATACAGATTGATATGGTGGTGGTGGTGATGTGTGTGCTTACACATGAGCACATGTGCTCACGTGTATATGTGCGTGCGTGTGTTTCCTAGTCCTCCAGTTAAAGTTGAATAAAGACTTTGGTTATATGGCCATGACTTTAAAACACATTCTATATGCTTAAAACTTTAATTACGTTAGCTATAGAATGTATATATATCTATATAGAAGAGAGCTATTAAACATACCCAAATCACCAAGAAACCTATTTTTTGTTAGAATTGCTTATTAGATAGGCATTGTTTATATTGTGATTTATACTTTCAAATATAATTTGGGGTTTGGGCCCTTTCACTAAGAGAATGAGCTAAAGATAAAAGGCAAAACTATAAACTTTCTGATCTAAACTTCAGAAAATAGAAATGGTACATAGTCTCCTTTGTGTTTTATGATATTTTCAGGACATTTACACTTAATGTTGGATTAATTCTCAAGTACAGAAATATACATATAAGTGGTTCTATTATTCTTCTTAAGCTTATGTATTTCACCTGTTACAAATTATGCTGCTCAATTAGTGTTAGAGGCCTTATGTTTAGTAATTACAAGTGTCTGGGCTATCTGAGTCTTTATGTGCAAATTTTGTTCCAGTTCTTTGCTTCTTGATTCAAATTATCTTTATTTACTTGTATCAAATATTTAAAAAGTAAAGGAGTCAAAGTAGATTGTTAAATATCTGACAAAAATCTTAAATATCTTTATATATATTTTTAAAGTATTGGGCCTTTTTGAACCTTATTATTGTTGGCCTGTCTGCCTTTTAGCCTGACTCCTTCACTCTTGTGTTGTGGATGTCTGTAGGAAACCTTTTTCAACAAGCTAAGTAATGTTGTACCATGCAAAAAAAGTCTCCACTCTGAGGGCCTTATAGAGTGAGAATGTTTTCATACTGGGACTACTGAGATTTTGCAGATGAGTGCATCTGTTCCAATTATGGTGCCCTTAAATGTGTTGAATGTAATGTATTGAATGTTTGTGTGTAATTGATAAAGTATCTATATGTATGTGCATAAGACTGTCACAAGTATGTATTCTCAGGAATACTAGTACCTGGAGTGAGAAGGAATACCTATTTAAAAATGACCAGTTGGGGAAGATTATAAAGAAGTTCAGTAACAATTTTGGTAATGTTCAAAGTATTATTGAGCATATGACTAAAAGCTACTCATTGCGTATGACAAATGCAGTATTGATAATACTAGACCATTTCTTAAATATTGATGCTAATTGATATTTATCTTGTTCCAAGGAAAGTTAGAATAGGCCTACTACCGTGAATAAACACTGAACTTGGTTAAGAGGCTTTTTCTGAAACTAAAATTTGAGAGACCTTGGAATAAACATGTATCACTCATTATAGTGGTGTAGATTTATACTGCACAGATTCAATTAAAGCAGTTCAAATTCTAGATAGAACATTTTATAGAGCAAAACATTTTACTTTAAGTTTTAGTATTTGCTGCTCTCTATAATTATATTAGAAGCATTATTTGAATTTTCAAAAAATTAAATTTCATTGAGTGCATTATGATAAGGCACTGAGAAATATAGTGTCAAAGGCATAAGGGGGCATGACAATGCAGGGGCAGACATCTTTGGTGGGAGGTCTTAGCAGGGCCTCTTGTATTGTCTGGGAGTAGTTGGTTTGTCATGTCAAGCCACCAAGAATACCTCAGGCAAAATGACATCTCCTCCCTTCAGTGTCTGCTCCTTTAGTCAGTGAAGCACATTCTCCAATTTGCTGTTCATCACCCAGAGTATCTGAGATGAGAATAGGATGGGGTCATAAATAGAATTACACTCCAAACACAAATTAAATACCCTTCCTCAAATTGTACAGGATACTATAAGTTTGTGGAATTTGCTGCTATCACACCGTCATGCTGTAAGTCATGCTATTGCCCTGTGACCTCACGTTTCCAATTCCATGGCCTTGTCTTAGCAGTAGAAAGTCCCACTTCCTCATTCATTTAGTGGTTCTTACTAACTGCAGCATTTCAGAAACAAAGTTTGGTTTGACACTCAGGAGATTAAAAACTAAGTTAAGGGCAGAATGTATTTGGAAAAAACTTTTAAAAAATTTACTTGTATTATTTTAGAATCACTTAGGATAACAGATCACTGTACCTCCATAGTATTTTTCAATAGTCACTGTGACTGCAGGATGAAAATCCATTATTAGCCATTTTATAGGTAAAATCAAGATTGATGACACAGCCAACTTCCCTCAGATGACTATGAAGTCTGTTATGAATACCGAATGACCAAAGAGCATGGACTAAAATGTGTATGAATAAATATGAAACATTTATGAAAGATATTTATGAAAGATTTAAGACTTCTGTGTTTGAATATGCACATATAATAAATATAAAAACATTTGAGATGCTTGATTTTCATTTCTCAATATAGGGACTAGAAGGACATTCAATAAAGTGTTTCTATTGGATCTTCAGAGTGTGACATTAATTTGGATCTCAGGTGTGTGTATTGATATTGCTCAGTTCCCATAGTCTGATCTAAGGTTACTTCATGAGATAACTCAAATTCCTCTAACTCCTTCAGAGCTCCAGTCTACGAATCTCCCCGTCCCAAATGAAAAACAGTTTTCAAGGCAAAGCATAATAAACACAGTGAATACAGGTTCCCCAACTTGATTTTGCATTCTGCCTAGGTTATGACCAGTGGTATTTCTTGGTAGATTTCTTAGAAAGGATTGTTAAGGGCATGGCTGGCTACTGAATGAGGTTCAAACCACCACGGGGTCTGGCCACTACCAGATCTTTCACACAGTGCACAATGCATGCTACCCTTTCTCTATAGCATCCGCTTTTACTAAACTCCACCACCAACACCCCGCTCTCCATAGTTTTTTTTAAATTATATTATTTTTTTAAATTTCACACAACCATTTTCCCTGACCTAGAAACCTAGACAGACTTGACAGCATGGACCAGGCTTTCCACTTCAAGACAGTTAACGGTGTTGATAACAAATAAATGTACAATTTGTCGGTAAGCATGCCTTAGAGGGAAAGCAAAAGTGAAGGCAAGAGAGGAAGTCGGGGTGGATTTGGGGGTAATAATTACCAATTAAGTTATATATTTAGACCCAGATGTTGCATAATGGGTGCATGGCCTGTATTTGTTTAATCTTGACAATTACTCTCAACTCCGGATGCTTGTTTTAACAGATTTAGTTGTAGGTAGGGAGAAGTGATTTACCAAGTCACTAAGTATCTGGCACAACCAGGATCCAGCCTCAAATCTTTGACTACTCAGCTCTTAAAGGAGAGTTTAAGGAAAAATGAAGAATGAGGAAGATTTTTTTTGTTTGTTTGTTCATCATTTAATAGGCAAGCAAAAGAGTGGCTACGGCAAATGTGCATTTATTTGCAAGTGATGGAGAAAGAAAGTGAAGGGAGGGCACAAGTCACAGAGAGGGCACTTCAGGAGAAATAAAGCATAAAAAAGATTATGAAACTCCTCGAATTACGCAAGGCCTGGTAAACCCGAAAAGCCTGTTTCCAGCAAGGTCAATGGAAGGAGGAAAGAGCATCAAAGTGCGGCTTCATCTGGACGCCTATGGTTTTCTTCAGCGCGGCCCCGGACACAGAGGCGGGACTTCCGCTACGTAACCCGGCGCTTTCCGGCCAAGCCCGGAAGCCTCAGCGGGAAGGGGCGGGGCCGAGGCAGTGCGGCCAATCGGGGCGGCGCGTTCATGTTCCTGCGGACTCGTGGGCTAACTTGCTCTGGGAACTAGCACCATGGCGTCCGGCTGCAAGATTGGCCCGTCCATCCTCAACAGCGACCTGGCCAGCTTAGGGGCCGAGTGCCTCCGGATGCTGGACTCGGGGGCCGACTATCTGCACCTGGATGTAATGGACGGGTAACTCCGCGGGGGCTCCGGGCGGGGTTTCCGCGCGGGGCGGGATGGGCGCATCTTGATGGAGCGCCTGTTGGATGCACGGCGGCGTGGCTCGGACCTCGGAGCGCGGTCCCGGGCAAGGGGGTCGGGGCGGGAGCCCGGGCGGTGACCGCGTCCCGAATCTCCACCTCTTCCCCTCCCCCACCCCCCCTCTCCCACGTAACGTGTGGTCTCCTGACACTTGGGACGCGGAAGGGTCACCGTCAGTCATCCAGGCTCAGGTTTTCAGTTGGAGAAACTGAGGTCTCCGACCCCCGACACACGCAGGCTAGGCATGACTTGCCCAAGCGCATCGCTAGGTAGGGGCAAAAAAAGCAGGAGAGACCGGTCTCGGGTCCCTGGCCTCCGGGGAGGGAGGGTCGCCCGAGGGCCTCCCCCCCCCACCCCCGGGAGTTGTCAGTTCCAGCCTGTGGGAAACTTGGGCGAAGTCGCGAGTCGAACCCGCCGCCGCCGCCGCCGCCGCCCCCGCCGCGCTGGTATCTTCGGAAGTTGAGAGGATTCGTGCAAGTTGACAGTGCCGGTGTCAGAGGAGGAACACGCTGAGGGGATTGTTTGTTTAGCTGTTGTCGCGTTCGAATTTTGATTTTCCTGTGGTCTTATTTTTCTTTCCCGCCACCCTGCTCTTCAGGGAGATCGGGTTTTTGTTTTTTTGTAACTTTGAAAGCCCCCAGTTGTAGCGCATGATCTTGTTGGGAGGATGAGTAGTGCCTTTTAAGTTGCTTCTAAATAGAGGAAGCCAACCCGGAGGAAACAGGACGATTCTCTCCGAGTTACACAACGTGGACTACACGTTTTGCAACTTGAGTCGCCTTTAGTTTGCCAAGTAGTTCTCTGAGCCTCACCGATCACTGGCCATAAAGCACTAAGAGCACAATATCTAGGTGGAGGCAGAAAAGTTACTTTGTTTATTTATTTATTTGTGAGGCAGGCTGGTTTTTCTGGAGATTCATTTAGAAGGATGTGAAGGGAGGGAAAGGGAGAAAGAAGTGTGTGTTCAAGAGAGAACACACACTTCTCCAGAGCGGAAATAGGCAGGTGGGATAGTGTTCAAAAGAAAACAGAAAAGGGGCTTGAAGAGCAAGCCTCAAGATTAATTTATTTTAGGTACTTCAAGACTCCACCTCATGCAAATTTCCAGGTTCGTGTTGTTTATAAAAGAGAATCAGGTGCCTCTTTTTTCTTTGGTTCTGGCAGGTTAAATTGGTTGTTTCTCTTTTGAGTTCTTCTAAGTTAAAGGTATGACCAGATAATGAAAAATCTTGTTACAGAAGTTTGATTTTGGCTTGCTACTATTACATGTACTTTTGCACTCTTGCTTACTTTATGGGACACCTGTATGGGAAAGGCCAGGTTTTCACTCAAATTAGGACTAAGTACTCAGAGACAGGTAGCTGCACTTTTGTGCCTGAGTCCAGTGTGACTCAGTTGGTAAGTTATGTGTGTTCTTATTTGATGCAGAAAGCACTTGTAAGTTTTCTATGGAGTTTGAATAAGTGGTTGGAGAAAATAATTCCTTTCTGTTCTCATCTGGAGTAGTAGTAATAACAGTAGCCAATGTTTATAAACAAGTGATTCTGTTCTGATGGCTTTTTAGAATTAACTCAGAATCTACAGGGTCATTGCTGTTTTTAAAACCTGAATCAGTGAGGAAGTCACCTTTCTTGGTCTTGTAGCTAGGAAATATGCAGCCATGATTGGAATCATGCAACAGGTTGTGTTATCTCAAAGTGTTTTGTAAATTCTGGCTTACAGAGAATGATAAATACATTCTTTGTCCTCACAGAGAACTTAATTTCTACTTAGTTTTGTCATTTATTTCATATCTTTGCTGTATTGGAAGCAGGGCCTATCATTTTGGCCACTGTATTCTGGAAAAGTAACTTTAATGCCACAACAAGCTGTATTATAATAGGTTAAATGAATTAATGGCTTTCTCTTAATGGCTGGAATTCCAAGAAATCATTTGCCCCCTTCCAGCCCTATAGAACATAGAAGATCCTAGTTTAAGATCAAAGAATTTATGTGTGGTTTTTTTTTTTTCTCATCTAACCCTTTGTCAAGAAATGCCTTAGGTAAAAACAAAAAGACCAGAAATAAATAAATAAATGTCTTGGTTAGGAGAAAACAAAAACAAAAACAAAATTAAAAATAAAAACACCTAAATTTTCCTTACACAATTTAAAAGTCCTTTCTCTGAAATTTTGCAGCTTTTGAGTTGGGCAGTTTTTATTCTCCCTTCCAAAGGAGTGAGTAGTTTAGGGAGGCTCAGCCCCTACCCCCAGTAGCACACCAGGTAGAGGTAAGCCAGTCTGAGCCCCGGCGGGCTTCGTGGCATATGAGAATGCCACGAATGAATGAAAGGGCTGGGACCCCTTTCCCAGATTGGCCAGCCACAACTTAACCTCTCGGGTATGCTCCACTTCCTGGTCTTAAAGGGATCTGTATACGCCCATAAGTTTGAATGTGCGTTCTTTTTAGACCATCCTCTCCCATCATAGCTCCCAATTTTAAAGATGAATGTCCTCGTTTGAGTGTCAGGAATGAAGGAAACACTGAGGAGGCGTCCCAGTAAGAAAAATGAGAAAGCCCCAAACTCTTGACAGGAGAGCCACTTGAAGTGTGTTCTTTTTCAGTGTGGGGAAGCAGAACAAATAATAACTTATAAACTACCAGGATTTAAGAACCAGGGAGGTTTCCCATTAGCACTGTGTTTCTTCTTGTTTGTTTTTGTTTTGGGGCCACACTCGGTGTTGCTGAGAACTTCCGACTGCACTCAGGGATCACTCCTGCGCTGGGCGCACCATGTGGGGTGTTGGAGAGTGAACCAGGGCCAGCTTTCACAAAGCAAGTGCCCCCCTACTCATTGTACTGTCACTTTGGCCCTAGTACTATATTTCTGACTCTTTAAAAAAAATACCCCGAAGAATTCAGAGAGCTGCACTTAAACAGTCTCATTGGGTCCCACTTGGCTGCGATTGGATAGCAGCTACCATTGGCCAGGCCAGGTGAGCTTTACCCCTTATCCCCACCTGCTCTGTTTCATTCCTCCATTATTACCTGCCAGCCTCCAAGGCCGTAGCTGTTGTTGATTTCTGATTATGAGGAAGTGTTTTTTCATCAGTTTTGTTGCCTACCATCTTTGCTTCGTTGGTCTATCTGAAATAGATTGCATGGCAATTTTAAGGAGCTGAGGAGTTGATGATGGAGGTGGGAAAATTGGCTTCCACCCAAAGAAAAGGATTCCCTGGGTGTCAGGTGATCTGACTCCTATTTCCCCAAGTGATGGGGTGGGTGACATGGATGAGGCGGCCTGGGCGTGAGGGAGGCAGTTTGGAGAGGAGTGTCTCCACCTCCCTGGCTTGACCCCTCTCCGTGACCCTAGGGAGTCCCTGGGGTGGGTTGGGACTGGTGAAGTCTTCGAGAGCACCTGCCTGGCCTGGATCCTAGCCCTGCAGGGCAACCTCTCGAGCTGCACGGAAGTTCACTTTATTTACATGTTGCAGAGGACTCGCTTGGGGAACTGTGGACACAGGCTTTCGTGACAAATTGCTCTTTTCAGGAAGAGGCAAGACTGTCCTAACTCCTGCCTGGGTTTCCAGGAATGTTCCCTCTCTCGCAGAGACTTCAGGAGGAGGTGACTAATGAAGTCGAGTTTTTATAGAGAGGAATAGGATAGGAGAGGGAGACGTGTTCAAGAGAGGACACGGCTACTGGAGAGGCGGGGAAAGCCCGACAGTACACACCTTGACTTGAGATGCCAGAACATCTCCTAATGCCTTTGCAAGTTTGGTTTTACAGTTGGGCTTTTCCCTGACAGCCCCAGCCTGGGCCTACTTATGTGTCCTGGGGCTTGTCAAGGGAATGAGCCTTGGGTTGTTGAATTGTTTTTTTCATTATTCTTGCCCGCATGGCAGAGCCTGGAAGCTACCCGTGGCGTATTCAGTATGCCAGAAACAGTAACAAAAAGTCTCATAATAGAGACATGACTGGTGCCCGCTTGAGCAAAATGATAAGCAAAGGGATTACAGCAATACAGTGATTATCATGACCTTTAGGATTTACCTTTTTTAAAGTTTTTTTTTTTTATATTGAATCACCTTACGATACAGTTACAAAGCTTTCAGTGATACAGTGTTCCAACACCCATCCCTCCATCAGTGTGTATTTCCTACCACCAATGTTCCCAGTATCCCTCCTACCACTCTACCCTCCCCCACCCCCCCTGCCTCTATGACAGGCAATTTTCTTTTTTATCTCTCTCTCTCCTTTTGGGCAGTATGGTTTGCAATACAGATACCAAAGGCCATCAAGTGGGTCCTTTGCTCACTTTCAGCACACATATCCCATCCATTCTTGAATCTCTTCCACCCTTCTCTGTGGTCCTCAGAAAGGTCCACTCTTCTCTGTGGCACCTCATTCCCTCCATCTCCGTGGAACTCAGTGTTTGCGTTTCGATGGACTGTAGTCTTCATGCCTCTGGGCTATATCTGGGCTGGTAACTAGACAGCTTTCCCTCCAAAGCCTCCTCTATCTGCCTGCAACTATGGCATATGGTGAAAGAAAATAATTATATCCCTGTATTATAAATGGTTGGGCTCGAGTGATAGCACTGTGGTAGGGCGTTTGCCTTGCACATAGCCGACCTGGGTTCGATTCCTTCATCCCTCTACCGAGAGTATCCCACCTGCACAGCAGAGCCTGGCAAGCTACCCGTGGCATATTCAGTATGCCCAAAACAGTAACAAGAAGTCTCAAAATGGAGACGTTACTGGTGCCCGCTCGAGCAAATCGATGAGCAATGGGATGACAGTGGCAGAGACAGTGGCAGCGACTCCAAAAAGTACCTTTCAGGGGGAAAAAGAACAAAGATAATGATGAAATGAGCTTCCTTGGCCATATTTCTCTTCATTAGAGTGAAACAGTGTTTTTCAAACTGGTTTGAAAACCCCCCTGGGGTGCTTATTAATCATTTTTATATTTCTCGGTCCTTTTGGCATCAATAGACTTGGAGTAGAGCCAGTCTGTGATCCTTTTTTCGTGGCTAGTGCTCTAGTGGTTACTCAGGCAGATATGGGACTCCTACGCTTCATGGGTGTGTTTGTAACCATTTTGGGGGGAGGGGTAATGGCTTAACCATAAGCTTTTTTTTTCTGCCAGAAATACTTTTTTTATTGTTCTTCCATTGTTCTAGGTGACCCTTGTTCATTGAATTGATTTTTAGTAATGCAATTAGTCATATAATTTGAGGGTCATTGGTTTCATACTGTGCTTCTCTTTCACAGTGAAGTAAAAGTGTGTTTTATGCTCATTTTTTCAAGACATAGTTTTATATTTTTTGTGATAAAGTTGAGACAATAAAATTGTTTCCAAGTCCACACAGCCAAAGAACCAGAAGCAAAATCCAAATCTTATAGCTACATATTATTCAGTTGCCCTTAAGGCCTCCTTATCTGACCCTTTCAAGTTGTGAGTAAGCTGATTTTTTTTATTATACTCTATTATAGTAAAAGTCTTACCCTTTACCCTTGCAGTTGTTGTGAGGCCAACGGTATAATGATTTGTAAAACACCAGCCACCAAACCTCTGGTGACCAAAGTGCTCTTGAGCCAGTTTCTGTCTCCATCCACCGGACCCCTCCTTCTCAGTGTGTCCTGAAACCTGACCTCCTAGGATTGATTCTCTTGGACATGATTTTTGTTACTTATTAGTTGTAGGTGGAGAGGCAGGCATGTACTTCAGAAGCTGAACTTTGGCTCCTGACTGATCCTCACCACCTTTAATTCCTGCCTCTAGCACTGACTGCCTGACCCTTTTATCTGTAACATACAGGAAATAGTAGTACCTACCCCATAGGGCTGTAGTGAGGTTTAATGTTTTTTTTTTTTTATATATAATTTGTATTAAATCACCATGTGGAAAGTTACAAAGTTCTCAGGTTTATATGTCAGTTATACAATATTCAAACACCCATCCCTTCACCAGTGCCCATATTCCACCACCAGAAACCCCAGTATACCCCCCGCCCCCACCCCCTACCCCCTACTGTATAACTAATGAATTTCACTTCATTTTTTCTTTACCTTGATTACATTCCATAATTCAACACAAAACTCACTATAGTTGACATAACTCTCTCTCTCTCTTTTTTTCTTTTTCCTTTTCCCTTTTTTTTTTTTTCTTTTTCCCCCTCATCCCCCTTCCTGCGCCTCATAGTATGGTGTACGCCACGCCGCGTCGGCCAGCGTGGGGCTTTTGCTTAGTTCACAGTCCAGAGGTGGCTGCTACATTAAAAACCTTCAATATTTTCAACAAAAACTTACTGTTATTATTTGGAGTTTCCACCCCAAGTCAGACCTGTTCAAATGGAACCGATTCACATTGCTGACAATTATAAATGTTAAGTCGCGCGGACGCTGCCGCATCCGTGTGGTTTTGGATTTCTGTATAAAGTCCAGGGAAAATTCTGCCAGAAATTACATAGCCCAGCTCACAGTCCCAGTGCATTGCTGTAAGAAGTCTCTGAATTCAAGTCTTTAGGCGCAGAGGGTCCGATTCGCGCTCAGCGGCTCCGGGTTTATCTGGGCCGAGGGCGTGCCGGTTACGCCCCCTTCCCATGAGTTCCTGGGAGACCCCAAAGTAAAATCCGAATACCTGTGGGTCTGGAGTCACAGAAGATGGCGCCTGCCACATGGGTGCCGCCAGCCCGCCGCTTTCCGTGCAGGAAGACAGGGTGGGGAGGGAAAAAAAAAATCCACCCCCGGCAGCACCGAGTTGTAGCCCAGTTTGGTGTCCCAGTGCATCGCTCTCGGGTGCTGCGCTGGATGCCCGAATGTGTTACATCTTTGGAATCAAAGTCTTTAGGCGCAGAGGGTCCCGGTTTAATGGTTTAATATATGAAAAGTATTTAGATCTAGGTCCCTGCCCCATAGATATTTTAATCGTCTGGTAAGACTCATTGTCACCTCAGTAGGCTTAACCAAGTCATGCGTTCAGGGAGATAGTACAGGGTGTATTGCCTAACATGTTGCTGACCCTGTTTCATCTTTGGCAACTCTAGCAGTCTGCCGGCTCTGTTGGGCGTGATCCCATACCCTCCTCACTGCTGCCACTCAACCCCCCCCCCCAAAAAAAAAGTAGTTTAGTTTTGGTTTATTCTCACTTCAGCCTCTCACGTCCCATCGCTGTTGCCATCTTTACTTCCATTCAAGCTCTTCTTGCCATTTATAGATACCTTTCCTCCGTGCCTGTTTCCTGCCTAGTCTGTCTTCCTGCTCCATTATCTACGTCTTCTGTTTCACTTGTTTCTTGCTATAAAATCGTCATATTTAATGTTTGAACTCTGAGCATGGCTTTTGACATACTTATGAGACACTCCCCCTGCCTTTTCACTCCATCAAGCTGGTGAGCACCATTTCCACCTTCTTTGATTCTGCTCTTGTTTTGTTTTGTTTGAGGGCCACACCCTCAGTGCTCAGGGGTTACTCCTGGCTCTGTACTCAGGAATGATTCCTGGCAGTGCTCAGGCAGGGGACTGATCGTTTGGGAAGTTGGGGATAAAATCAGGGTTTGCTGTATGCAAGGCTAGCGCCCTACTTGTTGTGCTATCTCTCCGGCCCTGGATTACACTTATTTTATGTCTGCCTTAATTTTCCTTCTTTTCAAATTCTTTACAAATTACTCTATAACTACATGTTCTCCTCCCTCTTTTAAAATGCTGTACTACTTGCCTTTGGAACTTTTTTGTCAACTATCAACTTGTTACTGTTTACGTTGTTAAAAATCCTTATACAGGGGGGGAAAAAAACATATATATATATATATATAAAATACTTTTTTGGGGGGACGGGGCACACCCAGCTGTGCTCAGGCTTCTGATGAGATTCAAGTGACCATATGGGGTAAAACCTGGCTTGCTGCATGCAGGGCAAGTGCTCTATCCGCTGCACTATTTCTCCACCCTTTGAAAATAGATTATTTTAATAAAGTTCAGATTTTGGTAGTTTTACATTGAACAATTTATTTCTCATTTATAGAACATTTTGTTGTCCATGTCCTTTGATGCAGAAATTCAGGGACTGTGACTCGCCCTGTGGCCATGTTGATGACATATCACTTAAATTCACAGTTCACTGGTAACAAGCTCCAGTCAGGGGCTACTGGTGTAAAGGGAGGTAGGACAGGGCTGGGACCTCTAGGCCTTGAAGGAATTAGTTGCCAACCTGTCACTTTGTGCAAGAGTAGGGTCATGAATTTCTGTGGATTTTAGCAGTCCTTGCCAGTGAGACTGTTTCTAGCATGGAAATTTTAAATTCTTATAATTAAAGGATCTCTTGCTTATTTCTTAAAAAATAAAATACAGTGCTTTCTGAAGCATCCAACAGGGTACCTGCATGTCGGGAGTGATAAAGAGGAGGGCTGGTCTCTAGTGAAGGTTAAGTTGTCCTTCGGTGCCGTTGCTAGAGATAGATTAGGAACAGCTGTGGGGAGCCGGCAGCAGGCCGGGCTAGGAGAGCACCATATGAGAGTTCAGAACCTCCAACTAGTGTGTGACTTGGGCAAGTCATGGGACTTTCAGAGTTTTTATTTTGTCATCTTTCAGTTTCTACCTGTCCGAGATTATGAATTAGCTGTTGGTATGCCAAGGAGATAAAACTTTTAAAACTGAAATTCTGCACATATTTCTGGTATTAAATACTGGTGTTAAAGAAAAAAAACTAGATATCAAACTAATAGAGTCATGATGACAATAGAGACATTTCCCCTCAGAATACCTCGGGAACCAAGTGAATTGAGAACACATTCCGAGAAAGGTTTTGTTTGTCTTGTAGGCATTTTGTTCCCAACATCACCTTTGGTCACCCTGTGGTAGAAAGCCTCCGAAAGCAGCTAGGCCAGGACCCCTTCTTTGGTAAGTGGGTACTATGCCTTGTGATGTTGGGTGTGTTGCCTACATAAAGAAAAAAAACTGATGGTTGATTTCTTCACTTCTTCTTCAGCCCTTTCCCTCTGCCCTTTCCCAGGCTTCTTTGGTTTCCTTTAAGGAGCCAAACCTCATGCTGCCTCAGGGCCTTGGCACTTGTGCTTATCTCTGCCTGAAAAGCTTTTCATTCCTCTGAGCTTGGCCTCAGCTTTGGGGTTATTTGTCAGTTCCTCAGGGAGCCTCTTAGAGATTCCTACTATAAATTAACCCTTAACCTGCTGTCATATTCCCTTTTGATTTTCTCCTTAGCCTTTCCTTCAGTCTGAAGGCAGGGCTTGCTTCCATTTATTCGCCTCAGTTTTCTTAGAGCTAAATTAAGGCACAGGATTGGGTCTCAGTCTGATTACATGAATTTTTAAATTGATATCAGCTAGAAGCAAAGCCAGTTATTTCATGCAAATTGGAGCTTTGACATCCAATGATGTAGTAATGTGCGTTAAGATTTTGAGATCAGGGGCCGGAGCGATAGCACAGTGGGTAGGGCGTTTGCCTTGCACGCGGCTGACCTGGGTTCGATCCCCGGCATCCCATATGGTCCCCCAAGCACTGCCAGGAGTAATTCCTGAGTGCAAAGCCAGGAGTAACCCCTGAGCATCGCTGGGTGTGACCCAAAAAGCAAAAAATAAATAAATAAATAAATAAAAACTCTGAAATTAAAAAAAAAAAAAAGATTTTGAGATCACACCCTAATCTGAGAGTTAGATTCTAGAGTTAAACCACAGGTTGTTGCTTTTGCTGTTTTAAACTAACAGTGCCTCACTTTCTGAATTTTTCTTATATAGAAAATTTAGTAAGTTTAGAAGTTATACTTTCATGTGGCTACTGAAACTCTCAAAACTTTATTTCCTATTTTTTCAAATGTTTACTGCATTTTTGTCCAAAAGATTTTTTTCTATTTTTATTACATTTTGGAAAATGGCTTTTCAAAGATAAATTTGAAGTATTATTGCTTATCCCCATTGTATAATGACCACAAAATCTGCTACTTACAGTTTTGTGTGCGTTAACTTTTTTCTTCCTTTTCTCTCCCTTTTACTTGTTCTCCCAGTAGCACTTCCCAGTGCTATTTGTGTCTCTTCCATTAGTGCTTTTCTTTTACTAGCCCTACTCCACAGTTTGTTTTTTTGTTTCTCTTTATGGTTTGTCATTTGCTGATAATCTTGGTAATTAATCTTTCTGGAAATGAGTCTAGAGGCTGAATGATTTACATATTCATGGATTTTGTGCCTTTTTTTTGCACTATGAAATATTGTTTTGGCTCTATTCTTTGATCTTGTTTTATAAACGATACAGTATATGTTCTTGCTATTCACTGTATCATAAGTTGTATGTATAGCCATTGAAGTTAACTCTTCAGTCTAAGATTTGAGCAGAAATGGGGCTGGAGAGGTAGTACAGTAGGCTGGGCGCTTTCCTTGTACTTGGCCAACCCGGGTTCTATTCAGGTACCACATAAGATGCCTGAATACCACATAAGGTTCTATTCAGGTACCACATAAGGTTCTTCCAGCCCACCAGGAGTCATCCCTGAGCACAAAGCATCTGTTTTTGTTGTGATCATTGGTCTTTAAGAATACTTTCTTAAGCAATGACTTGGAACTAGAATAACTAAATCACCTATGGAGAATCTTTTAAGATAAACACTGTTCATAATCTCAATAACTTGCATCTTGACTTTTTAAAAGCTAAATGTGAGATATTAATATATATATGTTTACTGTATCATGTATATGATGCATTAAATTTCCTTTGTGTATACATTGCTATTTTTTAGTATAATTAATTAATCAAATTAAAAAATTGGCAGTTAAAAAAAGAATGCCTTCAAGACCCAATAGGAAATTCCTTTTAGAGAGTCTGTGAGGCCAACACTATTTTTGTTATATAATATTCTTTGTTTTTTTTTGGTACTCATGGTACCAAAGCAGTGGTGAATCTGTCTGCTGATGCATTTGCCCAAATTAAGTTAAAGGTATTGTATCAAACTATTCAAGTATGTGTATTCATAGGTAGTATTTCTGATGAGGCAAAGAACATTATTTGAGCAAACATCTAAGAGTACATGTCTGTTCATTTTGTGTGGTGAAGTAGGAAGCACATAGTGTCTAGTACATACTAGAAGGTGATGGTTTTCTCAAGGGGAGACATGTGTGCCATTCATTACGTTACTGGTTGGGTCACTTCTATTTTTGTGAACACTGGACAGAGCAACTGTAGTTGTCAGACTTGGATATTTTCCTGAGATTTTATTTAAGTGAGCCTGTTTCTTGAAGGAAAATACCTTACCTAGTTTTCATTCTTCATTGATCAAAGTCAGAATTCACAAGTGAAAATTAGAATTATGGAAGCATTATATCTGCCACAGCAGTTTGTCAGCTGCCTATAATTTTACAGATTTTGTGTTAAAATCAGTTGTTATGGTAGCACGCGAATTACTTTTTTATGTTGAAATATAACGAAAAGTATTAGTGTTTAGATCTGTATTTCTCAGTGACACAATATGTAAAAGATTCATTCAAAGTATCTGATAGAATTCAATGTGTTTTAGTGTAAGAAAATGTACAGAAAGTTTCCTGGTCAAGTTTATTGATGTTACACTGCAGCTAGTATTTATAAAAGTCCCGTTGCAGCTAGTATTTATAAAAGTCCCGTTTGTTAAGTTTTGGTCTAGAAATAGAATAGTCACCTCTGTCTGAAAAAGTTTCTAATATACTCCTCTTCTGTGCTCTTACCTTTTCTCATATAAAGCAGTATATGGGCCGGAGAGATAGTTCAGGGATTGAGGCCTTGCAGATAGTTGAACTCACATCAATCCCTGGCATATCAAGTCCCTTGACCACAAAAAAAAGTTACTTTTTTCTTCCCTCTCTCTCTCCTTTTTCCTCTCTTCCTCCTCTTCCTCCCGCTCTCTCTCCTCTTCCTCTTTTCTTTTCTTTCTTTCTTTGGTCATTAGCTTGGTGAGTGCTTTATAGATTGTAGGCAGTTTTGTGAGGGCTTTATAGATCTTAGGTGTTAGCCTTTTATCAGATGTGTGGTGAGCACTTCTTTTCTCCTAGTCCATAGAAACTTTGTATTGTATACATCATTTATTTCACAGTGCAGAAGCTCCTTAATTGATGTATACCCATTTATTTATTTTTGCTTCTGTTTTCTTGACCAATGGTATTGATTCACTGAAGATGACTTAATATCCAGTGGAGTTCGGCTTGTCAATTAATTTTGTGTGTAGGGTGAGGTGGAGATTCAGATTTATTTTTGTTCACAGGTGGTTGGCCAGTTTCTCTCTTTTTTTCCCTGAGTTTTATTTTATTAAAGTATCATGATTTACAAAATTGGGTTTTAGACATACAGTGTTCCATCACTGATTCCACCACCAATGGGTTGACCAGTTTTTCTAACACCATTTATTGAAGAGCATTTCCTTGTTCCACTTTACACAACTAGACCCTTTGTTGAAAATGAGCCGTCCATATATCTTAGAATCTGTCTCTTATGCCTTTTTGTTTTGGGGCCACACCCGGCAGTGCTCAGGCCTTACTCCTCACTTAGTGCTCAGGGATCACGCCTGGCAGGCTCACCGGACCATGTGGATTGCTGGTGATTGAACCCGGGTTGGTAGTTTGCAAGGCAAACACCCTTCCCACTGTACTATTGCTCCAGCCCCCATCTCTTACCTCTTAATTCTATTCCACTCGTCTGTGCATTTGTTCAGTACTGCACCATCTTGATTACTATAACTTTATAGTATAATTTAAAATTGGGAAAAGAAATCCCTCCCATCCAAGGGTGACTGCCTATGTGGGAAGTTTCACTACTCCATATAAATCTTAGTATTTGATCCACGTCCTTAAAGAATATCATGGGAATTTTTATGGGGACTGCATTGAATCTCTATCATGCTTTGGTTAGGATGTTCATTTTACTGTTAATCCTTCCAGTCCATGCAGCGGTGATGTAAACACCATTACCTTGTGTCTTATTTCTTTTAATAGTGACTTAGAATTTTCTTTGTATAAGTCTTTTACCTTCCCCCTTTGCTAATTTGTCAGGTACTTGATTTGGGGGGAGACAGTTGTAAATAAGATAGTTTTATTTCTCTTCTATCTCATTGTTTGTGTATAGAAATAGCATAGATTTTTCCATATTGAATTTGTAGTTGACCTTCATTATACAGGGTTTTTTGTTTTCTAAGAGTTTTTTTGATAGTGTCTTCAGGGTTTTTGTATGAATCATGCTTTCTGCAAATAGTGCTAGTTAGATTTCCTCTTTGCTAATCTGAATCCCCCTAATATCTCATTCTTGCTCAATTGCAGTGGCAGAGATTTTGAGTATCGTTTGCTGTCCTTTAAACTGCTTCTTCCTTCTCATTAAGTGATATTTATGTTTAAATTGGGATGTTTTAAGAGGATCAAGCTCATTTTCCCTAACATTTATATGATAATTAGCTTTAGGGAAATAAAGCTATGTTGACTTCTAGTTAACATGTTCATCCCCATACATCCATTTCTCTTCCTGCAGTTTTTGCTTTTCAGTTAAATGTAATTTGATTCTAATTGAATTACTCAGACCCAAAACCTAGTACCATCCTGACTCCTCATCTGCCACTTCTCTAATTGCACACAGAATCCCTCCTTCCTCAGTTGCTTCCATTATCATGTCTCACCTGGGTTATTACTATGCCAGAGCAGAGCTTGTCCCTTCACTCAATCCAGTAATATGTGCCCTATCTCATTTAGAACAACAAAACCCCTCTACTCGGCTCTCTCCGTCATTTGTTTCCCTTATTTCTGTCACTGTAGCCTTCCTACCAACCCAGTGTATATTCTGTTATTGTTTATCCCTTTACCCCTGCCCCCCACTAAGAATGTAATCTCTATTCCTAGGTCAGTTATGGTGGTAAAATAAGTACTCAATAAGATATTATTGGAATATATCTTAGTTTTTTTATTTGTAAATTAGAAGCGAACAAATCATCTTAGGTTAAGTGACTTAAGTTTTAGAATCATTTTTTGGACCCAACTGCTTTTTATATATGGGACCCTATACCTTTTTTTTTTTTTTTTTTTATGGACGGCATTTCCCAAGCAATGCTCAGGGGCTCTGGTATTACTCTCAGCAATACTCTGCTTCTCGCCTGGGTGGTTCAACACTAGGGTCCAAGAATTTGGAAAAGTACCAGGGGTCACCAGCCCCCCTGGTGGTGCTTGCTCAGAATCCCTCGGGCTTGCACTGCCAGTGCTCAGGACCAAGAGGCTCTGAGGGTTGCACTTGGATCCCTGCTTAGCTGGCTGTTTTATTTGGGGAGATGGGTGGGGGTTGGGGTGGGGTAGGTGGATAAGTTTATAAATAAAAAACTTTATCTTCTGAATAATGGAAGGCTAACTGTAAAGAGTAAATTGATCGTTAGTGTTATGCCAGAGCAGTTTTATCTGAAATTGCAAGATCTATAGGCTGCTCTGAGTATTATGAACCTGGTGTTTTCAGTTCAGTAATACTTAGGTGATATATCTTTCTTTTCCCCCCTTAGATATGCACATGATGGTGTCCAGACCAGAACAGTGGGTAAAGCCAATGGCTGTAGCAGGCGCTAATCAGTATACCTTTCATTTAGAGGCCACTGAGAACCCAGGGGCTTTGATTAAAGACATTCGGGAGAATGGAATGAAGGTGAGAGGTCAGCGATGACATTTTCTAAAACTTATTTTTTTAAGCTGTTTTTACAGTTGAACTTGTTGTGTCAGGTAGTGCTAGGATTGAATTTAAAATGTCTTTGTTTTTGAGCCACGCCTTACTTTGCTCAGGGTTTATCCCTAACTCTGCACTCAGGAATCATTCCTGGCCAGGCTTGGGGACCATATGTGGTGGTGGGGATTGATCCTGGGTTAGCTGTATGTAAGACTGCTGCACTGTCTGCAGCTCCTGGAGATTGAGTGTATGGACTCATGATTAACCATACAAACTCTGTGCTTGGGACGTGGGGGATATAGTACAGGGATGGAACCCCTGCCTACTGCGTGCCTAAGCATGTTCTCCAGGCTTTGAGCTCTCGCCAGCCTCTGCACAGCTAGGTGGTGGTTGTTGTTTTTTCCCCCACACCCAGCAGTGCTCAGGATTTATTCTTGGCTCTGCACTCAGGAATAAGTTCTGGTGGGTCTTGGGTTTTGATTGCTGGCATCACACAATCTTCCTAGCACCAAAGGGTATAGCTCTGGTAGCCGCCAGCACTGCTATGGAGGCCCTCTATTTTATTAAAAAATAAATAAACAGGTTGGGGTATAACTCACTTTACATATGTGAGGCTTTACATTCAATCACTGGCACAGGAGAAAAGCAAAGCACAGTCAGAATTTTATTTCAGTAATAGTTTACTTATACTTTCTTTTCTTTTTTTTTAAAGTATAATAGTTTACTTATACTTTCTTTTCTTTTCTTTTTTTTTTAAAGTATAATAGTTTACTTACACTTTCTTTTTTTTTTCCTTCTTTTTGGGTCACATCCAGCGATGCTCAGGGGTTACTCCTGGCTCTGCACTCAGGAATTACTTTTGATAATTTTGATTATCATTTGATAATTTGTTAATTTTGCTGACTTAATTTCAATAACTAATCGGAAAATTTTCTGTATTTTATGTATCTATATTGTTTTTAGTTTTTTTTGTAAATTGTTTTTTAAGAATAGACTTCATCTATATATTTACACTGTTTTTTAAGAATAGATTTTTCTCACCCAAGTGATAGTGCAGGAGGCAAAGCATTTTTGCCTGCATACAGCTGACTCTGGTTTGATCCCTGGTGCCACCTATGGCCCCCTAAGCACTGCCAGGGTCACTCTTGAGCACAGAACCAGGAGTAAACCCTGGAGTACTGTTTGGTGTGGCTCAAACCAGCCTGTCTTTCCATTCTATCCCATCTCCAGGACCCCTGTAAAAGAAGAGACATTGGGCCTGATAAACCTCAATCATATGTAAATAACTGTTATGTGATGTAGTATATTTTTTTCTGTTATAGGTTGGTCTTGCCATCAAACCTGGAACTACAGTTGAGTACTTGGCACCCTGGGCTAATCAGATAGACATGGCCTTGGTTATGACAGTGGAACCTGGGTTTGGAGGGCAAAAATTTATGGATGATATGATGCCAAAGGTAAAAGAATTGTTTGATTCTGGGGTCACACTATTATTGTGTTTGTTCATTCAGTTAGCATACATTGAACCCTTGCATTTTTAATATAGGGCCTGTCCTAAAGATATTTGGGGATTCTTGACTACCCAAATACAGTAATACAGTGTGACACACAGTGTAAGAAATACAGACTTAAAGATCATAAATTACTGCATTCACTCTTGAAATTTTCTCTAAACCCATTCTCTGCAGGCTTTAGATCTCTTGGGATTAAGTTAAGGGTTGTGTCTGTCTTTTCTGCAAAGCTATAACAAGTTGAATGTCATTGGCTAAACAGAATAAAGCTTGCTTTATTTCAACTTAATTTTTTTAGCATATTAAATAGGAAGTTTTTTCCTACAGTCTCATTAATTGATAGAAATTTGTTGTGTTAAAATATTGGAATCATTTTGGTGACTAATACTGGCTATTTGATTCTTTTTTTTCCCCCCTGTATTTGATTGCTTGTCTTCACCCCTCCCTCATTCCCCATATCCACTTTAGGAGTCACTTATTTCCTCATGTATATCTAGGTTCACTGGTTGAGGACTCAGTTCCCATCTTTGGACATAGAGGTCGATGGTGGCGTAGGTCCTGACACTATCCATAAATGTGCAGAGGTGAGACTGCTCCTTGACTGGTTAACACCAATTTCCTCTCCATTGTCTCAGACTTATACCTTGTGTCAAAAATATATCCCTTGTGTCATGTTTCTCACTGTCTTTTGAGCCAGTGAAGATCCCTTATATTTTCTAGATTGTTTGCCTTTCTGTCTCAGAGAGTTGTTTTTTTCATTTGTTTTGTATTTTTAATGTGGAATTTGGGAAAGAAAAAACAGGAAGACAGTATTTAAAAATTACATAACAATTAAATGGTAGGTCTTGGTTATCTCAGCAATTCCCAAAAAAAAGGATTTGTAGCTAGAATATGTTCAACTCCAGCCTTTAGAAGATCATTAAGTCTAGTGCCTTAGAATTTAAGACATTTTTGAAAATAAAGAAAACATATGTGCAGCTAAGGAGGGTGGATAGGGGTGGGGTGGTGATATATTGTTGATTTCTTTACTTCCGTATTTTAAATCCAAATGGAATACCATTTTTTAAGCACTTCAAAAGCATACTGAAATGAAGTGAAGCTTAAATTTAAAAATATGGGCTGTAGAGATTATAAAGGGATTAAGAGAGTTGGTTGCATCCTTCTGACCCTGTTTTGAATTCGTGTCATCATTCATGGTCCTCCAAGTACTGCGAGGGGTCACTTCTGAGCACACAGTTAGTGATAGCCTCTAAGCACTGCCAGCTTTCCCCAATGTTCCATTCTTCTTGGCATTAAAATGTGAAAAGAATGAGATTGTTTAATGTTGCCATAGTTTATGTATAGTTTGACCTTTTAGTAGCAATTGTTCTAGACTGTTTGCAGTTTATATAAGTAATTTAAGGTTTAGGACTGGAGTGTAGTACAACAATTGAGGTGCTTGTCTAGCATATTACAGTCACGTTGGTTGAAACTGAAATAATTGCCTTTGCATGTGGTCCCTCAGGTGTTGCTTCTGAGCATCACCTGGGGTACAAAATAGGTTTAGTCACTGTAAGGCACACATTGGTATATACCGGGATGCAAAAAACTAGATTTACAAATGAAAGGTTTTAAAATCTTACCAGAATACTTAAAAAATGCAATATAGTTTATTTTAAATTGATTACTAGAAAGTCAGTAATTTCCTAAACATATTTATAAGTTACTTCACTTGTAAAAATGAGAAATTTATTAATGATTTTAATTTCTTTGAAGTTGCTGAGATTTTTTTTTCCACCTAAGAATGGCTTTTATATAAAAATACCAGCAGGACACAAGAATATTAGCTCTGTTCCAAGACTTCTATTTTAGGCTCATCTGTATCTTTCTTTGAGATATAACCTGAGTGTTTACTTCTTCCAGGCAGGAGCTAACATGATTGTGTCTGGTAGTGCCATTATGAGGAGTGAAGACCCCAGATCTGTGATCAACCTGTTAAGAAATGTTTGCTCAGAAGCTGCTCAGAAACGCTCTCTTGATCGATAAAACCACAAGGAATCTAATGTTTCTTCTTACAAAATCTCTCAACTAGAAAAAAAGAATATTGACTACTAAATCATAATCGCAGTTGAGACAGTGCTGCTTTTCTGAGCAATTAATTCATTCAGGTGACTAAAATCTATTCTACAGAATGTTCCAAGAAATTAGAAATTGGTGTGTACAACTACTTTTAAGTGATGAAATTTAAAGATTACTGTGATAAAATTTTCATTTTTACTGGTAGACTTGATTTTTATAATGAGTAAAAGTATGACTATTAAGGTTTGTTACAGAAATGTGTTAATGCCTGAGGAAGGCTTATGTATGATGAGAAAATGTTTGTCTGCATTTTCAAAAGAATTTTCTATTGTTTTCTGCTATTTTCCAAAAGCAATGGAATCTCTTGTTTTTCCTGTTCCGTATAGTTTTATTTGTGTATATATGTGATAATATCAGAAATCTGTTTGGATTTGGCTTGTGACTTCCAAAGCATCTATTTTCATTTGCACCTGATTTTTTTTTATATACTTAGACTACAAAAACAATGTATGAATTGCAGAGATTTTCAGATGGTCTGTTGTACATACAAGTACAGATGTTATTAGAATATTTTGTTTTGTTGGAGGGATGGGTTATTCAGTGGGCATCCTTTTCAGAGTCACACTATTCCTAAGGACATAAAGTAGCTCTGAAAAGAAAGGAAGCTTCTATTCGGAAATAATAGTGATTGATCTTGACTCTTCCTTTCTAGTTATTTGATGTTAGCAAATCAAAACCAGATTCTTTCAGCTTCTGTTTACTGATTCATATGTTGATTGTAAAACCATACAAGGATTAAAAGTGATATTACAAGCTTTATGTTTTTATTGAGGTTATAAAATGCTTTTGTTTAATCTTACTAAATCTGCAAATCAGTATTATGACTCTGGTTGGGCAGCATTGATTCTCTTAAAAATGAAGAAGCTGAAAGGTAAGCAGTAGGCTGATGTCTTGGAAAGGATCCAGGATTGTAGAGGATTTCTGATCTGTACCCTTTTTACAAGTGGATCTCTTTAGGAAATGGATTAGATAAACTAGTCTTAACTTTTGACAGAACCATATATCTGAGAATCTAGAACTCTGAATTTTGGCTCCATCCTACCTCCAGCTCCAAGGATTTTTATTTTACAAATCCGACAGACCAGATTAGCCTAAGAGGTAAAGTAAGTCCCGAATTACACTTCAGCAACAAATATGTATCAGTTACTTCATTCTTGTAAATAATCTTTCTAGCTCCTGAGTATGATAGGAAATAACAGGATCAGTATCACTAAGTTGAGGCAACCATGAGGTTTGAAGAATAAGATATGCAAAGTGAAACAGATAGCAGCATATATTGGAAAACTTGATTTTTACACCCCCCAGCCCACGTTATGGTATACAATGTATTAATGTTTTCATTTAACTATAAAAAAAATGATTGTGGGGCTGGAGAGATAGCTTAATGGGCTGAGTTCAGGCTTTTGGAGGCCTGGGTTCAGTCCCCAGGACCACAAGGAATGAACCCTGAGCACAGGATCACGAGTAGCCCTTAAGCACCAAGTGTGTCTCAAAGAAGAAAAAAAATGAGAAAGAAAAGATTGTGCTATGAATGGGTAGTGTTGAATCAAATCAGACATCACAGAGGAATACAGAAATAACTTTAATTAAAAAACTTACATAGAAGATTATAGTATCAGACATGACAAATATTTGAGATTATTTGCCTGGACAACTTGGGTTTGTCTGGCTAATGTCTTTTTTAAAAAATAATGTACAGTAAACTACAAGCAAAAATTTGTCAGTATTGAATCTGAATATTTTTTTTCCTTCTTAAAGGGACTGGTAAAATTTACAATCCCTAACAAAAACAGTGTCAAATCCCCCAGATTAGGCCACATGACCAGGATTGTCAGTTACATAGATACTATAACTTGTTTAACCATTTTTACATGAGAAAAAAAAATCATATTAATTGCCTTCAACTTTATATAGAAAAAAATGATGTATTATCTTCAAAAGAAATTTTATTAATATATACTCCAGTATCCAATATTGTAGCATTATCCTTTGAAAAATTTTAATTCTTATTCTAAGATACAAGAATAGATGCTTAATTGAGTAAACTTATGGTAAGGAATGACCAAAGTAACTACAAATATAACATTTTTATACTTACAGGACTTTACTGTTTGTGAATCTTTTCAAGTTGTTCCTTTTTTTTTTAATGAGATACATAAAACAGATGAAACTCCTAGTTTTCAATAAGTGATAGTTTTAAACTATACCGATATTTAACACCCCTTTGCGTGTCTTACTCTATTGGGCATGAATAGTAAATAAACCTGTGTTTAAGTCCAGCAGATATCACTGATTTCAAATAAAGAAATACTGTATTATCTGGTATACAAGTATTCATAAATAGCTTCTGCTGTTGTTAAGTATGATTTAAATTTTTTTTTCTCTCCACAGTCAAGACTTTTATATGTGTATTATCATTAGAAACCTATTTGCTTTATTTTATACTGCAGTTTTCATTTCTTGGGGTAGTTCATACATGCATTTTTCAAGTGGAGTGGTCACTGCCAGTGTTTTTTTAAAAAATATATACATATTTTTGTGTGTATATATGTATGTATACTTTACACACACTTGTATATTCTAATATATTTGAGGCAATTTTAATGAATTGCTGTGTGTATAGTAATATAGAGGAGCTATTATTTCATGTACAGGTAACGTGTGTATGTGTATGTATGTGTGGGTGTTGTCTTTTTAAATGTGTTTATCCAGTAATGAGATTTGACATCAAACTGCAGCAGTTAATTTTTGGTGCTTGTGATTTGTATCATAAATACAAATGACTAGCACATGTCTGTAGGTGAAAAGCTAGTTATCCCTGTTCAAGAAGGAAAAAGAAATACCTTGCCTGTTTCATAACAGCATAAAATATAAATACATGCATACATGCTCTTATTCTGGAATTGTGACTGAAGGGCGGAAGGTGGGATGGAAAACAGGGATTTTTCCTCCTCGCCTATTTTCCATTCAGTTACATAATTTTCTTAATCTGATCCCTGTCACCTGTTCTTTTTAACTTGAGTAAGTCCAAGACCAAAGGTTTTGTAGTCCATGCCATCTGCGTGCCTTTTGGGCTGGTGGCTATTCTCTGATGCACTGGTACAGAAAACTTCACCAGGTAAAACTGGGCTAGATCTTTCAGTCTGATTATGTTTTTCATCTTGGCATAAGGCATCTGTGTCTTCATCCTTCAATGGAAAAGCCCGTCGTTCCCACCACAAAGACTGAAAGAAAAAATGTTTTTAGTTAAGTTTCAACTAATTTGTTTAAATATATAATCTGTTTATTTCAATTTTATGGTATAATTATTATTTCATTCTTTAGTATATAAAAGTACAAATTTTCATTTGAGTCTAAATACCGAATTAAAATAAAACACTCAATTGTTTAGGGATTACTGGGAATTAATGCTTTTTTATTGAAGTATAATTCGCATAGAATATGATATTAGTTTCAGATGTGCAATATAATGCTCTGATATTTGTATACAATATGATCATCATAGTGAGTATTTTCCATCCATCTGTTGAAATTTCTCAAACTTCAGTATTGTTTTTACCTTTTGTCTTCATGTTACATCTTCATGATTGATTTTATAATAGAAAATTCGTGTTTTCTGATTGTGTTCACCCATTTCACCTAACTCCTCTCACAACACCAATCAGTTCTCTATCTGACAGATGGTTTTATTTTTAGATTCTACATATAAATGAAATCCTGCATTTATCTTTCTCTGAGACTTATTTTACTTAACGTAATTCCTAAGCTCAGGGTCCTCCATCCCTGCCATTGGAAACTGGCATGATTTTATGTTTTGGTGGTTGTGTATGTATTGTGATTTTAACCTGCACTTATCTAGTGGTTAGTGATTTCACATGATTGTTGTTGAAAATATGTCTTCTATATGTCTTTGAAAAAAATGTCTATTTAGCTTGCCCTTATTAAATCAGATTGTTTTTGTTAAAGTTTACATAATTGAGGTATTAATCACTTAATTAATTTCTCATATGATTTAAGAATATCTTCTCCCATTTAAAAGTAGATTGTTTTTGTTTGGTTTATCATTTCTTTTGTTGTGCAGATACTTTAAAATTTGATGTAATCTCCTACCTTCAGTTAGATTTTTTGGTTTTCTTGGTTTTTTGTTTGTTTTTGTTTTGTTTTGTTTTGGGGACATATTCAGCTGAGCTTAGTTATCATTCCTGGTGGGTTAGGGGACCATATGACATACCAGGGATTGAACTCAAGTTGGCACTATGCAAAGCAAGCACCCTCCATGCTATACTCTCTCTCCATCCTCCAAGTTAGATATTTTTTACATTATTTTTAAGTGTTCAAAGAATACAGCAGGTAAGACATTTGCCTTGCATGTTGCCAATCCTGATTCAGTTCCTGGCTCTACCTATGATCCTCTGAGCACCTCCAAGATTGATCACTGAGTAGAAAGCCGGGAATAAGCCCTGACCCAGGCATGACTACAGCACAAAGCAACCAAAAATCAATGGGAGTATTATTTTTATTATTTTTGGTTTGGGGGCCAAAAATAACACCTGACAATACTCAGGGGTTGCTCCTGTTAATTCTGCACTCAGGAATTACTTCTGTTGTTGCTCAGGGAACCAGAGGGATGCCAGGTTGCTGTGTGCAAGGGAAATGCCTACCTGCTGTAATATCACTCGGCTCAGAAGTATTAGTTTTGAGAAAAATGTCTCAAAAATACATACTTAGTGTCAAATCTTTGTAGCAGTTTTTGATTGATTTTTAAGGACTGATTGTGTGTTTGCTATAAGATTTCATTCTCTCTCTTTTTTTTTTTGCCCAGTTTCAGTCTTTTATATGTATCTGTTTAGTTTTCCGAGCACAATTTATGAAAGAGCCTTTCCTTTCCCCACTGTATACTCTTGACATCTTTGTCATAAATTCTTTTTATGTGCAACGAGTTTATGTGGACTCTGTCCCAATGATCTTTCTGTTTCAATGCCAATACAGTCATACATTGATTCATGATGGGCTTCTGAGAATCTTCAGTGGACTCTACAGATAAGTGAGTAGGTGGAATTAAGTCCTGATGTGTTACATCAAATGATAAAATGTTTGTAGTTAGTGACGGGATTAGAAGGCACAGATCCTTTGAGTCTTACTCATTGTTCCATACTGGGCTGTAATACTTACTTTGATTTCTTGACTTTCAGTTAAACAAGGTAAACCGTATGCACCCAAGTCATGGCTCTCTGAAGGCAATTCAGCAGGGCTTTCAGAAGTACAATGTTGATTATTACTAAAGTCATTTGGGTATTCTTTCATAAGCAAGTCTTGTCCTTCAATGTTTTTACTGTAAGCTCTAACAAGAAAATGAAGAAAATATTTCTTGAAGTCTTGAGATTTAAGAATAACCCAAAGCTATAAAATTATATACCTTAGTGAATTTAGCTTGATAGATTTTATTTAAATAGATCTGCCCAAAAGCTATTTTAAAAATTCACCTGTTCATCTTCCTGATGCTATTTATTATTTCACCTCAGACTCTTAAATAGTACTTTATGAATCTTTTGCCAGCTAAATTTTTGCCAAACTGGTTTCTGATTTTATTTTTCCCCAGAAAATAAGAAAAACTTTAACTCTTAATGGTATTTGGTGGGGGGCAGGGCGGGGGAGGGCAGGTGGCAAGGCAGGGCGGTCCACACCTAGGTTACTCCTGGTTCTGTACTCAGGAATTACTCCTGGATGCTTGGGGGACCATATGGGATGCCAGGGATTGATCCTGAGTCATCAGTGTGGAAGACAAGCACCTTACCCACTGTACTATCTGTGTGGCCTTCCCTTAATGGTCTTTGTGAGTTAGAATACCTAGAATCTTCCTTGGTGATTCTGGTAAAATACATTTCTGGAATGTAGATGAGAACTGAATCTTACTTAGGTTTGGATAATCATTGAAATCAAATCAAAAACAAATCTCAAGTCTAGCATTTACTAAACAAATGAATTTTGACAATACTAATTGAGTAGTGGCCCCTCACTAAAAGATGTGCCAGAGTTTGTCATGATCTTTTTTGAGTTTGGACAACAATAAAAATGTCAATAAAGAAAGTTCCCAGGATTTTACATCTAAGAACTTCAGAATATTTGAATTGCTTACATCTAAGTATTTCAAATATTTTCTTTTATAATAGTAAAATACGTATTAATTAAAATTAAAAAGTCACATGTAGGGGACAGAGAGATAGTACAGCAGCTAAAACCCAGGCTTGATTCCTGATACCCCTTATCGCCTCTTGTGCCCATCAGGAGTGATCCCTGAGTGCAGAGCCAGGGGTAAGCCCTGAACACTATATGGTGGCCCCAAAACCAAAAAATAAATCATGAATATTTTCGAAACGCCCAATGTAAATAAAACATTGACTTTCTCATTTAAAATATTTTGTTAAAAGATATTAAAAGATAAAGTTTTTTTCTCCCCCAAAGTATTTCCCCCCAGTGTGCAGAGTATTTTAGATAATTCTCTTTTTCAAATGAACAGGTTTGGGGGATTTTTTTTTTTAACCTGTTTTGAAGCTGTTATATAAAATAGATTACACAGGAATGGATAGTACAGCAGGTTAGGTGCTTGCTTTGCATGTGGTCAACCTGATTTTTACCCATGCACCACATAGGTCAAAGCTCTGCGAGGAGTGATCCCTGTCTGCAGAACAGTGAGCTGGGTGTGGACAAAAACAGCAAAAATAACAAAAAACCAAAATAATAAAATACATGTATTCTAAACTTCAGTTGCACCAAAGTTCATTAATATATTGGGATAGCCTACATTAACTAGAATGAATTGCCATATTATTTGTTGACTTAGATCTATTTCCAAGACTGACAATGAATATAATAAAACATTTTATTTCAACATTATGCAGTTAAATTCTTCCAAATATATTTTGAATGTAAGTCCATTTTCAGTTTGATTGCACAAATAGCTGATAATGTACGTTAAGTGGCTGCATTCATGCAGAATTTCTGTTGATTCTGCATAGATTCCATGATTTGGGGATTGATTTTATAACACCTGCCTGCTGTTTCTTCTGTGCCACTTGCTTTGCTCCCACAGTGACCATCTAGCTTGTTCTCTTTCTTCATATTTTTTGTGTCTTAGGAAGAAGGCTTCATCAGAAAGATCCTCTACCTAGAATTAGAATTAATACGTTTTGTTTTTATTAGAAACGTTTTGAATTCCTAACATGTTTCTGACAGACACACATTGAGGGAAAAATGGGAGGAAAGCTCTAAAATAAATGTTCTGTAATTCAAGAGGATATAAATTCTCATATGAGTTCTAATTCTTAAAGGAGGATTAAATTTATTTAAAAACTTTTCCTCAGTCATGCTCAAAAATGTACCTAGATACAAAACTAACCCTAACACGAAGCCTATAAATCTAACCCTAGATTACACAGAGAGTGATGGTGCTTTTCATTTAGATAAAATTCTTTGTTTCAAAATTTTACCATTCCCTGTGGAGCACAGTGCTGGGGGCCACTCCCAGTGGGAATGGATGGTGCAGGAGTTAAGCCTTGGCCTTCCCACCTGCAGAAGCAGTGGCTTTAGCTCTTAGACACTTCTCCCTAGCCCTTTACATAAAATATTCTTAAATGGTTGTTTACTCAGAAATTTATACTAGTTTCCTAATATAAAGTGCATTATTTTAGGAACATGATATTAACAAATGCATAATCTGTGATGAAAAATCAATAGTCAATTTTACAAATGACTTCTAAAATTTTGGTTGTTGTGTTTTAAGAGTTTGAATTTCCTGAGGAAAATCATTCTGAACTTGGTAGAGTGTATTAAAAGAAAGGATATTAAAAGAAAGTAAAGAGTGTCATAGAAACAAAGTATCTTGTACATAATACTGTTTATATATTACATAATTCGGAATGAGATACGGTATTTTTCCCTGTAGTTGTTCTTGTATGAATGTGGTGTTTACTCATACAGGTTTACCAATTCCTTTCTTGTGAACTTATTATGATCTTTATTGTAGTTAATTTTGGTACATAGCCTGATCTGAAATTATGTGAGGCTATACCTCCTATAAACATTTTACTGTAGAAACTATTCTTGATTGTAAAAACTATCCTAAAGTTCTGTTTTTTCAAACTCAAAAGCAGTATGTTCTCCCAATTTTAAGTATGATATGGCCTTATAATCTTGAATATTAATAACTATTTTATAAAGAACTATATAAGTAATCCTAAGTGAAAATACATTTTCATAATCAACTGTATTTCAACTGAAACAAATGTCATGTTTTACTTTATACTGTATCTTTATTGACTTAGCTGTCAAAGGTACAAAAAATCATTTTTCTATTTTCAATAATGTTCTTAATGAAGAACATTGTTTTTTGAAAAGGAAAAAAATGAGACAGTTAAGGGACCTCAGTTTTCCTTTAGTCCCCCAACTATCAAACTAAGCAAGCGTCATACTATATAGTATGCATTTAGCCCTTATATGAAAGGCAACTCACCTCTTCTTCACCAAAATTATATTTATCCAAAGGCTGAAGAACAACCATCCTCCAACTGTGGGGAAAAAAATCAATTTCAAACAGTTTTTTATTACTGTATTATCTAAAATTAGAAGTTTCATTTACTTTGTTTTGGGGCTATACTCAGCGGTGCTCAGGGTTTTCTTTTTTTCTTTTGGCTCTGTGCTCAGTGATCTCTGATGGGCTTGGGGGACCATACGGGGTGCTGGAAATTGAACTCACATAAGCAGCATGCAAGGCAGTTGCCCTTCTTGATATACTATTGCTCAGGCCCCAGCAGTTTTAATTAACTAAGTACAACTAATGCAGTTGTGAATTCCTTCCTTTGGACTTCCAAATAATTACTCAATTAGTTATTAAAATTCAAATATTTAAATAATACAATACTTTCTCTTTTTTTATGAGAAAAGGACAAGGACAATGATGCCATTGCCCCTGTTAAAATACACTATCTTCTGCATAGTGTATTTTATTCCTAAGAATTTAGTACTTTTAAATTATGTGTAGTATACTGATAAGCTGGTGCAATTTTAAAAAAAGTCTTTAAAAAAAAAAGACTGGTTGGCATTTGCCAACTTCTTTATGTGAAGACTCAATGTTGCCTTATTTGGTTTAACAGATAGCAGATTTCTTCATTTCTGTAAACATCTAACTAACCCAGCCAGCTCCAGCTTTGCACTGTAAATTGAAAAACAGTATTGAAACAGGACATCATAACCATAAATGTTTTTCCTTTCCTAAAACACATCAACAAATTTTCTAGAAATTATCACAGTGTTTTAGAAGTATATCATAAAGTAATGGATAAATGAACTATAAAATATTTGCCCTAGAGTAGGAAAGGGGAGAAGTTACTATTATCACCCACACACTTCTTGCTTATGTTTTCAATCTCGTATCTCTATCATATTCTTAAGAAAGTACTTTAATCACTGCCAGGAAGCAGGTGATTATGTCATTCAAAGATCTCCATAATCTGATTGTAACTTCTTTTGTGTCATCATCACCCTACCTGCTGCGCTATTGCTCCAGCCCAAACAGTAGCTAGTCCGAAAGTAGTGAGTGGTCACAAGGTCAACCTAAAATCAACCTGCAAACTTTGCACTCATAACTTCATTTTTCTCCAAAAAATCTCAATCTCTGGCCAGCCAGTCTTACACAAAGGTACACACCTTTGTTTTTTTCTAGCCTTCCCTGTCATCTTTCTAGTTAATGTGTATATTGCTCACTTGACTAAACATTATCTTATTTTCCCAGTAGCATGACCACCCCATGTAAATGTAGGTACTTGCTTTAATTTTTTTTAACTTAATTTTTTCATAATATTAGGGATATTTCCTTACAATTCTAAGCCCATATGGCATGTTTTCAGCATGAGTAATATAAAAGTTGGAGGGGGTGGAGAGACAAAAAAAGAAAAAGCTTCACCAGTTTCTCTTCAGTTTATCAAACAGAAGGAATGAGGATCATATTCTTTATGTTAATTAAAATTTCAGCTTTACTATGAAATCTTGTTTATTCAGAAAATTACAGAAAAAAAAGAAAAGATGTAAGTATGCATACCTTGGAGTAAGTATTTCTTTATATTGAAGTTTCTCTAGTTTAGCTGGGGCCACTAATGACATGGGAATGACAATATTGTCTATGTCATAAGAGCTTTCACTTCTCAATCTCCGTCGTGCAGTACTCTGCAAAAATAGAATTAGAGTAATTTTATAGTAGCATCTAGTTACATGATATTGAGTTTCAAAAAATTGACTCCATCTGTTAAAACTGTGTATGCCTGGTATAATAAAAACAATTAAGAAGCATAACTTCTGTGAACCAATGTGATATCTTTGAGCACCTATGCAATGTACATTTATGTATGTATTTATCTTATATACAAGCCTGTTTGTAAAACATCAAAAATACAAATACTTTAAAATGTAAGAATTTTATCAGATAAATTACTACAAATTACATTTAGTATAATTATCATTTAAAAGATCTATTTTTATTAGTGAAGGCTATTAACTGGTCAACCATTCAGTAAAGATTGCTATTACAGCCCTTATGTATTCCTGTTCTTTACTGTCCTTTAGAAATTCTCCCTTCTTTGACCTATATTTGGCTAGACAACAAAAACCAAAACAAGAAAAACATAGTAACAAAATCCAAAACAAGAACACAGGCGGTAAATTCTTATTAGCAACATTATATTTAGCTTCATGTTAAGGAGTAGGGAAGCTTAAATTTTTTAACACTAATTAGAGAAACTATAACCAAGGATTAATAAACAATTCTTCCTAGTAAAAATGTTTAATCAAATTCATTGTCTCTTAATGAGATAAAGTTATTAATATCTTAATACAGTAGTAAGTAATGCTGTTATAGATTATACTCTATGGCTCCCCCCCCAGTTAGTTTTAAACATTTACAAAGAAGTTTTAGAGTATGGTATACAAAAATCCTACTTGTGATGATGAAGTCTGGGGTCTTGGCATAACATTCGCATTAGTAACAGCAGTAAAATTGTTATGGGATCCTGATTCAGTGCGCTGAAAAGCAAATTCTTCAAATCTAGTTCTTTCTCCTGCATGGGAAGAACCATTAAGATTATTGCACATGATACATAACTAATGAGCATTACAATTACTTTCCTAGTTAGGTAATGTTCCTTATCTGTTCACAGACCTTTTAAATTACTAGAAAAAATTTTATCAAGAAAAGTGAAGGAAAGGGGTGGAGGGAGTCTACCCACAGTTTTGCCATGTTCATTTTCATTTCCTGGAATCTTGACATTTTTATCCAACACAAAATGTTAATATTTCAGTGAAGAACCTTATCCAGAAAACAACCTTGGAGTATTGTGTCCTGTCCAAGAGGACAGTTACTAATCAGAAAATGTGGGAAGGAATGAATGCCCAGTTCAAAATAATTGTGAACTGACTAGATGAAAATGCTGTCTTAATGTTCATTAGACCGTGGGTATTTTGTGTAATTAGTGACTGTTCTGGATTGTAAATTCCTATGAGACACGTTCTTCGGAGACTGATTTTTTTTTAGTACTAGTTCTCATTCTCATTTAAACCTACCTAATGCTGTTTCACTCAAATGTCTTTTCTTTCTTCCTTGTAACATCTGTGCAGAAGATTCTGATTTTATTTGAGATTTACATGTAGGAAAATACCCATTTCTCCACTGATTCAAAGAAGTATTATGTACTAAAACAGGTAGAAAGAAAACGAAAAGTTTTAATTAACAAGAGTAGTGAATGTTTGTTTATTTTTACTCACAATTTTACAGACTTTTAATATACCAGTTTAGAATTTCACATAATAATACAAGGTGAAGGACTTTTAATAGAAAATACCCAGATGAAAATCCTTTAAACTAGTGATCCTTAACCTTTTTCTGACTGTAATCTCTTCTGACCTTGTTTCCTTTCCTGTCCAACCATTTAAAATTTCATGTCCTGTGCTATGGCACCCCTGTTTTGTGATTTTCGTGTGTGGCCCTGGTAATATCCTGGGTGTGAGGGTCATATGGCCCAAAGTTGAGAAATGCTGCTTTTAAACTATGCTCAGGAAGGGCCCAGTATCCTGTTTTTGTTTTTATATTTGAAAAAAAATGTAAAGGAAAAGCAATCTGTTTTCAGAAATTTAGTTTATATATAAAGTCTTGAGTGATGATCTGAAGGCAGTTCCTGCTTACCCTGTTATTTGGAAATAATTCAAGGGCAAATAGTACAACAGATCAACAGATTAGGACCTCTTTAAGAGTAAAACTAAGATTTCTTCTTACCTTTGATTTGTACAGAGCATTGTTAATTTATATTTTAAAAGTTTAAGTCACTTAATATTTCTGTGGCTTAATTCCCCTACCTGTAGAATAAAGATAATAGCAATTATCCTGAGATTGTGGGTATGAAATGAGTTAATTGCGGTACTAGTCATTGGAAGAATAGCTGATGTGTATTAAATATCTTAATTACACTGTTACTGCATTAAGCCTGTATTTTCAATGGTATTAATAACCTACTTGGCTTCTTTTTTGAAGGGCTTGGAGCTATGGAAAGTAACAGAAAAAGAAGTATCTAGACTGAAATGCAAGATTCTCACCAACATTGAAAAAGAAAGCATGGTTTAATACCAATGACAGATTAATTTCAGAATGGCAAAGCCACCCTAAAAATAATAGAAATTTTATACAAAGATAAAGGCGAAGATATGCACATATACATACACATTAGCAAGTAAAAAAGGAACTCGTAAATAGTGTAGAATTTTTAAGGATTCTCTAAAAGACTTAATGCCATATGAAATTTCACTATGGGACAAATCTGGCACAGGACGTGAGTCCAACACTAACGATGCCCTGCACCTGTAGGAAAGGAAAACAAAGAACAATGATCTATAGTCACTGGTTGAGGATGACTGCACCTGTCCATATATCGATGAGGCCACACAAAGATGTTATCTGTCATTGTCATTTTCATCCCTTTGCTCATCGATTTGCTCGCGCGGGCACCAGTAACGTCTCCATTGTGAGACTTGTTACTGTTTTTGGCATATCAAATACACCACAGGTAACTTGCCAGGCTCTGCCGTGTGGGCAGGATGCTCTCGATAGCTTGCTGGGCTCTCTGAGAGGGGCGGAGGAATTGAACCTGGGTCAGCTGCATGCAAGGCAAATGCCCTACCACTGTGCTATTGCTCCAGTGACCTGAAAGATGGTGAACTATGCCTGGGCAGGGCGAAGCCAGAGGGAACTGGTGGAGGTCCGTAGTGGTCCTGACTTGCAAGTCGGTCGTCCAACCTGGGTATAGGGGTGAAAGACTAAGTGAACCGTCTAATAGTTGGTTCCCTCCGAAGTTTCCTTCAGGATAGCTGGCACTCTCGCATGACCACCCAGTTTTATCTGGTAAAGCGAATGATTAGAGGTCTCGGGGCCAAAACGATCTCAACCTATGTTATTATCTACTTTAGCAAAATAAAGTCTTAAAGCCATCTGAAGTGAAATAGGTGAGTAATTTTTCTACCCATTTTTCCCACTTTGAATCATCCTTTGTCCTATCCACAAGTGCTGAGAATAGCACAAATCTCTATTTCTTCCATGAAAGGAACTCCCAAAATGGCAGTAGCACTATAGTCCCTTTGTTCATCCATTTGCTCGAGCGAGCACCAGTAACCTCTCCATTGTCAGACTTGTTACTGTTTTTGGCATATCAAATGCGCCACAGGTAGCTTGCCAGGCTCTGCCATGTGGGCGGAATAGTCTCAGTAGCTTGCCGGACTCTTAAGAGGGGCAGAGAAATCGAACAGTCAAGGTTCCCAAAATCTGAATTATCAACACCAGAAAACAAACGTAAAAACAACAAATAGAAGAATGTCTCAAGACATTATTAGAAATAATGATTAAATAGGTTGTAAAACTTGCTAAGGGAAACAAAAGATACCACAAGAGCTCAAGTAATTTAAGAAGAAAATCATTAATTGAGCTGAATAATGGAGTGGACAAAACTTAAATTGAAGGAGTTGGATGAGGAATCACACAGCTTAAGCAGGGTGATGGAAAAACACAAAAGTAAAGGATTAAGTTGGAGTAATAAGGACAAACAAAAAGAGGTCCAGGATTCACGTGAGGGGCAGTAATTCTTAGCAATGAGGACATCCTAAAAGGCTGCAATAGATGGGATGAAAACGACAAAACTAGATGAAGGAAAACAATGGTCACTAGGAAAATAAAGCAGTATGGTCTCTTGTCTGGCTGTCTTCCCCGAGGCCCCTCGGAGGGGGTGGGCTTCAGCTTCCCTCCCTGCCCCGAGCGAAGCTCCCTGCCGAAGACCTCTGGAGCCTAGATACAGCCATGCTCAAGGCTCCTCTCCACACGATCAGACAGGCCTCACGCATGAAGGAACCGGCAGAGGAATGCAGGTATGTGGGACCCGGGGCTGAGACCTCCAAGCCTGTTCAGATTGGGACTGGGCCTCTTCCACCCAGATTACCCATTTTCCAGTAGCTAGGCAGTCACACCCAGGGACTGCCCCTGGCTCCGTGTAATCCCACCAACGGCCAACATCCGGAGACTATAAAACCAAGCTCCCATAAGCTCAACATATATTTCTCAACGTGGGAGAGCCTCACAAACTCCCCATGGCATATTCATATGCCAAAACCAGTAACAATGATGGGTCTCATTCCCCTGACCATGGAAGAGCCTCCAAAGCGACACTATTGGAAAGGACGAGTAAAGAGAGGCTTCTAAAATCTCAGAGCTAGTATGAATGGAGACATTACTGAGACTACTCGAGAAATTTGATGATCAATGGGATGATGATGATGATGATGGTCCTACAATATCTCACCTCCCTTAAGGGATATGGAAAAAAAATAGAAAACAAGATGGCTGGTACATTTCTAAAACAACTGCAGGCCTGGAGCTACAGTAGAGTGGGTGGGGTGCCTGCCTTGATGTCAACCAGGGTTCTAGCCCCTGCATCGTATATGGCCCTAAGTACCACCAGGAGTAAGTCTTGAGCATTGCCCAGTGTGTCCCAAAACCAAACAAAAACACTAGAATTGAGAGTTGGGTCTTCAAATGTTTATGAGCCCATCATATTGTAAGGTCCGGGAGTGTCTATTTTGTAAGTGAGTTGTAGATAGAACCACACCTACTGGTGCTATTGGCTTATTCCTGGCTCTGCCAAGGATCTCCTACTGTACTCAGACGGCTACTTGAGGTGCTGGGGATTGGACTAACATTGGCAATGTGCTCTGTGCAAGCATCTTAACCCCTGTAGTGTCTCTGGTTTCACCCATGAAATTAGTTCTGGAATTTCGAAAAACAAATTTCGACAATTCACTATTCTGAAATCCACAACCTCTAAATTTATATGTACATCTGTCCTTTAATCCCATCAAAGGCCAACATCCAGAGACTATAAAACCAAGCTCCCAGAAGCAAATCAGCATCTTACAACCTAGTTCTCCCTGAGAACCTGGCAAGCTACTGAGAGTTTTCTGCTGGCATGAGAGAGCCTGATGTATTCATATTCCAAAACCAGTAACAATGGCGTATTCATATGCCCAAACTAGTAAGGATGGGTCTCATTCCCCTAACCCTGAAAGAACCTCCAGTGCGGCCTCCGTTGGGAAGGATGAGTAAAGAGTCTTTTAAAAATCTCAGGGCAGGACGAATGGAGACATTACTCGAGAAAATCTACGACCAGGATGATACTGATGATGATGATGATGATCTGTCCTTACTCTATATCTTTTGAGGTGTAGTGAGCAATTACAATACTAGGAAATGTATGACTATTTGGAGGGACACAAACAAAACCAGGCAGGGTTCCAACCTTGGTGTAGTTGATACTTTAAAAAAATAATAAAACTAGTGATAGCAAAGAAGTATTTGTTTAGAAAAGTTAATGAGTAGTAGACAGTAAAGAGTAGAAAAATGATAGATTTTAAATATGAGTACATGTTCTTGTCATTCAAAACTATTCTGATGAGTATCAGCACTTAAATTGTTTTTGTCTGCATCGTCACTATTGGAAATTAAATACTTGCTCATTCTTCAACATACTAGTTTGGCTTTCCCCTACTTCCTTGAAAGTCGTGCTGTAAAAGTTGCACTAAAAGGGGCTAGAGAGATAGTATAGTGGGTAAGGCACTTGCCTTGCACGTGTCTGACTCAGGTTCAATCCCTGGCACGCCATATAGTTTCCTGCCAGGAATGGCCCCTGAGCACTGCTGGGTGGGTGTGGCCACAAAATAAAAATGCACCAACAGACTGTCACTGTCATCCTGCTGTTCCTCAATTTACTTGAGCGGTCCCCAGCAACATCTCCATTAGACCCAGCCCTGAGATTTTAGCAGCCTTTCCTTACTCTGCTTTCCTAAAGATTGGAGGTTTTTTTTTTAGGGTCAGGGGAATGAGACCTGTTATCATTACTGTTTTTGACATATCGACTATGCCCCGGGGAGCTTTCCAAGCTCTGCTGTGCAGGCAGGATATTCTCGGTGGCACCAATAGATAGTAAGGGATAAATCGAAACTCTGTGGCAAAGCACAAGAAAAGATCTGTCTAGTTATCTCTACAGAACTGGTCCTATAAGACTACAAGGCTGTTTGTAATATTTAGATGGTTAATGGTTTCATATTCCCATGACAAATCATGTTACATTTTAAAATCCAGTTATTCAGTAAGTGCCAACATTTTATTAACCTTGTGGTTTTGTTAGAAATCCAGAATCTCACCCTTTTAAGTTTCAATTATATGTTTAAAGCATCATCTTTGCCTTTTCCCCATCACTTCTCAAAAAAAACCTTTATTAAAGCACCATGAGTTACAAAGTTATTGGGTTTTTGATATACAATGTTTCGTCACCCATCCCATCAACAGTGTAAACTTTTCTACCCCAGTATTCTCAGGCTCCCTCTCCTACCATTTCCCCTGCCGGCCAACTTGACAGGCATCTTTTTAAGTTTGGTCATTAAAGTCTGGGGCTCGTGATTTCAGTGTTGACTTTGCTTTGGATATTTAGCTGTATAGTACAGCGGGTAGGGTGTTTGCCTTGCACGCGGCTGACCCGGGTTCAATTCCTCTGTCCCTCTCAGAGAGCCCGACAAGCTACCGAGAATATCCCGCCCGCATGGTATAGTCTGGCAAGCTACCTGTGGTGTATGTGATATGCCAAAAACAGTAACAAGTCTCACAGTGGTGCCATTATTCGTGCCCGCTTGAGCAAATGGATGAACAACAGGATGACAGTGCAGTGATAGTGCATTCCTTAATACCACTGAAATACCTGAGTCCCCCAGGCCCCTGCCCCCATTTCTTCTCATTTCTTCCTTCTCTTCACTCTGCTTCTTTCCTTCTCCATATACTCTGGGGTCAAGTGTAATCTAGGCATCTCCACTTTAAACGATTGCATTTCCTCATTCAGTTACTCTAAATATCACATATAAATCTAACTTGAAACTCTGCTATAGAACCATAGTGATCAAAACAGCACAGTATTGCAATAAGGATAGATTCTGACCAATGGGTCAGAACAGAATATACAAGAACAAACCCCCACATATATGGTCAGCTCGTTTTTGACACAGGTGCTGAGAGCATGAAATGGAGTAAAGAGCCTCTTCAACAAATGGTGATGACAAAACTGGATAAACGTGAACAAAATTGGAGCCGTACCTCACACTTTACACAAAAGTCAGTGAATCAAACACCTTGAGATCAGACCAAGATCTATAAAATAAATTGAGGAAAATAAAGGCAGAATGCTTCAAGATCGGATCTCTGAGGTGTCTTCAATGATACAATGCTACTGGCAAAGGTGACAGAATGAAAAATAAATGGGACATCAAATGAAAGTTTCTGTGCCACACAAGAAATCCATGTCTTGATCTTTCTGTCTCAGTCTTCTGGTCAGTCACATGCTCATAATATTTTTTTTCACATTTGCCCATAATTGTATCTTTTGCCCCATTATAATTGCTTCCATTTCTAGCACAGAACACGTGTTCAATAAAGATGAAATTCAAATTTTACTTAAGTATATAGAAATACCTAACAATAAGAAAACCTTTAAATAGATCAGTTATTTTAAGACACTCGGTAAAATTTAATACTTAAGTTTGAAGTGTTGATGCTGATTAAGGTGAGGACTAGATTGGGATACAAAATGTTGATTTGCCTAAAGCAATTATAGCATTCAACACAATTGTCATTAGCTCTCAATTTCTGTTGACTTATTCCATTACATTGATAATTACTATTAATTTTGTGCCTGAGACATTTACATGTCATTTTTTAAAGTCAGAAAAATTGGGGAGCATTGGAAAATATAACCACATAATCTCACTAATTAGTATATTTGACTTTTTATAGTCCCTTTTAGTGATAAACTAAATGTTACTTTTATTTGTATATGTAGACAGTTGTGTTTTATCTGAAAAGCACTCTTGGTTTTTTCTAAATAAATAACACTTATTTAGTTAGAGACAGTATTCATTTTAACTTGCTCTAACTGTTGGGAGCTAGGTGTTACCAATATTGAATTATTTATATTATGGACAAACATCTTCATCAAATGTTTCAAACTTTGTTTATCTCGGTTTAAGGGCCACAGTGCTCCAGGCCCTACTCCAGGGTAATGTGTTCAAGGATCATTTCCAGTAGTACTTAGGGATATACGATGTCAGGGATCAGGCTAGAATCTGCTGTATTCAGCTAATGACGTCACCCTGACTGCTCCCGATCTCATCTGATCTTGGAAGCTAAGCAGGGTCCAGCTTGGATCTTGGAAGCTAAGCAGGGTCCAGCCTGGTTAGTACATGTGTGAGAAGAACCAGCTGTATGAAAGGCAGTGCCTTAACACCCTTGTTCTATTCTCTGGTGCCAACATTTAAAATAATTAAAAAAATTTAGTCTCAGGATACATTTCAGGGAGTAGAAATGGATGGAAAAGGATGTTATATAACCTATCTCCTGTTCTATCCTAAGCATAGATAAGTGTTCCTTATTCTTAGTGACTGATTCTTTTTTTCCTCTAAATTTTTTTGTGGAAAGTTTTTAATAAGCACAAATGGAGAATACAATAATTTCAGTAACTATAATTGATTGAACATCAGTAGTTATGCATTATGAACTCCTAGCCAATCTTGTCTCATCTTTCCCCAGAAATATGTTTTGCCAAAGTTTTCTAAAGCAAATCTCAAAAAATGTGTCAGTCATCTTGAATCTGACAGAGTATGATTACATATATATTAACACAACAGAAGCAACCATTCATTAATGTTTACATCTTGTTCAAAATTTTGTGATAACTCAAAAACGGGTGTGATATAAGAAAAAACATTTTTAAGATTATAATTAGGCTATATAAAGAAAACATTTTGTCCTATATTCTCTAGTGTTTTCGTTCTTACATAACTTTTAAGAAACTGTTTTTCCCTCATACCTGTGTCGTGCTCAGGGCTTACTCTCATCTCTGAACTCCTGCCGGGCTCAGAGGAGCATATGTGGTGCTGGGGACTGAACCTGTGTTGGTTGCATACCAGACAAGTACCGCATCCCCTGCGCTATCACTCCAGCTGCTTACAAAAAGTTTAAAAGCTGCATATTCCACTGCTGATGGTCTTATCTCTAAGCTGTTCCAGTTTACAATGTCTCTTTATTACATATGATGTTAAGATGATAATATCGTGTGTAAGATTGCTTTAATATTTAAAAGAGAACTTGAAAATAGATTGGGTCAGTTACAGTAAACAGTTTAATAAACATTTATATTGAGCAAGTACATAAGTAGGTTTTTTGGATCACTGCTCAGGGCTTACGCCTGGTGGTGCTCAGCGAAACATGTAGTGTGCTAGAGATTAAATACAGGTCAGCTGTGTGAAAGGCAAGCACCTTACCTCCAGCCCCACAAGTATGTTTATCTCAAGATTATGTAAAACTAGCTTAAACATAGGTCCAAAGGCAACAGAGTCTGAGAAATAGTCTATAGTAGAAAGCTTAGGGTTTGGGGTGACATAGACAGTGGTGGAGGGTGTGGTATTGGAATGTTTTATGCAGGAAACCCTACCATACCAGTAACAGTTTTGTAAAGGATCGTGCATAAATGAAAGTTTAAAAACAAAATAGTTTAAAGCACTGTAAAGCATTTTATAACATTTCTTAAACTTCCATCAATTCTTGATGTTAGTTGGAATATCCTAGGTCTTATTTTTAGCACACAATTGGTTACTTTTTATGTTTAAACATCTGTAATTTGAAAATAGAGTAAACATGTATCACTTAGGCATGTAAGCACTGTCATCTATTATTTCAATATTATCATTGAACACAAATGAGTTTTGAAAAATTCTTTTAATAGAATTTTCTTTTTCTAAAAATTGTTGGGGTTGGGGCCATACTTGGCAGTACTCCAGGATTCTAAGCACCAGTACTCCTGGTTCTGAGCATCAGTACTCCTAAGTCTGCACTTAGGAAATGCTCCTGGTGAGCTTGGAAAACCATGTGGGATGCCAGAGATTGAGTCCGCATGAGCTGTGGGCCAGGCAAGTCCCTTACCCACTGCAAAATATCTCTGGCTCATAAGGAATCATTTTAAACTTTAATTTTTTAAGCATTTAATCTCACCAGAATGTATCTTAGTCTTTGCCCATCATAAATTTGCTTCAATGTGCTATACAAACTAGAGATTTCATTTTTTCCCAAAAAGACGTTTTGGGGGATGAAGGTGCACCCCCAGCAGTGCCCTAGGAGTCTTTTCCAGTGACACTTGGTCTAGTGGTGTGGACATAACAGGTCCGAACAGTGCTTAGGCCCAGCAGTGTTCCAGGACCACTTAAGCTGGTATTGAGATAGGATGGGGGCACATGTGGTTCCAAGGATTAAACACTGTAATTCATGGGATCCAGCCCTTTGGGTTTTTTCCCTTGACTCAAAAAGTTATTGCTAACTGCCACTGATCCCAGACGAAATCTAGTTATTTAAAGCATGGATTCTGAACCATACTACTTGGATTTGTGGAAAGTTCATTGAGAAAAAAAAAAACCTCACAGATGTAAAACAAGGCATTTAAAAATAGCCTTCTAGTGCCATATAAAGAATGCTTTGTAAGAGCTGTTATTGACTGGGCAATACTTTTACAGGAAATATGACCTTTATTATATCGTGACCTAATAGGTTTGTCTCTGGACTTCTATAGTTTCTTTGAACTGGTTTCCATCAGAACCACAATATTTTAATGATTAGAACATTGTAACATTTTGTTATCTGACAGCACCTTTACTGATAGTGAGATTTTTGTTGGTACCCAACATTTTCTGAGTTATACTTAAAAGCTTTGTTCTACAAGAAGAATACTGTCTGGAATTGCATTACAAGTTTATTTGGTGAAAACTATTAGATTACTGTCAACAGAGAACCAAAGAGATAATACTATCTCTTTGGTATTATTTGGTGGATGGGACACTTTCCTTGCATGCTGCTGACTGGAGTTTGATCCTGATATTAAATATGATTCCCTAAGCACCACACCATGGGTGTGATCCCAGAAATAATAAATGTTTTCTGGGATAAGATCCATGTAGTCATACACTCTTTCTGTTAGCTACTAGAATACGATAATTATTTCCATATAGGCATATACTCATACATTTCTTAGTAAGCTTTTAGAAAGTTTTCTTTACATAGTAGTTACCTGTTAAATTTATTCTTATATATTTTATATTTATATGGTCAGTGTGTCTAGGATAATTTTTTTAGTTATATAATCTGATTATTTCTGGTATTTCTAATGCACTTGTTTTAAAATACACCTTTCAGTTGAAAAAATTATTTGGGAAGCAATTTATTTTATTACTACTTTGAGGATAAGAAGAGTATAATTTTGTAGACAACATGCTTGCTGTTTTCTTCTTTTGGTTGCTTCTAAGCATAATATCCTATTGAGAACTTACAAACTCATTTATAACTCCTAAAGTTTCCTTTTGTGATTTGTTTCATTTAAAATTCTGCGAAAAAAACTAGAGTTGATTTTGAATAAGGAATTAAGCGTGTGAAGTTTTCCCCTAAAAGACTTATAATATAGTTTACCAATTAGTTCCTCACTTCCTCAATGATTTTCAATTCTTTCCTTATTTAATAACATACAAGCTATGTACTCTGCTTCATGGATATATATCTCTAGATGTCAGCAAGGTAGAATCAGTGCTTTTAATTATAGATCTTTATCATGATTTCATATGTAGCTAGGCTAGGTTTAATACATTTCTAGCAATTCCTTTTGTATTTTCCTGTTTTTTTCTTGGCAGTTGGCTCTATGATTTTTTTTTTTAAGTTAACCAATTCTAATAGAACTTCAGGTTACACTGCTTTACACATGTCACTCAACAGGAATAACTGATATCTTTATTTTTCCACCTAGCTATTTCCCCATTTTAATTTAAATTTACAAATAATAATTCATAATTTTCATTCAATATGTGTTTCTAATTAAGATTATTCACATGTAATTTTGTGTGTAGTGATTTGTTCAAAGTGAATACTAAAAACTAGGACTATAAATTTATTCCATCATTAAATTTTATTTCCTTAGAAAGCAAAAATAATAAACATGAAATATGTAAGCAGGATATAAAATTTGTATATAACATACCAGGTGATGGAGATATGATACAGTCGCCTATAAACTTATTTTCAGTAAGATCTCCTTTTATTTCCGTCTTTTTTAACAATGTTTCAAAATGAAAATGAAGAGGCACATCTGGAAAAACATAAAGTCAAAAGTGTCCTCAGTGAACATTGCTCCTGAGTTTGATTCCTGACACTGCATCACATATGCCAAGCCTGATACTGGCAGCACTGCTGTTGGAGAGCCTCAGTGCCAACAGCATTAAAGACCACCAGCACATCACAACCGTGTGGGCACCCTTTGATCATAGCATCAATAAGTAAAGGGACAACAAATTTTATTTCATTTTATTTTTCTAAGATTGAACATTAATTTCACACATGACTATTTTCTACTATGAGAACTATTAAATCTAGTATCTAGTCACACTATTGATAAAAACTTTGTAAGACTTTATATATGATTAGATTTCAACATAGGAAATACTTAGGGTCACTTGGGTTTTTAAAAATTAATTCGTTTATTATTCTAAAGAAGCTTACCTGATGGCAATGACAAAACAGAATGGAAAGAAGAATCTAACTCGGATACGTGTTCTCTTAATAGTTCAGACTTTGAATTGTGCTCACAGCTACTCCATGTTGAAGCTGACTGCAGGCAAGGCATCTGAGTAGTAGTTAAAAATTTTTCTTTTGAAGAAGGCAAAGTCTGTAAGGAAAAAAATTTCTAAGACTTCATTTTTGTTTGAAAACTGAATCAGAGACAATAAAAGTTATAAAACATCTGAATGGCACCAGAAAGAGGTCTTAGCTTAATAAATCACCTTGGAAGAAAAGTCTCAAAATGCCATAGAGTAAGAGAAGCTACTGAAGGCCATGAATGAGATATGACTAGTCCTTTTTCATATTTTCAAAATGAAGATCAATCTAGTGCATTCTCCTATCTTATGAAATCACAGGGAAAATGAGTTTGAGGAATTGAGACAAAAGAAAATGATTATATAGTAGGTTAGTAAGTGTAAACATGACAGTCATTAATTAAGATTAAGACTTGTTTTCTTTCTTGAAATTTATTATAATAAATGTAACTGGAGTCTCGACCTTAAATTCTAATGCCAGACAGTATCTACATGAAAATTAGTGAAATACTGTGAGTCTTTTATGTTTGCATCTATAAAAAATTAGAAATAAAGACATTATATAAAACATGCACCATATCATTGTGAGTTTCTTAAGTAGTTATGCTCTGAACCTAGGAATCTCAAAATATAGCATCTTACTAGATTTAAAAAGTTATGTTGCTATGTTACATATGCATACTGTTTAAATACTGGATTATTAAATTATTTTATGCCTATTAGTATGCAATCAATGAAAATTATAAAACTGGGAAAATATTTTAAAATACTTTTTTAAATCATTAGGATTCACATATACTTCTTCGCACATTTACATCTACCTTCTATAGTAACAAAAAGGATTTTGTTTTTTCCATCTATTGATATTTCAAGTGTCTGTAATTATTGAGCCCTTCAGGTGCTATTTTTAAATAGTTTAATTTTTATAAACTCACATTAAGTTTGGGAACTTTCTTGAGATTGACTTTCAAGGCTAAAGTTGGACTTTTGGGGGGCATAACAATTCAACTAGATTTTTTCTTGACCACTAGCTCCTTCAAGATAGGTACTATAATTTACTTAGTCCTATAACTCTGTATAGTTGAAGCTTAAATGTACAGCTGAAGCTTAAAGGCTGACCAACTGAATTTTTATCTTTTAGATTTTAAAAAGAAAGCATGTAAATAAAATTTTTCAAACATATTTTAGCTTGAGTCTGTTTCGTACTTCAGGAAAAAAGAAATAGTCCCTATTAATATATGCTAAAATTTAGCTAAAGACTTTTATTTACATTACATTGGCCAAGACGTTAGGCCACAGTTATCCTTACCTATAAGGAATGCTAAAATTGCAATTATTATTCTGAATGGTTAAGTAAATTAATGACTTTTATTAAAAAACAAAAGACAAACTCAAATCATGGTTACATGATTATAACCAAGGGGATTATTTACAAGATTTATTCCAGTGATACTTGTTACATGTATATATTTTGGGTATAATTGCTGTTTCTTACCTTTATAAGATAAACTGATACTTTAACCAACTAAAGAATTGGTTTTTTTTACAATGTTCAGGAAAGTATAGGAACATTTATTTAAAATTACAAAAAAAAGTGCTAACCTCCCTTTTTCATATATGGATAGAACATTATGAATAAAAGGTGATAAAATCTGGATATTTACCATATAATTAGTTTTCTCTTGCAATTTTCCAAATCCAGGAAACCCATTAGCCAATTTGAAACTATCCTAAATAATTATGGAGACAAGTGAGGGGCATCTAGGAAAAGGCCTTTTTTTTTTCCCCTGCAGAGAAAGTGAAGCCCAGGAGGCTGAAAAGGAATGGATGGAGAAATAAGAGAAAACCAGGAGATTCTTGCCAATAAAAAATGCAATGTATAGAGGATGTGATCAACAATACCATAAGCTGCATACGAATCAAACAAAATAAAGCCTGAAAAGTATTCAATGAATTTTTCAACATTATAATGACATTCAAATACATAAAGGAGTATATAATATATAGGAAAAATATAAACTATTTTTAAAAACACCTATACTCACCATCCTACTTTAAGAAAAAGAACAATATCTTGAGGTCTTTTACTACCCTGCCTGCCTGAACCCCTGGCTGAGAGTTCTACTTTTCTCCCAGTATTTGTGCTTCCCATCCTTGACTTCCTGATTTTCAGCTTAGTATATTTGTCAGGCTTCCATTCATCTAAAATTGATATCATCTGGACAAAAGACCATGAAACAACTCGTGTTTAATTGCCTTACGGAGGTCATTTACCGCTACTGAAACTGTTTCTGAGTGCTAAGCGAGCATAATCACATAGATGCAGGTAATGCCAAAAAGATCAAATGGGAAGTCAGAAGGAGCCTAGTGCTAGGCAATCTGAGGGTATTATCATGCGCAGGGTATTTTCAGTTTACCAAAAGATTTGGAAACAAACATATCTTCTTTGTGTCAGTGTTTAGTGTTTCTGTCAAACATAGCTAAATCCATATGTTAACTAAAGCAATCTGTCTCAATTATACTTCTAGGAGTAACTGCTACCCTGAATTTTATCATTTCATTTACTTTGTATGGTGCATAGTTTTTCTATTAAATATTTGTAATCCTAATGATTTACTATTTAAATATATATGCATTAAAAATATGGGATTGGCAATATGATACAAGGACTAAAACTTGCCTTGCATGTGGATCTTGGTTGGATCGATCCTTATCGAACCAAGTGCATATGGTCCACTGAGCACTGTCAGAAGTTCTGAACATAATTCTGATGTGCCATCTGTCCTAATAATGAAACTTAATTACTACATCTTTCCAGTAATGTCTTGATGTTTGATAGAACAAATTTCTCTACCTTATTCCCCTGGGGTGTCTTACCTATTTTTGGCCTTCAACCTTTTCTATAAATTAGAAGAAAAAAAATTTAACCTTTTTTTGTTCAAAAATATGTTGAATCCATAAGTCAATTAGGGATTTACTAATAGAAATATATTTATCTGTAACAGCTTAAATATAAGATGTGTACAACATATAATTAAATGAATTATATTTAATTCATTTTATTATAATTTGACATTTAGTCTCGTTCGTTATTGTTAGATAATTAAATTCTACATAATTTAAAATCTCACAGTGTCAAACTATTATTTTTACTCAATTTTTATATCACAATTTCCTTTCCATGTTCTTGGTTTCTATAATTCTATTTTATATTTTCCCCAACAGTATCATATTTCTTCTCCCTGTGCTGTTGTTGCCAACAGATTAAGGTTTAATCTGAAATTATCATAATTTTCGAAGAATATTTTGGTGAATATAAAATTCTAGTTTGGCTCCTTCCCCTTCCCCAACCCTCTAACCCCAGCATTTGAAGGATACTTTCATTTACATCTGCTTTCACTGTTGCTGTTGAATAATACTACCCTAATTAGAAGGCAATGTGCCTTTTCAACACTAGCTAATTTAGATATTTTCCTTCTTCACTTTTTTAAGCAGACATTTCATTATATCATATTTTAGTGTTGTTTCCAGGTATTGTTCTTTCTAAATTTCACATAATTTATATTGATTGATCTCCTACTAAGCTTGGGGAATAATCTACTATTATTCAAATGTTACTATGCTGTATTCTCTTTCTATATTCCAGTAACACGGTTGATTTTCTTGCCCATGAGTCACATTTCTCCAGTTCTATCTCCTGTAATTTTTTATTCAGTTCTAATTTTGCACTTCCAGTTGAGTATTTTATATTAACAAACCTTTAAGTCTTCAAAATTATTTTCTGCTACATCTAATTTGTAGTCAACTTCATCTGTGAGATATTAAATTTTTATATTTTCAGTATCAGAATATTTATACACCTCTCTTGATAAAAAGACAGAATTCAATTACTGATGCGATATGTATATTTCATACTTATTTTCTATTTTTAAAAATACTTTTCAATGATCCAATATCAAATATTTGATCTTTGATAAGTATTTTTAAAAAAGAAAATATTCGACATGCCAAAAACAGTAACAAGTCTTACAATGGAGGTGTTACTGGTGCCCACTCGAGTGAATTGATAAGCAACAGGATTACAGTGATACAGTGAGTGATACTTATCAATGATGGCCATTTTAAAGTTTTTGCCAGCTAAATCCAGGAACAGAATTGCTATATTCTGATCTGTCTTTATTGTATTTTGCATCTTAAATGTTAGTTGTGTGGTCCTGTCTTTTGACATATGCCAAGTAATCTTTGACTGCCTTATGGCATGCTTAAAAAATCACTACAGTTTCCAATTTATCTGGAGATTATTCTCTACCCTTTTCCATTTCTTTCATTTGATCTGTGAGTATGCTCAGTTTAGTCCACTTTGCAGCTTGCAGTATGGTTAATAATAATGATTTGTTCCTGGCCCTTCAGTGTTTTCAAGTATATGCTACAGGTTTCCTTAAGTCATTTACATAATTTCCTTAAATCATCCAAACATTAAGATTTAAAACAACAATTTAAGAGTTGACTGAAGAGGGCTGGAGAGGAAGTATAGGGGTTAAGTTTCTTGCCTTACATGTGATTGACCCTGGTTCAGCTCTGGTGTTCCTAGCACCACCAAGAGTGATCACTGTGGATGGGATGTAACATAAAAGGCAACCAATATCAATTAACCAAACAGTAATGCCAAAAGCCTAACCTGTAACATCATCTTAATAATCCCTCAAACAAGAACTGAATATCTTCCATGATGAGATACTACAATTTACATTCATTTTCTTCTAAGGACTTTTTAAAAAATCATTCTGTTAGCAATTTATTGACAACAAAAAATCTAAAATAAATTATTGTGGGTATGCTATGGGAGAAGGCTTGAGGAGTGGTTGAGAAAATTGAAGACAACGTGGAAGGAAAGTGATACAGTGGTGGGGTCAGTGTTGGAATATTGAATGCCTATAACAAATCATCATGAACAACTTTGGAAACCACGGTGTTTATGTAAAGTGAAGGGGGGGAAGGGAAATTTACATAAGTAAGCCTTACCTACTTCTTGTAAACTCCAAAGTATAAGAGCACATAATTTCTTCAAAGTTTTATCAATGATAGGTATGGCATGATTATTACCATAATAAGAGACAAATATAAAATGAAGTTTAATTTACTATATACAAATATATATGTATATATATGGCTGGAGCGATAGCACAGCAGGTAGAGCATTTGCCTTGCACATGGCCGACCCGGGTTCAATTCATTCGTTTCTCTCAGAGAGCTCGGCAAGCTATTGAGGGTATTCCGCACAGCAAAGCCTGGCAAGCTACTCGTGGCGTATTCAATATGCCAAAAACAGTAACAACAAGTCTTACAATGGAGATGTTACTGGTGCCCGCTCAAGCAAATCGATGAATAGTACAGCAGTGCTACAGTGCTATACATATATGTACATATTTATATATTTTTAAAAAAGAGATGAAACACAGCAGTGTGTGGCCCAAATGTAGAAGGAAGGGAGGGAGGGAGGAAGGAAGGAGGGAGGGAGGAAGGGAGGGAAGGAGGGAGGGAGGAAGGGAGGGAGGGAGGGAGGGGGAAAAAGAAATACTGAACAATGTCATCCTACTGTTACAGGAACTTCTGTTACGTTTTAAAAATAGCCTCCGTGTCAACCCAATATTCAACAGATGTTCTGATATGGACATTGCTCAAAAATGTTCTGAAGCAAAAACTGGTTATGTGCTTCAGTCTCCCTTCCAAACTCAACAACATTGTCCCCATAACTATTATCAACTAACATTTGCACAAATTTGAAACTTCCTACCACAGCCACACGGTGTAAGTGGTCAAAGGGCACATGCCCTGCAATCCCTGGCACTGCATAGTTTCCTGAGGGTATAGTGCTAGTGGCCCTGAGAACCACGTGGCCTAGGCAGCATCACCAGGTTCAAGCATTGAACCTTCAGGCCCACAAACTAGGTCAAGTATCATTAGGAGTGGACCCGAGTGGCCCTCGAGCAATTTGGAAGCCTTCTATCAACATAAAACAGTGGCTGCAGACACCAGCTCTCTTAAATCTTCCTTTTCTGGGGGAACGTTAGACCTCTTGTAATAGCTACATTACTCCATTTGTGTATGTTTCCCAATTATAATTTCAATATTTCTGTTTAAATCATTTTTATTTATTTAAGTCTATTTTCCATCTCATGATTCTTTTTCCATTTCTTAACTATTATTTACAATTCTGGTCTGTTTAAACATATCAAATTGTTTTTGTGTATTCCAATATCCCAAGTTATTTTTGTAGTAGTAGGTGTGCGTTTGCATGTTTATTTTTGCCTTATTTTCACGGACTCAAAAAAGTTTCAAAAAATGTTTCGTGTGTATGTGTGTGTGTGTGTGTGTGTGTGTGTGTGTGTGAGAGAGAGAGAGAGAGAGTGAGAGAAAGAGAGTGTAGTGTATAGGGGCAGGGATGGAAGGAGGGGGGACAGGGACTGATAATGAGTTTTGGGGGAAAATAAAATCAAGGAGGAATAGTATAATAATGTAGTTACTAGCCTAAAAGTTACTAGAAACAGGAAACCAGGCCTCTTTCAAATGCAAGCTCTTTGGAGGAGAAAATATGGTACCACCTAGATGGAGAAAAAAGGTGGGCCCCTTCAGAAAATGAGCAGGTCCAAGGGAAACAAAGGTAGGTCTTGTTAAGAATAAGAAAAAGATCATCAGGAGTTCAAGTTTCTTCTCTGATAAATCCAGGTTAATTTTTACTTCCAAAAAATCTATATATAACTCCCTCTTGATTAAAAGCCACTTACTCTCTCTCTTTCTCCTCCCTCCCCTCCTTCTCCTTCCTCTCCTGCCTCTTTCCCAACCTCCCCTGTCTTTCTCCTTTCTCTCCCTAAGCCCCTCTTATTTCTCTAATTTACTTCACTATTCCTCTCCTATTCCTCATTCTCGCCTGAGTGCAGGCCTCCCCCAGACTAGGGTGGTAGAGACCAGTTCACCACACCTTGTAGAGCAAAGTGAACTTTGGGTGGCTGCTTGACAGAGCTGCCTTGTGGGCCTGGTGGAAGTTAAGGTCAATGCTGTGCCAGTGCATAAGTCACACTTCACCAGTTCTCACCCTACCAGGCATTTCCCCTAGACCAAGGTTGAGCAGGAAGGTGCATTTCTCAAGGCAACTTTTCTCATTCTCCATTTCACATAAGTTACCTGCAACAGATATGAAAGACTTGACTTGTCCTAAATTTTAGGAAGATTGTATTTCTACTTTTTCCCAAAGTCCATGGCAGAAGAAGGCTTTTTTTTTTTTTTGCATCTCTGCAGCAAGTTTGATTTCTAGATTATCCATTCACCAAGGCATGTAGCCTTTATGCAGACTCTAGTGTCTCTTCCACTCTCCCAGGCTGTAGGCTTTGCCTCCATTCATTTATAATATTATGCATGTTTTAGGTAAGTACTATTGTAAGTAAATATATATATATACATATACATAAAATCCATGTTCCACAAATTTTTTTGTAACTGGAGGCTTTTACAAATTAGTGAGTCTACCCTATTACTGGATTCAAAAGCCCTGTGCTAGATAATGGTAATTGATATGCCACTCTGATTTTTTAAAAACTGTTTTAATGAAAAGCTTTTGTTGGATACCACACTACAATAAGATGAGAAGTAAAATAAAATAAGAAACTAGAAACAGCAGTGTTTCTCAGGGAACCCAACTTCCACAGACTCAATAGCTCAATAGAATGCAGCATTAAAAAATTAGCTTTGAGAGTAGAAAAGTCATTTCTATTTCTGTCCATAAAGAAGTACGCAGGGCTCTTAAACCTGAGAAAGAGAAAAAAGTAAAGTGAGTCAACCTGCCATCTTTTTATATGGAGATTCAAGGTCCAAGTACAGCAGGACTGATAGGTTATTTAAAGAAATGGGTGTTCAAGTTTGGGAAGAAAAAAGTGACTACAATTTGAAGGAGAGCATGCCAGAAAAAAGAAAGAAGCAGAAAAAAAATTACATATGCATACAGTGAAACCATAAAGGGTTAGCTAATAATTCATAAGGAAAGGGGATTAGAGTGATGGTACACTGGGTAGGGCATTTGCCTTGCACACTGCCAACATGGTTCGATCTCTGGTATCCCATATAGTCCTTAAGCACTGCCAGGAGTAATTCCTGAGTGCAGAGCCTGGAATAACCCCCAAGCATCACTGGGTGCAACCAAAAAAAGAAAAAAGAGGAGGGAAAAAAATGAACAAACAACACATGGTAGAAATAAAAGCATACAGCAAAATGGTAAGTTTAAACTTAACTATAATAATTACATTAAATACAAATGGCTTAAACACTCAAATTAAAAGGCAAAACTTTCATCACTGGTAAAAGTATGGAAGCAGATATGCCACCAGCACTGACCACTAAATTGCTGGAGTGGTTCTATTGTTAGTGAAGTAAATTTAAGGGAGAGACCAAATATAAGAATAAACAAAGTATAAATATTTTAAAAATAGAACTAAACATCTATGCTTGTATTAAACAGTATGCTGCAAAATAAAACAACTTACAATAGAAATAGACAAACCTACAATTATGTTGTGGATCTGAACACAGGTAAAAATAAAATTACTAAAGATATGAAAGTCCTGACCTGTATTAGCAACAACATTAAACTAAATAAGAGTTGTGAACTCTCCATAAAAATAGCAGAATACTCATTTGGATAGATACTACACTGAGCCATAAAATAAAATTTAAAAGGTTTGAAATCATACAAAGTATTTTTTTGTAATCACTGATATTATACAAGAAATAAATAATACAGAGAAAAGTTGTAAAATACCCAAATTGGTTGGAAACTAATCTCAATTCTAAATAAACCAGGGTCAAAGAAATTATTAGAAATATTTTACACTGAAAACTTATTTCTTTCCCTATAAGTAGACTTAAAAACAAAACAAACCAGGGGGCCGGGGGTATGGCAGAGCAAATGTTCTGCATGTGTAAAGTACTGGGTTCAATCCTTAGCACCACTCCACTCCCCCACACCACTCAGCATTGCTAGCAGTGGCATTTGTGAGTCCCACTCCCCACCATACTCACAGCAGTTCTGAAGCTCTACCCTACCCCCACCCAAAACAACTGTGGCCCCAAACAACAAGTTAGAAGTCTTTTTGAGATTTCTTTTGAACAAATAATACTGATCAACAAATTAATAGCTAGTAGAAGTAGCCACTGTTACTGTCACTGTCACTGTCATCCCGTTGCTCAACGATTTGTTCGAGTGGGTACCAGTAACGTCTCTCATTGTGAGACTTATTGTTACTGTCTTTGGCATATCCAATACGCCACGGGTAGCTTGCCAGGCTCTGCCATGAGGGCTAGATACTCTTGGTAGATTGCCAGGTTCTCGAGAGGGAGAAATAGCTACACAAGAAAAATATATAAGATAACTATATTAGGATTCAGAATAAGAAAGAACTTCTGGAACTCTTTCAAAATTAGGCTCAAGAATAAAAAGATGGGTAAGTTGACATTAAATAAGGTGGCAAGAGAAAAATTAAAATCATGAAACGAAATTAAAAGACTAAAAAAAACTGGGGGAAATATCAGCAAATAACAAGTCAATAGTACATTTTAAAAATATGTGCCTATTAAAAATATAATTCTTAATGTAAATGAAGATGTCATATCAATCAGTCAGGGTGACATGGCATAAAAATAGCAAAAGATGTCAATTCACAGTAAGAAATGTGAAAAGACATGCAAAGATAATCAAGTTAACTCATACTAAAGTAAATGTAAATTGAAACTAAACCATGAAACCAGTTTCCCTCCCTCTTGTCACCAAAAAGAGTCCAAAGATAGAAATGTTTTTGTGTTATGTAAAATGGCTAATGATATTATGTAGTAAACCATACTCAATAATAAAAGACTGAGATATTTTCCCCTAAGAGAGACAATAAAACAACAAAGGATTTCATTTCAATGTACTAAAATACAGCTAATTTTAGTATTATACCTGAAATTCTAGCCAAAGCAATTAAGCAACAAAAAATACATTCAAGTTTAAAAGAAAAAATGAAATTATCTTTTATTTGCAAATGACATGGTTTGATATAAAAAAATCTGAAAGATTTTTTAAAAATCTCCAGAATCAAAAAATGGCTAGATGATTCAACCAAATTTTAGGGTAAAAAAAATAGCAAACCAAAAATAGATGAGATATAATTGGAAAAAAGTAGCATACAAAAATCTATGATGTTGGAAAAATTCTCCCCATGTCAAGTACTTCCTGAGGCAATCACTGAGTAGCTCCTAAGCATCATTGTACATAGTCCCAAACAAGAGAACAAAACTACTATGTTTCTATATGTCAAAAATGAACAATCAAAAAGTTAATTCAGAAAACAACTGTATTCACAATGGCCTGAAAGAATATCTAGACTTCACAAAAGGAAATGACTCATACATGAAAAGTATACATTGCTGTATTTTTAATTTTTTCATTCATTTATCTTTGTAAGAAATTGAAAAGGACATAAATGAAAAGTCATTCCACATAAATAAATTAAAAGATACATTATTCTTACAATGTTAATACTGTAGGCAGTGATCTAAAATTCAACACAATCCCTATAAAAATGAAATGAACTTCTAGGCGGAAATGAAGAAATCAATTCTAAAGTTCAAAAAAATTGCAAGGGCTTCTAAGTAATTAAAATAACCATTAAAAAAAGTTTGAGTCTCCAGCGACATCACTCCCATAAGCCACCTCCTGCCTGTACCACATAATCTCGTCATCGGCCACCCTCCAGATCCCATGGCTGCTTCTCCTGGAAGGAAGATAAAATGAGGCCCCCATAACCATGCCAACAGACTCTGTGCCAGGCTGTTTTCACTCGGGGCTCCCCAGAGGGGGGCAGGTGAGAGTCCTCCCTGCCCCAAAGGACCCAGCCCTGGCAGGTGACCTCCACAACCCAACCTCCGCCACACTCTAGGATGCTCCCTACTCATTCCGGCCGAGCCTCACATATGAATGAATGAACATATTCCTGGACCACGCGGCCACTGCGTGACACATCATAATACACTTCCTACACATTCTCTATAATTGCTGCACCATATTTTATGGGGTTCAGACAGTAGGCAAGAAATCATAAAAGTAAATATACATATGCATATATACATATTTTCATATATATATATAAATATCAAAGTTCACATCACCCAAACTTTAACAACATGTTAGTGTTAGCCTATAGAATGTCTTAATGGTTCTTGCGAAAACAGAACAATCTTCACACTGCTTCCTATATGAACACTTTTCTGTAAGCATGTTCAGCAGTTCTTCATAACAGACAATAAAAATATACTTTTTCGGTTGTGTTTTGGGACAGGGGTTAGGGTTTGGGATGGAAACATCCCAAATTTGGTGTTGGGAAAGTGTAATGATGGTGGGATTGGTGTTTGAGTAGTAAATGTAATTCAAATATTGTGAACTAACTTATAAAATAAAAAATTATTTTAAAAAAAAAGGTTTTGAAGAGTCATGCTTGACTTCAAGCTAAAAACCAGACTCCATAGGCTCTGACTAGCCTCATCCAGGAATGAATCTGTTGAAAAACTCGGATGTGTGGGTTTTGTGACCAAAATCTCTAGGCTCTTATGGAGTCAGGGATGGGCGACCTGACCCCATCTCCTGGTATTTCTGGGAACCTGGCAGTCATACCCATGCACTGCCTCTGGTGCCACATAAGATCATTAACCGGCCATGATCCAGAAAATCATAAATAAATATCTAGAAAGATTAGCAAGTTTCAAAGATGATGCTGGACTTCAAAGTCACCATCCAGTTAACAATTTAACTCCAGCTGTATCAACCCACCAAAATTTTAGAATTCTTGGAGTAGGCAGCTGCATATCACCATGATATACCAGGAGTAGCACACCACATTGAATGGGATGTAAGGTAGAAGACAAGCAACCTTGATTAAGAAAATATTAACACACAAGGCTTAACCTGTAACAACGTGTTAGTAATCCCTTATACAAAGGCTTAATGGCTCCAGGTTGAGATACAACAATCTTCAGACACTTTCTTGTAAGGAAATATTCTCTGATCATTTTTAGAAAATTAAGCATAACAAGCAATATAAAATAAATTTAGGGCCTGCTATTGAGGCAGGCTTGGGTGGTGGTTGGGAAAATTGGAAAGAATGGTGGTGGAAAGGTATAACAGTGCTGGAATACTGAATGTAATAAATCATCATGAACAACTTTATAAAAATAAAAGAAGAAATTCATCTAACAACTGCCTAATATCATTAGAAATATAATTCAAAATATAACATAAATTTGCAGTATTCAAAACACTATAGTACTAAAGACACATGGAAAGACATATAGACTATGAAATAGATTTGAGAGTTCATAGCTAAATTCACACCTCTATGGTCAACTGATTTTCCAAAGGAGAAACAAAATCACTCGATAGGATAATAAATGTCTAACTGACAAATGGTAGTATGACAACTTAGTATTCACAATTAGGAAATATAAGAAAAGGCAGACTTCCATGTAAAATCATATGCAAAAATTAGCTCAAAATGGACTAATAATCTAAATTTAAGAGCTTAAAACCATAAATATCTTAAAGGAAAAAATAGGGAGATATATGTATTACTGTGAATTAGGCAGTTAAGTCTTAAATATTTGTAAATCACGTATATGATAAGGGTCAACTATCAAAAATGAATATCTCATACATCTCAACAACAAAACAACAGAAATTCAAGCAAAAGAGTATACCAAAGACAAAGATTACTCCAAAAGAGAGCTGTAAGTAGCCAATAAGCACATGATAATGTTTATCATCATTAATCATCAGAAATGCTCATCAAAGTATTATTACTTCATAGTCACAAAGAAATATTAATTCAGACTCACAAAAATATTCATGTAGTATTTAATTACAATATTCACAGTATTAAAATGGAAAATAAATAATTATAGTTAGAGTATTAGAAATGGGAAATAAAAAGTGTTGATAACCTAGATTTAACAGTCTTAAATATTGCTGTGGATAAATAATTCACTGTCGCATTTTGGTATTTCTCAAAAATCTAGAAAACAAAATGACAAAGTAACTCTGCAACTTTACTAGCAGGTATATTCCCTCAAAACACAAAATTTGGATTCAAATGTACAAATACAAATGTTCAGAACAGCATTATCCATAATAGCCAAAAGGTATAAGCAGTTCAATGCCCATCATGGGGTGAATTCACAAATAATGTGATACTATTCACCTATAAAGGAAAATTCTTCAATTATAAAATAATGAATTAAAAATAAAGGACATGTCATGCTACGAAATATGGATGAATTTGTGGTTAGAACCTGGTGGTTCTCAGGTGCAACTCCTGGCAACATGTTCAGAGTTTGATCTAGGTGGAACCTGGGTAAACTAACCACACAATACCAAGGTTTGTGGCTCCCAAACCAAACCTTAATGTGTTCAGCCAACTCAGTAATTTCTCTGTTTTTTGTTCTGTTCTGTTTTGGTTTGGTTTGGGGGCCACACTGGCAGTACCCAGGGCTTACTCCTGGCTCTACACTCAGGAATCACTCCTGGCGGGTTCTGATGACCATATATTAATGCCAGGTGTAAAACCCAGATCAGTCCATTGCAAGACAAGCACCTACCCAGTGCACTCTCACACCAGCCCCATCTCTGACTGTTTTCTGTTTCTTTGTTTTATAGTACCAGTGGTCAAATCCAGGGCTGGCCAGGTTTTAAAAACATTATGTTAAGTAAAAGAATCAAATATAAAAAGCCACATGTTATCCATTTACATTAAATATTCAGCACAGAGATATCCACGCAGAGAAATTAATGACTAGGAGAGGCCAGAAATGTGAACTAATGGCTACAAACTACTTACTGGGTAAGGAGTTTTATTCTGGACTAATGAAAAATTTTTGGAGCTAGGTAGAGGTTAATGTGCACACTGTAAATATAATAAATACCACTGAACAGTTCACTTTAATTTTGTGTAAATGAATTTCACCAAAATAAATTGCTCTTAACATGAATTATATATAATACAAATTCATTGTACTATTGCTTATAAAAAAAAAACTAGTTCATTTCTCTTTCAGCTCTGGACATAATTACCTCTCAGAACACAGATCATGGCCATAACTCTGATCACTGCTGCTTCCCTACTCTGAACCTCACTCAACTCCTACAGGTCAGAAAATCCACCAATTTTCCCAGATCACAGGTCCCTCCATCACCTCTCAGTGGATAACACACATAACTGCACACACCACAGTCTGGTATAAAAATCTCAATTTCTCACAAATCACAATGCACACACTTATACCTCTTGCTGTGAACCCACAGATTCAAATATTTTCCTGGCTAACCTCTGGGACTTACTTCTTGCATTTAATACCTCATGCCTCTGTTTTCCTGCCCTATTGAAACATGCCACTAGGCAGTGGCGGTGGCAAGAAATGGTAGTTTTTTATGTTGCAGCTAGAGTAGAGGCAGGGCCAAGATAGCATTAGGAGTAGTTCTATGTAAACCAGGTGAAAAAAGAAGTAGCTGAAGTGAAGGAATAAACAATCTGAGAAGCTCTGGGGGAAAACTATAAAAATTCACCTTCAGAGTATAGCTGAAACAATGAATAAGCTTAACAAGCGTTGTTAAGCTTAACAAGCTTAACAAGTGATGCTAATAGCCCAGAATCCCTTACCAGTAAAGCTCTATAAGCTTTCAGATAATGACTTAGATACACTATGATGTTAAAGTTTCGTGAGATCAGAGAAAAGATGGTACATGTAGTCATAAAGGAATAGAAAATATATGAGTGGAAAACATGATGCTGCACTCAGCAGTAACAGAATGGAAGAGTCTGGTATGCAAAATAAAAAATTCAATGGGAGGAGTCAGCAGCAGAGTGAAAGCAGTTGAGGGACAATCAAATCAGGGAGCTTAAAGTCAAGATACGGAAAACCTTCACAATACAACAGAAGATGGGAAAAGTCTGAAAATAAATTAATAGCACACCTAGAACTAGAGGACTGTAGGAATTCTATAGGAACTATATAGGAATTCTACATAGGAACTCTATAGCAATATATAAGAATTCTACAGAAATTCTATAGGAATAACAGAGCTCAAGAGGAACAATATAAGAACTGTAAGAGTTCTTGAAGAGCTGGAAGCAAGAATGATGGACTATTAGTGAAAGAAATAATAAATAAGAATTTTCCAGATTGAAGAATATACACACCAAGATTCCAAAGGCTCAAAGGATATCAGCCAAAATAAACAGAAAAACTCCAACCACATCAAAATCAATATAACAAAAGTCAGACTGAAACAAGATATTGAATACAGCAAGCTCAAAGAAGGAACGACCTAAAAAGAATGATCATAAGATCAAAAAATAATAAAATGAAGCTATACAGGATAGAAGAGAATGGTGTTATGCAAAAAAAAAAAATTCCAGGAGACAAACATCTAAGAAAAAATACTGTAGCTATATTATCACCCATTTTTTGTATGAAGTAAAAACAGATTTTATTTGGAGGTTTTTAAAAAGGGGAAAGGAGGGAAAGTGACACACAGAGAGAGAGAAAGAGAGTAACATGCTTAAGAGAAAATCAGACTTCTCCAAAGGCAGAGAGAGCCCCTATATACATTCCAGCACTACATATGGAAACATGAAAGTACACATCTCAAGAGGGGAGATGCAGACAACACATGTGTTTGGGGGCCACATGCGCTTCGCAGCATATGGGCTAGTTATCACCCATTTTAAAAAAGGATACAAAGATCAAGAAACAGCTTGATCAGCTTGAGAAGTTCATAGTGTTGAAAACAGCTTTGCAAGAAGCATCAGCAGTCTTCTTTAAAAACAAATTACACAATAATTTCTACAAAATGATGGCAATAAATTGTCATCTCAATAATTAGCTCACTCAAAATCAATGGTCTGAATTTACCAATCAAGATACAACCAAACAGTTATTATAAATATGTAATTGAAGCCTGGAGAACAAACTTACAGGCAAAAAATTCCATAAAAATGCTGGGGTGGTAAGACTCATCAAATAAAAATTTTAAAATCTGGACTTAAATTTTAAAAGAATATATGAATTCATATATAGTATGAATATATATACCTTAGTCATTAAATCTTATAAATATGTTACACTCCTAAACATATATGCACCTAGTGATTGACCATCTAAATGTTTAAAACAATACTAATAGAGCTAAAGATACCTGACAACAACTGATATCACAGCTGCACAGATCAACTAGACAAAAACTCAACAAGGAAATACTGACATCAACGAAAGAAATGGAAGAGATGTGTCTAACAGAAACAGGTAGGGCTCCTTTTCTCCCAAAACTCAAGTACTACATTATTCCCCATGGCTCTCAGAACAAAATTCAAGAGAGTACATGATGGGTCAAAAAAAAAAAACCTCCAAAAACTCAAGAAGACAGAAATCATATAAATTGTTCTCTCAGACCATGATGCTTTTAAATTTAAAATTAATCAGAGAGAAATAGGAAGAAATGCAAACACTTGCAAATTAAACAACTTACTTCTGAACAACCAGTGGGTCAGAGAGGAAATCAAAGAAGAAATCAAAATATTCCTGGAAACAAGCGAGAATAAAAACATGAGTTAGCAGAACATATGGGACACAGAAAAGTGATGTTAAGAGGAAAGTTAATAGCAATGCAAGCATTCAACAGGAAACAAGGGCCCAAATAAGGAATCTCACTGCACAGATTAAGGTACTAGAAATAACCAACAAAGACAATCCAAAGTCAACAGAAAAATGAAAAAATACAACTTAGAGGAGAGTTAACAAAATAAAAATTAAGAATACAACTCAAAAGATCAATAACACTAAGAGCTAATTTTTCAAAAGATTAAACAAGATTAACAAACCATTACTTCAAAAAACAAAAGCAAAATCAAATTCTAATAAACAGAGTCGGAAAAAGAGTGGAGTTAGAACGCCACAAAAATTCAAAGAATCATCAACAATTACTATCAAAATCTGTATGTCAAAACATTGTAGAACCTAGAAAAAATAAATTCATTGATAACTATAACATTCTAAGACTGAATCACAGGAAATGGAGCATAAGAAAAGACCAATTACTGGCAAGAAAATTAAAATGGTAATCAAAAGTTTCCCCCAAACCCAGGAAAAGATGGGTTTTCTAGTGTGTGCTTTCAAATCTTTAAAGAAGACCTACTTCAAACCTGTCTCAGGCATGTACAGAATACAAAACAACAACAACAACAACAAAACCCAGAAAAACAGGAATTCTTTTGAACATTTTCTATAAAGGCAAAGATTACCCAATATGAAAAGTACACACATCACTAAAAAAATTAAACTACATATTCACATCCCTGATGTGCATACACACACAAATCCTCAACAAAATTTAACAAACAGAATCCCAAAATACATTTGAAAAAAGATCACACAACATAAACAAGTAGAATTTATTCTAGGAATGCAAGGATGGTTTAATACATGAAGCCAATCAACATAATACAGCATATCAAAACAAGGATCTATATCTTCTCAAAAGATACAGGGAAAGTATTTTACAAGATCAACACCAATTCATGATCAAAACTCTATATAATATCATACTGAATGACCAAAACTATTAGACAAGAAAGAGATATAAAGGGAACCAGATTTGAAAAAAATGTCAAACTATTACTATTTACATATGACATGATACTGTTAGCAAACCCTAAAGACAAAACAGCAACAAAATATCTCCTGAAAACAATAAACTTAAGCAGTAACATGTAAGGCTACTAAATCAACACGCAGAAATCAATTGAATTGATTTCTAAATACCAATAGTTAAATAAAAGAGTAAATAGTGAAATGAGACAAAACATCCCATTTACAATTGCACCTCAAAAAATAATCAAGAAATAGAAATCAGCTTATAAAAAGAGGTAAAAGATGTAAACAAGAAAAACTATAAACCACTACTAAAAGAAATAAAAGAATACAGAAGGAAATGCAAACACATCCCTGTTCATGGACTGGAAAGATTAATATTACCAAAATGACAATTCTATCCAAAACACTATACAGATTCATCACAATTTCTTTAAAAATACCCATGAAGGGATAAACTCCAACAAGAATAATGAGTTCTGTGTTGAAACTCCAACAACAATAGTGAGTTTTGTGTTGAAATATGGAATGTAATCAAGGTAAAGAGAAAAGGAAGTGAAATTTATCAGTTATGCAGGGGGGCCTGGGGGTTGGGGAATTGGGGGTGGGAGGTATACTGGGTTTTGTTTTGTTTTTTGGTGGTGGAATATGGGCACTGGTGAAAGGATGGGTGTTTGAGCATTGTATAACTGAGACATAAGCCTAAGAACTTTGTAACTTTCCACATGGTCATTCAATAAAATAAATTAAAAAAAAATCTCTGAACCCATAAAACAGGAAAAAAATACCCCATGAATATTTTAGAAACACTGACCAAATAGTGGAATTTGTTAACCCTCCTCAAATAGCCAAAGCAATTTTAGGTAAAATGAAGATGGAAAGCTTTTCTTTCCTCAACTTAAAAATTATACTACAAAACTACAGTAATCAAGACAGTGTGACAGTGGAATACAGACATACTCTAAGGCCAATGGAGTAGAACTGAGAGTTCAGAGACAGAACCTCAAGTATATATTATCAGTCAATCTTCAGCAAGGGTCTGTGAATATGAAGTGGAGCAAGGGAAGCTTTAAGAAATGGTGCTGGATGGAAAACAAATTATCAAATGCTTCCTTTTCAGCAGGTCCGACTTTGGTGGGAAAAACTCCAAACAATAATAGTGAGTTTTTTGTTGAAATATTGAATGTAATCAAAGTAAAGTGGAAGTAAAATGAACTTTATCAGTTATACAGGCAGGGTGGGGGACTGAGGAGGTGGGGGTGGGGTAGGTATACTGTGATTCTTGGTGGTGGAATATGTGCACTGGTGAAGGTATGGGTGTTCGAGCATTGTATAACTGAGACTTACATCTGAAAGCTTTGTAACTTTCCACATGGTGATTCAATAAAAGAATAAATTAAAAAACCAAAAAAAAAACCCCAAAAAAGAGAAATATGATTTTTCAGAAGGAGAATTCAAAGAATAAATTTGAAAAGAAATAAAAAGAAATGGTACTGGGAAAACAGGTTAGTCATGTGGGGAGAAAAATGAACTCAAAACCCTATCTCATACTATATAAAATTAATTCAAAAAGGATTAAAAACACTGATAACATACATAAATCCATACATTGTTTTTAGGAAAACATAAGCAGAACCCTCATGACATAGAACCTAGAGGTGTCTTCAATGACTATGTCATTAGTCAAGCAAAGGAAAGTGATGATGAACTAGTAATGGTATTACATCAAATTAATACATTTCTGTATTGCAAAATAAATAATTAGAATAAAGAGATCACAAAGACTGGGAGAAAATATTTTTCCAGTACTGAATTGACAAAATGTTAATAGCCAAGATATATAAAATATTGTGAAAATTAACAACAGCAAAAAACATCAAAAAATGGGCACATGAGATGAATAGACACTTCCCTAAAGAAGACAAACAGATGTCCAATCAGTGTATTTAAAAAATTCTCTTCATCACTCTTTTCAGGGAACTGTAATCAAAACAACAATAAGATGTTTGTCTCACACCAGTGAGAATGGCGCATTTCAAAAAGAATAAAAACATGAGTGCTTGTGTGAGTTGGGGAAAAAGGAACCTTTATCCATTGTTGGTGGGAATGTCAAGTTTTAACCTCTGTGAAAATCAATATAGATACTTTTCAAAAAATAATAATTAAGCTTATTAAAGTATCTCCCATTTTGAGATAATCTCTCAAAAATACTACAGAGTAAATATCAGCCTAAAGGCATTAAAGAGAAGTGGATATATAATATAGTATAAATGTGTCAATCCTCGATTCATTATTTCAAAGTATATTTCCTAGCATAAAGATATTTTCACTAAATGTTTTGTTTTAAATTTGTGCCACACCTGACAGTACTCAGGGCTTACTTCTGTCCTTGTGCTCTTACTCCTTGTGGACTTGGGCAGGAGCAGAGTCAAATCCAGTTTGGCAATGTACAAGGCAAACTACCTTACTTGCTGTAATATTTCTCTGGCTCATCTTTTGAATGTTGTTTTTAATTTGTCCTTTAACATGTTAACAATAGAACAAGTGTTTTTGATGTACATTTACTTTACCTTCACCACCAATATCTTACACCAATGTCCTGAATAAGGATATTTTCTTGCATAATTGCAAAACATTTTAGAATATATTATAATGATAAAATATTTTGCAGACTCTACCATAGATAGTTCAGTTTCCCAATTATCATAATAATTATTCCCTCTAAAGGAATCTGAATCTGTATTAATTTATATTATCTCTACATATCCTTTTTATTATAAAATGGGTCCTCAGCCTTTTTCGGCTTTCATAATTGTGGTATCATTTCTTTTACAATATGGGCAAGCGATTATTGTTTACTTTCATGTTTTTGACTTTGGCTTTGTTTTACAATTCCTTATACATAAATTCTCACTGAATAGAATACCATATACTGATATTGTCTTCTTCTCATACCATATACTGATATTGTCTTCTTCTCACAGTAAATTTTGATCACTCAAAGTTATTCCTATAAACAGGTTTTCTACCATATAGATATTATGATCCCCTAGGAACTGATGTGAGGCATCTTAAAAATCATGATAAAGATCATATAATTACTTTACTAGTCAAACCTTCTCAACCTTACCCCAGATATTTAACTCAATTGATGATTCTTGTCAGATCTTTTATTATTACAAGGATTCTCTGATTTCATTGCTCAGCCTACATTAATTTATTTGCTAATCAGCAAATTCCTATTATTTCTGTTATCTAGAAAATCCGAGCTGGAGCGATAGCACAGAGGTTGGGCATTCGCCTTTCAAGAGGCCGACCAGTGTTCGATTCCTCCGCCCCTCTCAGAGAGCCCGGCAAGCTACTGAGAGTATCGAGCCCGTTCGGCAGAGCCTGGCAAAGCTACCTGTGCGTATTGAATATGCCCAAAACAGTAACAATAAGTTTCTCAATGAGAGATGTTACTGGTGCTCGCTCAAACAAATCGATGAGCAACAGGATGACAGTGACTACAAAATCCTTTCTCTTTTCCATCTCTCTGCTTCTAGGTCTTCCTTTCTCTTTATTCCTATTGTTCTCATTATCTCTCCTTTGCTCTGTCTCACACATACACACCAATATGGACTCGAAGTGTCCTGTTTTTCCAATGTCTTGTTACTATTCTTAGTTAGTTTGATACACAAATAACCCAATATTTAAATAGTAGAAGTCTCATCAAGCTGGCTTATTTTATTTTTATAAGACTGCATAGTTCTGGTATTAGGATGATGTATGCGTAAAAAGTATGATAAACAGTACTATAAATGTTAACATCTCAATAAAAATGGTTTGGGGAAAAAAAAGACCCATAATATTTTTCTTTCTTCTTCTTAGTCACATTTAAGATGTTCCAGTCTCATCTTATACCAATCCTTCCCAAGCCTTGAAGTCAAAATATTCTCCAAAGATTCCTGTTTCTATCTAGTGGGAAATGCACTGTAGCACTCTTCCTGTTGTTCATTGATTTGCTCAAGCAGGCACCAGTAATGTATCTATTGTGAGACTTGTTGTTACTGTTTTTGGCATATCAAATATGCCATAGGTAGCTTGCCAGGCACTGCTGTGCGTGTAGTATACTCTCAGTAGCTTGCTGGGCTCTCTGAGAGGGACAGAGTAATCAAAACCGGGTCGGCCATGTGCAAGGCAAATGCCCTACCCACTGTGCTATCGCTCCAACCCAACATGGATATATTGGACGATATGGACATTCCTCAAAAAACTAGGAACTGAACTTTCATATGATCCAGCAATTCCACTCCCTGGAACAAACCCCAAGGGCCTAAAAGCACAATGCAGAAGAGACATCTGCACTTATGTTAATTGCAGTACTATCAGCAATAGCTAAAATCTGGAAACAACCCAAATATCTAAGAACAGGTGACTGTATAATGAAACTATGATATATATATACACAAATATATACATGTGTATATATATTTCATTGTACGTATATACATATACATACAATGAAATACTACTCAGCCATAAGAAAAGATGAAGGCATGTAATTTGCTGCTACATGAAAGGACCTAGACAGTATTATGCCAAGAGGATTTAGTCAGAGGGAGAAGGACAGATATTGAATGATCTCTATCAGATGTGGGATATAAAGAAACTATAGGAGAACATCAAATGCCCAAAGGCAATAAAAATGAAGAGCAGGAGACCTGGTCTTTAGTAGGAAGCTTGCCACTGGGGTGTGGGTGGAAGGGTTAAGTTAAGGGTTAAACTGCACGTTGAGGCCTTGGTTCAATTTCCAACACTTCCTCTTCTCCTGACCACTTCTTGGAGTGACCGTCAAGCACTAAAGAGGCAGTATCCTCTGAGCTACCAAAGAGGGAGTATCCTCTGAACCCAGCTGGGTGTGGCTGAAAAACATAGGTTTAAAATGATGTATCATAAAATACCCAGAGAAGGGGCCAGAGAAACAGTACAGGAGTGAAGGCATACTCTTTGAATGCAGGCAATCTTGTTTAAACCCCAGGACTTCAGGATCCCCTGAGTATAACCAGGTGTACCGCAAGGCCCCTGAGCACCGTGGGGTATGCACCAGCACCCCAGGACCATCTGGGTGGCCCAAGTCACCTCTGGCACTGCAAGACTTGAACAGCAGCGCATCCTGGGGCCCTTGCATTGGATGATCACCTGGTTGACCAAATATCATCAGAAAGGGCCTCCTGACCTCCTCTGGAAAACCAAAATGTTTTAAATAAACAAAAGAAGATAGCTAGGGAATCAGTTTGACATCCTATAACTTTGACTTTATTTCTCTATCATCTGTTCAATGGCTCTAGTTCCAATTTTTCTGTTTTATCAGTAGTGTTTTGAAAAATCCATGTAACTGAGTAGAGGGAAGGAGCATCTCAGAAGAATCCTCTCTAATCTTGTGAAGGCTGTGAGGAACTCATGTTCCTCCAACCCGTCAAATTAGACACATTTCAGCTCCGTTAGATCCAAATCAGATCCATTTCCACTCAGTGAAACTGCCATAAGAAAGGACAGGCACAAATGGTTGCATCAATCATAAAATCAGTCAGTATAAACACAAAGTCACCAGTGATGGATTGATTTCTGGATTTACTAAACATACCCTCTGTGAGTCACCTCAATTCAATAAGTTGTATATGCAGAGAAAGTTTTGAATTTATTAGAAAATAGAGTGGTCAGATTTGGGGCAAGGGGCACACTCAGTGGTGCTCAGGGCTTACTTCTGACTCTGAACTAAGGGATTATTCCTGTTGGGGAACAGGGGATGGTATGGGTTGCTGGGGATCAAACCTAGGTCAGCTGCATTCAAGGTATGCACCTTACCTGCTGTATTACCTCTCTGGTTCTTTTTGTTATAATTATTATTGAATCACTATGAGTTAAAAAGTTACAGATATTCATGACTAAGTTTCAGGCACACTGTGTTCCAAAACCAGTCCCTTCACTAGTATCCACTTCTTTCCCCCAATGTCACCAGTTTCTTTCCCACCCCACTTTTCTCCTCCAAAATTGTCCTAGTGTTCTCTACCCTAACTAGTGGGAAACAGTATTAGAAAATAAGAATGAGTGCCTCCTTTATTTACTGTCAGCATGTAAGTTTAAGTCTAGACTTGCTATAGCTACTCTGGAAGCTATCATAAATATACAGCAAGTTATAATTAGTAAAGAAAAATTCCACAGAGAGTCTCTTGCCCCCACGACTGGCTGTCTTCCCTGGAGCCCTTGGGAGGGGGTGGGCTTCAATTTCCCTCCCCACCCCTAGCAGAGCTCCCACGGCCAAACACCTCCAGAGCCTAGCCACAGCCAAGCCCCTCTTCACACATTCGAACAAACCTCATGCATGAAGGAACTAGCAGAGGAACTCAGATGTGTGGGACCCAGGGCTGAGACCTCCAAGACTGCTCGGATCAGGACTGGGCCTCTTCCACCCAGATTCCCCATTTTTTAGTAGCTAGGCAGTCAAACACAGGGTGTAATCCCAACCAACGGCCAACATCCAGAGACTATAAAACCAAGCTCTCAATATCTTTTAGCCTAGTTCTCCCTCTGAGAGAACTTGGCAAGCTACCGAGTTTCCTGCCTACATGGGAGAGTCTCGCAAGCTCCCCGTGTGGTGTATTCTTATGCCAAAACCAGTAACAATGATGGGTCTCATTCCCCTGATCCTGAAAGAGCTCCAATGCAGCACCATTGGAAAGGATGAGTAAAGAGAGGCTTCTAAAATCTCAGGGCTAGGACGAATGGAGATGTTACTGAGATTGCTCGAGAAATTCGACGATCAATGGGATGATGATGATGATAATGATGATGAAAGAAAAATTCAGTCCCTTGGTTGTACACACTATATATGTAGAATGCTACATGTATGAAATAAGTACCATAATCACCAGCAAAGATATTTACCAAAGTTATATCATTATCAAAAATTCTGTTGGACAGTACCATTTAGACACTTGAACAATGCAAACTGAGGAAACACACATATGACAATTACACACATCTTTTTTCTTAAGTCCTTAGAACCAATTGTTTTATGTTGATCTTTCTATATTATATTAAATTCTTTATGTACTGAACAATTATTTACTAAGCACATACTACTGGACAGTTAACTGTCACAACCAGTAGATTTAGAAATATAAAGTCCTTGTTCACTAAAAACTTATATTGCAATGGTTATTATAATGCCAATTGGATATTATGTCAATAAATTTCCCATATTTAGGATATCAATAAATACTTCTAGGCAGCTGGGATAGAGAAGGGATCACTAAGTCCATGATTGTTGGAGGAATTGCTCAGGATAGGAGATATGTGCTAAAAGTAGACAAAGGGCCAAACATGATGGCCTCTCAGTATCTGTACTGCAAACAATAATTCCCAAAGTAGAGAAAGAGTAAGAAGAAAATTGTCTGCCATAGAGGCAGGGATTGGGGTGGAGTGGGGGTGGCGGGAGGGATGCTGGAGACATTGGTGGTGGAAAATGTACACTGGTGGAGGAATGGGTATTTGATCATTATATGAAACTCAATCCTAAAAGCTCTGTAACTGTACCTCACAGTTATTCAATAAAAAGGAAAGAAAGAAATGCTTCCAAAGTGAAAAAACATTAAGTTCAGGCAGGTAAATAACTATTATCCTCACAATTTGGGGGAAAAGTTGGGATTGAGGCATTGGCTCAATTTTTAACTGTATTAATATTTGAACTGTCTTCCTTATCAATCTTATATCCTTTCAAATTGTTTATCTTTCTTAGTATATCTAACCAAAGTTCTCCAATCTCCAGGTTTACTAGCTTCACTATTTCAAGCACAAACAAGATGGGATTAATTTTTATTATTACAAATGTAAAAGTAAGAACATGGATTTGTAATAGACTTATTGCTTAAGATCTGTGTGACCTTGAAAAAGTTACTTAATCTCCCTAAACCTCAATTTAAGCACCTAAAGGTGGAATAAAACATGATATTTATATGCTCAAGGATTTAATAAAATAATGTAAGTACTTGACACTCTAACAAAACGTGGTATTATTTTAGTCTACTGGCAAACCTATATCTTATTTTGCTGAAAGTCTTAAAATTGTTCATACCTTTACAAACCAAACTTTACAGTATCAAATTATGTGCAGCATTTTAATAGCATCAGGTAAATCACCCAAATTATTACAGCAGACTTCTTCCACAATATTATGGCATATTAATAAAAAATAACTTAGATAATACTATGTATAACATTGAAATTAGTAAAATTTTAAAAATATATTGCTTAAAATAACTATGCATAAAATAAATTTTATATATGTTTTTAATAAAAATATTTTCTTATATGAAATCACACCAGGCACCAGTGTAATCTTAGTCCTTCAACTACAGAAGCATTGAAGGAACGGAGGTGGGAGAGAGGAAAAAAAATAATTTTTAAAAGAGTTTATTAATGGGTTTTAAAGATTTCCTTCAAATCTAAACAAAGTAAGTTTTACAAAAATATTTTTAAGTTGAGATATCATGCTAGTTATATCTAAACACTGAATGATAAAAACAAATGCATTCATAAAATTATCTTGTCAGAAGTTTCATTCCTATTTAATTGGATTCTACAAACCAAAAAAAAATTGTTTCAAAATAAAATAATGTATCCTTATTTCTCTATATATGCTAATATACTTAACATAGCACAGTAATAATCAAAGAGCATTAAATGATAGTATCAAATAGAATTTCTTTCTCTGAAACGTTATTTAAAAACATAATAGACAAAGAATCAGAGATATAATATCGAGGATAAAGTGCTTGCCTTGCATATGGCCAACAAGTTTCAATTCCTGGTACCACATTTGGTCCCCTGTGCATCTCCAGGAGTGATCCCTGAGCACAGAGCAAGGATAAGCCTTGAGTTCCACCATGTGTAGCTCCACACTCTCCCCATATATATTTATACAAGGGTGGGGAGAAGCATGTCATATACAAAACTACAGAAAACACAGTTACGGTCAGAGTATAGTGGGGTAGGCTGCTTACCGTGTGCAGCTAACCCAGGATAGACACCCAGCACTCTTTACTGTCCCCTAAACCCCACCAGGAATGATCCCTGAGCACAGAGCCAAGTATAAGCTCTAGGCATGTGTAGTCCCAAAACCAAAAAATAACTAATGTATTTAGCAGATTGTAGTTTTGGATTGTGCAATAGAGAAAGTATATCTAACATTTTGCTAAAAGATGAAAAGTGAACTTTTCAAAAACTGGCATATATTTTATTTCCATACAGTGTTAAGTACGGTTATCTAAAATTTCATTACTAAAACTTTAAAAAAAGGGAAAGAAAAAGAAGAAAATATCAGTATTAATAAATCTCAAACCTAAAAAAGAATATTCTTATTTTCTTCAAAATAACATTTCTATGCAGATTTAATGTTATAAGCAAAAGAAAAATACAGTACTATTTATTCTGATTACTCAAATCAGTAAAATTAACTACTTAAGTATAATAGTGGACTTTAAAAAAAATGGAGAGTGAAATATTTCAGACAGCTCTGCTCTGTTTATAAAACATATTTAATGCCATTTTATAAATTGTCAATGTCTATTAATGTCATTTATAAAAATATTTTTAGGCTTTCTATATGTGATTATTCTCATAACACAATGCATATCCACCTATTGATGAAATACATTAATTGTAAAAACGTTCTTCATGTTTTCTTGAAGGTGACACCTTACCTGTGAAGTCCAATAAAAAGTAGGGCTCAGCCTGTAGAGCTTTCGTTTGTGGAAACTCTGAAGTGGCCTTGTTCGAGCTGCTGTACTCATAACAGTGAAGGATGGAGATTTCAATCTTGTTCTGTCTTTTCTCCTTTTCTTACTGTGCTTCTGGTTAAGTAACCAGCTACTGGAGGAAGAGAGCTCATCTATATTCTCTGAAGTACTGAAATACCATGAAGTGATTGTGGAGTGGGAGAAATAAAAGAAAACAAAGACAAAAAAGACTAAATGTAAATGCTTTGATCTACTATGATACAGTAATATTAATTTTAGCTAACTCTGTGGTAACAATTGACAGAAAATAACTATATTAATTGGGCATTATAAATTCCAGTCGTAAAATTATTTCTACTTTTCTTTACTCCTGGAAACAGATACCCTATAAACTAGAAAATGTTCAAGTTCACTAGTGCAATGTAACTGTTTATTGGAAAGCAATAATTGCATATATTACAGTGTTGTAACTTTACCAAATTATTTTTATATATGGGTTGAATAACACAAGATGCAGGTTTTGAAAGGCCTGAAGTTTTACTACTATATTATTTATTGCTCTTAAATAAGTTCTACAAACCATTTCAGCAAATTTTGAAACAAAGATGAAGTCCTAGTAGATTTTAGATGCTTAAACTTTGATGACAGAAAAGTCACAATCAGGGCTGGAGCAATAGCACAGTGGGTAGGGCTTTTGCCTTGCACGTGGCTGACCCGGGTTCGATTCCCAGCATCCCATATGGTCCCCTGAGCACTGCCAGGGGTAACTCCTGAGTGCAGAGCCAGGAGTAACCCCTGTGCATTGCTGGGTGTGAACCAAAAACCAAAAAAAAAAAAGTCTGGGGCTGGAGCGATAGCACAGCGGGTAGGGCGTTTGCCTTGCACGCGCCCGACCCGGGTTCGATTCCCAGCATCCCATATGGTCCCCTGGGTGTGACCCAAAAAGAAAAAAAAAAAGTCACAATCATAGCATAATAAAAAGATTACACAAACAATATATGAAAATAAGTATAATATTTAATTACTCTATATTAATTTTTAATCTACAGTAATCTTAAAAGTTGGAGTGAGGAGAAAGATAATTCCAATTGCTACTTTAATAAAAGTCCACTAATACATAAATAATTATGCTTTTCAGGTATTATAGATACTAATTTCAATCATTTACATATAGAAAAACTAATTAGTTTAGTATTCTGATACTAATAAGTGAATCTTCTATAAGTGATGCTGATTATCAACATACATGCTCTAAATGTGTTATATGGCTCAAGTAAAATAAAGAATAACTATAATTATTTTTTAATTAGCATTACTGGAAGTAATTCATATTTATGGCTGCTACAATATATTCTGTTAGCTTGTATACAAAGTAATTCAAGAATGCTATACATATTAAGAAACAGATGGCATCTGTAGTTGAAACCAAATAGAAGAATAATTCAATGTCATTTGGTGACTATCATATATACAACAAATACATAACTGAGTATAAACAAATAGCTAGAGGAGAATACTCAATTTTTTTTTCTTTTTGGGTCACACCCGGCGATGCACAGGGGTTACTCCTGGCTCTGTGCTCAGAAATTACTCCTGGCGGTACTCAGGGGACCATAGGGGATGCTGGGAATCGAACCCGGGTCGGCCACATGCAAGGCAAATGTCCTACCTGCTGTGCTATTACTCCAGCCCCAAGAATACTCAAATTTTTTATAATAACTCAATGTTGTTTATGTGACAGTAGTATTTGTAAAAAGTGTATTAGTACAAGCAATAACCTGAAATGAAAAGCTAAAAAGTCTGGCTATCATGCCAAGGGTAAGTGGAAGGTACGGGTAATAACCAGTATTGAATTAGGCACTGGGTAGGACAGGTAGCCAGCATAAAACTATCAAGATCAGAAATGAAGCAGGTATTACATTTGATAATGTCAGGAGAGCCTGGATAACAGAAAAGTAGCGATAGATTCTGAACATAAAAGAGGTCCATTGTTCAGCAAGTTAGAAACACCTTTAGGCAAAAGCAGCACATTAGAGAACTATGACATGAGGTCAAGAAGAAGAATACAAGAAATAGAATTAAGAGGAAGGGGAGAACACATAGATGAGAAGCAAGAGGGGCAGGGATCAAGGGGATTCAGGTACATCAGTGGTATTAAGGAGTCATGGGGCTAAATATCCAAAACACAGAGTCAAAAACAGAGACCCAAACTTTAATAACCAAACTTAAAAGGTGCCTTAAGATGGCAGGCTGGAGCTAGGGGTGGGAGGGGTAGGAAAGGGAAACTGGGAACACTGGTAGAAGGAAGTTAACACTGATGGTGGGATCACTGATGGAACTTAGTATGTAAAAAACCCAACTATGATTAACTTTGTAAATCATGATGTCTTGGATTACAGTTCTGAGCATTTTAAGAAGTAACACTGGTTTGTCCTTGCTCATTCCACGAGAGCTTTGGTTTATTGAGTTACACCCATCACAGTGCTCCCAATTCCAACAGGCACACCCAATTCCATCAGGCACTCCTAATCTTCTGTGCTTATCTATAACCTATCCTTTGTGCTCTTCATCCCCTATCTGTTAATCATAAATACCCCCAAATCAGACCCTGTAACCTATAGGTCAAATCTTCTGAGGAATCTGGATCTTGTATATATAAATGAAATATTGCTTTTCTTTTCCCTTTATGTTCCTTGCAGAGTTTACTTTAGAGCTATCCTTTTTGTGTAAACATAGTAAGGCTATGCTTTTGTTAATGCTGTGCTTTTAATAATAGTTAACTGACTCCAAATAATATATGTTCCTGGATATCCATCATATTTACTTAACAAGCCTCAATTGCCCTTACATCCTAACAACCCAAAGTGGGTGTGTGTGTGGAGGGGGTCCGAGTGAAGAACTTTGATGGACCCAGGGCAAGCTATAAGCTATCTTGACATTGAAAAGGGACAGGTTAAGCGCCAATCAGAAGCATAATAATTTAAGAGCATAGTCTGGGAATAAACTCTGTCATGAGTCAAAAAGAAGCAACTGAATGAGGATCCTGATGGAGTTAGTAAAGACTAGACTGGCCTGAGAACTATACTCTGGGATATATAGAGAGATGTCCCCAGGAAGAGCCACCATTTAAGCTTACTATATTTCTCACTGTGTTCATACAAAATGACTAGAAATATTAGTAAGAAGTATTATTAGCTAAGGAAAGGAGAAAGCAGTATGCTCTTAGATTGAATCCTACCCTTGGACAGATCTAGTAATCTGAAGTGCAGGGCCCTTACATAAGATCTGTCCTTAAGTAAATCCTCTAGAAGAACCTCCCTTGAGGGCTTTACATCTGTTTTTTGTTATGATAATGTCCAACCACACCTATATGTAACTGCTACCCACAACCCTTCATGATTTATATATAACTAAAGCTGTGAGACTGGAATAAATGGCCATGATTACCAACCAGCCTGTGGCCCTTATTCCTTCATTTGCCCGTTGCTGTTGGCCAGCCAGGGGCCAGAGGTGGGGTGCACAGTGATTGGCCCCAAACGCACCAAGGGGACCCTTGAGTCACCACAGGTGAACCAGTGATACCTAGAAATGTGTCAATGGTACTTTAATAAAATAAAACTTGGGGTGGGGAGGGAATAAGAGAATCATAAGAGTCTTTGAAGAACAAGAAGGCAAATTCAATGAAGGACCATTGGTTAAAGAAATCATAGACAAGAATTTCCCAGAGTTGAGAAGTCTAGCCACTGAATCCAAGAGGCCCAAATAGTGCTAATGGAAAGACCCAAATAGAATATCCCAAGACACATTATAGTCAGAATGACAAAAGCCAGACACAATATTGAAAGCAGAAAGGTCCAAAAAGATACATTCAAAATAATCAACCTATAAGATTGATTATTCATTTATCATTCAGATTTAAAGAAATGATACATTAGCTTAATGGACAGACAACAGCTGAGGGAATTCACTGCAATGAAACCAGTTTTGCAGGAGTTAAAGGACAAGAAAACTACAACACTTTGAGATTTAGTATGGCATTCACTCATGGTATTTATGGTTTCCATTTACTAGATTAAGAAAGATCTGTTTACTCTTAATTAACTAAGAGATTTCATACTCCTTCAATAATTGATGTTTCATTAATACTAATGTTATGTTTTCTACTCAGGAGACTTAAATCCCTAGAGATTTGCATTACAATATTTTGTTTATTAATGAGATACTTAAGGATTATTTATAACATTTTCCATACACAAAGTCAATATATGCTTTTGTAAATTGCCAATATTCCTTTTGGAAGATAAAACACACTTTTATACCATTATAGACCTAATTACATTTTCTCTTAAATTTTTTTTCTTTTGGGTCACAACCGGCAATGCACAGTTGTTACTCCTGGTTCTACACTCAGGAATTACTCCTGGCGGTGCTCAGGGGACCATATGGGATGCTGGGATTCGAACCCGGGTAGGCCGCGTGCAAGGCAAACGCCCTACCCACTGTGCTATTACTCCAGTCCCTCTCTTAAAATTTTTTAAAAGTTCTCCTCTTCTTACTCTTACTAGATTGTAATTTTTTTTTTTTGGCGTCACACCCAGCGTTGCACAGGGGTCACCCCTGGTGGTGCTCAGGGGACCATATGGGATGCTGGGAATCGAACCCAGGTTGGCCGCGTGTAAGGCAAATGCCCTGCCCGCTGTGCTATCGCTCCAGCCCCCTTAGATTGTAAATTTGTAAGATTTATATATTTCATGTTTTAAAATACATTCACAGAACTGTGGCTGTCCACGAATGAGCCCTCTGGCTGCTGATTGAGCTGCTTATCAGCCATGATCCAAGAGACTCAGAAACAAAGCTTGCAACTCAGCGGCTTTTGGCAGAAATGCGTCCAAACTATGCATTAGGTTTCAGGCGCTGGACCACCCTAAGTGGAAATGGGTTTCGTGCCTTGGTCTGTTTCCCCTGGCTGCTTCATCGCTGCCACTGTCTTCTAGAGGCCTATGGACAGCCAGGGAAGGGGCCCAAAGTGATGAGGAATTTGGGGCTTCATGGGATAGGGGCGGAGCCAGCCCTTCACCTCACCACGAGACCCAGAGTTGCCGCCCATGAAGTTGAGCCCCCTGGCTGCTGATTGAGCTGCTTATTTGCCATGATCCCAAAGTCTCAGAAACAAAGCTTGTAATACTGCACTTTTGGGAGAAATTCCTCCAGATTTAATTATTAAAACTTCAGAATTCCAAAATTGCATGGCTGCAGTAGCAACTGTGCATCAACATATGCAATTAATAATTAGCAATAGAAAACAAATTTTATAATGATGACATTTCATCAGATCTGAATGTTAGGGTAAAATCCCAAACAATAATGGTGGGTTTGGTGTCAAAATATTGAATGTAATCAAAGTAGAGAGTGAGTAACGTGGAAGTCATCTGCCACACAGGCAGGGAGAGGGTGTGGGATAGGGGGGATACTGGAGTTTTGGGTGGTGAAAAATGTACACTGGTGAAGGGTTGGGTGTTTCATCATTGTATAACCGATACAAACTGAAAAAATAAATACGGCGTTTCAATAAAAAATAAAATAAAAAATACATTCACATATAATTATTCATTCTATTCATTTAAAAAACTTATATACTCATAAAAAGTTTTTGAAAAACATTTATCAACTTTTTGTGATTTAGATCTCTCTCATATGGAGGACATAAAGAAACATATAGTAAGGGAACAACATATGGTCAAAGTATTGGAACTGGAGATTTCGTCTATAGAACTGAGCTTACGTGGGATAAGGTGGTGTTTTAAAGGGGCTCTGGGGACACTGCTGAAGAAAAACGGACTTTTCAGTGATGAATGTGGTATTGGAATGATGTATGCAAAAAATATCTTTCTGAGAATTGAGATGCAAAAGTTGTCAAATGTTTCTACCAAGTCTAGAATATGGGATATATGGTTCAGATTCATCAAGATAATCTCTAAACTGTTTTTCTTACAGAAGATATGCATTTGGAAACATTTGTTTATTACTAAATAAGTACTTTTACAAATACAGAGCAATTAATCTCAATAGTCCATGAAGAGTAAGATTCTTACCAAAAAAATTCCAGCTTTCAGTATTTTTGAAAACACAACAAGGAAAGTCTTTATTTTCTTACTGATGTCACAAATCTAGTTAATATAATCGTATACTAACAATGTCATCTATAGGAATCCAAAAGTATATCAATAGAGTATAGGGTATGCTAACACTATTTTGCCATAATTGAGGAGTAACTATTAAAAATATTCTAAGTTTAGAGGATTATTTATGTGTTATTAGCTTGCCGATTTAACTGCAGTTTTTCAATTAATATGTTCAATAAGAAATAATGGCTGCATTTTCATGAGATAATTACTATTACTAGATATAAACAGCATGGCAATGATTAATTAGAATTTAATATTATATGATATTGTGACTCATTAAAACAAACCCAAGCAATAACAAAAGCTGACATTATTTCAATTAGAAATTCAATTTCTTGGTGATAAACCCCATGAGGTATATAAGAATCCATTAACATTTTGTTGATCATAAAAGCTAAAACCTATCTATACAACGATAAAATAAAATGCTCCATTTGTTTGAAAATTCAATTGTCTCATTCAGTTCCTAGTGACATATATTAGAGCCTGGTAACAAAATTAATAAATCCGAAAAATAAAAGCCAAAAACCGATTGTGTCACTTCTAAGAGGAACTGCTATTAAATAATAGATAGTGGCTGGGTATCAATGAATAAACAAGTGGACAAAGGATAATTCTAAGAAATAACCAAGTGAATTTACTTTAAAGGCATTTTGAAAGCAGATCATTTGGATGCTATAAAAATGATCCCAAATGTTCTATTGCTATAGTGGTAGAGGAGCATGGGGTTCAAGGTCTATAACCTGTTGGTACTAGAGCACTACATGGAACCAAAGGTGATCAACCTAGAGCTTCACAGGTCCAAGGCATGTGTCCTACCATTTCAGCCACATCCCAAGTCCTATACTTTTTAAAATGTTGCATCAAATAAAAAACATATGCAAAAAATATGGTATGGGTGTAAGTGGGTACTGTGCCTTGTGATGTTGGGTGTGTTGCCTACATAAAGAAAAAAACTGATAGTTGATTTCTTCACTTCCTCTTCAACCCTTTCCCTCTCCCTTGGTTGAGGCTTCCTTGGTTTCCTTTAAGGAGCCAAACCTCATGCTGCCTCAGGGCCTTGGCACTTGTGCTTATCTCTGCCTGAAAAGCCCTTCATTCCTCTGAGCTTGGCCTCAGCTTTGGGGTTATTTGTCAATTCCTCAGGGAGCCTCTTAGAGATTTCTACTATATATTAACCCTTAACTTGCTATCATATTCCCTTTTGATTTTCTCCTTAGTCTTTCCTTCAGTCTGAAGGCAGGGCTTGCTTCCATTTATTTGCCTCAGTTTTCTTAGAGCTAAATTTAGGCACAGGATTGGATCTTAGTCTAATTACATGAATTTTTAAATTGATTACCAGCTAGAAGCAAAGCCAGTTATTTCATGCAAATTGGACTTTTGACATTCAATGATGTAGTAATATGCGTTAAGATTTTGAGATCACACCCTAATCTGATAGTTAGATTCTAGAGTTAAACCACAGGTTGTTGCTTTTGCTGTTTTAAACTAACAGTGCCTTACTTTCTGGATTTCTCCTATATAGAAAATTTAGTAAGTTTAGAAGTTATACTTTCATGTGGCTACTGAAACTCTTAAAACTTTATTTCCTATTTTTTCAAATGTTTACTGCATTTTTGTCCAAAAGATTTTTTCTATTTTTATTACATTTTGGAAAATGGCTTTTCAAAGATAAATTTGAAGTATTATTGCTTATCCCCATTGTATAATGACCACAAAATCTGCTACTTACAGTTTTGTATGGGTTAACAGTTTTTTCTTCCATTTCTCTCCCTTTTACTTGGTCTCCTAGTAGTGCTTCCCAGTGCTATTTCTGTCTCTTCCATTAGTGCTTTTCTAGCTCTACTGCAGTTTTTTTTTTTTGTTTCTCTTTATGGTTTGTTGTTTGCTGATAATCTTGGTAATTAATCTTTCTGGAAATGGGTCTGGAGTGATAGCACAGAGGGTAGGGCATTTGCCTTGCATGTGGCCGACCCGGGTTCAATTCCTCTGCCCCTTTTGGAGAGCCCAGCAAGCTACTGAGAGTATCTCGCCTGCAGGACAGAGCCTGTCAAGCTACCCCTGGCATATTCATTATGTCAGAAACAGTAACAAGTCTCACAATGGAGATGTTACTAGTGCCTGATCGAGCAAATCGATGAGCAATGGGATGACAGTGACACAATGACAGTGATGATATGGATATAAAACTAGACTATATATGCCTTACTAGAAAACTACTTTATCAGAGTATTTCAACACTTCACTTACGAGATTACTTATCTGTAAACTCAATTACCCAGAATGCAGCCAGAATTACCAATTTTCTAAAATAACACAACAAAAAAGCTCTCAGATAGTTGATATATGAAAACTCTCACACCTATAACAGTTCAGAGAGATCTTCTCTATTTCTAGGTTTCATTGATAATGGTACAGATAATATTTTGGTTATCTGACTTTCTAGCCTAGAATAAAATTAAGTAACAAGAAGTAGAACTGCAGGGCATAGCATAACTATGCTATGGCATAGTTCTGGAGAAAAAATATAAATAATGTGTTTCTACAGTATGCTGACTATGATCAAGGAACTCTAAAAGGCACATAATTCATTAAATAAATACTTATTTTGCCCATAATATTATTCTTACTGATCTAGATGCTAAGAAAAGAGTAGTTAGTAAACAAACCCCCAATTTTTCCTTTATGGAACATAGATCTTCATCCATGAAGACAGATAATAAACAAGTTAAAATAAAATTATAAAAACAAGTTAATATAAAATTATAATCATTTGATTATCACAACAGCCCAGGAAGTAAACCATTCTTAGTTACTGTGGTGACTAGTATATAAGAATCCATTAACATTTTGTTGCTGGATTCCAACATTAGGTTGGCTATTATCGCAAGGCTACGAAAATACTTGATCAGAGTTTAAAATTATACATTTTCTCATGTGATTCTTTGGTTGATGCCAATTTTCCCCAACAAGAAACAAGGACAGAGACAGTATCTGTTCATATCTAAAACTGTGTATACAGTGTCCATTCTAAAGTTTGGCACAATGGAATTCTACATCAAATATTTGTTGGTTACTAAGTAAATTATTTTACAGTATGCAGCTACTAATATCAAGTCCACAAAGATGTGGTCATAATTATGTTTGAACTACCAGAGAAAATATGAATTGGTAAGTTTACTATTAACCAAGGAGGGTAATTTATGATCAATTTTAAACAATTCTTCCCAAGGTGAAAGACTTATACAGTGAATACAATAAAGCACTGTTAAGAGAAATAAAAGACACCAGGGAATGGAAAGACATTTCCTGTTCAAGGACTGGAAGAATAAAAATTAACAAAATGACCTTCTGACCCAAAGTATTTCAGATTCAATGCAATACCCATTAAAATTCCTATGACATTTTCAAAGACATCGAACAAACTCTAATAAAATTGGAATGTCACCCAAGCACCACAGCACATTTTATGGGGCTCAAACAGTAGGCAACAAATCATAGAGAGAAATAAATATACATATATATACATATATACATCACTGTATCACTGTCATTGTCATCCCATTGCTCATTGATTTGCTCGAGCGGGTACCAGTAACATCTCCATTGTGAAACTTGTTACTGTTTTTGGCATATCCAATACACCACGGGTAGCTTGTCAGGCTCTGTCCTTCGGGCGAAATACTCTTGGTAGCTTGACCAGCTCTCGGAGAGGGAAGGAGGAATCGAACCAGGGTCGGCTGTGTGCAAGGCAAATGCCCTACCCACTGTGCTATTGCTCCAGCTCAACATATACATAATTTCAGATACATATACAAAAGCTCACATCACTCAACCTTTAGCAACATGTTAGTGATATTCTAAAGAATGTCTTAATGGCCGCTGCCAAAATAGAACAATCTTCACACTGTCTCCTTTATGGATACTTTTTTGTAGCATTTTCAGCAATTTTCCACAATAGACTATACAAAATATGTAAGTTTGGTTGTGCTTTGGGACAGCGATTGAGGGTGGGGATGGAAACATCCCAAATTTGTGGTGGGAAGGTGTAATGATGGTGGGATTTGTGTTTGAATATTAACTATAATCAAATATTGTGAGCCACCTTATAAAATAAAAAAAATTAAAATATTGGAATAGAATCATAATGCTTCCCAAATAGCCAAAACAATCCTAAAGAGGGGGCAAAAGTATATGGGAGACATTGCATTTCCCAACTCTGAACTACACAACGGTAAAATCATCAAAATTGCCTGGTACAGGAATAAAGAGAGTCCTACAGACCAGTAGAACATATTGACTACTGAAAAATAGCAATATATAAGAAGCAAAACTAGAAAATATTACCATTATACTCCAAGGATAAAATTATCATAAATACATAAATTTTATATTGTGTTACAACCTGTATCTTTAAACCAAAATTATTTAATATATTACTGTAAGGTTATGTTTTATAGCAATCGCATACTACAAAGAATGTTATAATCTATGATAATGTTCTCAAATGTTATACATAATGCTAAATCTATAGAATTAACATTCATTTAGAGATTTAAATTAAAGAATACTTCAAAATATTTTGCAACCAGGGAGAGAGCTCAAAGGACTGGAGCATGTACTTTGCAAATAGTTCCCCAGCGTTACTAGTAGCAATTCCCAAGTACTATGTCAGTATCAGTACTTGAGTACTGTGGATTAGCAAATGTGGCACAGAAAGCAAAGCCAAAAAACTCTTTAGGTATTTTTATATTTATTAATTAGGAACATTTTATAAAATATTTAATGATATTTTTGAAACTTAGAAACATAATATCTTTCTCTCTGCATAGACTTACTATATTGTGAGTAAAAAGGAAGCTGGGAACACAAAGTTTACTTATAGATGTCTCCTCAAACCTTTACGATTTTCCATGCTTTTCCCATACTTTCAGTTGGCTAGAATCACTTTATAAACAACTGAATCTACACCCATATTAATCTCTTTTATGAAATTATCAAAGAACATTATATTTTCTTTTGTTTTAAGGTCCATTTATAACAATGTTTAGCTACCAATTTCCTTTATTTTAATAAAAATGCTTACAATTCTTTCATCTTAAAAGTAAAAATAGTTCCTTTGACCTTGTACATCCATTTTACTATATATAGGCTTGGCAGTGAGCAGCCTTGAAAGGGCAATCCTGGTCCCTCTCTCCTGCTCCAATTCCTTTACTAACCCATTCTTATCTTGCTCTTATCATACCACTAACAATACCAGAAGATACTTTTTTAGGCTCTCTCTATGGCATTTGGCACAGAATACAGTTTGAAAATTTTCTAGTTTTAGATTTATTATATTTATCACTACCTTATCTGCAATATATTTCACCTTATATTTGCAGTTAAATAGATTTATGTAGTATGGAAGTATATAGAAAAGTATTACAAAAATTAAGATCAGGAATATCCCCTAAATCTTTTGTTTCACAGCAGTTTTCTGGTTATTTGGTAAGAAAGCATCTGTAAGAGTTATTAAGGGGTCAGGCAAAGGGCACTTGGGTTTGATCTCTGGCACTGCAAAACATTCTCAAAAATAAAAATTGACATTTAGGCAGAACGTCTAATAGTCTAAGTTTGCTTACCTTCTCTTTGATTAAAAAAAAGTAGTTATATTTCAAGAGCAGAACAATAGCCCAAGTGTTGTAACCCACCCCTGAAGGCACTGAGTTCAATCCCTGGTACAGTATGGACCCCTAAAACACCACTGGACATAGGGGTGGTGGCCCTAAGCACTACCAGAGTGGCCCTTGTGGCCTTTAGCACAGTCTACAAGAAGCAACTCTGCATCGCGTGGCCCAGATACTTGTTAAGTCCGACTGGGCTGAGCATTACTGAGTATTGCTGGGATCAGCCCCTAGAGAGTCAAGCACTGCTGAGAAAGTCTCTCTTCAAAAAAACTGCTATATTACATTTTAGAACAAATGTTATAAAAGAAATACACTATTACTTTTAAAGAAAAATTTATTTTGACAACAATATCAAAATAAATTTTAAGTCTTTGTCTCAGACCTAGCTGTGCTCACAGCTTATTTCTGGCTCTGTGCTCTGGGACCATATGCAGTGCTCAGGGGACCATATGGGATGCTGGGAATCGAACCCGGGTTGGCCACGTGCAAGGCAAACGCCCTACCCGCTGTGCTATTGCTCCAGCCCCAGCTACACAATTCTTTATAGTGAAGATATTCACATTACAATTTTATTTGGAAACAAACTAGGTGAAGTACACAAAACATGATATCTTATTAGAATCTTTAATTCTAAATGCATGCTTAAATGGAAAAGTTCAAGAAGAAAAGCATGCAAAATAAAAGATAAATGCATTTTATCTTTTATATTAGTTAATTAATATGATAATCATATTAATAACATAAAGAATATGATTTGGGGCTAGAGAAATACATTAGGGGTAGGGCATTTGCCTTGCATGTGGCCAACCCAGATTCGATTTCAAGCATCCCATATGGTCCTCTGAGCACTGCCCAGAGTAATTCCTGAGTGCAGAGCCAGGAATAACCCCTGAGCATCACCAGGTGTGACCCAAAAAAGCGAAAAAAAAAAAGTATGATTAATACTATATATTGTTCCCAAATGATGTTAGGAAAAATTATGTTAATTTTTAATTTTTCTAATACAAAAATTGCTAATGACTATAGAAATTTTGTATTAAAAAACTTACAAATTTTAAGATATAAAACAAATAAAAGCTAAGCTAAATATTATGAATGACATATACCAATCTTTTATAGCCAAACTCTGTCTAGGGTCTTTTTTTATAAAAATGTACTGGCAAAAAAAAAATGTACTGGCAATATGTACATTAAAAATATAAATGGCAATGTGGCTGGATAGCAAGCATGAAAGGCCATATTTCTTTAGCAAATGCATTGTGCTGTTTTTTCCCCCAAGAAACATAAAACTTACTGGAAACTTTCCTAGTTCATTCTCAAATTCATAGTTACCTTAATTATAAAAGTTTAATGAATATAATAATATCTATGGTTTATTGATTCTTTCTAGCAGAGTAATTAAGAAGAAAGCAAGTATTACTCTTCAAAGATTAAAACAAAACAAAAGTGTGAAAAAATTAATAGAAAAATTTCCCATTAACACATACCTTTTGGAAATGCCATTGGCCAGACATTTATGGCTGCAGGATTTTGAGAGGGGTGATGAAGTGGGGGACAAGTTGAGAGGGGCGATCAAGCTGTTGATGATTTCAGTCAACTGTGCACTCTGCAAGAAACAGTCCAGCTTTTACTAGTGCTAAACAAAAAATACAAGTAAAATCTCAGTTCCTTATTCTGAAAAAATACTTTCTTATAAAACTTTCTTACAAAACAAATAAATGTATATTTTAGTATATATTTTGATGTAACAATGAATTATAAAACTGAGTTCCCATTTATTTTACGTAAAATATACATTGCAATAAATAAAAATTTATTTTTTATAAATTTTGCAATGTATAAAAATATACATTACAAAAAATAAAAACCTTTTTCTATATTCTCTTCATTATAATTTCTTTACTCATTCCCATCTTCTAAAATAATTTAAAATAACATATTTTGAGTCAGACAAATTAATAAAACAAGCAAAGCCATAAGTTATTAATATCTACTGTTAAGTTCCAGGTACTATATTAGGTACTAACAATATTATTAATGTTTAAAATATGCAAAATAAATTTTGAATAGTTACTAATATTACTATAGTTATAGCAATGTACAGTTGCAGAAATTGGAGCAAAGAAAGATTTAGCAGCTTGGTCAATTATCATAAACCTGATAAGAGATAGTGTTAGGAATAATACTTAGGTTTGAACTCAATGCCATGCTATTTCACAATATTTTTCCTAATTCAATTCAGTTTTTTAGTTATATTAAATATTTACTGATCTTTATCCTAATAATTAAAGGTACTATAACTTAAAATATGTAATACATATAAAATTATTCTCAAAATTTAACATAGCCCCCCAAATTAAAACAGTACATTTCTATCCAAGAATGACAACCATTTTCATTACACATGTGATTAATGTTCACTGCAGGAAATTGCAGCATTTTATAATTTTTTTTTTTTTGCATTTTGGGTCACACCCAGCAATACACAGGGGTTACTCCTGGCTCATGCACTGAGCAATTACTCCTGGCGGTGCTGGGGAGACCATATGGGATGCCAAGGATCGAACCTTGGTCAGCCGAGTGTAAGGCACACACCCTACCCACTGTGCTATCGCTCTGGCCCCCGTATTTTATAATTTTTTGTCTATATAAAAAGAACATGGACTAGAGCAATAGCACAGCAGGTAGGGTGTTTGCCTTGCATACGGCCAAGCCGGGTTCGATTCCCAGCATCCCATATGGTCCCCTGAGTACTGCCAGGGGTAATCCTGAGTGCAGAGCCAGGAGTAACCCCTGTGCATTGTCGGGTGTGACCCAGAAAGCAAAAAAAAAAAAAAAAAATACATCATGCTCTTGAAAATTACTAAAGAATACAATCTTTAGTAATATTTTAGTTAATCTAATATTAGAAGAAATTAAACAGTCATTCATGAAAAAGATCCTAAAACATTTCATGTTTTTTAAAAATAATACTTTGGGGCTGGAACGATAGCACAGTGGGTAGGGCATTTGCCTTGCATGTGGCCAACCCAGGTTCGATTCCCAGCATCCCATATGGTCCCCTGAGCACTTCCAGGAGTAATTCCTGAGTGCATGAGCCAGGAGTAACCCCTTTGCAATGCTGGGTGTGACCCACAAAGCAAAACTATTAATTAATTAAATAATTAAATTTTAAAAATACTTTATTTTAAAATTGCCACATAGTTTTTAAAGTTTACTTTCAAAATAACTAATACAAAACAATTTAAGCATTTTTTTAGTGTTGCAAAAGTCTTTATGGATTAATTTCATTTCTAATCTGAAACATTGACATACTGTCACCTACCTCCAAAATTAGCATCTGAAATATTTTAAGTCATTGGAGATCACTGATCAAGTGTGTGTGAATAATTAGCCCAGAAGAAGAGCATGAAAACAAATCCCTAGCTTCACTCCAATAACTATTTCAGTGTAATTGAATGAAATATTTAAGCCCAAATTCACAGTTGGATACAAAGGAAACAGTAAGAATTAAAACAAAGCAAAATTAAGAAACATAGTTTGAACTTTAAACCAAAAACTAGTATCAACTTTGAAATACAAAATACATATTTTGTAGTGTGAAGCTGTATCCCTAAGACATATATAATCCTGTAATCTATTACCTATTTTTTTTTAGATTTTAAGACAAAATACTCAACATTTATAAGCAAGATTTCTAATATGAATGCACTAGTGTAAAATTTATTTTAATAGCACAGCGGTTGGGCTTTCACCTTTCACACGGCCGACCTGTGTTCGATTCCTCCGCCCCTCTCGGAGAGCCTGGCAGGCTACTGAGAGTATCTAGCCCGCACGGCAGAGCCTGGCAAGCTACCCGTGTGTATTGGATATGCCAAAAACAGTAACAATAAGTCTCTATTAGAGACGTTACTGGTGCCCGCTCAAACAAATCGATGAGCAATGGGATGATAGTGACATCAAATTCTAAAACAAAATTACCTTTTAATGTATGAGCAAATTACCGAATGATTAAAAAAGGCATTAATACCATGAGTCAATGTTATTTTTAAAAACTGTTCCTAGCCTCTAATTCAACAGTGTCTTTTAACTGCAAGCTCATTAATGACTTGAGACAAGTGAATAATTACTATTTAATAATGTATTCTTATAACAAAATCAGCAAATCAAATCAAAGGATTACCTGATCTGTATTCAAGTTCCACTCTGGTCAGTGAATACTAACAAAAGAGCTTTCAAAAAAATATACTTAAGGGCCAGAACAGCAGGTAGGGTGTTTGCCTTGCACACCTCTGACCTTGGTTCGATAGCCTGCATTCCATATGGTCCCTCGAGTACCAGCAGGATTGATTCCTGAGTGCAGAGCCACAAGTAACACCTGAACATTGCTGGATGTGGCCCCCAAAGCCTATATATATATATATATATATACACATACACACATATACATATATATACATATACATATATATGTGTATACATATACACATATATATGTGTATATATATATGTATATTATCAGGGTTGTCACAAATCACCCCTTAACTGTCTTCAGTAACAAATATTGATTAAAAATTCTCCTATGAAAGCAAAAGCAATGACTTATTCATCGGCAACCTACCAACAACATTGATAAGTAATAGCTATTGCCCCTTTTGTGCATTTTTTTTCTGTTTTTCCTAAGGTTAAATCCATCAATTTCAGGATAACAACTTGTGGTTGTTCCCTTACCTAAAATAACCCTGGCAATCCTATTGGAAATGAACAAAATTCTATTCTTGAAAGTCCACTTTCATGGAGCAACATGGTCATTGTCATAGGACTACACTAAGGAAGAATCTATGCTTGGTTAATGCTCTGCTATCATTGATTTGAAACTTCTACTAAATATTTCTAAAACTCCTAGAATATCAGGTTTATTCCCAAACCACCCAAATCTAAATCAAATAAATGGTTTAATTTTGCAGGATAGAAACAGGATAAAATAAAATTCTGGAATTATCCAGAATAGGACCTAAATACCAAAAACTAACTTGAAATTGAAGTAATTTGCATAGAGTATATCTAGCTTCACTTTTATGTATCATTTTATTAAAGAACCAATATTACCTTTCATTAAGAAATCTGTAATATTAATAAATTAAACAACTATTTGGATCATTTTCCCTGTGAACAAAAGCCCAATGATGAGTAATTTTGTTACAAAATAAATTTTCAACCTTGGCATAAGTGAAAGACAAACAAAACAGGTATACAGTAATACTACATGTATTATATTAACCTTAATTATATCAACATTATAATTGAGACCAATCATGTTATACACTCATGTTCTTACATTACCTGTTTCTCTATGTTGCGAAGTAGTAGTGTTGGGCTACTTGGTGACATTTCAAAATCTTGTTCTGGTAAAGGATCTTGACTCTCTTGGGAAATCTGAGGATTCCCTGTAGTGTTTAAAGAAGCTTCTTGGTCTGCAAACTGTATTTGTTTTTTCAAAATGTCTTTTGGAAGTTGACATTCTTCTAAGCTCACTATCTCCTAGGCAAACAGCAATTAAAGAGTTGAAATAAAAATAAATTGACTGCTAGTTGCCCTTAATGTTACAGTGCATTTGAAACTGTAATTCTTATTATCCTGGGAAATCACAAAATGAAGCCTTAAAAGTACAAGTTAACTTTGTCAAAAACTGCTGATTTTAAACCTGCACAGCTAAAATAACATGTGTGACTGATTAGTTAGGCTTATAATATTTTCATATGTTATATACATGACTTATTATTTGTTTTATTATTATTCACAGAACATTTAAAATTAAAGTTTATTATATGCAAAATATAAACATTTCAGAAAATTAAAAACATTTCCTATGTAATCTTTTGATATATATATACACATACATACACATATGTACACACATATGTACATACACACACAGTTTTTGGATCACACCAAGTAGAGACTAAGGGCTAATATTACCAGCAAGACATTGCTTGGCTTACTCTCAGAGGTGCAAGGGGATCATGCAGTGCCTGGGATCAAACTTGAGGCTCCCTTTGAGCTATTTCCCTAGCCCTGATCTTCTGATGTTTTAGACACTAGCATTATAATTTTATATTTGAAAACTACCAATTCTATAAATTAAACTATTAATCTTCACTGCATCACTGTATCACTGTCATCAGTTGTTCATCGATATACTTGAGCGAGCGCCAGTAACGTCTCCATTCATGCTAGCCCTGAGATTTTAGCAGCCTCTCCTTACTCGTTTTTCCCAACAATTGGAGACCCTTTTCAGGGTCAGGGGAATGAGACCTGTTATTGATACTGTATTTGGCATATCGAATATGCCACAGGGAGCTTGCCAGGCTCTTCCACACAACTATCACTCTTACAAACATTAAATGATCTAACTTAATTGTAATTCTTTCAGAGCATTTTAATAAGGAGTCTTAATTGTAATAATCCTGATGCTGCCAGGTTGCCAGGGTTGTGACTGGCAATGATCTCTCTCTCTCTCTCTCTCTCTCTCTTTCTCCTTGTTCATCTATCTATCCCTTTCTATACACATACACATATATATACATATATATACACATGCATGTATATATAACACACATGTATATGCATATATATGTATACATACACATATATATAAAATAAAATAGGCTAAACCAGTGTTCTTCAACTGCTGGTCCAAGGACTGGTGCCGATTTGCAGTGTAGAAATAAAGGAACCAGAGGTTCTTAATAGATTCATAGCTCTTACAAATTCTTTTCTACCTATGCTTTCTATCACATTTCTCGCAGCAAAGTATAATACATACATATAATAATAAGTAAAAATAACCTTATTTTTGAAAAATGCTTAATAATGTCCTATCAGACTGGAACAATAGCACAGCAGGTAGGTAGGGCAGTTGCCTTGCACGTGGCTTCCTGGGTTCAATTCCTCCGTCTCTCTTGGAGAGCCTGGCAAGCTACGGAGAGTATCCCACCCGTACGGCAGAGCCTGGCAAGCTACCTGTAACATATTCGATATGCCAAAATATGTCTCCATTTTGAGACAGTGAAGTCTCAAAATGGAGACATTACTGCTGTCCACTGGAGCAAATTGATGAACAGGATGACAGTGCAACAGTGCGAATGTCCTATGGTTGGAAAGGTTTTAAATGTTTAATGTGGCTACGATTCCTATATTAAAATATAACAAATATTAAGAAGCATACATCTTTCAAAATGAAACAAAAAAAATTGGACTGTTTTGAAACTATACCCAATAGTGTTCAGGGGATTATATGCAGTACTCGTATTCAAAGCAGAAATCAGTCACATGCAAGGCAAATTCCTTACTTCCTGTGCTATCTCTTCGGTCCAAATTGAAAATACTGAAGACCATATTTATAAAGAAACAAAACAATTGAATGTAATGTAGTCAAGGAATACAAGAAAAACTATTTTCCCCTCTCAGAAGAGAAGCTACTGTCCTAACTGTAACAATTTGTTAACAAGATTTTTCTGAGAACAAGGAATGGATGTTGTTAATATCTGCTTTCTTCTCTTAAAACAATTTAAGCAAAACTTGGAACAAGAGTGTGACAAAGGTGCAAATGATAGGTTAAAGACTTAAAACTTGTATATTTACTAGTAGATTTATCATCTGTGTTTATATGTTTTTACCAGTGGCATTAGCTAGGACTTTGTTTAAACAGAATATTTTAGAAAGTGCACCTCTCAATCTCTTCTTCTCTTTATATCTTATAAGGGAAAAGTGGTTTATTTTCCTTTCACAGTACATTAAACAGAAATACTGAATACATATCATTTTTTCTTTTTTTCTCTTGAAAATTTTTTTTCAATACTTTCTTATAACTCAAGAAATTAGAAGAGCAAAGAAATTGTTGTTCTCCCTATTCACTATGACAGTAACTCAACCAAGGTGCTCAAAGACAATTAATCATCTTGATTAATTCCTAAGAAAATTAAAAACTATACAATATTTTTAGAGACTGGGATTTCTTTTGTTTATTTTTGAATACCACATCCTGCTGTGCTCAGGGCTTACTCCTGTATCTATGCTCTAGGTATCATGTTGACCGCATGTAAGGGAATTACCTTGTCCACTATACTACTCTCTGGCCCTGAGAAAATAATGTATTTTGATAGCATAACTTAAAATAAAGTTTCCATAAAATTAATATGATTTTTAAATGCTATGTGGTAGCAGGGGTGGAGAATAGGACATGGAAGAGAACACTATAACAGTGATGGAGGGAAGTTATTAACTGGGAGGAGGAAATGGTAGCGAAGCATTATGCATGAAACATATATATGAAATACATATATAAACCACATATATACATATGCATATGTATTTCTATGTATATATAAGTGGTTTATATGTACTTATTTAGTATATGTATATACATATTTAGTGCTTGTCATGGAGACAGGTTGGTGGGTGGGAGGAAACTAGGGAATTTGATAGAGGGAAGTAGAAAATGGTGAAGAGACTGGTGTTGGAACATTATATGCCTGAACCAAATCATGAATAACTTTATAATTCAGAGTGATTAAATACAATTTTAAATAATAATAAATAATTTAAAACACATGCCCCACTCCTCCCACTAGGCAATGCTGAGACAAAGACTATATTGTCATAATAAACTCTCCCATTTGGAAAGAATGAAAATATACAATAGTAACTAGTCGAAATTATTAAATTCTCCTGGAGAAATATTGTGAGAGTTCCTTACCCTAGATGTGTTCTTATTTTTTCCCCTATTGATCCTCTTATTCCCTGAATGCTATTTCCTTTTCTATTAAGTTCCTTGGTGGTACTAATAGATGCTTTTGTTTTCGTTGAGAAATAAAAAAGCTGACCAGTTCAAAGGTTTAGGTCATAATTCTGAACAGTAAAGGCTCCTTACAACTAGATTCATAGTTTCTTTGTAAGTAAAACTCACTCAGAAACTCAGAAATCAATGACCTGATTTCATACTGTTTCTTCTGACAAAAAACATATCTATAGTTTTTTGAGACATTCTCAAAAGATATGTATATAAATATATCTGTTCAATTCCACCTCCATACTCCTCCCTCTTCCCTTTACCTGATTTTAGTGCTTTATTAAAGCACTTGGCAGTTGGAGATATGCACTAGGGGTGACTCCTGAATCTGGCCTGACAGGTCACTCCTGGCAGTGTTTGGGGGACACTGTGCGTTGCTAAGATCAAACCCATGCCTTCCGCACTCAAAACATGCATGCACTTACCTCACTGAGATATCACTGCCTCAGCAATTGAATTCTGATGAAAAATTTAAATCCTTAGTCTACCCTACCACTGCAGTGTAATTTTATTGGTTCAAAGGTTTTGCAGGGCATCATACCTTTGTTCTATGTTAATCTTGCCATTATTACTTACTGCTCAAGGTTTTTTTCAATTTATTTCATATAAAGTAAGAAGCAGTTACGCCCACTTTGCAAGGTACTGAATTTCTAGATTTTAGGATTTAAACAGGTTTTAAAAAAGATCCAATTAGAAATTTCATCCATTAAGAACATGACTATAAAGTAAAAGCCAGTACGCATGATGATGTTTTGGCAGAGTATAAAGACAATAAATTAAAGGAAAGTGAAAAAGTCATTTTTGGCATAGGAAAGCAAACAGGATGGTAAAGAAACTCTAAAATTTTATTTGTTAAAACCAATACAATCAAAACTTTTGCAACTGGGACCATCTGACTCCAACCCAACCAACTGGGACCATTTAAATGAATTAAACTTGTACTCTTAATTTTTTTGACTCTCTCAAACTATTTGGATTTAGAGAAAAAAGAGAACAGGAAAAATAGGCCAGAGCTGAAATATTTGATAATAGCAGAGAGGATGCTCAAAATGAAAGATATAAAGCTTCAGATTAAATGTGAAGTCTAAAAAGAGTGCCTGCAGAAAGGCACAAATGCATGTTATTCACCTAAAATTCAAATAACTGAATTTCTGACAAACAGGTGATTAAAATTATGCTATATTCATTCAATGAAACTGTACACAGTAATAAACAGGAACAAACTGCTTTACGCATACCTTGCTTCACTGTGTTTGGTTTTATTTGTAACTGAAGGCTGTGGCTGCTAAACCGAATCTATCAATGTTAGTGTAATTTTACAAAAGTATACATTCACTTTGTGTATCATATGTAATTTCTAAATTTTGTGGCAATACCTAGCAGTGCTCAGGGACTACTCCAGGATATGTGTTCAGGGGGTGCACTTGACAATGTCAAGGGACTATACAGTGCCAGAGATCAAACACTGGGCTTGCTGCATGATAAGCATGTGCTCATACTGTTGAACTATCCTTTATCTAATTTGTATATGTACTAGCAACCAAAATAATCCAAATGACTCAGTGATAGTCACTTTATTGTAGTGGTCTGGAACCAAACCTATAATAATATCTCTAGTGTACACAAATTTCTAAAACATGCAAAGTAAAAGTCATCAGATATAAAAGACTACACACTTTTAATCTATATGGAATTCCAGAAATGGTGAAATTATAGTAATATAAAATAAGTGATTAGTAGGATCAATATCTTGGAGTACAAACTACAATTCAGAGAATTGTAGCATTAGAAATATGTATTTGAGAATTTATTTATTTTTAAATCAACAAGATAAATCCATAATTGTAAGACTGGAGAGGTAGTACTTCAGGTAAGGTGCTTGCTTGCATGCATCTGACCTGTTTCAATCTGTGGCAACTCATACAGTCCCATAAGCATGACCAGGTGTGATCCTTGAGTGTAGAGCCACAAATAAGCCCTGAGTATCATTCGGTGTGACCCAAACAAACAGACACAAACACACAAACACACACACACACATAAACTCTATTCATAAAAATTGTAGGATATCAAACAAGAAAATCTTAGTTATCAGAAGGCAGAATATTTACAAAGCAAAAACAATTACACAGAGAAAACTATCAATATAAATGTATTTGATACTACTCATCGGAATAAATAAAACGATGAAACAGATCTTCAAAGTGCTGAGGGAATGCAACTATTAACAAAAATCACTGAGGACCAAGGAGGAAATAAAGGCATATTGAGACACATGAAGAAAATGGCTTAAAATTTCAATAAAATCTAGTTAATAACTATAATGGTTATCGTAGTGCAATCTGTAAATGTGTTAAGTTTTGTGGCTGTACATATTAACAATATTAAATATGAAATACACTACAAAGAAATGTACTTCAGGTCTTTCTTTGGGCCCACCAGAGGTTCTGGAAACACTCTCAGATTTTTTTCCCCAACTCATAGAGGTTAGTGCCAATTTCTCCCCACCCCAACAGGAGTGCCCAGCTTAACATGTAATCTGTCCACGTCCTCTGAGCTCACCAGGTGACCTGGGAATGCTCTTAACTCAGTGCTGTTTTCCCCATCATATAGGGACATATTTATTGTCTACCATCTTCACATCTTTATATACCCTCTTTCCTGCTAGAAAACCACATTCACTGCAAATTCAGCTCATCCCAGTAACTATCCTTTTTTAATGGTTTCAAAAGGGACACACCACCCATAACTTTTTTTCTGTTCTACCTATCCTATTGAGTACTACCTATCCAAGTCTAGTTTCTAGCAATGGAACCCTTGAATCCTGGGTGTCCACTGGCTGGCTGTACCTGCATTTTTATGGTTACCAATAAATAAAAAAAGACCAATGGGAAAAATCCAAGGAAATTAGCTTCTAGGGCACAAGGGAACAAAAGTCCAGGAGTGCCCTCAAGTCTATTAAAAACTTTAATACCATTTAAGGAGAATCTCAGAACAACTATCATTATCATGATTGAGGAAAGAAAGAAGCTCTGGAAGAGAAAATAAACTACAAAGAAAATACACTACAAACTAAACTCCAAGAAAAACTAATGTAAAATATTAAAGCTGCATTGAAAGAAAATTTTAAAAATACAGGAACAAGTTACAGAAGAATTTAGAATGCGAAAGACTCTATCAGTGAGCTTAAAGACTAAATAAAAGCTTGTATCACAAACACAAAAAAGGCAATAGTAAGGCAACTTTTAAAACTGGAAGAAAATAGAAAATATTTAATGGATAACATAAAGAGGTACAATCTTCTAATCACTGGAATACCTGAGAGAGAAAACAGAAGACTAGTGGAAGATATAATAGAAGAAAACTTCCCAAAGTCATTAGAGGGAGACCTGTGCACAAATTCATGAGTCCCCCAAAATACACAAGTACATCCAAATAGAACAAGACTAAAATATGATTTAATCAAATCAAGACCCCAAAAAGAACTGGATCTTATAAACAGCAAGAGAAAAGCAGAATCTAAAATTCAAGGGAAAAAACATCAAACTAACAACAAATCTCTAATCAGAAACCAAAAACAAGAAGAAAATATCACTGTCACTGTATCACTGTCATCTCGTTGTTCATCGATTTGCTCGAGCGGGCACCAGTAAAGTCTCCATTCCTCCCAGCCCTGAATTCTGTAACTGTATCTTAGGGTGATTCAACAACAACAATAAAAATTTAAAAAGAAGACTATTCTTAAAAGATCCCAAAGAGTTCGCTAAAAAACACCAGAAACAAAGTATCAACTACTACAGCAAAGCAGCAGGCTAAAAAAAAAAATCAACACACAAAATCCATTGCATCCCTATGTGAAAATAATAAACTAGAAAAGAAAGCGATCACAGAGTACACTCCATTAAAAATGGTGTCCAAAACCATCAAGTACCTAGAAAATAATCTTATAAAAGATGCAAAAGACCTTTACCATAGAAATAAGGGGATTTTTTTTTTGGTAGAGTCTCTAGGGTTTTCTAAGTACATCTTACTTTTCATGTCATCTGCAAACAGGGATAATTTGACTTCTTTTATTTACAATCTGGATAACTTAATTGTAATGGCAAGAACTTCCAATACTATGTAGAATAATGGTGATAGTGAACAACCTTGTCTTGTGCTTGACAGAGAAAGTTTTTAATTTTTCACTATGTAGTATAAAGTTAGCTGTGAGTTCAGATTAAAGAGCTTCAACTATATTGAGAAAAGTTCCTTCTATCCCTATTTATTGATAGTTTTTTGCACCCAGCTGTGCTTGGGGCTTACTACTGGCTCAGGGATCACAACTGGTGGAATGTGGGACTTAGGGAACCACATGGGCACCTGAATTGAATTTGGGTCAGCTGTGAGCAAGGCAAGTGCTCTATTCACTGTACTATCTCTCCATGCCCCGCTATTGACAGTTTTTGGTTGTTTTTGTTTTTGTTGTTGTTTCCCATAAATGGGTATTGGATCTTGCCAAATGTTTTCTCTGCACCTATTGATCTGATCATATGGATTATATTAAGATTATATGAATTACAGTTATGACTTATGATTCTCTATATTTATAAGACATGTTGCACTGATTAACTTGCTTATAATAAATCATCCTTGCATCCCTGGAATAAATCCTACTTCATCATGGAATATGATATTTTTAATGTACTGTTGGGTTAGGTTTGTTAATGCTTTGTTAAGAATCCAAATCCACCAGCTATATCAATCTATAGTTTTCTTTCAATAGTGTCTCTGTTTTTTTAAATCATAAGAATAATATCTACCTCACAAAAACTGCCTGAGAAAGTTCCTATTTTTCAGATTTTCTGGAAGATATTGAAAAGGATGTAAGTAGGTCTTCTTTAGAGGTTTGGAAGAACTCACTTTAAAACCCATCTGAGTCCCTGGGTTTTGTTTGGGGGGGGGATATTTTTAATTTAACATTTCTATTTCCTTGATAACTATCATTCTGTTAAGGAACCTTGGTTCAGCCTAATAAGGTTATGAGTCCAAAAATCTATTCATTTCTTCTAAGTTGGCCAATTTCATTGCATAGAAATCCCTGGTTATCCTTTGAATTCTGTGGTCACTATACTCACATCTCCCCTTTCATTTCAGATTAGGTTTATTAGAGCTTTTCTCTCTTTGTGAGTCAGCCTAATGGTTTGAAAATCTGGTTTATTCTTTCAAAGAACAAGGCCTTTGTTTCACTGAACTCTGGAATTTTTTTTGTTTCCATTCCATTGTTTTCTGCTCTAAGATTTATTATTTCCTTCCTTCTGTTGCTGCGGATTCCTTTGTTGGTCTTTTTCTAGCAGCTTAAGCTGTACTATTAGATTATTTATTTGGGCCCTTTTTTGCTTCCTAATGAATGCTGCATTGCTATTAACTTCCCTCTTAACATTGCTTTTGCTGTGTATTACATGATCTGGGAACTCATACCTTCTTTCTTGTTTGTTTCCAGGAACATTTAAATTTTTTTCTGATTTCCTCTTTCACCCACTAATTTTTCAGTGATAAATGTTTGAGTTTTGAGTGTTTGAATTTTCCATTTATGCTTGTAGTTAATTTCCATTTTCAATGCATTGTGGTCTGAGGATCATTTATATTTCTATCTTTTTGATTTCATGGAAATATGTTTTGTGACCCAGCATGTGGTCTATCTTGGAGACTATTCCAGATACACTGGAGTGGAATGTGCATTCAACTTCTGGGGGATGAATTGCCCCATATGGATATTTGGCCCATATTTTTCATTTCTTCCTTCAAGGCCTGTGGTTTCTGATGAGCATTTGCCTAGTTGATCTATCCTGTGGTGATTCTGTGTTGCTGTCAATATTTTCTTTCAGTTCTATTGGATCTTGTTTTAAATACTTTGAAGGCCCAGCATTATGTTCTTTAATGCTTAGGAATATGAGTTCTTATTGATATACTGACCCCTTGATCATTAAGAAATGATCATTCCTGTCATTTACAGTCTTTCTCTATTTAAAGTCTATGTTGTCTTATATAAGCATGGCCACCCCAGTCTTTTTAAAGGGATTGTCTGCCTGTAACATTGTTTTTCAGCCTTTGATTTTTGAGTCCATATTCATCCTTACTCTTCACATGTGTCTCTTGTAGGCAGAATATTGGGTTTGTTTTTCTGATCTAGCTTGCAACTTGGTGTATTCAATAATAATAAATTTAGACTATTGATGAAGAAAATAAGTTACATAAAGGAATTAACTGCCATCAATTTGTAGTAGTTATGTCTGTTTGTTTAGTTTGTCTTGCTTTTAAAAAAGCCCTTTTAATGCTTCCAACAAAACTGGTTGAAATTAGAAAGTTTTTGCTTGACCATTAAATTGGGTGTCATGTCTTCAAACATGAATGATAGTATAGCTTAAGGGATTAATATCCAGGATATATAAGACACTAGAAAAATTGTATAAGAAAAAAACCTCCAGCCCCATAAAAAATGAGGAGAAGAAATGAAAAAGGCACATGAAAAAATGCTCCACATCACTAGTCATCAGGGAGATGCAAAACAACAATGAGATATCATTTCACACCACAGAAACTGGCACACATTCAAAAGAACAAAAGCAACCAGTGCTGGTGTGGATGTGGAGGAAAAGGGATGCTTTTTTACTGTTGGTGGGAATGTTTACTGGTCCAGCCTTTCTGGAAAACAATATGGATAGTCATTCAAAAATTAGAAATTGAACTTCCATATACCCCACAATACCACTTCTGGGAATATATCCCAAGGATGCAAAAAAGCACAGTAGAAATTACATCTGTACCTATATGTTCACTGCAGCACTGTTCACAATAGCCAAAATCTGGAAACAACCCAAGTGCCCTAGAACAGATAACTGGTTAAAGAAACTTTGGTATATCTACACAATGGAATACTATGCAGCTGTTAGGAGAGATGAAGTCATGAAATTTGCTTATAAATGGATAGACATGGAGAGTATCATGCTAAGTGAAATAAGTCAGAAAGAGAGGGACAGACATAGAAGGCCTGCACTCATTGTGGAGTATAATAACATCACATGAGGCTGACCCCCAAGGACAGTAGATACAAGGGCAGGAGGATTGCCCCATAGCTGGAAGACTGCTTCATGAGCAGAGGGGGAAAGGCAGATGGAATAGAGAAGGGATCACTAAGAAAATGATGGGTGGAGGAACCAGTTATGATGGGAGATATGTGCCGAAAGTAGGTAATGGACCAAACATGATGCTTTTAATTATATTTCACTATTCTATCTAGTTTTTAGCATCTCATTTAATAGATGTGCTGTGAATCTTATGGGGTTAATATTAAATGTGATTTCCTTCTCTGGTCTTGCTTTCAATACCCTGTCTCTTTCTTTGGCTTTGTCACTCTGATTACAATGTATCGTGGAACTTTTTTTGGAGGAGGGCATCTATTTTGACTGGGATCATTTGGATCTTTTGTATATGAATCCATGTGATTGCATTGACTAGTCATGCCTTCTTGTTCCACAAGACTGATAATTCTTATACTGTTCTCCTGAACTATCCCTCTATTCTTTGATGTATTGTTCATTTATTTTCAAACTTTCTTCACCTTCTGCTGTTCTTAAGAGGTTTCCTGTATCTCATTTGGAGTTTACCCAATTTTTTCCTCATCAATTGTTACTCTACTTTGGAGGCCTTCCACTGAGTTTTTCATTTCACCTACTATATTCTTCAGTTATGTCACTTCTGATTGTTGTTTTCTCACTTGCACTCTCATATTTTCTTGTACCAGTACAATTTGTTCTTTGAGCTGATTCGACATCCTCATTATGTTGTCTCTAAAGTTGTTATCTTAAAGGTAACAGAGCTAGTTGGTTCTGAAACAGTCTTCCAGGCTATTACCTTCATTGAGCTCAGCGGGCTTCTATATGGCTCCCCACTATGTTTGCCGTACTCTGAGGGTATTGTTGTAGGCTATTATCTTCATTTACTGAGTTTGGTAGGCTTTTACATGTCTTCTCTACTCCGTCTGCTGTTCCCTGAGAGTGAGTCTTTGAAGCTCACTTCCATGAAAGTTCTCTGATGAATTAGGCTGAATGTTGCTCTTTCTTTTCCCTGCTTATTCTCTCCCAGTAACCTTTTGCTGTTTCTGGTTTGTAATTTTGACACATGCTGTAGATTATAGTTCTACTTTCAATACCATCAGTATTGCCTCTACTCTGGTAGCATTTTAAGGCACTATGATTTCTAACTATTATACCACTACAATATGAGGGCTTTTCTATAGGATATGTTGAGAGTTAGGAATGAGGCATTAAATGCATAAAGTCTCTGACAGCAATCAAAGCTACCCTGTGTCTGTGGATTTGGCATAGAAGGGTTACATGTGTGCAGTGTGGGATGTGATGAGTAGATTTGTCATTGCTGCATGGTTTAGACTGTATGGAGGCTCAGATGCAATTGGGGTTCAGAGAATTGGGCAAAATAGAGGTGGACTTCCTGGCTGCTGGAGGAGCCAGACTACTAAAGATATTAGGGGCCAGAGACTGGAGTCTGTGTGATGACAGTATGCTTTCAAGTCTCTGTAGCATACCAAGGGGAAATGAAATATAATGGCTCCTCTTCTCACCTAGAAGATGGCAGCACCCCAGGCTAAAAGATGGTATTGCAAGAAGCTTGGGTGGACACCGAGACTGAGATACCATAGGGGAACGGGGATGGAAAGAGAGGTAAGGTTTTTAGGGCCTAGCTTTGAAAAAAGCTGGGCCTCTCTTCTACACTGCTGGTGGGAATGCTGACTGGTTCAGCCCTTCTGGAAAACAATATGGACGCTTCGCAGAAAATTAGAAATTGAGCTCCCATTTGACCCAGCAATACCACTTCTGGGAATATACCCCGAAGAAGCAAAAAAGTATAGTCGAAATGACATCTGCACTTATATGTTTATCACGGCACTGTTTACAATAGCCAGAATCTGGAAAAAACCTGAGTGCCTGAGAACAGATGACTGGTTAAAGAAACTCTGGTACATCTATACAATGGAATACTATGCAGCCGTAAGAAAAAATGAAGTCATGAACTTTGCATATAAGTGGATCAACATGGAAAGTATCATGCTAAGTGAAATGAGTCAGAAAGAGAGAGACAGACATAGAAAGATTGCACTCATCTGTGGAATATAAAATAACAGAATAGGAGACTAATGTCCAAGAATAGTAGAAATAAGTACCAGTATGTTGGCTCCATGGCTTGGAAGCTGGTCTCACATGCTGAGGGGAAAGACAGCTCAGATAGAGAAGGGGACACCAAGTAAAATGTGGTTGGAGATCCCGCCCGGGAAGAGAGTTGTGCGCTGAAAGTAGACTAGAGAATGAACACAATAGCCACTCAATACCCCTATTGCAAACCACAACACCCAACTGGAGAGAGAGAGATAAAAAAGGGAGTACCCTGCCACAGAGGCAGGGTGGGGTGGGGGGAGATGGGATGGGGGGGAGGGATACTGGGTTTATTGGTGATGGAGAATGAGCACTGGTGGAGGGATGTGTTTGTGAACATTGTATGAAGGAAAAACAAGTTCTAACATGTGTGAATCTGTATATGTACCCTCATGGTGATTCACTAATTAAAGAATAAAAAAATACATAAAAAAATAAAGACCCGATGAAAGAAAAAAAAAGAAGCTGGGCCTCAGAGGATGCTGGGAACAGAGACTGACTCAATGTATTTTTTAAAATTTAATTGTATTTAGCTTATAAAAGACCTTCAAGAGGCACAGACACAGTTCCTTTGGAAGTTGGTTGACAGCTCGCATTACAGAATTTCTTGTTAGGCCTTTCTATAGCTATATACCAGAAGAACCTTGGCTCTGCCACCACCACTGACCCCAGCCTAGCACAGGTTACTGTTTTTCAGAAGCTGAAATATTCACCCCCACCCCTGACCCAAGCTGGACTTCCCTCTAGAACTCTCTATTAGTCTGTGCCAAAGGACTTCAACTCTGCCCAGTTATAAAGGCCTCACCCCATACATGCTGCCTAGATAATCCCAAATCAACAAACTCTACTACTTCGCACACTCAAAATCCAATTGGAAACCCTCAGGGGCTAAGACTTCAGTCAACCTAACAACACAACTTCCTGTCATTAAAATGGCACATCTGCCATAGTGACTGGGGTCAGACCCCACCAGCTATCTGCTTGTCACTGGTATGCACCTAAAAAAGTATTATTTGAACACAAACAGATAGTAGCCCATCCAAACTTTGGTCACTGGTGAATGTAGCACCAGGACAATGAGAAAACTAACTCAAAGGTGATAACAGAGAACAACAAAAGATCAGCTGGATCCCCACTGACATCAGACATCTGTTATTTACCTTAATAAGTCTTAAGGATAACTATGATATCAATAAATTTGAATAGAGCCTAATTTTTAAAAATAAGTTTACTTGAGAGAGATGTAAAGGAGCTTAAGAATAAGGTAGCAAACCTCAGAAACTGCATAGATAAAACTGAAAGGTTAATTGGTACATTGAAAGATATAGTTAGCATCTCCAACAAAAAAGATGAAATAGAAAATAGATTGAGAAAAAAAATAAAGAGAAAATAAGGAATATTGTTGACAATAGCTTCAGAAACAATTCAGAATCATAGGCATTCTACAATAAAAAAGAGTGAGAAGACTCACTTATAAGAATTTCTTTAATCTAAAGAGGGAGACAAATAGAGGCCCAAAGGGTGCCAGCAAGAATAAACCCAAATAAAATAATACCAAGACATTTTATAATCAAAATGAATAGAGCCTGAGATAGAAACAGATTCCTTACAGCAGTGAGAGAGAAGCAGTCTTATATACAAGGAGAGAAGCATTAGATTTCTACAAGCAAGAATGGAATGGAATAATATATACAAGCTTTGGATGAAAGAAACCTCCAACCAAGGACTCTCTACCCAAAAAAGACTGTCACTCAGAATGGAAAAAAGAATATAAACACAAAGTAAATATCATAAGTATATTTTTTATAAGAAGATATGACACATTCATGAAGGGGGAAAATCATTAAACTAACCTAAACCAATAAAAAAACACATCAAAAATCAAGCTGTAACATAGCAGATTTATAATACTTTTCACTAATCAGGAATAGTTATTAAGGCATCATTCATGTAGCTCGGGTGATAAAGCACATACTATGCATATGTGAGTTTCTGGAATTAATTCCTAACATTATATGACCCCTAAGCACCAACAAGTGTGGCTCTGGTGGCCACAAGCACCACTGTTAATGCACTGCCTCTCACACGAAGAATAGTACACCAAGAATTTAAAATGAATTAGTACACACAACACCATTCTAAAAAAAATGAATAAAGTACGTTAATTATTAAACACTGAGTAAAGTCACTATATTTGGACCAATTAAAACAGTAGTAAAACTATATTTTTCATCAAATGTGCTATAAAGATTAATGGAAATATTAAAATGTTGTTTTGGATGTGGAGAAAGAAGAGATTTCATGGGTTAGCAGTGAGAATAATGATGAGAATCTATAATTTTCTCTTAGCTTTATAGCCAAGAAGCTATCCAAATTTTTGTTTGTTTGTTTCTGGGCCATACCCAGCAGTGCTCTGGACTTACTCCTGGCTCTACACTCATAGATCCTCTAGACTCAGGGGACAGAAATTCCAGGCAGGGTCAGCCACATGCAAGGCAAATGCCCTACTCACTGTACTATCTCTCTGGTGGCCAAAAAATTGTTAAAAACAAATACATCATAAAAAATAGTCATGCAGTATTGTCTTATTGACATAAAAACTGAAACAATATGTAGTCCATAAAATAGAAGAGACATACGTTTTATTGCATCCATATACATAAATCATAACACTTAGTAGCATAAAAAGTATAAAACTATGCTGAGTAAAAATAACTTGTAATGATTTGTAGAAAATTTAATATATAAAGATCTTAAAGACATGAAAATATCATCTGTGTGTGTGCTGACAGTATAAACAAAGACTAAAAATAATAAATATTAAAAAGTATTGAAAACAAAACAGTGATTACAGAGGTACAAGAAAAAGAGAACCAGATTTGCATAAACTTTAGAGGTAATGGTAATGCTTTATTTTAAAACATAATTAAAACTGGTAAAGAGAGTTGCAACTTCTAACTACCACTGTATCAAAAGTGTCAACAATGAACTATATTTTTAAAGGTCACAACTAATATTTTGTATGGAGAAATGGGGATAAAACAGTACTTTTTTTTTGTAGAAGAACACCGACAATACCTTGGAAGCACGAATCTGCCTGTGAACATCCGTTAGTTGCTGGATTTTGTATTCTAGCTCTGAAATCTGGGCTTGAAGCCATGTCCATCGGCTGCCAACTCTTGCTCTGTCTACAAGCCACTTCCATTCAGTACTACAGTTACTGTGAACAAGACAAACACTGTTAGTCCAAGCACAAATGCACTGAAGTTTCCGCATAGACTACTTAGTAACATTCTTGACTTCTGTCATACAATTCCTATTTCCTTTATAAAACATCTAATTACATCAAAGAAGAATAGAATACCAACTTATCAAAGAAAAAATTTCATTTCCTTATCTTTTATCCCCCAAACACCTGCTTTTTTATTTATAACTTACCTAGGAACTGGAAAATGATATTTATTACTTAAACTTTACTATTGTTGAAGGGATAAAACAGGAATGGGACAGCAAAAGAGAGGAAAAAGGATGACAAAATTAACAAAAAAAACTGTTACATGAGACATGTATATATAAACAGATGTCATAAAACAAACTATGTGAACTATAATAGATATAAATTCATACAAATAACCATAATGTACTCAATTTTACCATATGAGATTTTTCGATTCATAAAACATGAAATATATTAGCTAGTCAAATGCTTAACATCAATTTACACTATCAAAAGCAGGTTCCAGAGAGATACTATGAAAAATAGGTCCAAATTTAGAATAAAAACAAATTTAATATAATGTAATGACTTCAACATAAATTTTAGCCAGACAAAACATTTATTCTAAAGATCATTTATTGTCAGAGGAACAGTAGTTATTTTAACTTTTGCCAAATATAGTTTATCCACTAAAATAGAATTTTAGGTAAACATCCCTCAAAGGTTTTGTTTTTTTTAAGATCCTAATAGAATACAATGCAATTGAGACCATCATTTAATTACTATGTATCTTGGTATTACCCTTTATTTGGTTCATTCATTATTATGATTTTGAAAATATGACAGTGAAATCATTTCATTACTACATATATAATTAGAGAATGTCTATTCAAAGTAAAGAATTAGAGCTCTATCATGCAATAGTTGCATAAATGAGGGTAAAGTGTTTGGTTTCACATAATAAGGAAACTATTAGCAAGAAAGTGACCAAAAATACTTTACTCACTTTGGCTCCTAGGTAAAGAAATCACTGTAGCAACATATGAAAGGAAGAAAACCCAATTAGGATGAAATTCTAACAGTCTGGGTGCAGTACCAATATTGGATCATTAATTATTTAGTGCACTGTCCTATATGTGTCTCCTTGCCTGGAAATGAGGTTAGAGCCTTGTAACTAGTCCTGACTAATGTGATGTCAACAAAACTGACAGTAAATTTCAGCCTATCTGACCACCTTCAAAGCACAAATAATATGGCTACAACATAAAACAGCATCACAAGCTAAAGCACACAGAACTTTATGACCATGATTCGGAGGTTATTTTGTTACTCGATAGCCTTTTCTGATTAAAAAAGTAAAGGTTTATTAAAAAAAATCGTGATCTTATTAAAATATCCTCAAATTAAAACTTCTTAAAACTTATTTTTATGTCCATAACTCTACTGAAGTATACTAATAGTAAAATAGCATTATCAGACTAAATTTAAGCTAAATAATGCTGAGAATTTGTGGAATGTAAATTTGTGGAATGCAAATTCATAAAAGGCTATTTATCCTACATTTTAATAGTAAATAAATAAAATCTGCTTGCTATGCTTAAAAGTGGCAAATTTTCCTAGCAAGGATTCTCCACTGTTTAAAAATTGTTTTTCTCAAAATAATTTAGATTTTAAACATGTTACATATAAGCATATGGCTATCTCACTGAAAGGAGATTAACACCTGTTGTTTCCCCAAATAAAAAATATTATGTAAACAACTTATATAATAACTGATGTAATGGTTTATATAACCCAGACTGTAATCAATCAGAATGTAGCTGATGCAACAACAAACAAGTAAGAATAACAGGCATACCCAGAGTGTCAAGATTTTCCAATCAGCATGACTCCCCAACAGACCACTAAGAATATTAACATTTATATATGTATATCCAGAGTAAACTGATTTGATCAGCAACCATGTATTGACCAAACATGGGGCAATTACATTTAGTGAACATAAGGAAGTGAAATTAATCAGTTCCCAGAGTGGAACATATCTTCAATCCCTATCTGTGCTATTTTCAGTCTCTACTTGCCTTTTTAGAGGGGAAAAAGTACAATCAGTTGGAACCAAATGGTTTTGAGCACAATTTATCTTGGTAGTAGCTTCTTGTCAACATCATGAACCTACAACCTTATTTTAATCTTGAAGTATAGTTATCCATAATAATATAGAAGTTTCTAATATTACATCTTAAATTACAAAGATTTATAAGAGATTTGTATAAGGGTTAGGTACAAGGGTTAAGGTACAAGGGTTAAAGTAGCTTGCCTGTCATGCTGCCAAGCCAGGGTCTGAACCCTGACATAACAAATAATCTTAATGGCATTATCAGGAATGACCCCTGAATAAAATAACGAGGAGTAAGCTTTGAGCACTGCTGGGTACCTCCCCACAAAAAAAGAGAGACTAGTATAATTTCTGTCTTTCAAGCATTCTGCTAGCTAATAACTATGAATTAGCTATAGCTTTTTAAAAGCTTAAAAGATTCAATTTTGAAAAGGGAAAAACTGATGACAAACAATGTTTATCCTCAGAAAATAGACTAAATTATACCAAACTTCACCCACTTACATTTGCTTACTTAGAGTTTTCCCTTCCTGCCTGGAACTGATTTCCATTGGGCCAGGGCTTGGCAAACTTCTATAAAGAAGTACATAGTGAATGTTCAGAAAACACAGTCTCTTTCACAGTTACTCAATTCTGACATAACATGGGCAGCCATTTAAGAGATGATACAAAAACTTATGTATATTACCCTATATCAATAAAATCTTTATATTTAATTGAACTTTATTATTATTGATAAAAGACCTGTGCTGGACTTTATGCACCAGGAAAGTCTATAGTTCTAGTCTACAGTTAGCTTGCAGATTGTAGCATGCCTTTCATTTATCCAAATGGTATCCTTGGAACAGCCAAAGATCCTAATTTTGATGAAGCCCAAGATAACAAACTTTACTTTTTTTCTTTTTCATTTTCCTTTATTCATTAGATATTTTAAACAATGTGTTTTGGTTAATTATATTAACAGATAAACATAGATAGGAAAGTATTAATTTCAATAATAATCATCAAGGGACTGGAGCAATAACACAGCAGGTAGGGCATTTGCCTTGCACATGGCCGACCTGGGTTTGATTCCCAGCATCCCACATGATTCCCTGAGCACTGCCAGAAGTGGTTCCTGAGTGCAGACTCAGGAGTAACCCCTGTGCATCACCAGGTGTGACCCCAAAAGAAAAAAAACAATAATCATCATCATCAAATTGATATAATAATTTTCCAGACTCTTAGGAAACACCTGATAACTGCTATCCATATTCATTAAAACATATCTTCCTGGGAAATTAGAAGCTATAACTAACCACTTTGAGGTCTAAATACTGAGAAGCATAAGCCCCTCTCCCGAAAACAAAAGAGAAGAAGCTAGAGCAGAAATAAAAAGTGGAAAAGGTGCTTGAAGAGTCAGTACCTTTCTTGCAAGCGAGGTGCAAATCCTTGGTATGAGATTTTTCAAGAACTAAGTGTAGCAATGAATGTCCTACCAACTTTAGGGCAATGACAGTGTGCTTCAAGGTTCTTGAGTTCTCCACCAGATGCCTGAACAAACTTTCCTTTTATGGAAAGCTATTTCATATCCCAAAGAGTCTTTACTTAACACAAAAGCAAAAATTTACTCATATTTAAACTTTCAGATCTGTGAGTATATTCAAGAAAAGTTCTGTGTAAGGTATGAAGGGTATAGTTTCTATTTCTTTTCAGTTTGTGAACTCTTCAATGTATGACTACTCAAATGCTTTATTTATTGTATGCACACTTAGTTCATCAATTTATCTTATTGATAGGTTTTAAACCTTAATGCCACATGACTACTACTAGGAATAATTCTTAAAAATATAGTAATATAAATTCGCAGTCTTTGTTCTGAATAGATACCACCATCTTGCTAGCAGAGAAACAGCCCAGCATCACATCTCCAAAAAAAACATGATACTGACAACTCTTCCCTAGAATGTCCAGGCTGAAAACTCTGGGGACTTCTCAGGATGGGAGCAAGCAGATTCATCTTTCTGCCTGAAGGAACAGTAGCCTGAATCCATACCCAACACCTTCTGATGTAGAAATTACTTATCTCCACAACTGAACCTCATAAAACTACAACCCACCATTTTTTTTCAAATCTATAGGGCCTGGAGACGTGGCTGCATACATAGCTGTTCAACACCTCACATTTTTCTAGTACTGTTAGCCCAGTAGGGCCACAGTAAATCTGATTGGAAAGTTGCATAAGAGACTGCCAAACTCAGAGCCTAAAGAATAACATATTCAGTTCGACTACCACTAACCAGTCAGTAGATCACTGTCACTGTCACTGTCATCCCGTTGCTCATCGATTTGTTCGAGCGGGCACCAGTAACGTCTCTCATTGAGAGACTTATTGTTACTGTTTTTGGCATATCCAATATGCCATGGGTAGCTTTCCAGGCTCTGCTGCACGGGCTTGATACTCTTGGTAGCTTGCCGGGCTCTCCAAGAGGAGTGGAGGAATCGAACTCGGGTCGGCTGCATGAAAGGCGTATGTTCCAGCCCAGCCAGTAGATCATCAGACAATAATATCATGAGATATAACAATGATTACAAATTGATTATTATTGATCTAAGCTCTGATAATTCCATTTGCCTTTGTATTGTAACAAACAATATGAAGTAAATTTATTTGTAGATTTATTTTTGCCTGAAATGTGGTGGGTTGGGTGGGAGGGGTGGAAACTGGGAACATCCGTGGAAGGAAGGGAACAGTGTGATGGGAATGGTGGTGGGACTGGTGTTGGAACATTTAACATATGAAACAACAGTATTATAAACAACTTGATAGATTATGATGTCATAATGAAATTTTTTTAAATCTTTGATCTGAATATTATCTTAAATATTCTAAATTTGAGAATCACCTTAAATATCACTATTTTTCAAAAAGGAATAAGCATACTAGACTATACATAAAGATAATATTGATTTTAAGAGCAGACATTTTAACACTGAGTCTTTCCTTTAGTGAATACAGTATTCTTCTGTGTATTTACACACTGCCAATTTCTCTCAATGTTTAAAACTGCCTTAAAATTTATTCATGTTTATAAATGCTATTCATAAACTCTTTGCACGCCAATATATAAAAATACATTGATTCTTGTATAGTTTGTTAAAGTTCTTAATTTTAGTGGCTTCTCCAGTGCCTTTGGAATTTTCCATGTATATTACCTTGTAATCTGCCAACAGAGTTAAATTTTATTTATTTTTAATACAAGTACTTTTTATTTTTCTTACCTTATTGTACTGGTTAGGAATACTAATATACTACTATCAGGTGTACAAGTTGACATTCTTTCCTTCTTACTGATATTATACAAAACAGTCAACATTTTATCATTCAATAATCACTGTATTTTTTCTAAGATTGGCCTTCAGACAGATTATATGTTTTGTCTATTCCTGTCTTCAGTATGAGTGGGTTTTAATTATACTGTGGGGTTTTTTTAGTATTTTTTTCCATATACTGTTTTTTCTTTCCTCTTTAAGTGATTTTAGGATGTCAATAACAAGCTTGCTTACTTAGTTACTCAGAATATAAGTCTTTTTATATTTTCAAGGCGATTTGATTTGCTACTTCATTAGTGCTTTTTCTTTGTATCTACAGTCAAAGTAACTGCTAATATACAATTTCATGTTTTTGGTTAGGGAAGTAGGCTAATGCTGGCCTCATAAAACAAATAAAGAAGTATCCCACCCTCTTTTTCTTTTTCTTTTTTTTTTTGCTTTTTGGGTCACACCTGGCAATGCACAGGGGTTACTCCTGGCTCTACACTCAGGAATCACTCCTGGCGGTACTCGGGGGACCATATGGGATGCTGGGAATCAAACCCAGGTCGGCCGTGTGCAAGGCAAACGCCCTACCCTCTGTGCTATTGCTCCAGCCCCAAACACCTTCTTTTTCTAAATGAATGTTTAGAGTTGGAATATTTTACTCCATACGAATCACGAATCACAAAATCACATTAATCATCCATTTCTTGAGCGGGCTCAGTAACCTCTCCATTCGTCCTTTCCCTGAGATCTTAGAAGTCTCTCTTGACTCGGCCCTCCCAACGATGTCACACTGGAGGCTCTTTCAGGGTCAGGGGAATAGGATCCAGCTTGTTACTGGATTTAGCATATGAATACACCATGGGAAGCTTTCTAGGCTGTCCCATGTGGGCAGGAAACTCTCAGAAGCTTGCCAGTTTCTCCCAGAGGGAGAAGTAGGCTACAAGATATTTACTCCATACATTCCAATAAAATCAATCACTAAGGAACAGGAAATAAGGCCTTGCATGTTCAAGATCCCAAGCTTAAGCCCCTCGTGGCATGGCTCTCTGAGCAACACCCAAGGTATGGCCAACACTCCAAGACCTAAGCAACGCTACATCTCTGGGTCCTAGTATTGAGCCATATGGCTTGGTTAGTTAAGTGTTACCCAAGTGGTTCCAGGTTCCCCAGAGCTATTTCTTGGTAGGCTCCCTAGAAAGAAATCATCTTTTACTTGTGTCTTTTGGGGGTCATATCTAGAAGTACTCATGGGATACTCCTACCTCAGTCTTCTGGTGTTGCTATAGAACTTTTTTAAATTCAATTAGGCCACACCCAGCAGTGCTCAGGGTTTCCTCCTGTTTTGTGCTTAGCCATCACTCCTAATGGTACTTGGGAGATTCTATGTGGTAGCTGAGGATCAAACCACAGTTGGCCACATGCAAAGCAAGTCCTTTTTCACTTGTAGTATCTCTACCTGTATAACTCCACTATAAGGATTTATAACCATATTTTCATCTACACTCTGCATTTGTAATTTAGAAGCTGCATTCCACAAAATTTGATATTTAATACTTCATTATTATTCAGTTTAAAACTATAGATTCAGTTGTGGTTTCCACTTTGGGCCATAACTTATTTGTTATTTTGTTAACATTTGCTATTTCATATTAATGTTTTATACCATATAAATACCATTTATTATGATTTCTTTGCTTCATGAAGATCTGAGTTTTAAGTCAGTATAATATAATTCTTTCAATCAGAAGATCTCTTGTAGTTTAGATTAGCAGACAACAGCTTTCTCAGTTTTTATTTAGAAATGCCATTTCTTGGTTATTTTAAAGATCATTTCATTTGCTAGAGAATATTAAGTGAATCTTTCAACACTAATATATAATTTTATTGCTTTCTGGTATAACCTGAAACAGAAACTGCTGCTTTATTTTTTCTTTTATACATTATTCCTTTTTTACTTTCTATGAATACAACTACCTTGGTATGGTTTTGTTTTTATCGCATTTCTGATTTATTGAGTTTATTGAACCTGTTCAACATATGGATGGAAACACAATAGCAGTGGGGCACCTGAACATTCTAATGCCAACACTGGAGAGATCAACTAGATGGAGTGTAAGTAAAGGCATAAGTGCACTAAATGAAGAACTAGAAAAGCTAGGGTTATATACGGGGTATATACGCGGCTTTACATCCTCAAAAATCTGACTTTACATTCATTTCTAGTGCATATAGAACATTCTCCAGGATTGATCACATATTAGGCCGTAAGAAAAACCTACATAAATTCACAAACACAAAAATCATACCAAGTATCCTATTATGCCACAATGCCACAGAGATAGAAATTAATCATAAAAAGAAGATATGGAGAAACTCTTAACGCCTGGAGACAGAACAACACACTACTAAATAATAGGTGGATCAAAGAGAAAATCAAGGAAGAGATTTTCTAAAAATTTCTTGAGACTAATGATAATTTTTAAAGCAAGTTATTAAAACCTATGGGTCCCAGTGGGCTGGAGCAATAGCACAGCAGCAGGGCCTTTGCCTTGCATGCGGCTGACCTGGGTTCGATTCCTCTACCCCTCTTGGAGAGCCCAGCAAGCTACTGAGAGTATCTCGCCCCCACGGGAGAGCCTGGCAAGCTACCCATGGCGTATCTGATATGCCAAAAACAGTAACAACAAGTTTCACACGATGGAGACATTACTGGTGCCCGCTCGAGCAAATCAATGAGCAACAGGATGACAGTGACAGTGATGGGTCTCAGTAAAACCTGTACTTAAAGGGAAACTCAGGAATGCAGTCCTACAATAAGAAAGAAGAGAAAAATAAAATCAACAACCTGAATGCACATCTCAAGAGGCTGGACAATCAATAACAAATGAATTCAAAGACCAGCAGAAGGAAAGAAATAATACAAACCAGATCATAAATCAGTGATGTAGAAACTAAGACAGCAATATAAAAAAATCAGTGAAATGGGGCTGGAGCGATAGCACAGCAGATAGGGCACTTGCCTTGCATTCGGCCGACCCGGGTTTGATTCCCAGCATCCCATATAGTCCTCTGAGCACCATCAGGAGTAATTCCTGAGTGCAAAGCCAGGAGTAACCCCTGTGCATTGCCAGGTGTGACCCAAAAAGCAAAAAAAGAATAAATAAATAAATCAGTGAAACCAGAAACTGGTTCTCAAAAGAATAAAGACAGACAAATCTTTGGCTAGACTCATAAGGAAACAGAGAAGAACTCAAATAAATGGAATAAGAAACAAAAGGGGAAAATTAAAACAAAATCTTCAAAAGTTCCAGACATCATAAACATCATAAGGTCTTACTATGAATAACTCTACTCAGTTTAGTTAGAGAACCTAGAAGAAATGGACAGATTATTAAAAATATGTAGTCTCCCAAAACTGGACAGAGGAAATAGGAAGCCTTAATAGGTGAATCACAAGCAAGAAAATTGAAATAGTAATCAAGAATCTCCCAAAAACTGAACAGGAGAAAATATTTCTGGTCAACATATCAGAAAAAGGTATTGACCTCAGTATATATAAAATACTGACATGAAAAAAATAAAAAAATGGGGAGAGGAAATGAATAGGGACCTCTCTGAGGAAGACCAAAAGATAACTAACAGCCACATGAAAAACACGCTTATTTTTTATTAGGGAAATTTAAAGTAAGATGACAATGAGATACCATCTTACGCCAGTGAGAATGACACATATCAAAAATAATGGAGACAATCTGTATTGGCAGGGATGTGGTGAAAAGGAACACTCAGCTACTGGTACTGGGAATGTAGTCTGGTTCACCTCTAGAAAAAAAACAGTATAGTAAAGTGAAATTTATCAGCTACACAGGCGCCGTGGGGGGTTGGGGGGTGGGGGGGGAGGTTTACTGTGGTTCTTGGTGGTGGAATATGTGGTTCTTGGTGGTAGAAGGGATGGGTGTTCGAGCATTATGTAACTGAGACTTAAGCCTGAAAGCTTTGTAACTTTTTCCACATGGTGATTCAATTAAAAAAAAAATAAATTTTAAAAAATAATAAAAAAAGAAAAAACAGTATGGAGAGTTCTTACAAACTTAAAATTGAGCTACTCTATGATACTCTATGAAATCATGCTCTATGATTTCACTTTGGGGTATCTACCCTCAGTATGGAAGAATATTGTTCCAAAAGGACATATGCACACCACTATTCATTGCAGCATTCAGTACAATAGCTAGAATTTGGAATCAACCCAGATGTCCAATAACAGATCAGTGGATCATGAAGATGTGGTATATATACACAATGGAATACTACACAATGGTAATGAAATCATTCAATTTGCTGCAACATGGATGGAACTGGGAGATATATTAAGTGAAGTAAGTAAAAAGGATAAATACAGAATGGTACCACTTATATGTTGTGTTTAGAGTAAGTGGATGAGGAAATGCATTGGTTTAAAGAGTGGATGCCTAGATTGCCCTTGGCCCCAGAGTTTAGAGAGGAAAAGGAAAGTCATACAGTGAAGGGGAAGGAGGAAAGAGATAGATGAGAAGCAAAGGGGCACGGGTCAAGGGGATGCAGATACATTGCTGGTGCTAAGGAATAACAGAGCTAAATATCCAAACCACAGAATCAACACTGAAATCACAAGACTCAAACTTTTAGTAACCAGTTTTGAAAGGTGCCTGTCAATGTTGTGGACTAGTACTGGGTGGGGGGATAGGAGAGGGAATCTGAACATTGGTGGAGGAATTTGACACTGGTGGCAGGATTAGTGATAAAACATTGTATGTCAAAAACCCAACTATGAATAACTCTGTAATTCATGGTGCATTAATAAAATAGAATTTTGGAAAAAATAAGTAAAATAGGTATTTTAGGGACCAGAACAATAGTACAGCTGGTACGGTATTTGCCCAATAACATGCTGACTGGACATTCAATGCCAGGCATCCCATATGATCCAAAGTCAGGAGTGATCCCTAAACTCAGAGCCAGGAGTAAGCCCTGGGAACCACTGTGTGTGGTCCAAAAGCCAAAACAAAACAAAAAGAAGGTAATTTAAAGTCTTTGCTAACAAATCTCATCATCACTGCAATTTCTATACTTATATATATTTTTTATATTTTTCTACATATTTTTTGATATTTTTGTCCTCCTTCATGCATGTCCAACAGATAATTACATAACACATATGTTTATGTGTGTTTACACATATATATTATGGTCAATAACAACATACATTGCTTAATTTTGGGACTTAATAGTATTGTTAGAGTAATACATTTTGCTTCAATATGTTATTAAGTGACTTACTGTTCAGTACATTCTTTTCAACTTGTTTTTAATAGCTAATCTGTTAGAACAGATATACAATAGCCTTTCACTAGAGCATAATTCACATCTATTCTAAAGTGTGACCTTTTTGGAATCTCAATTGATTGCTCGAATATTGAATAGTTTCTCCACTGTTTATTCATGACTCCAATATCTCTTAATCCTGTTTCAGCACTAGAAACTCATTATAATTTCTTAATAATGCCTACTTTTGTGGAGTTTCACCTGCACATAGACAGCTATTTCAACTTGATACAATCTTAATCTTTATTTTTTATTTATTTTTTAGGGTCCTTGCCTTACATGCAAGGACTGGTACCTCCAGGTGGAATTCCCCAGTGCAGAGTCAGGAGTAACTCCCCTAGCATAAACCAAAACCAAACAACAAACAAACAAACAAAACTCAATTGTGTGCTACTTGGTTTTCCACTCCCCAAAACATAGATCATAAATTTTTCCAGGCAGAAAAACAAGAGCAATCATAGGACTTACCTCATATCTATCTCTGAAGAGTTATTGGATATCTACCTAAATCTCTTATAGTTCCTCTAAGGTCATTTTCTGAAAAAGGTGATTATTTCATATATCTATCTAGTTTTCTAATTATTTGCAGATGAAAACCAAGTTTAATACCAGTAACTTAACTACTCCATTACTGTCAGACCTCAAAGAATTTTAACATTTGTAAATAGGTGATCTCTAACAGTTCCTATTTTATTTCCAGTATTTTATACTCAGAATTCATTGCCTTTAAAAATACTGCTACATATGGGGTCAAGATCTTTATAATAAACTTGGCAATGAACAGAAAATTTACTTTTTCAGGTATTCTAAATATTTTCATGGAAGCGGTGCTATTTATTCATATTATATCATCTATATAACTCTCAACTGCTCTCTAAGAAAAGTGGTTAAATTTCAGCCTCTGTAAGTTTTAAGCCTCCTACAAATTAGATGGGTTAAAGGTGACAACAGAATCAGAACCAAATAACTGAAAACTTACAGATTTTGCAAATCTGTCATAACAAAAATAGTAATACTCATATAAATAATATTTTAAAGTTTCCATTGGCATTTATTTTAAAAATAAAATAATCTACCATTTAAAAAAGTTTTATATACTGAAGCTCATGCTTCTTATTTGGCCCTTAAGGACTGTTATTTAATAACAGAGACCAATTTAATAAAATACATCATCTAAAGATAGCCTCCTTTATCAATCCAGTTCTTTTCAATACAAAGAAAATGTTTTCATCGCTTCTCCAATTTAACTTACAATGTTCCCATCTTTTATCACAATGTAAGTTATAGCAGTTCTTCAAGCCAGAAACCAGCAATTCTATTATACTACAGGATGTTTAAAATAGAATTGTCAGCATTTTTCTTAATTACACTAAGGCTTTGACTTTAGCAGTGAAAAGATTTGCTCACTCCAAAGTACTAACATGATTTGGGAAAAAATTCAATCCAAATTCCAAATTTCATTGAAATTATCCCCCATATGCCAAAAAATCAGAGAGAAGGGAAGTTTTTACTGATCATTCAATTTTACATTAAAAAGCAGAAGAGCACGGGAAATAAAGATAAAATAAAAACATTGTTCTTGCCTGTAATGAATATAGCAGCAGTTTGTTCAAAATAATAGCAACAATGCCATTGGTTGTTAGTATGTATATGCTTATATAAAAGTGAAAAAATGGCAAAAAAAGACACATGAGATAAATATCAGGAAAATTTTGTTATTATAAGATAATTATATACCCTGGGAAGAATTATTGGATACTTGGATCAGCTAAAAATAATTTTAAATAATTGTAAACTCTAGAAAAATACACAAAAAACATGAAAAAGATGTATCAATATATTGAGAAAAATACTATTAAATGTTCAATTAAAACTACAAAGTCAGAAAAAAGGAACAAGTTCTATAAATAGAAAACACTAGCAAATATGCAGTCTATTAATCCACTACATCAATAAATCACTGGTCTATATTATGAATTTCAAAGGCTTATTAGTGAAGACCCAAGACCCAACTATATGTTGCCTATACGAAACCCCTTTTAAATATACTACTTGAGAATAAAAATTAAAGGGATAGAGATGGTTTTATAAAAAGAAAATAGGAGCACCCATATAAATTTCAGACAACAGATTTTGGGGTAAAGAAAGTTATCAAGAATAAAATGAAACATTACATAATGATATAAGTTAATACTTGAAGAAGATAACAATGCTTAAACTTTATGCACTTAAAAAAACTGCCTCAAACCGCTGGGGTCAAAACAGTAAGACTGTCAAGAAGTACATGTGTCAATATTCCATCACAGCTGTAAATTCAGTGCTCTTTTATCCTAAATGGAGATACAGCAGGCATGAAAAAATTCTGTTAAGGCATAACTGAACTCAACATCATCATCAACTGCTTGGATATAACTGCCATCTGAAGCCTGTTTATCTAACAGAGCGCATACTTCTCCAACTAACATGGGATGTTCACCGAAACATTATACTCTGTGCCATAAAATATACATACCTCAAACTAACATGAAACATTCAGCAAAACAATTACAATTCTAAACAATATAGTACACTTTTAAAAGGTGTTTAAAAATGGAGGAAGGTAGGTACACTGGTGATGGGATTGGTGCTGGAATTATATACATAGGACACAATCATTTAACAATATTGTAAATTGCAGTACTCATTCAATAATATAAGTTAGACATCATATGTTTCTTTTATAACACAATGGAATTAAACTATCATAGTTCAACTTATTCCTTTTAATTGAAATATCATAGTTTATAACAGTATTAAAGTTATTATTTCATATCTGCAGAGTTGCTACATGAATCTCTCCAATACGGATCAATTAAATTTATTTTAAGCTATTTAAATTAGGACCAGAGAGACAGTACTAGAAGCTTAAGGAATTTGCCTTGCACACCGCTCACACTGGGTAGCTCCCTGGTATTCTATGGTCCCGCGTATCATCAGAAGTGACTCCTAAGCACACTGCCAGGAGTAAGCCCTAAGCATCACCTGGTGTGGCCCAACCTTGAACTCCCCCCCAAATCTAAACAATTTAAATTAAATTAATGTATGTACAGATTAAAATTTAAATACCTTGATATAATTTGAACACAAAAATACACATTTTTAAATAATACACCAGACAATGAGTTCAAAACTAACGTAGATTATGAACGAAATGAAATAAAATATGAAGCCAAAATAAATGAGAAAACCAAGAAAATTTAAAAGTGGCTCTTTAAGAATAGAAAAAAAAATCACTAACCTTTAGCCAAGTTTCATTTTTTAAAAAATACAGATATACTAATACCACGATTGGAGTACAGCAGGTAGGGCCCATGCCTTCCATGCAACCCACCCAGGTTCCATCCATAACACTACATATGATAATAAAAGTCCCATTAGGAGTGAATCCTCAGTGCAGAGCCAGGAGTAAACCCTGAGCACAGTTGGGTGTGGCCAAAACAAAAAAAAATTAAAAAACAAATATACTAATGACTACATAAATTGTCATTACCCATATATTCTTTTTATTCTTTTAATGTAAACTAAAAGAATAAAGGAGTATTATAATCACCTTCATTTATTATATTTTATTTTATTTATTAGCTAAATTAAATTAACCTATTCATTGAAAGACACTATATTCTAAAGTTCTACAGGAAGAACCAATTACCTTATATTCAACAGGAAAAACTAAAAACTTTACTGTAATGGTCAGAAACCAGGTGATAGGTGTCATATCTTTTCCTCAGTAACATCCTAGAAAGCCTAACTAATGCAATGACATAAAGAAGAAATGAAAAAATACATGTTTGGAAGAAATAAAATTGTAAGTAACATGATCATCTGCACACACAAAAAACTCCTATAACTTCAAGATTTTCCAGGTAATTAAAGAAAGAAACACTTCCAAAAAGTTTCTATGATGCAAATAATCACCCTAATAACAAAAGCATACAGAGACACCATAAAAAACAAAAAAGAAGAAAATAATAGGCAGATATCCCTGTTGAACACAGACACAAAGATCCTCAACAAAATACTAGCAAATAGAATCCAATGACTCATCAGCCATCCCTCTAATATCAAGGACAAGACAAGATGCCCACTCTCACCACTTCTATTCAATATAGTCTGGAAGTACTTGCCACAGCAATTAGGCAAAAAAAAAGATATTTAGGGCACCCAGAGAAGGAAAGAAAGAAGTCAAATTATCACTATTTGCAGATTACATGATACTATACTTGGAAAATCCTAAAGACTCTACAAGAAAGCTCCTCAAAAAATAGATTTGTATAATAAAGTGGCAGGTTGCAAAATCAATACCCAAAAGTTCATGGCTTTCCTATATATAAATAATGAAAGAAAAAAGGTATTTAAAAAACAATGCCATTCACAATAGAGCCCGAGAAAATCTAGTACCTTGATAACAGTTTAAAGAGGTGAAGGACCTATACAAAGAAAACTACAAAACACTACTTCAAGAAATAAAATAGGGCACTAAGAAAAGGAGACACATCCCCTGCTCGGGAAAGCAGGATTGGGAGAAGGAACATTTTCAAAATGGCAGTATTCCTTAAAGCATTATACAGATTCAATGTGGTCCCTATAAGGATACCAGGACATTTTTCTAAAAAGTAGATAAAAACACTTCTGAAATTCATATGGAGCAATACCCCCCACCATGAATAGCTAAAGCAATTCTTGGGAAAAAGAAGATGGCAACACTTTCCCCAACTTTAAACTGTACTACAAAGCAGTAGTAATTAAAACAGCATGGTATTGGAACAGAAAAAGAACCACAGACCAATGGAACAGAGTTGAATATTCTGACACAGACTCTCAAGCATATTACGACTTAATATATGGTAAAGGAGCAAGAAATGTGAAGTGAAGCAAGGAATGTCTCTTCAATATGTGGTGCTGGGAAAACTGGACAGCTATATGCAAAAAAATGAACTAAGACCTCTAACACCAAGCACAAAAGTTAGATCAAAATGGATTAAAGATCTCATTATCAGGCCTGCATCCATAGGGTACATGGAGGAAAATGTAGGCAGAACTCTCCTTGATACTGAAGCTAAAGGAATCTTTAAGGATGAAACACCACTGACCAAGCGCGTGGAAACAAACATAAACAAATGGGACTACATTAAACTAAGAAGCTTCTACACCTCAAAAGAAAGTGACCAAAATACAGAGAGCCTGTGGAATGAGAAAAATTATTTACCAAATCTCTATCAGATAAAGAGTTAGTATCCAGGATACACAAGCCATTAGTAGAATGTTACAAGGAAAAAACCTCCAACCTATCAAAAAATAGGTTTGAGAAATGAACAGAAACTTCCTCAAATAAGAAATACAAAGTCAAAAACAAATGAAAACATTCTCTAATCTCTATTAGGGAGATGCAAATCAAAACAACAATGAGATATCTTACACAGTAGAAACTGGCACACATCAAAAAGAACAAGAACAGCCAATGCTGCCATGGATGTAGGGAGAAAGGGACTCTTATTTACTGTTGGTGGGAATGCCAACTGGTCCAGCCTTTTTGGAAAACAAAATGGACATTCCTAAAAAACTAAAAATTGAGCTCCCATATGATCCAGCAATACCACTCCTGTGAATATATCCCAGGGATGCAAACAAACACTATGGAAATGACATCTACACTTGTATGTTTATTGCAGCACTGTTCACAATAGCCAGAATCTGGAAACAAACTGAGTGCCCGAGAACAGACTACTGGTTAAAGAAACTCTGGTACATCTACACAATAGAATACTATACAGCTGTTAGGAGAGATGAAGTCATAAATTGTCTTATATGTGGATGGACATAGAGAGTAGAATGCTAATTAAATTGAGTCAGAAAGAGAGGGATAGACATAGAATGACCACTTATTTGTGGAATATAAAATAACATGAGACTAATACCCAAGGAAGTAGAGATATGGGCTGGGAAGATTGTTCCATGGTTTGGAAGCCCACCTCATATACTGGAGAAGGGAGTTAGGATGGAGAAGGAACCACTAAGTCAATGATGGTTGGAGGGATGTCTCGGGATGGGAGATGTTCTGAAACTAAATAAGAACCAAATGTGATGGCTTCTCAGTATTTGTACTGCAAAACGTGATGCCTAAAAGTAAAGAGAGTGTAAGAAGTAAGGTACCTGCCACAGAAGCAGGAAGTTGGGATGCAGTGGAGGTAGCGGTAGAGATACTGGGTACATTAGTGGTGGAAAATTCACACTGATGAGATTATTTATCTGATTACTGTAAGACTGAAACTCCATCATGAAAGCTTTGTAACTGTATCTCACAGTGATTAAAACTTAAAAAAGCAAAAAAAATCCTGTAACTAATAGTGAATGTAGCATACATTTGTAGAATACAAAATTAATATATGAGGTTGTTTTCTTAAAAATCAGCAATAAACAAGTAGAATTTTAAATAAAAACATAGTATCATTTACATTAGCATTCCAAAAATCAATAAGGTCCTCCGAGCCCATCAGGAATTATATGAGTGCAGAGTCAGGAATAATCCCTGAGCACCACCAGGTGTGCCCCCAAAACAATAAATATATAAACTATAATGTAAACTATGAACTTTGGATAATTATGATATGGCAATGTAATTTCCTTTGTTTTGATAAGGAAATTTTTGTGGGGGATGTCACTATAGGAAAGATACATGTAGGGTAACATTAAATATATGGGAATTTTCTATAATTTAAACTGAAATTTTCTTTGAAATAAAACTAAGGTTCTTAATAAAAATATAAAATAGGGGCTGGAGTGATAGCACAGCGGGTAGGACGTTTGTCTTGCACTCAGCCAACCCAGGTTCAATTCCCAGCATACCATACGGTCCCCTGAGCCCCACCAGGGATTAATTCCTGAGTGCAGAGCCGGAGAGCCAGGAGTGACTCCTGTGCATCGCCAGTGTGACCCAAAAAGAAAAAAAAAGATAAAAAAAGAAAAAAACAAAATGTTAAAAAACTTAAATAAGAATTGGACTTAAAAAATAAAAAAAAATAGCTATTTAAACTGATGTATTACTTTCCTCAAAGAAACAATATGCCATAACAGAAATATCACTTTAGCACTTGTAAAATAACAGCTAGAATTTTAACTATTGTTATCTTATAGGTATACTTCCGACTTTCTGCTTTTTATGTCTCAAGACAAGTGAAAGAAATATTACTACTCACTTATTATTGCAGACTGGAGCGATAGCACAGCAGATAGGGCATTTGCCTTGCATGCAGCCGACCTGGGTTCGATTCCTCCATCCCTCTCAGAGAGCCTGGCAAGCTACTAGAGTATTCCGCCCCAATGGCAGAACCTGGAAAGCTCCCCGTGGCTTATTTGATATGCCAAAAATAGTAACAAGTCTCACCATGGAGACATTACTGGTGCCTACTCCAGCAAATCGATGAACAATGGGACAGTGCTACAGTGCATACAAATATACTCTTATTTACCCAAATGTTTAAAGGAAAATACATTCCCTAGAATTATTTATGTTAGCAAAATAGAAACATACCAAGAAAGATGAGTGCTCATTTTTATGGGAGTTTTGTTGTTGTTTTTATTTTTAGGGTGTTTTTTTTTGGGGGGGGGCGGAGGAGAGCACCTGGGGATGGCAATGATCACGGATCACTCCTGGCTGTGCTGAGGTGACTGTATGGGATGCTATGGATCAACCCTGTGCAAGGCAAATGCCCTACCTGCTGCAGTATTGTGCTGGTCTTCATTTTTATGTATATTTAAAAAGCTACTTTTTGTGTGTGTTTGTTTTCAATCTGGAAAGATTTATCTCACAACTACATCTAAACATTGTCAACATTTTCACCTTTCTTGATGACAGTCAATTTTTATTTTTTAAAAATGTCCTTAGAACAAACAGCCAAAGGTGGTTTCTCATTTGTATATATATATATATATATTAAAATAAAAATTTAATATACAGAGCTTTAATTTGAGGAATGATAGATTTTCTCACCATACCAAAAGTTGTTGTTAAGGATCTATTTCACAGTGATTCAAATAAAAAAATAGAAATAAAATACAGAAAAAACAAGAACAACCAGTGCTGGTGCAAATTTTGGGAGAAAAGGACTCTCTTTTGTTGGTGGGAATGCCTACTAGTCCAGTCTTTTTGGAAAACAATATAAAATTTCTCAAAAAACTAGAAATTGAGCTCCCATTTGACCAAACAATGCCACTTCTGGGAATATATTCTTGGTCCAAAACCACACAGCAGAAATGTCATCTACACTTCTATGTTCTTTGTAGCACTATTCACAATAGCCAAAATCTGTAAACAATTCAAATACCTGAGAACAGGCAAATGGATAAAGAAACTATAGTACATCTACACAATGGAATACTATGCATCCATAAGGAAAAAATGAAGCAACGAAATTTGGTTATAAATGGATGGACATGGAAATTGTCATGCTATGTGAAATGAGTCAGACAAGACAGACAGGGACCGACATAGAATGATTGCACTCATTTGTGCTATAAAAAAAGCATAGTATGAAACTAATATTCTACTGGTCCACAATTGGAAACTTGCCACAAGTGTGTGTGGGATGGAGGACAGTTAAATCTTACAGAAGGGACCACTATGACACTCTGGACAAGAACTGAGTGCAGGTAAAGGAATATACATGATAACCTTTTAGTACCTGTAATACAAATCATAATTCCCAAAGAGAAATTGGGGAGGGGGGATAAGTGCCTACCGTAGGGGGTGTGAGAGGATAGTAAAAAGACAACAGAATTGCATGGCTGATACTCAGTCATGAACAACTTTGTAACTCAATGTACACTGGTTAATGTACAGTGGTGAAGGGACGGGTGTTGCAACATAGTATGACTGAAACCCAATAATTAACTTTGTAACTATTTTAACAGCTGTGATAAAGTTAAAAAATTAAAACAAAACAAAACAAATCCCAAAGGAGGAGGGCATATTTATTGAACAGGAGGGTCCTTTGGGACCTTAATGGCTGGAAGTGGCTATGCTGGTGGCAGGTGTGTAGTTGGTATAATGTATGCATAAAAACATCATTAACAGTATTGTAAATCACAGAACCTCAATAAAGATTTTAATGAAAAAACTTTTAATGAAATTTGTAATTGCCAAATCAAACTTTTGTAAATTTCCTGCTATAAATGTAAACATTAAAAACTGTTCTCATTCATTTAGCAATTCCTACAACCCACTAAAATGCAGACAATGTAGGCAATAGGTATACAATGATCAAAAAAAGTAATAATAGCCCTTAAATGGTTTATAAATTAAGTTAAACTCAGTTTTAACATTACCACTATCGACTTTAGAATTTAAGTTATGAAGTTCTCATTCATGAAAGAGCATAAGATTTTAATTGTCTAATCATTCACTAAAAAATTCAGATGCAGGGCTAGAGACATAGCTCAATAGGCTGAGTACATGCTTCATAAGGAGGAAGCCTTGGCTTGATCCTTGGTACCACACAGTCCACAAAGCATTACTAGAAACAACACCAAAACACAGACCTGGGAATGACCCCTAAGTTCAAATGTTCCCCCCAAAACAAAATATAAAATATAAAACAGAGTAAAACATTCAGATCCATAAAATAAACCTTTTAACCTGTTTAAATCTTATGTTTAAGATTTAACCCTGAAATTTATTAATTAAGTGCATCTGCATTTGAAAAATGATTCCAAAAATTTAATAAAAATAACAAAAAAATTAAGTATACACTCAGCAATGTAATTTAGGGTGGAGGGGCATGCCTGGCAGTGTTCAAGGCTTACTCCTGGCTCTGAGCTCAAGAATCACTACTGGCGAGCTTGGGGGGCAGACAGAGTGCCAGGAAAGGAAATAAACCCAGTTGGCTGCAAGCAAGCCAATGGCCCAATCCACAGTACTATCACTCTCCCTCAACAATATAAATATTTTAAATTATAAAGTGAATTCAGCAACTAAACTAGAACCGACTAATTCTAATAAGGATAATTTTGTATTCAAATCAAGACATTGATAACTAAAGTTGTACTAATGATTTTCCAAGTACAGTCAGTGTTAAAATTAATAAAATGTTAAGAAACTATTTTTCTCACAAAAATGTTTCAGCATTAAAAAAATATTTTTACTACTACTAATAACTATTTACTATTTTTACTAATAAAAATGAATGATTTGAGGCTCTTCCTATTCCTGGAGTGAGCAGATATCATTGGGCTATACTAGCACGCAACAGGGACAATGGAGACGTCACTGGTGCCCGCTCGAGCAAATTGAGGATCAACAGGATGACAAGTGATACAAGTGATACTAATAAAAATAGAACTATTTTTAAAAATAAAAGTTTTACTCAATGCTTGAGCAGGTATATAAAATGTCAAATATAGTTGAAAATAAAAAATAATAATCCCAAATAATAAAATATTTCATAATTGAAATAGTTATAAAAACATAGTATTATGGTTTAAATTAAATAGATGAGTTTTTAACATTATAAGAAACTAAAGTTAGGGGCTGGAGTGATAGCACAACGGATAGGGCATTTGCCTTGCACGAGGCCAACCCGGGTTCGATTCCCAGTATCCCATATGGTCCCCTGAGCACTGCCTGAAGTAATTCCTGAGTGCATGAGCCAGGAGTAACCCCTGTGCATCGCCGGGTGTGACCAAAAAAAAAAAAAGAAACTAAATTTAACTTGAAGTTATAGAGAGACAGATAGACATGGGTTCTACCAACCAGTGCACCATAATATTAAGTGGTGAATAATGCATGAAGATAGCAATGTATTTTAAAGAATTGATATTAAACTTAGAGGAATTACTTGCCAAATGTGTATGTCTCACATCGCTGAAGCTATTGATTATGAGAAGGAATAAGAAACTTTTTCAAATCTGAGCCTACTTTTTCCATGCTAATAAATTTCCATTTTTCTCAAGAAAGTAGCATATTTGATTTCCCCCAAATAGGATGTATATTGCTGTATGTTTTTTCTAAATATCTGTTTTAATAGTTTGAAGCTCCCATTTTTAATACAAGTATTTCCATGTAAGCACTCTACTACTAAATTCCACTAAATTCAAAGAGTAAATGCAAATCTTAAAACATTTTGATGAATTACTATTTATAGACATGCTAAATAAAATATTTTTAAAGTATAGAATGTGGTTTCTACTTTTATCATTAGTCTTAAAATATATATTGAAAATTAATATATGTTAAAATTTGATCTAATGACAAATTTGCATGACCCTTTAAGTATAGTAGATTAATGAAATGTCAAAGATTTTATTTCTATCAACTTAAAAAGAGACAAACCTGTCTGTTAAATTCAACAACAAAGTAAATAATTTTCTTCAAAGAATTATCTTCAAAGTAACATAGCATTATAAATATAAAAACAAACTTCTGAACTTTTTTCAGAACATGTACTTAATTATTCTAGTTACAAGCATCAATAATACAATGTTGTAAAAGTTGCATGGTCCAACAGAAAGTGCATGAGTAGTCTCACATTTATGGACAAGAATACTAGCTCCACCACTTAGTTGGCATTTTACTAAGGGAAATTACTTAACCATGTTGAGCTTGGTTCTTCTTAATGAAATAATGATAATAAACAATTACTTCTCATGGTTATTGAAAAGATTAATGTGTTATATGGATATCTGTGCTTAATAATGACCAGATTTCGCATTGAAACAGATTTTAAATTTAGTGATAAGAGAATACCAAAAGACCAAATGCTTATTCTGTGTTAACACTTAATTCCTAATTATAAAAATTAATATGCTAATCCATCTCCTAAAATAATATGTTCAGTTCCTAATGTTATAATTATTCTTATTCATCCTGGAAATTTGTTTAAAAATGATGTGCTGATTCCTCCCCCAAAAGATACTTATTTTTATACTACTATCTAAAAGTAGATGGTTGATTCTTGGTAGGTTATTTTTTAGTGTAACATGAATGCTGTTCTATATGAATTTCATATGTGTATTTATTTAAATACATACAAAGCATTACCACACTCCAAAATAAAGATATTTAAAAATATGTAAATCTTTCAAGTAGATTTCCCAAAGTAGTTTTTAGAGGACTTTTGCCCACAATGTATATAATTAAGCTAGCATATAACAAGCACCTGATGGGTATCTTTTTGTTTTTGCTGTTATACTAACCTAGCAGGCAAATATTTTTATTTTTATTTTTCAAATTTTTATTTTTTTTTCTTTCCCGCATGGCAGAGCCTGGCAAGCTGCCCATGACATATTTGATATGCCCAAAACGGTAACAACAATGTGCTCTTCGTGTTCCTGGATCGAGCAGATGCCATTGGGCTAACTAGCATGTGACAGGGACAAATGAAAACACTACTGGCACCCGCTCGAGCAAATCAATGAACAGAGGGATGAAAGAGATACAGTGATACAGTGATACGTGATACTAACCTAGATATCAAGTTGACCTATTTGATAAAGACCTGAGCTAAACTATATGAATATAGTGAGCACATATATATGTACAGATAGATATACATTTTTAAAAATATATAATCACTGAAGCAGTAAGAGTTCCAAGTTAATAAGTTATAAATAGTTATAACAGATAAATCACTTAAACAAAAATTTAGTCTTTATCTTTGGTATGTCCTATCGTAGCAAGACTCTTAACCCTTGTATTTTACCTCCAATCCTATTCAAAACATAAAATTACTTGTTATACCTAGTTAGTTATAATTATTTTTTTGATGGAGTCTTTCCAGATACATCATTTGAATGACTCAGTTTTTTTTTTCCGGTTCTGAGGCCACATCCAGCAATGCTCAGGTGTTATGCACTCAGGAATCACTCCTGATGGTGCTTGGGAGGTCAAAGATCGAACTTGGGTTGGCTACATACAAGGCAAGTGTACTTCCCACTGTACTATCTTTCCAGCCTCTTGAGTAACGTATTTTAGATAGTACTTTCTTACCGTACTTTACTAAGTGAATATTTAAAATTCACTGGTTTCATAAATTTGATTATTACATTAAGATAAAAGAATTCCTGGGCCAAAGAGATAGTTTACCTTGCAGGTAGCTGGATACTAGAGATTTATTCATAGTACCATGAGGTCTCCTGAAGACCACCAGGAGTGGTGGGGCCACATAACCCACCCAACCCAAAATCAAAATATATATTTGAAATTTATTTTTAACATGTCTAGAAACTTGGAAAAAAGTCTGCTACATGCATAAAAGGTCTAATAGTAATTTTGCACTTACACTGCCACATTTTTTCTAATGGTATATTCATCCAAATCATCATCGGAACTGCTATCAGTTGCATCAGAATCCAGACCCTCTTCAACATGAGACAACAGCCCTGTAGCAGACAATGCAAATCTTTGGATTTCTGCAGCAGTACACTGTGCAAAGCCATTTTTTGTATCGTCCCACAATTTATTCTCTGCAGTTAATATATTGACTTCTGGCTTAATTTCAGTGCATTTAGGTAAAGTGTTATCCAAAATTGTGGCAGGTTCATGAAAGATCTTCATTTGGGGGAGTTGATGTTTCATAGAAAATTTCATTTGCTGACCATAGTGCTTAACAACATGCTTTGCTAGGAGCATCTGCAAATGTTTCTGAGTTCTTCTAGCCTGGCTAAGTAAAATCTTCTGTTTACTTACACAATGAAGTAAACGAGCATTCACTTCTTCTTCTTTTTTAACAGCTGAGGAACTTGTAGGCACATTTGAGTTGCCAGACCCAACTTTCTTTTGAGTACAGTGCAATAAGCCCTTTTTAATCTCAGCATCAGTAACTTTATCTAAAAGTACATTCTTTTGATACCACTTATAATTTTTCAGTTGTACTTTATCAACATTAGTGTCTTTGGCTATATTTGAATCCAAAATAATATGTACATCTGACATGCACTGGCTTGTGGTATCTGAGAGAGGTTCCTTTTTGATGAACTCTTCAGAATGAGAATGGCAGATTTTACTGAGCTGAATGTTGCTGCCGTTACACAGTATATTTTTCAGCTTATTGCAATTGGGTTCCCCTATTTTCTTTTGTTTACAGTTCTCACTGTATTTATTTAAGGTTGAGTTAGAACTCATTAACAGAACTGTCTGATAATGTTTTGAAGACTGAGGGGAGCCAAAGTGTTTTAAGTTCACAAAATTAGTGTTAAGATTAGGTTCAGGAGTTGGAAATCCCAGCATTTGAGAGAAAGTGTCTCCCTTTAGCTTTTCATCTACAGTTCTCGGACTTTCCATGCACAGCATCTTGTCAGATTCCATGGTGCTTGGCAAAGATGAAAAGCAGATACCCTTTGTTGCTGCCTCTCTCAGCGCCGGGGTCATGGCGAATCTTGCAGATAATTACTGGAAACCTAAAATAATATAAAAACAAAAAAATAGATTATCTACAAAATGTCATATATTTACATTTTCACAAGGATAATGATACTTTTTCTGATTAAAAGAATTGGAAAATAGAGGAATTTGGTTTTATAAATTGAAACCAAATTCCTCTATTTTCCAATTCTCAGCTTATCTCTGCCATTTCTGAGTTCAAAACAAATTCAACAAGGACTAAACTATTCTTTAACTGTGATTCTATCACCTAAAACTCCAATCAGCATTGCACACTACTAGAATAGTAAATTTCAGATTAAAAAAAGGGGGGTGGTGAGAGATAGTAAAGTATGTAGGGCATTTGCCTTGCATGCAGCTGTCCTGGGTTCAACCCCCAGCTCCTGATACAGATCCCCTCAGTACTACCAGAAATGATTGCTGAGCACAAAGCCAAAAATAAGCCCCAAACACTGCCAGGTGAGCCCCAAAAACAAAACCAAAAAATTTCGAAGAAATAAAGTTTGTGGATATTATTATATCTCAAGATTCTGCTTTGGAACAATATTTAAAGAGAGTCAAATGATTAAAATTCTAACATCTAACCCAGAATTCAAAATTGAAAATATTATTAATCCCAACTTTTACATCAAAAGAAAAAATTCTTATCTTCATAATAAATTGTTCAAATATTCGTTTTTCAAACTGTGAAAGTTGAGCGGCCAACATCCAGAGACTATAACACCAAGCTCCCAGAAGAGAGCGACACAGTTTCTTGACCCCCCTCCCCCCCGCCCCGTGCCTGGCTCTCTTCACCGGGGCCCCTCAGAGGGGATGGGCTGCCTTTCCCTCCTCGCCCCAAGCAGAGCCTTGACAGTTGAAGACCTCCGGAACCCAGCTACAGCCATGCTCAAGGCCACTCTCCACATGTCGGACGAGCCTCACGCATGAAGGGACTGGCAGAGGAACCCAGGTGTGCAGGACCCGGGGCTGAGATCTCCAAGCCTGCTTGGATTGGGACTGAGCCTTCCAACCCAGACTCTCCATTTTCCAGTAGCTTGGCAGCAACACCCACAAACTGCCCCCAGCACTGTGTAATCCCACCAATGGCCAACATCCAGAGACTATAAGACCAAGCTCCTGGAAGCGGCCGAGTGACATCTAATAGCCTTGTTCTCCCTCTTCAAGAACCTGACAAGCTGCCAAGAGCCTATTACCCCCACGGGAGAGCCTTGCAAGCTCCCCATGGTGTATTCATATCTCAAATTCAGTAAAAGATATACACATACCTCTCGGAAAGCCTGGCAAGCTACTGAGAGTATCCCGCCCGCACAGCAGAGCCTGGTAAGCTACCCACGGCGTATTCAATATGCCAAAAACAGTAACGATAGGTCTCATTCCCCTGACCCTGAAACAGCCTCCAATCGTTAGGATAGATGAGCAAGGAGAGGCTGCTAAAATCTCAGGGCTGACACAGAATGGGAAAGAATATTTGCCCAATATCCATCTGATAAGGGATTAGTACCCAAGATATATAAGACACTAGTAGAACCATATAAAAAAAAAAAAACCTCCAACTCCATCAAAAAATGGAGAGAAGAACAGAAGTTTTCTCAGAAAAGAAATACAAATGGCCAAAAGACACATGAAAAAAATGCTCCACATTGTTAGTCATCAAGGAAATGCAAATCAAAACAACAATAAGATATCATCTCACACCACAGAGACCAGCACACTTTCAAAAGAACAAAAGCAACCAGTGCTGGCTTGGATGTGGGGAAAAGGGACGCTCTTTCACTGTTGGTGGGAATGTTGACTGGTCCAGCCTTTCTGGAAAACAATATGGACGGTCCTTCAAAAACTAGAAATTGAACTTCCATATGACCCCGCAATACCACTTCTGGGAATATATCCTGAGGATTCAAAAAAAGCACAGTAGGAATGACATCTGTACCAATATATTCATTGCAGCATTGTTCACAATAGCCAAAATCTGGAAACAACCCGAGTGCCCTAAAATAGATGACTGGTTAAAGAAACCTTGGTACATCTACACAATGGAATACTATGCAGCTGTTAGGAGAGATGAAGTCATGAAATTTGCTTATAAATGGATAAACATGGAGAGTATCATGCTAAGTGAAATGAGTCAGAAAGAGAAGGACAGACATAGAAGGACTGCACTCATTTGTGGAGTACAGAATAACATCACATGAGGCTGACACCCAAGGACAGTAGATACAAGGGCAGGAGGATTGCCCCATAGCTGGAAGACTGTTTCATGAGTGGAGGAGAGAAGGCAGATGGAATAGAGAAGGGATCACTAAGAAAATGATGGCTGGAAGAACCAGTTAGGATGGGAGATGTGGGCCGAAAGTAGATAATAGACCAAACATGATGACTTCTCTGTGTCTGTGTTGCAAGCCATAATGCCCAAAAGTAGAGAGAGAATATGAGGAATATTGTCTACCATGGAGGCACGGGGAGGGTGGGAAAGGGGGGTTATACCATGGATATTGGTTGTGAGGAATGTGCACTGATGGAGGGATGGGTGTTTGATCATTGTGAGAATGTAACCCAAACATGAAAGCTTATAACTATCTCATGGTGATTCAATAAAATAAAAATAAATAAATAAATAATAAAAAAAACTCAGGGCTGAGTGTAATAGAGACGTTACTGGTGCCCGCTTGAGTAAATCAACGAACAATGGGATGACAGTGATACAGTGAAAGTTGAGCATATCCTAAAAAATATAACAATATGTAAGTTAACTGAACTACAACAAAATATGTCTAATTTCACAGCTGTTTAAATAACATAATAGTTAAAACTTGCTGTATCTATACAAATTACAGAATTTGTATAAAATTTTCTGGAAAAATGTCATCAATATTTTTTTCTTTCTCACAAAGAAATAGTCATTGTTGTTATTACAGAAGCAGTCACTACTTCCAGTCATGGGAACTCTGAAATCAAATTCGACAAATTTCATATATGTTATCAAAATAAAAAGAATAAAACAACATAATTCTGATTCTTAGAATAAGCCAATAGCATAAAATGGAGATTTAAAAAATATAAATATATATTTAAAAGTATATTATGAACAAAATATTTATCATTAACAAGGTTTAAAAATATATATCATTAAAAAAGTTTTAAAAGATATTTTAGAACTGTTATTCCATATTTTTTCCAACACAAATGAGTTAACAATCATTAAAATTGCCACACTCCCATATGCTATGTGTTCAGATGCTAATATAGATTTATTACATTATTCTTACTTAAAAACTTAAAACCAATACTCTCAACCAGTGGCAGTTCCATCCCCACATCACAGAGCCAAGAGTAAGCCTTGAGGAAGCACAGAGCCAGGAGTAAGCCCACTCTGCGTCACACTTGGCAATAACAACAAATGCTGATTCTTTGCAACAACTAGCAAACAAATATGAGCCCTAGATTTGATCATCTTCCCTGAAAATAAATAAAAGTAAGAAGACAGTGATAATATCAAACTATAACAAAGTCATCTGCTCTTTATTTGGGAATAACTATCCATACCACAACATATTACATACAAAGCAGGATTTTAACAGCAGCTGAGAACCTATTTCATATCTTAAAAATGACCCAAAATAAAAATTTATAAATCATGAAAATATATCAGCCAACTTGTATATGCATATGTGTGTGAGATGCCAGGAAATGCATAGGGCTTCAAACATGTGAAGCATGCCCTTTATACCACTGAGACACATCCACAGCTGACTTTATTTTGGGGGAAGGGTGGAGGACACATACCCAGCTCTATTCAGGGTTTACTGCTAGCTCTGCACAAAGGGATCACACCAGGTGGGCTCAGGGGACCATATGGGGTACTAGGTTTCAAACTCGGATTAGCCATGTGTAAGCCTTACACACTGATCTATCTTTCTGCACCCCCACTCCCCCGGCCTTTTAAATACATCTGACCATACATATATTTAATTTAAAACCAAAAATTAAACAATTTAGTTAATATTTATTGAATAGGATATAACAGACACTATCCTAAATACTATAAAGATGAATATGAACACAGAAAATAAGTTTTTTCAGTATTTCAAGACATAAAAGAGGACACAAGGAAATGGTAACACATCACCTGCTCATGGATTGAGAGGATGACAATATTCCCCAAAGCATTGTACAGATTCAATGCAATCAATATAAAGATATCCATGAAATTTTTCAAGGAAATAGAAACAATCAAGTTTCATATGGAAACATTCCTGAAATTCATATGACACAATAATCTCCTACCCCCCACCATAAGAGATAAAGCAATTCTTGGGAAAAAGAAGATGGGAAGCATCACTCTCCCCAACTTCAAACTATAATACAAAATGGTAGCAATCAAAACATTGTAGTGCTGGAATAAAGGCAAACCCTCCCTCAGGTCTATTATCAGGTCTATTATTTTCATCTTTGATAAAGATTAAAAAAACATTGAGTAGAGCAAGAAAAAACTCTTTCATAAGTGGTGCTGGGAAAACTGGTCAGCTATAGGGGAAAAAAATGAACTCAAACCTCTTTCTAATGCATACAAGTCAAATGAAAATGGGTTAAAAACCTTGATATCAGACAGAAATTTCTAAGGTACATAGCGAAAAAGATAGGCAGAATTCTCCCTAGCACTGAAGCTAAAGGCATCTTCATTGATCAAAGACTACTGACCAAGCAAACAGAAGCAAAGATAAACAAATGGAACTACATTTAATTACGAAGCTTCTGAACCTAAAAGGAAATGAAAACCAGAATACAATGAACGCCCACAGACTGGGATGAATTATTTGCCCACCACTCATCTGATAAGAGGTTAATATAAAAGATATATAAGGCACCGGTAGAACATTACAAGAAAAGAATATCCAACCCCATCACAAGATAGGGACTAGAAATGAATAGAAACTGCCTCAAAAAATAAATACAAATGCCCAAAGGCACATGAAAAAATGCTCTTCATCACTATCATCAGGGAGATGTAATTCAAAAGAAGATATCACCTAACACCGCAGAGATGGGCACATATCAAAAGAATAAGAACAACCAGTATTGGTGTGGATGTGGGGAAAAAGGGAATTTCATCCATGGCTGGTGGGAATGTCAACTGGTCCAGCCTTTCTAGAAATGGTCATTTCTAAAAATACTAGGAATTGAGCTTCCATTTGACCCAGAAATTCTAATTCTTGGAATGTACCCCAAAGGCCCATAAACAAAATGGAGAAAAAGACATCTGCACCCCTATATTCCTTTCAACACTACCCACAATAGCAAATATCTGGAAGCAACTCAAGTGTCTAAGAATAAATGATTAAAAAAAAAAAACTGTTACATGTACACAAAAGAATAGTACTTGGTCAATAAAACCATGCAGTTTGCTGCTAGGCGAGACCTGGGGGAGTGTCATGCTGAGTGAACTTAATCAGAGGGAGAGAGACCTACACAGAAAGATCTCTCTCATGTGAGGAATATAAAGAAAGGTAATAAGTAGAGTAACAAATGTCCAAAGACAATGGAAACAAAGAACATGAGAACTGGTATAAAAGAGGTAATAAGCCGCTTGGTTGGTCTGGGGGTAGAAAAGGAATGTGTACAACCAGAAGAAGAAGAAAGGTGCTGAAATGTGGTAAAGGATTATGTTTGAGACCCTAATAGCAATAGTACTGTAAATCATGGTGCACAAACTTACTTAAAAACAAACAAACAAAAAAGCAGTGCTTCTTGTAGAGGCATACTGCTGAAGGTATGCCTCTATAAGAAGGTAGAGGAAGGTAAACATGTTGGAAGACGTGGCACTGGTGGAGGAAGTGGGCATTGGTGAAAGGATTGATGTTGAACATTGTGTTTGAAACCCAGTCACAAATAACTTTGTAACTGCACAAAGTCTAAATTATTTTTTAAAAAGAAAGAGAAAAAGAAAAAAAGTTTCTGCTTTTCACAGAGCTTAACTCTTAGGCAATTATGTAAAATTAACAAATAAAAAAACACCAGTAAGTACCATGGTGTTTATGTAAAAACTAAACAATGCAAAATGACTATGACTATGTTAGAACAAGGAGTAGGAATTAGTTTAGATTTATAGATGAAGGAAGATCTCTATATGTTCATAACATCTGTTGTGCAACCTGAAATGACAATAAGTAATTATTCAATGTGTATGTGACAGTGTTCAGAGAAAAAGAGAAAAGCAATGGAACACTAAGGCAATAATGAATGTAATATATCTGTAGAGCAAAAAAGACAAATATATCCAGAACACAGAGAAAAAGTAAGCTCAGAGTGGTAGACAGGGTTCAAAGCTGAGAGCAAACCAAAACAAGTGAATAAGCTTAGACAAGGAAGTAAAGTGATCTGATTTACTTTAAAAAAAAAAAAATTAGGGGCTGGAGTGATAGCACAGCGGGTAGGGCATTTGCCTTGCACGCGGCCAACCCGGGTTCGATTCCCAGCATCCCATATGATCCTGAGCACCGCCAGGAGTAATTTCTGAGTGCAAAGCCAGGAGTAACCCCTGTGCATCGCCAGGTGTGACCCAAAAAGAAAAAAGAATTTTTAAACAGTACTCTATTCTGTAGAGAAAGGATTTACAATGGAGGGAAAAACAAAAACAATTCCCAGGAATATAATAAGTACAAAGATCCATTAGGAAAACAGTAAAGTGATCAAATAAGAGGCTTGTTGCTTAGGCTAGTGTGGATCCTCCCACTTCAAATGGATTACTTGAAGGACATATTACAAATAAGAGTTTACAAAACTTTGTAAGTTATTGCAAATTATTCCTATGATTATAGCTTGAGCAAGTAAGTGGCCAGCGGTGCTTTTTTTGAAGCAGGGCATACTTGGAAGGACAGAAAGTAGAAAGAGAAAATTTAAAATGCAGTTTGAGACATGCTGAATTTGAAGTGCCTATTAGCCATCTATGTGGAGCTAGGTAGATTAACAAACCTAGAGTTCAAGTGAAAATTCACAGATGAAAATAATTATCTCGAGGAGCCACTAGCATATGTATTAAAAGCCAATGGCAAAAAAAAAAAAAGGGGGGGTGCCTAGGGAGAAGAAAGAGGAGTCTAGTATCAATCAAACACTGGAATTCACTCACATTAACTAAAACAAACAAACAAACAAACAAACAAAAAGGATGAGCTCTCAAAGCAGTCTTAAAAGGAGATTTTAAAAGTTCAAAAAGTCCAGGGGCCGGAGCGATAGCACAGCGGGTAGGGCGTTTGCCTTGCACGCGGCCGACCCGGGTTCAATCCCCGGCATCCCATATGGTCCCCCAAGCACCGCCAGGAGTAATTCCTGAGTGCAAAGCCAGGAGTAACCCCTGAGCATCGCTGGGTGTGACCCAAAAAGCAAAAAAAAAAAAAAAAAAAGTACAAAAAGTCCAGTCCTACCCTCCACTGGCAAAACAACTCTGATGAATCTACTTAGATTTTCCATCTGATCACCAATACCCTTACCCTACTTTTGATGGCCAAAGAAATTTTTAAAAATTCCAACATTAATGTCACAGCACCAGCTGTAGAAAATAAGTAATCCCAGCAGAAAAAGTCTGAAGGTTATCATTTCCAAATTAAGATGGAATTCCTCAGTAACAAATAAAAAAGGATCTCCTTATAGCAAAGACACAGAATAAAAGAAAAAAATGCTACTTTTTTTTGGTGGGGGGGGGTCACACCCAGCGATGCTCAGGGGTAATTCCTGGCTCTGCACTCAGGAATTACTCCTGGCAGTGCTCAGGGGACCATCCATATGGGATGCTGGGAATTAAACCCAGGTCGGCCGAGTACAAGGTAAATGCCCTACCCGCTGTGCTATCACTCCAGTCCCTGCTACCTTATTTTTAAACAAAACAAAATAACCAGTTGATTTTACATATGTATGTACGTATGTGTTACCAGGGATTACACACGTGTGGTCTCACAGATGTGAGGTATGTATCCTACCACTGAGTCACATTCCTGACAGTCATAAGGGCTAGGGGTGTGGTGGGAAGCAAAGCTTAATGAACTTAAAGATTCTTAGTTAAACTTAGAGAACCAAGGACAAGATATGTGTGTGTGTGTGTATGTATATGTATCTTTCAAAGATATATATATCTTGAAAGACTTTTTCTAAAAGCTACAATCAGTGCAAGGAGTTTTTTCCTAAGAAGACCAATTTTTTTTTTTTACATTCCAAAGGTACTGAGTACCAGGAGCAGACTAAATTCAATCTAGCTAACACAAAAATAATAACAAGTAGATTCAATTTTGCAGAAGAGTAATATCAGGAATTGGAGGGTGGAAATCACAGCAATGACTCAAACAGAAAAGGAGACAGAAACAAGATTTGTAAAAGATGAAGACAATTTGCAGGAAATTTCAGACACTATTAGAAGGGTAAATATCAGTCATGGTTGACTAGAGGTGAAAAAGAAAAAAAGAGAGAAGAAACAATATACAAAGAAATAATAAGGTAAAAATTATGTAAAATATATGTAAAAATGCAAAGACAAGTCCACTTTTTTAAATTAAAAACAAAATACAACAAGGTATGTTACTGTTAAATTATCAAAATTCAATGATTAAAAAATATTTGTTACTGCTAGGGAAAAGGAAAAAAGTAACATGAAAGAAAACTAATGAGGTTTTTAATCAAACTAAAATCCACACAGCCAAGAGGACAGTGGAATGACATATTCACTATAAAAGTAGAAAAGTTAGAAAGTGACTGTCAAGAACCTTACTCTTATCATTCAAATATGAAATAAAACATAGAAAAACAACAAATTTACCACCACAAGATATGCTCTGCAAGAAATACTAAAAGAAATACTACTACATGAAAGGAAGAAACAAATTACCACAATATCTTGGCTAAAGAATAAATAGTAATAAAAAATAAAAAATAGAAAAATAGAAACAAATGAGGCATGAAAAAACAAAAAGATAAAAGGGACGGGGGAAGAAAAGCACAGAAGGAATATAGTCAAATGATGACAAATTGGTATCAGCAAAATAAAACTGTCTTCTAGACATAGGAAGTATAATAAAAATTTTCTATGGTAAGCATAAAACAAAATCTGGAGTGGATATATAGAAAGAAGTAGAGAATCACCAGGAGAAATTATCCACATAAAAAGGAAGATGTAAGTAGTGGTGGGCCAGGGAGACAGTTCAAGGGGCAAATTTACAGGGTACATACTTTGCATGCTGAAAGTCCAGGTTAGACCTCAAGCATCTCATAGTCCCCAGGATACCACTGGAAGTTATCTGGAACACCATGTTGAGATAATACCCAGAACTGAATTTGGGAAAGAAAAGTAAAATAAAAACAAAAAGAGAGGGAAGGAAAAACAAAAGGAGAGAAGGATAAGAAAAGGGCAGGGCAGGGTGCAGAGGACAAAAAGAACCAGAACACAAAAGACAGATCAGGTGGTAGGTAAGCACCATTAAGACAAATGGGCAGTAAGCAAATAAAATGTCAGGACACAAAATCAATACATATAAATTACTGTATTTCTATAAAGAAATAAATTGGAGGAAAGGGAAAATAAGAAAATAACCCTATATCTTACATCCAAATAAAATAAAATGAGTAAATCTAACAAAAGGTGAAAAGACCTATAAAATGAAAATTAAAAAGCATAACTAAAAGAAATAGGAGACACAAAAAGATAAAAGTACATCCTGTGTTTTTGGAAGAACAAAATATAAAGCAGCTATTGCACCTGAAACAATCTTCAGATTCCAGGCATTTTTAATTTTTAATTTTTATTTTAGTTTAGTTTTTAATTTTTGGCCACACCTGGTGATGCTCAGGGGTTACTCCTGGATTTGTTCTCAGGAATTGCTTCTGGAGGTTTTTGGGTGGACCATATAGAATGCCAAGGATCAAACCCAGGTCAGCAGCGTGCAAGGCCCACGTAATGAGATTTAGAGATGACCACTGCATTAGAGCTGTTACCAACTGGATTCCACAGGATGTCAAAAGACCATGCGGCTACCCACCTACAAGACGGTCAGACTTCATCAAAACACTGAATGAACAGTTTGAGGCTCTTCACGTTCCTGGAGCGAGTAGATACCATTAGGCTACACTAGTACTCAAGAGGGATGAATGGAGATGTTATTGGCACCTGCTTGAGCAAATCGAAGATCAATGGGTATCATTGACAACGAAAATCATTGACAAATAATATAAGTGATAGAATAACACATTTTCATAGAAACAGAATCTATACTTAAAAAATTTGTATAGGAGCACACAACTCAGAATTGCTAACACAATTTTGAAAGAAAAATGAACCATCATGTTCCCTAATTTCAATCTATATTATAAAAATAGTAAGAATTAAAAGTAATGAATCAAAAACAAGCACATAATTCAACGAAATAGATGATAGTCCAGAAGTATGCCTAAATAAATATAAACAATAAAGGAGCCAAAAGAAACCCTCTTTTTAAAATGGTGTTCTGCCCCGGGCCTTCTTAGATCTACTCCTCCTCCCTCTACCCTGCCCTCCACTCTGTAGTACTTCCAGAAACCCTAGAGCCACACCAACATTTCATCACTGCTGCCATGTAAGCCCATCCATCAGCCCACTTTCAGACACTCATGATTAAACCCCAAAGAGATTGATTAACTACAAAAATTTCCCAAGTAAACCACTGTTCCCAGGCTGAGACCTCTGTGGCAGCCTTGGGAGTGGGGCTAGACAAATCTCTGCCCTGCTAAAACCCTAGTACCAAACACACACCACAATAGCTCCACCACACATACGATGGACTTCAAGGTCTCAAGATTCTGCTCTTCAGATAGGCCAAACTGCTGAAAATTTCAGGTACACCAGAGTTTTTTTGCTGCCTTCTCAGGCCTTCCCCAGGCCTTCCCAGAGCAGTGGTGGGTGATCTCTCCTCACACACCACCCTCTCCACCCTATCCCCACCCCGTACTTCCAGAAGCCCTGGAAGCCATATTCCACCACCAACAACAGGTAAGCCCACTGTCTAATTAAATATTCTGGATTTTCTGGAGTGCATTGCCACATTCACAGTGGCACGTTTTCATACTCTGCTATATTTGTGTCCCAGTAGAAATTATATGGGGTTGCATGAGAATGCAACATGGAAGCCAACTCAGCTCTGTAGCACTGTAGCACTGTCATCCCATTGTTCATCAATTTGCTCGAGCAGGCACCAGTAATGTCTCCATTGTGAGATGTGTTGTTACTCTTTTTGGCATATCCAATACACCACAGGTAGCTTGCCAGACTCTGCCGTATGGGCGGGATATTCTTGGTAGCCTGCTAGTCTCTCCGAGAGGGATGGAAGAATCTAACCCAGGTCAGCCACATGCAAGTCAAACACCCTACTCACTGTGCTATCGTTTCAGCCCAACTTAACTCAATGAACAAAAACATTAACACAAAAGGCTCAGTTAACAACAGCTTAGTAAACCCTCAGATAAGGACTTAATGTCCCCATGGTGATATATAACAATTTTCACAAATTATCTTTTACTGAAGTATTTTTTATAATTCCATTAGCTATTTAGTTTGGGTAAGAAGCAATATAAAATAAGTTGTTTTTGGCCCACTACCGGGGGAGTCTTGAGAGGTGATTCGTAAAATGGAGACAATGGTGGAGTGAAGGTCACAGTGGTGGTAGAACTGGGTATGGAATACTGAATGCTTGTACAAATGCATAATAAACAAGTTTGTAAACCAAGGTGTTTCAAAAAAGTGTGTGTGGGGGGATGGTATTCTGAAGTGGAATGTCACAAGCTAAAAAAAAAAAGAAACTTTTTAACACCAACAATTTTACTGCAAACTCTTTACTGTAAACATTTTACTATTTAACAGCACTACCAACAGTAACAACAAAAACAACAAAATTCAAAATGGATTAAGGACTTGTATGTAATGCCTGAAACTATAAAATACTTATAAATAAACCAATAAATTCCTGGACCTATATTTTAAAAATATATTTGAAGACTATCTACAAAGGCAAGAAAAATGAAATAATATATAAACAGAAATACAAAAAAATTAAAAGCTTTACAAAGAAAAAGGACCTAACACAAAATCAAAAAGGCAACCCAGCAACTGCTGAAAATATTGGAACATCATAAATATGACAAAAGAGTAACATGCAAAGTTCTATATAAGCATTTACAAAATTCAACAACAAAATAAGCAGTGCAATCAAAAGGTAGGCAAAAGACCTGAAAAGAAACTTCTGCAAAGATAACATACTAATAGTGTATAGACACATGAGAAAGTGTTGAACATCACCTATTTGGGAAATGCAAATCAAAATCACAATAATGCATCACCTCACACCAGTAAGAATGGCCTATGTCCAAAAGTTTGGAAATAAGTTTTGACATGAATTTAAAAATGTAATTCCAGAAGCAAGTGGGCCTCTCGGGATGGGGGCTGTAACCGGCTCCTCTCCCTGCCCTGATAAGACCCCGAGTTGCCAAGCACAAACAGCTCTGCGGGCTCCTGAATGGCCATAATCCCAGAGGCACACAAACCAATCTAGGAGGCAAATGGCTTTTGGCAGAAATGCTCCTGGACTGTGAATTAAACTATGGCCCCGTGTCACCCTGGGTGGGAAAGGGCATTGTCCCTTCCACCTTTTCCCCTCAGTGGCAGCATGGTGACCGCCATCTTTCAGAGCCTATTGGACAGAGGTAAGAGCTTGCAATGACGAGGTGCAAAAGGCCTCTCTGGATGGGAGGTGGAACCAGCCCCTCTCCCTGCCCTGACGAGACCCCAATTTGCCACCCACAAACGGCTCTGCCAGCTCCTGAATGACCACAATCCCAGAGGCATACAAACCAATCTCAGAACCCAGTGACTTTTGGCAGAAATCCCTCTGGACTTAATTACTAAAATACCAGAAATCCAAAATTGCATGACCGCTATTGCGGCTGCATGACATCATATGTTCTTCATTATCAGCAATAGAAAACAAATTACCTAATGATGCCTTTACAGCAGGTCTGATTGTTGAGGGAAAATTCCAAATAATAATGGTGGATCCTCTGTCGAAAAACTGAATATAATCAAAGTACAGAGAGAGTAAAGTGGAAATCATCTGCCACACAGGCAGGAGGAAGGGTGGGATGGGGGGTACACTGGGGTTCTTGGTGGTGGAACATGTGCACTGGTGAAGAGATGGGTTTTTGATCATTATATGACCAAGACTTAAATCTGAAAGCTTTGTAACTGTTCTCAAGGTGATTTAAAAATTAAAAGAAAAAAACCATGTAATTCCAATATATTGATGGTGGTAATACTAATTGGTAAGACTCTATGGAAAGAGTATGCAAATTCCTTTTAAAAATTAAAAATGGAAATTCCATATGATCTAGGCATTTACTAAAAAATATGAATACAATAGCTATTGGATTCCATATGTTTGTAGAAGCACTATTCACAATAGTCAAATATATAATCAGTCTAAATGTCCACTGACATGACTATATTAATTCAAATACTATACTTATGCTAAAATTAATGAAATTGGGACCACACAGGTATTACAGGAGTAAAAGCCCTTGCCTTGCATGAAGCTGATCCTGGTTTAAGCCCCAGAACCAAGCATGGCTCAGGAGTAACCTGGAACACAGAGCAAGGTGTAGCCCTCAACACCACCATTTGTAGCCCTAACTTCCCCCCTAACACTCCCCTTGTCCTGGCTTATATGAACACACACACACACATATACACACACACACATAAATGAAATTCAGCTAAGAAGAGAGCTCTAAGAGATGGAGCACATGATTTGATTATTCAAGGCCCCAAGTTTAATCATAGGACCCATAGGACCCATCAGAGATAGCAATGAAGACCACTCAGCACTGCCAGGAGTGGGCCTGGTGGCCCAAATCACTGCTGTGCCTGAACATTGAACTATCTGGCCCATCTGGTCCGGTATTACTGGATTGCCCCTTGGCCCCCTGAACATTTCTTGGGAGTACCACCCCCAAATAATGAAATTGTGTACTCCCCAGGACAAAACTGATGGAGTTTGAGGTGACTATGCTATGTAAATAAGGAAGAGGAAAAAAATCATTATTGGGTGATTTCCTTCATAGGTGAAATATGAGTTACTAAAGCAAAAGAATTGGTAAGAACAAACTAATTCTTAGACTTAGTCAAAACTAGATAGCTATGAGAAGGTGATAGGAGGGGGTGAGAGGAATAAAGAATGGGATCTTTCTGGTGGTAGAATGGCATTTAAACTTTGGTGGACAAAGTGGTAAGAATTACACATACAGAGGTGAGAAGCTAATTTATTAATTTCTATGATACTGTAAACCAATGATATAAAATTAAATTTTTTAAAAAGTACAGTCAGTGAAGGAAGAAACTCTATTACATATAAGACTCAGATAACAAAATATTAAAAAGCATAGGTAAATGACATACTGCTTTCTAAAGAGCTTATTGAAAAGGTTTGCTTATTCTCAGTTTAATGACAAATTAAAATTTCTACAATTTTAAAAATTAAATTAAAAAATAAAGTGCCTCACTCCAGATATAGCTTCCAGGAAAAGGAAAAGAATATCCAACCCTAGCTACTCTAGCCATCCTGTCCCATCTAATGGAAAAAAAAAGAGAGAGAGAAGCATTTCTGAGGTTCACAACCTATAGGCACAGGTCCCCTAAAAGAGTCCTAATGATCAAACTATAGAAGATCAAACTATAGAACTCATCTTCTATCTCCATAGCCCCATAGCTAATAAATGTGTATCAGTTCTTTTACTTAATATACCAAGCCCTCATTTAACATTGTCGATAAAGTCTTAAAAATTTACAACCTTTAACCAAAAGAATCTATAAAACAAGTATCATTCTATTCAACACATTTTCATTATAATGCTGATAGGAAGAAATGAATACCAATGCACCTTGAATGAAACAATGATATTTAAGGGCCAGCTATACAATATGCTTCCTGTTTCAATAAGACATAATATAAAAATAAAACCACAGTTTGAAGCTGGAGAGACAGGGGTTAAGGCACATACCTTACATGCAGCCAACCATGGCTCATTCGCCATCACCACAGTACCTTCCCTGACTCCCCTACCCCAGCATCTGGGTGTAGTGTAGCAGTATCTCTTAGTAAACTACCCACCATGGTTTAGAAACACACACACACACACACACACACACGTGCACACACACCACACATAAGAGTTTTAAATGATAAATAATCAGAAACCCACAGAATTATCAGAACATAAATTAAAAACACAAACAAGGCCTCAGATAGAAAAATGCTGAGAACATGATTTGGCATTCCAAGAGTGTAAAAAAGGAATTCTAGACATCAATTAACATAGTAACAAAATGAAGAGTGCCTTTGATGTGCTCATTAATAGACAAGAAATTACTAAAAAAAGGAATCTCTAAATCTTTGAAGAGATCAATAGAAATTACCAAAGTGGACTCAAAAAAAACAGGAAGGAGAACAAAATGGAAGATTCATGGATTGTGAAACTTATATAAAAGAAGTAAACATACCTGCAATTGGGAATACCAACAAGAAACAAAAAAAAAAAATAAGTATTTGAATCAATAAAAGACTAAATTTCCCCAAATTTGTTAGTCAAACCATAGCTCCCAGAATTTTAGAGACTAAGCCAAGTAAATGCCAAAAATGAATCAAATAGTACATAAAATTTGGCAAATTAAATACTATTTAAAACTATATTATATGAAAGTATATATAACTTAAAACTAATAGCTCATCTAAACATTTTTACTAAAAATACATTACATATTTTCTCCACTAAAATAAAAACTATATGAAAGCAATCAGGTGTTTTCATTCATTTCTATAACCTAGAATACTGTTTGGTACATGGGGAAGTTTTAATAAATATTTCTTCAGTATCATCCAAAAGTCAAATAATATAAAATTTCAAAGAAGGGATTCATAGAAATAAGGTTGGGTTTTTCTGGTGTGACAGAGGATAAAATAGTTTAGAAACATTTGGATGAAACATTGTTCAATAGAAACAGGGTGTGAGTTACATATGTAACTTTTAATTTGCTACCATATATCCAAAACAGATTAAACAGAACTGAAAACATGATATCTAAGTGGCAACCACTGAAACTTTGTAATGAGTCTGTCAAGTTGTCAGATAGGGGTGCGTAGTGGAGGTTAGTGGAGGAAATCTGGGAACACTGGTGGAGGGAAGATGAAGGGTACAGAGATTGGTGTTGAATTACTGTATACCTAAAACTCAAATATCAGTAACTTGGTAAATCATGGCTCTGAATAAAAATAAATAAATAAATAAATAAAATAAAAATAAAGTTAGAAAGAAACACAAAATATTATTCAATCTATAAAAGCATATGAATATAGGTTCTGAAACACAATGATATTTTATAGTTAGTACAAATACTATTTGGACCAACACATTTCAAGTCTTCAAATAGTAACAACTGAGGACTACTCCATTAGACACAGACAATATAAAGCATATAAGCCCCAAAAAGTAAGCACAGACATTAGAATATTTCTGTCCCCAAAATTCTTAAACATATTGTTTAATATTTTATAAAGCAATACGGGTTTACTGATTCTTTCTGTGATATCTTAATTCCATTAAGTCTAGAGAATTTTAAATTTTAGATTTTGTATTTTTTCAATTCTAAAACAGACTATCATTTTAGGTTATACAGAAAGAATATGAGGAAGGCAAGTCCTCAAACAGGACCAGAATAATTCAGTTTCTCATTATGCACATAACTGCATGAGAAAAGAAGAATTTGAGCATCAGTTAATTTCTTTCTAGTTGCTAAATTGCTAAACACTACATTCTAGGGGACTAAAATGTCCAATTAGGAAGAACTGTGTTTTCTTCCTCCTGCAATCACAGCACATTCACAACAAAAATTGGCTTAATCTACCCAGAAACTTACCTGAAATCCTGATGAAAAAAGCTTTCACAGCAAAAGAACAAAAAGACAAGCACCCAGATTGGAAGGCACTCCAATGCAGGACAAGCTGCAAGTAAAAAGCCATGCCTAAGATACAGTTTACTTTAGGAGGATGAGGATAGATACTAAACAGTATCTCAATCCTATTATCTTTATAACACTGGAACAAGAGGCCAAGAAATATAGGGTAGAAATAGGGTTCCATTCACTAGCAGGTGCCATCTCGATGACTTCTCTCAGCCTAGCACAACTGGTGACACCTGACAGGATTTTATTTTCTCCATAGTGACAGACAGACCCTAAGGGAAAAACCCCTTAGGAGAGCTTCACCAACTCAAGCAAACAACTGGGCTAAGTAGGAACTGAGAGAAAATCATCAAGAGTATTAACTATTATTAGACAGACCCAGCTCTTCACTCCCTGCATCCCCAGCCCCCGCTCCAACCCCAGCACACATCTGACTGCTAATAAGCATGCCACATCCTTATAGACAGAAAGTGTCCTATGAATCTTCCAAAGTAAAGTAAGTTAGCCAGAGGGACCCACTGCCTACTGCCTACTGTACTCAACTGCTGGCCCATGACCAGCCAAACTATGCTCCCTGCCAACCCCAGAGCACATGATTATCCATCTGGGGCAGAGGCCCCAGTTTCCTTAGAATTCTGCCTGAAACAGGTTTCCCAGCCAGTGTCAGATCTGTATAGTCAAGTCAGTCAGTCAATTGGTCCCTAAGCACCAGTATCTCCTGATGCTGCCCAGACCGCTAGAACTAGACTCACTGGTGCCCCTAATCATGTGTTATTTCCAAGCCCTCACAACCTAGAATGTTCAACTCAGAGTGGGTACAAGCGTTGAAACTAAATTCCCTAGTTAACCCAGGCACACCAATCTTGATCCTGGTACCAGGCACTTAAGACTAGAAAATCGGGGGCTGGGGGTTGGAGTGGGGGCAATATGGCATGCTAGGGATCAAACCTGGGTCAGCCACATGCAAGGTAAGGTAAGTGCCCTATCTACAGTAGTACTACTGCTCCAGCCCCATAATGATTTATTTCCTTAGTATCTCCATTCCGTTTATAGGGAATTTTGAATTTCAGGTTTTGTATTTTTCAGTTATAAACCTATATTTAGTCCCTATATTTCTCTCTGGTAAAAGAAAAAAATAAACACATTTTACAACTCTTCAGATATCTACTCTGTTTTGGTAATTTGTAATTGTCAAAAAATAGATTTACTGCATCAAAACTTTTGAATTTGCATTCATACTGGTTTCTTGCTTCTTTTTTATCTTTTTGGGTCACATCAGGCGATGACAGAGGTCACTCCTGGCTCTGCACTCAGGAATTACTCCTGTTGGTGCTTGGGGGACCATATGGGATGCTGGGAATCGAACCCGGGTTGGCCGTGTGAAAGGCAAACATCCTATCCGCTATGCTATCACTCCAGCGCCTCATATTGGCTTCTTAAGGTCTTGTATTTCATTTCTGTAATAAATGACTTCCCTCATTACTTTTTTAATTTACTTTTCAAACACTAGAGGTGTATAACATTTTAATTGCATTTACTTTACCAAAAATATATTTGGCTTCAGTGATTATTTTGATTATTTCTATTCTCTAGTTTCAATTTGATAGTTTATGGTCTTAAGTTTCCTATTTTATTTTTCTCATTAAAAACTCTTCCTTAACTAGTTTCTTGGTGGAATTAAGAACCTGCATTTAAAATTTTTAAGTGCTTACTAATTTGATTTTTGATCCAAATATAAATAAAATACTGTACTTTACTTTTACAGGGTGCCACCAATCATCTCTGATGATTATTTATTTTATAAACACATATTCAGGCAAAAAATGCTCCCATTTCTAATAGTTTAAGTCTAATGATCAAATATTTTTAAAAATCTAGAAAAGATGATATAGAAAAACCTAACTCCTTTTGCTCAAAATATACAGAAACTAAAATGTTACCTTTATAAGAATTATGAACTCATGTTATAAAAAACATATCAGTACCCTAAGAAAGTAACTTCGTAGTCTGTTTTAATTATGTCATGAAGCAACAGGAGCAAGGGGCACATGCAAGCAACTGACATGCATAAGTCCCCATGTTCAAGACCCAATACCACACACACACACACACACACACACACACACACACACACACACACACACACACACACACACACACAGGCTAGCAGTCCTAAAGTTTTATGAGTAGGAGGGAAAAAATGCTTCTGTAAATAAATCTCTATCAGACCAAATCTCATATTTATCAATTTTTTTAGAAGTCCTACAAACCAGAGAAAAATTTTTTCTGTCAAGCTAAAGATTATGTTTTAAATTCTTAAAAAAGCTACATAAAGGCATCTTTTTGTTCTATCAAATTTCATTTTTATAAATAAGAGCTAATAAGAGTTAATTCTGGGGCTGGAGCGATAGCACAGCAGGTAGGGCGTTTGCCTTGCACGCGGCCGACCCGGGTTCGAATCCCAGCATCCCATATGGTCCCCTGAGCACCACCAGGGGGCAATTCCTGAATAAAGAGCCAGGAGTGACCCCTGTGCATTGCCAGGTGTGACCCAAAAAGCAAAAAAAAATAAAAAATAAAAAAAAGAGTTAATTCTATCCAAAAATTCAGGGAAATATATATTCTTTGGTTTATAATTTAAGAGCACACTAAATTTAAAATGCAACTAGTTGTTATGAAATTAAACCATTACAAGGAACAAGAGAGTACAATGGGTAAGATGCTTGTCTTGCATGCAGCCTACCTGAGTTTGATCATGGAGCCCAACCAATAGTGATCCTTGAGATCAAAGCTAGGAGTATGCCCTCAGCATAACTGTGTGTGGCCCAAAATCATCCTCCCCTCATAAAAAAAAATGCATTTAAAATTATATCACAGCAAATAAAATGACTTGCCCTACTGTTTTCAAAATGTTTTCATTATTGACTAAATTTGTCTCTTACAGATTTATAAATCATGCAAATGTATGTATCTAACTTTAATTAAATATAATCTTATCACTAGGGCATCATGAGATATGGCATGTTTTCTAAAGAAAATCAAACTTTTGGCCTGGAACAATAGCACAGTGGGGAGGCTGTTTGCCTCGCACAAAGCTGACCAGGGTTCGATCCCCAGCATCCCATATGGTCCCCGAGGACCGCCAGGAGTAATTCCTGAGTACAAAGTCAGGAGTACAGGAGTAACCCCGGTGCATAGCCAGGTGTGACCTAAAAAGAAAAAAAAACTTGCCAATCTAGTCTTATCTCCAGAGTTGAAATCTGAAATTGATAACCTAGATAACAATCACTCTTTCTTGAGAATAAGTGTTAAAGAACCAAACCTCATTTTCCATCTTCTACAATGCCATTTCAGATTCGGACTATGAGTAATAGTCTAGCATACCTATGCTTATTCCTTAGAGTTACTAATCTATATTCTTCCCAAATTTATCCCAGAACATTAAATTTACTCTAAACTGTAATTTGGGCAATCTGAGCCCTCTTAAATATAAAGTTGGAGTAAAAGAGTCAGAAAAATCATCCTCAATTTTAAAGGAACTACAAAACTACCAACAGCATTTTAATAGGCCCTGAAATAAGAACAAATACTAATTTCTTTCCACATTTAAGACAAAACACTTCATGCTAATAAAAGAAAGTGAGTAAGAGGACAGGTGCCCTGGAATATATGAGGCTCTACACTTAACCAAAGCCAGCAAAATAAAAGACACATTATTTTAAAACAAGAAGTTTTTCCAAACATTACTATAATACAAGTTTACTCAAATATTCTCATTTGCAAATAATGAGGGAACCCAATTAAAATACTGGTTTTATTGTACATACTGATATGATTTTATTCATCAAAAAATATCCAAACTAATGGACCACATTAACACCAAATATAGGGTTGTTTTTTCAAGATTTTCTTCTGCTACATTAAGAGAATTCTCAACTTACGGCAGAAAACACTGCAGTAATTGGCATAACCCTCTAGAGTATGGCTAGCTCAGTACTTTGTATTCAATAATGTTTATAGCAAGAGCTTCTTTCACTTTGAAAACTCTGCCTAAAAAAGGAATTCACTTTGAAGACTAAAGGAATTTAATTAAAGATAAAGCCACTTGGGTGGCCACATAACACATCAAACAGATCATACTTCAAGCAGAATTATTACTATTCAATTATGAGTACATGACTCATAGGAATATAAATGAAGTCATTTTTTTCCATGTACATCAACTTGGATCCTGAAATTTACATTTAGAAGGGTAGTATCACACATGCTCATTCTCTAAACTTTAACTCCAGTTTAACATAATGTGGCTAAACATGGATTAATAATCTTCTACCAACTATATACTGTTAAAAATTACATTAAATAATGTACTTGAGGATTTTTGGTTTTATAGAACAGGAACCAAACTTAAATATTAAAGCTAAAAAATTAAAGCTTTAAAAATACCACCAAAGCCTCAATAGTATAAATGAGTAAATTTACTTCTAATTCTGCTTGGAGAATACATAGAGAATTTACTGGTTGTTCATTCCCAAGGGTAAAGGATAGTCAAAAATCCACTGAATTTTTTTTTCCAAGACAATGTTTAAAAGAGAAAAACAAAAATCTTTTGGAAATAAAAGGTGTAGAGAACTTTCTTGTCTCTCAAAACTGAACACACTGCAAGGAAAGTAAGGTTTTCCTCTGATTCGGGGTCATCACATGTACACTATGCCACTACAGTCCCATAAGGACTTTAAAGATACAGGTATAAGAGATGATTTGCTTTAAATAAACTGGTTGCTAATATCATATTGCAAGCACCTCCTCCTTGCTGTTTCATAACTTAATGAACCTTATCAGCACAAACCCCTAAACATAAATTTCAGCTAGAAGGAAACAGCTTTCTGTCCCCAACTACTAATATTGTTTAAAATAGAGAGAGAACTAAATTTGAACATAATTATCAAAAAAAGCTACACATGATATAAAAGGTTTCTATAATAGATAATATAGTAAAATAGAAAAACCATGTAAGATATTCTGAAAATCAGAGGTTAAGTAAGAACAATTTGAATAATAAAACAGAGAAACTCTAGATAATCCCTCCCCAGCTTTTTTTCCAATGCAGAAAAGGCTGAAACTGAAATTAGAATAGTAAAATTGAAATTTTTACATTAATTCCTTGCAGGATAGATGAATGAATAAAGGAAATGAAATAGCCTTATCAAGAGAAATGTCATCAGAAGTAGATGAAGCTCTTGGATAATGCAACAGTTGGAGAATGGGAAGTCAGTGGACCTTATAGTAGACACTGAGATAAGATCAGATAGGTCCCACCTGAGTGGACAAGTACTCAAACTAATCAATCAAACGATAATAATAAATTGCCAATAACGTGCTTATAAAATGAGGCCAACAAAAGACATAATTTCCAGACCTTCCAGAGACCAAAGTAGTCAATTATCATATATTTTGTGAGTGCCCACAATATGACTTGCGGCTTATCAAGTATAAACATAATACTCCTCAAACAGCTAACAACTTAGCAAAATAATATAGATATAACACAAACATAAATGAAAAAATAATGCGAATTATGCAAGGTTTTTCATTTTAATGCTAATAACAGGTGACAAACTAAGATATGAAACATGATCATGGGAGTATAAATCAATAGATGTTACTTAAAAGAACTAAAACACACATCGAATATACTGTGCTTTGAGCCAGTAATGTCCTTTGTAAATCTAAGAAAAAATATTTAAAGACATGTGTAAATCTATTTTCTTAAATTTATATTAGCAAACCATTAAAAGCATCCTAAAATATTAATAGAAAAAGACAAAATTAATTTGTAAAGACACTGGCACGGGAATTAATATTATAAAATTAAATAAAAGTACCACATGGTTCCAGTTTTAGAAAAAATACAAGATAGGAAAATAGAATCAAATTATTTGTGCTTTTTATTTGCATGTCTTTTCTCAATAGTTCTGTAAGATAGAGCAAATTGAAGATACACCACAAAATAAAATTAAGATGTAAATGTGATGGAATCAGCCTAGACTAAGAAGTTTCAGGTAAAAACAGAAAAATGATTCCAGATGGACTGGACAAAAAGACATTTATCTACAGTAAAACTAAGAGGAAATGGTGGTGACCTTGATACTGATCTGAGTTTGTAGGTGGAAACTGAAGGAGACCGGAGTTAAGAGTTATAACAGATTTTGAAGGTTTCCAAATATATCCTATTTCGTGATTCATTCATTGTTTATATCCTCCCGGAAAGCTGGCTTTTAAAAAGATGTTCATTACAAAACAATACTACAATTTCTCTATTTCCAGTGTTGATCCAGACACACTAACACGAAGCGTCTGGATCTAACAATCTTTTAAGATAAGGACAGTATTAAGAAATGATTGCGGGAGGAAAGAGAAATTGAGATTCCCCGAGGGCGTGATTTGCCCAGAGAAACTGCAGCTACAATCGCAAGCAGCAGAGACTGCTAAGCCTTCCTCCAGCACTCTACCTCACCAAAGAACATCAAACTTTTCTCCAAGAGAGATTTTTTAGAGTCACTTCCCGCCCCCAGTCAGCCACCGCGGTTGACCACTGGTTTGGTCTGCAGTATTGCTAAGTTTCCCTCCTAGGATTTGCGAACAAACCTGCCGCTCTCTGTCAGTATGTGGAAAACACTCTCGATTGAAACTCAGTAAGAAGACAAGCTAACTGCTTAAGAAAAAAAGACGAGAGAAGCTCTTCTCTTAATACCAGTTTAGGAAATCAAAAACAGGTAGTGTTTTCTACAATTAAAAAGGGGAAAAAAAAAAAGCGAAAACAAACTCCCCGTGAGGCGAGCCGGCGCTAGGAAGCCCATCTGCCGGCGGTGGGGTGCGGCGGCGGGGGTACAAACAAGCAAACAAACAAAAAAAACGAACTAAACAACATTCTTGAGGCGTGAAATAACGGTACAAGAACCTCCATGCAGGGAGTTCTCTACGGGCCGAAAAGTCAGCCTTTGCTTCCCGCAGGTCTCCTCTCTGAACACAACAGTCTTGTGTTTCCCACCACCAACCACACACCCTCAGATTTTCCAGTAACATCGGGCCCCTTTCAGCACGCCGAGAAAGGACACAAAATTAGGGGAGCACCTCCCCCCGCAAATATCCTCTGGGATCTCCTCCCCATCCGATTCTAAAGCTGAATCAATCGTTTCTTGAGGTAAGTATGAAAACACATCAAGCAAGTGACCGTCTAACACTTATGGCTCCGCCTCACAGCGCCCCAAAACAGCGGTCACCACAACCGCACCCGCCGAGGCGGGGCCGCCGAGGCGCGGGGCGGGCCCAGGAAGACCACGTGTTCTGCCTCCTGCGCACGCGCCGGCCAAAACAAAAGGGAGGCCTGCCAAGCCCCGCCCCTGGACCCACGTGACCGAAGCTAGGTCCGCCCCCACCCCTCCCTCCACCCCTTCCCTCCCCTCCCCTCAGCTGCTGCCAAGGCTGTTAGGTTTAGCCGTTTAAATTTGGCTGCGGTCCGACCCCTGCCCTAGAGCACGATCCTACGCCGGGACTCGAGTCCAACAGCCCGGAGGATTCGGGGGGCAAGGGAGGGGCTTGCCGGTCGGTCGCCGAGCCCGCAAGTCCACCCCAGCGAGCTTGTCCGCTCTCCCCTCCCCGCGCTCCCGCCGACCCCAGCAGAGGAGACCCACCCCCCTCAGCCCGCCGCTGAGACGCCGGCCACTCGCCTGCTGGGGCGCCCTGGCTCCCCTCCGCCGCCGCACCTTCGGTCCGGCCGTGGTGGGGGCTGCTGAGGTGATCTCTAGCTGCCCGCCCGCCTCCCCCCCACCCGGGGCGCCGCTGACTCGTCTCCAGAGCGCGCCCCGCTCCCGCCCCGGCCGCTGCCGCCGCGGTTTAACAGTCCGCCCGCTGCCCGCAGCTCCGGGCGGCTCGGGGGACGGAACCCTGTCGCGGTGGAGGGGCAGTGGGCGGGGCGCGGCGCCGGCCAATGGCAGCGGGGGAGGGGCCGCGCCATGCAAATGAGCGCGGGCGGCGGGGAAACCCCGGCAGGAGGCGGGGCCTGCGGGAGCGGCCGGGAGCGTTCTGGAAGTGGCCGGGGCTCGACGCCCGAACCCTGCCGCGGAGGCGCGGCGGCTCCCCCGGGGCGTGTTCTGCGCCTCTCCCGCTTCCTCTCTCGCCCTTCCCGGTGCCAGCCAGGAACACACACACAGAGACAAACACCACCCTAGCGTGGCCGGGCGACTTCCCGCCCCTGCTCGGGCTATTTCTGTACCGCCGTGACAGGAAAAACAAAACAAAAAAAAAAAACGCCGGGGGAGAGTCAGTCGGATCGAGGCCGCCCGCGTCCCGACGGCCCCCCGCCCCGCCGCTCTCGGGGCAAGTTTTAACAAAGCTCGCTCGCGGCTGCCAGGCAGTTGCTTTCTATTTGTGCTTCGTTTTCGGATGAAAAGTCATCGTTCTGTGATGACCTCCGCGGGTGACCTGAAATCTGCCTCGGGAGCCCGCGGGGGCGTTTTCTGGTCAGTAAACGCCGGCGCAAGCGTTTAAAAATCTTGTGCGCCGCTGCTTTGCGCGGCGTTGGACTTAATCCTGTTTGGCAGAAGCGCAGCCAAGTAAACAGACCGAGTCTTACGTGGAGATAGTTGGCCAGGGACACAGAAAAACATCTCTGCGTCTTGCACCTGGCTCGGCGCTCCACTCACCACTAAACTGCACCGGGCATTTCCCCAGCCACACACTCAAAATTTTTTTTAATTTTTTTTTTTAACTGAGACCTAAATATAGCGCAGTTGATGGATTACAGACTTTGCCAAGCACCATGTAATTGACTCATGGAGCGATTTGGGAAGGAAGCGCCCTAAAATATTTGATGCAAAAAAAAAAAAGCCATAATTTCAACCTAATTAATTGGTTAAGATGATTTGTTAGGGGAGGGGGACAACCCATGGAATGGCATTATAGGGAAAATTTTTGATCATTCAAAACAAGTAAACTTCACAAAATTTAGGAATACAGATTATTATCAATACTATCAATACAGATTTGATGCCAAATGATGTAGGAAAACATAAAGAAAGTCATAGTCATGTGTAAACCTGCATTGATGACACAGTGGTACCTTTTTGTTTTTATTCCATTTAGCCACATATTATGAGTCAAGGGACTATATGTCTCATATAGTCCCTTGACTCATAATGCTAGTCTAAAGCGTGATTCATTGTAGTATATTAAAGCCGGTTTTCAAAAAACCGTAGAAAATGGAAAGCTCCTTAGTATAAAAGTTTGCATACTGGAGTACTATGTCAAATTACTCAAAAAACGTCTGAAAAATCCATGTCTTTAATTTTCCTTAATAAAGGCTATATCTTATTCAGGAGACACATTAAAGCATTCTTATTTCGAATGTGTGCGTATGTGGTGTGTGTGTGTGTGTGTGTGTGTGTGTGTGTGTGTGTGTGGTGTGTATAATGGGGAAACTTCAAGAACCAGCAAGAACAAGGAGAAGGGAAGGGCACCGATTTTGCTGACATAATTATTACCTTTCTGGGATCATGTAAAAGTGTCCTGGTAAGCAGTATAACAATGATTTCATGGAATAAACGTTTCTCTTCGACACTGGGATTTATCTAGTCACTCCTTTCAGGAAACATGTGCAGCACTAAATTTATAGCTGACACTGATAAATTCTAGCGATACAGAATGAAAATCAGTCCTTACTTTCACAGCTCACAGCCAAAGGGAGTTACCAGTCCAGGATTTCTATCTTCCTCCTGCTATTATTCTCTGTAGTACTTACCATAATTTAATAGAACATGGATTTTTTTTGTCTTGTCAGGCACTTTTATTGTTTTGCTCACTACTGTATCCCCAGATCCTCGGATAGAGTGTACCTAGCTTTATAATTCCTAAAGCTTACAAAGTCTATAAGCTTTACAGCACATAGCCATTAAATAAATGCATGCATTTAGCTCATATTCTATAGTATCCTATTTGTTTTCGAGGTTGGGGGGTGGGCCTTGAAGGAAACTTAATGAATTTAAATAAAGTATCCAGATTCTTTATAAATGGTCTTTATAAAAGACAATAAATGATCAGTCTGGGATTTAAAGGCAGGTCTGCCAAACTCCACACAAGAAGCTGACTCCAAAATCTCAAGAAGTTTTAGGGGGCTGAGGAATAGATAGTACAGTAGGTAGAGCAGTTTGCCTTGCATGTGGCCAAACCAGGTTTGATTGTCAATATCCCATATGGTACCCTGAGCACTGCCAGAAATAATCCCTGAGTGCAAAGTCAGGAGTAGCCCCTGAGCGTACCAGGCATGCATTTCCTCTCCCTCGACGCCCCCCCCCCAAAAAAAAGAAGTCTCAAGAAGTTTTAAATTTCAAGCACAAAAAGAAAAAAGAAAGTGTACGCGCTCACACACACACACACACACACACACACACACACACACAAACCTATTACCTGTTAACTAGGATGCTAATAGTCTGCGTGGATTATACCCCAAAAACTCAAAATAATGTCTAAAAAATACGAGATAATTCTCTATTTTATTGGTTTTTAGCTACATTTAGGGAGCAGGGGGCACACCTAACAGTGCTCAGGGCTTACTCCTGGTTTTATGTTCAGGGCTTACTCCTTCTGGTGCACAAGGCATCTCTCTTGGAGGAGAGAGGTTGAGATATGTGATGTCATGTGGTGTTGGGGATCAAATCTGGGTTGACCACATGCAAGATTAGCACTTTACATTATCACTCCAAATCATGGAGACTCATATTTATAGTTATTCTTTGTGAAATTAGAGTGGCCAAAGTGTTGCTACAATAAAACATTCTATCAGTTTGGCACTGAATTTTTTCCTTTTCCTTTTTGTGGTGTGTGTGGGGGGGGTCATCCTTATTTTCTTCTACATCACACACATACCTTATGTTCCTCCTCCTATTTCTTCTGGGGTCATGTAAGTTTTATTCTCAACATCCCCTGATTTGTCTTTCTAGTTTGTTTTGTCTGCCTATCAATTTTATATCCATTTATTGAATAAATGAAATAATACAAGTATTTTTCCATTTGATTTCTTTTGCTTCACCTTCAAGCTTCTTTCATTTTGCTCTGAATGGCAGTTTAATCTTTGCCAATAGCTGAAAAGTGTTCCACTTTAGAGACTGGTCACATTTTTATTCAAATTATCTATCTACAGGCACTTGAGTTGCTTTTACATTTTAGCTATTATACATAAGCATTTTTGCAACCAACTAATGCTGCAAGAATTATGATTATATATAACTATTTGTGCTAATGTTGCTGGGTATCCGAGTGGACCTGCTGGATAATAGCTAGCTCTATCTTTGACTTTTTTTGTGGGGGTGTTGCAGGGGTGTGGTTCCTGGACCAAACTTGGCAGTGCTCAGGACTTACTCCTGGCTCTACCCTCAGGGATCACTCCTGGTGGGATCAGGGGACCAAAAGGGGGCCTGGGATTTAAACGCATGTTGGCTATGTGCAAAACAATGTTGCCCTACCTGCTGAACTCTCTCTCCGACCTTAGACTTCTTGAGGAAACTCCATACTGTTTACCAAATGGTCATACCAATTTACATTCTCATCAACAGTATATTTAGAGTCCGTTTTTCCCCACACCCTCTCCAACATTTGCTGTTTCTTTTGATGTAAACCAAACTTTCAGGCAAGAGGCGGTATCTCATTGTGGTCTTAAAGTACCTTTCCCTGATAATCGGTGACGATGAGCACTTTTTTCTTATGCCAATCAACCATCTGTATGTCCACTTTTAAGTTTATTCAAACTTTCTGCTAGTTTTCTGATTGGACTGTTTTGTTGTTAAATTGCATGAATTATTTGTATGGTAAACTTTGGATATTAAAACCTTATTGAGATGTATGACATACAAATTTAGTAAGCTATCTTTTGCTCTGCTTATTTTTTTATGCAAAGCATTTTCAGTTTTATAGAGTCTCAATTATTTATCTTTACTTTTGTTTCCCTTTCTGCTAAAGTCAAGTCCCTAAAAACAAGTCTCATATTAATTTCAAGAAATATTTCACCTATGTAGTCTTCTATTTTATTTTTAGGAATTTAGATATTAGTGGAAATTATTTAATCTATTTCAAATTCACATTTTTATTTGGAATTAGAATTTGGAATTTATTTGAAATTATTTTTATTTGTAATTAGAAAGTAGTTTATTTCACTCTTTTGTATTCTTTTGCATATAGCCATCCAGTTTTCCTCATACCATTTGTTGAAAAGCTTGTTATGTGTTCCTTGCTATGTGAACTTAGGTTTTCTGTCATAACTTAAATATCAATAAAGTGTGTGGATTTATTTCTGGAATTTTAATTCCATTCCACTAATATATGTATCTATTTTCATTACATTGTCATATTTTACAAGTTTTTTCACTTCATAGTTAAGTTAAATTTGGGTCACATGATTCCCTTCATTTTTTTCTTTCCTATCTCAGGATTGCCATAGGTAGTCAAGGCTTATGATTCCATATGCACCCTAGTATTTTGCTCCATTTCTTTTAAAAATGTTATTGGCATCTTAATTAAGATTTCATTAATCGAGAAATTGCTTTTGCTAACTTTTTTTACTATATCAATTCTCCATATTCATGTACATGAAATATCTTTTTATCTATGACTCTTTTATTCTGTGTTGCTTTTTTTCCCTTTTGGGAACTGTTTAATAGGATCCTTTATGTGATCATGCAATGTTTCCTGGAGTCCTGAAAACTCTGCCCACACAGCAGAGCCTAGCTAGCTACCCATGATGTATTTGATATGCCAAAAACAGTAACAATAAGATGCTCTTCGTGTACCTGGAGGGAACAGATGCCATTGGACTAAATTAGCATGCGACACGGACAAATGAAGACATTACTGGAGCCTGCTCGAGCAAATTGATGGACAAGGGGGTGACAGTGATACATGATACAGTGATGTGATCATATTGACTGCAAGTAGTAATAGTTTTACTTTCTTTGTCAATAAATTCCTCTTATTTCTTGTTATCTAATAGCTCTAATGCTAAGAAAAGAGAAGTGGTAATAGTGGACAAACTTACCATCTTAATTTTATGTATTGAGTCTGAGGAGAAGTAGCTCAACAGGCTAAGGACTTGCTTTGTATGTTGAAGGAGTGGGTTGGATCCCCAGAAACACTTGGTCCCCTGAGAACTAACAGGAGCAATCCCTATGAAAAAAGCCAGGAGTAGCCCCTGAACAAAACTGGGTGTAACCCCAAACAACAAAAGCGTTTAGTATTTCATCATACAATTAGCATAAGCCATCCTTGTATGCCTGAAATTACCCCACTTGGTAATATTGTATGATTCTCTTGATAGAGTTATATTTACTTTTCTGGTATTATGTTGGTAACTTTTATATACATCATCAGTCATGTAATTTTCATTTCTATACATGATAGCTTTGTCTGGTTATGATGGCCTCATAAAATGTATCTGGACATAATCTCTGATTTTGTTGTTGTTTTGTCTTATTGGGTGATTTTTTTTTTAAGGAGTCTGAGGAGAAAAGGCTTAATATCTTCTTTTTCTCCTCCTTCTTCCTCTTTTTTTTTTTTTGGATCACACCTCGCAGTGATCAGAGATCCCTCCAAACAATGCTTAGGAGTCTATGTGATGCCAGGAATAGAACTTGGGTCTCGGACCCTTTGAACTATCCAAGCTCCTTAATTTATCAAAGGTACAGTAAAATTTATTTATAACTTTATTTGGTCCAGAGCTTGTTTCCTTGGAGGGGAGGAAATTCCCAGTGGTCTCAGGAGACCCAAAGGGGATTCCATGAAGCATACAGTTCAGTGCAAGGGTCCAAGGATATGTTGCTTTGTCTTTCTAACATCAGGGATTACCTCGGCTGCCCCAAGGGTACTCAGAGTCTCCACTGTCATACACAAAGTTGCTCAGAGCCTCCAGAGATACACCTGGTAATGTCTAGGGGGTCACGGGGTGCTGGGGATGGAATCAGAGTTATATTTATGTACCTTAAGTCTTGTAGTATCTCTTCAGTGCCCTAGAAAGATAAAGTTTTGAGGGGTTTTTTAAATTATTGTTTTAATTTCCATGCTTGTGATTTATTAATTCAGCTTTTCTATTTCATCTTGTTTTTCTTGGTTGGTTTTATTTACTCAAATATTTATCCATTTCTTCTAGATTATTAAATTTATTAGTATATGTTGTTCATAGTAGTCTCTTGAAATCCATGGTATTTCTATGGTATCTGTTGAATTTACTCTTTTATTACTGATTCTACTTGTTATATTCTTCTTTGATTAAAAACCCAGAAAAAGAAAAATAAGTATAACTTATGGTTTTAAAAATGTGTATCTTGGTTTTATTAATCTTTTGGACTTTTTAAATTGCTTTGAATTCTATTTCAGTTTTTCTCCACTCTGATTTTTATGACTTTTCTCTACTACGATTTGATTCTATGGTTTGTTTAGCTATAAGGTTAAATTATGCATTTGTCGTTGTTTATCTAAGCTTGTATCACAAATTTTGTTTTTTTGGGGGGCCACACTCGGCAGTGCTTCCCAGCTCAATGTCTACTGTCACTTGGTGTTGCTCAAGGAACCATGCTGTGCCAGGGATCAAACTCAGGGATCCTGCAAGCAAAGCTTGCACTCCAGACCTTTAAGCTGTCTCTTTGAACTGCCTGTATCAATATTAAATTTGCTTTTCTGTGTGGCTGTTTTTTATTGGAGGGGTTGGAGGTGGCTGGATTTTCCAAGCAATGCACAGTGGATTCAGGACCTTCTTGTGCCAATATACAGTCAAGAATGGTAGGTGGTTCAATGCTCTCATTCAATAATGCAATGCTGCTCAGACTCAGCAGTGCCAGAAGTCACTGGGCTAACCCAGGGGTGTTCAAGAGCCTCTAGTGATACAAGGAGTACTAATGATCCTACAATGTTAGGGACTAACTTAAGTGCAAGGTGTGTGTCTCCAGACCTCTGAGATATCTTGCCATATATCATATATCTCTCCATATCAATATATCATATATCAACCCTTTATATCATATTTTGTCTGTTTTTACTTTGGGGGCTGCACTTGGCAGTTCTCAAGGCTTATTCCTGACTCTGTGCTCAGGCATCACTCCTGGTGGGTCTTGGGGAACTATATGCATGCACACCGGGGATCAAACCTGGGTTGGCAGTGTTCAAGGCCAGCATCTAAGCAGAAGTATAAATCTTTTCTCATTCCACCCCTCTGTATCATGAATACTATAGGTCCTAATAACTTGTGTTTTTATTTTCATTAGTCGCCAAGTATTTTTAAAATTTTGTTTTTAATTTGCCCTTGACCCTGTAGTTGCTAGTAGTTTTTTTTTCTTCATAATATATAAAGATGCATCCTAAGGTTCAATAATATGAAAATATTTTAGCAGTAGCTAGACCATAGCTGACTGAACAATCCTACATGTTCACCAGGAAGCTAGGGCCTTTTCTATCTTTTCTTCTTTTATCCTCAGCTTTGGCTTTCATTCTCAAAGTAACCTCACAGTCCCAGATGACTACTGTAACTCCTGTCACTTTCCACATCCCAAGTGGATACTGTAGTTCCATCTACTTAAGCAGCACAATGGACAATGACTGAAAGCAAATAGGACTTGTAACTTGCTTCTCTTGAAGTCCCTTTCAACAATTCTACAACCTGATTCAGTAGATATATAATTGCAAAGAAGCTAGGAAATATAGCTGAAATAGAACACACTGTCATCTCCAATAGTATATGTATTGTTTAGAATGAAAGATACAATACAGGCTGGTTGGTATCCACCAGTTTCCAAAGCAAAATGTCTAATGCACAGTCAGCTAAATGTAACAGGCTGGCTTGAGGGTAGATGTGTGGGTGATAAAGAGAGAGTGTGGCCTCTCTCCCTAACAAAGATAGTTGAAAGATATTTTTATTTTAAGTACATTGCCTTTTTCCAATCTCTGTGACTTTACCCAGGGATGGTAAAAATGCTGAACACATTGATGCAATTAAAAAGGAAAAAAAAAAAGTGCCGAAGTCTACAAAAATAGGTCAGGACATAATATGGAAGGTCTATGCAAGTTTAAGGTTTTTAAAATTTATTTTGTAGGTTATAATGGAACCATACTTGAGATTTTTATAAGGAAATGGAACGATAAAAGTGTCATTTTTAGACTATTAATCCCATAGGCATTTATATTAAACAGGCATATCCAGCAATACTTGTCAGAAATCACCAGTTAAGTATCCAGGCATATGATTTCCTGCAAAGGAAATGTGGACATGATGGTATGGCTATTTCCTAGGGTCTCCAAGGGTGTTACACATAAACAGTAATGACAGTCCTATTTCCTAAATTACGTAGCATGTGTAAGAACATATGAAACTTGTATCAACCATAATAGGTCAATTATGATGCAGTAACGAGCAACTTCTAAATCACAATCAATTGACACGAGAATGTTTATGTCTACTTCACACAAAAGTCTGCTATGTGTGTAAATTTCCATTAGTCCTGTATATGTTTAGACACATTTTCTGGGTTTAGATCTCATGTCACCTTAACAGCACCTCTACAATTGCAGCCACAGTGTAAGACCCAATTACAACAAACCAGGAAATATAAAATTCTCATATGCCCAGAAGGAAAAAAGACCTGTGCACAGATGAATACAAAAACACTCCTATGTGAAAATAACGTCAACATTTCTTTAAAAAATAGTTTCAACAAATAAAACTTGTTTTGTATTATTTCTGTCTAATGGTTATTACATTTGTCTAACAAAATTCTTACTGAAATTACACATTTTAGGCACTGATCCCAGGATAAGCAGGGTGAAGTTGTTCATTGTTAAGATAGGCATTTGTTACTTATCTATTTGGTTTCTAAGTTGTTTACTTAGTTGTCTATTTAGTTTTTCATTTCCTAATATTTTCCTGATTATTCTATTGCTGTACAGCTTTCCACTAAGCTTATGGGTGTTGAATGAATCTGCTCCTACCTCCATGTTCTAAATTGGGTCTTTATTGACAAAAAGGCCATTTGATGCGTTTTACTTCCTTTGTTTCAGACATGTACTTATTATTAAAAGGAGTCTCAATAAGAGCAAATTTCAGCATGAATGCCTAAAATGCTGAGCAGAAACACACTGTCTAACTCTAGACATGAATTAAAAAACAAACAAAACCTTGTGACTATTACAGAAGTTAGTTTTTCACTTTAGCCTTCACTAGAAATAACGAAAAGAGAGATAGGAAGCATTGGAAAAAGTGGGTCCTAAGTAACAACACAAAGCTGTTTAGTCAGCTAGCTTTGATTCTTTTTATCTCTTAGCATTCTGTTTTGTAAATCCTTTCACTTTTAAAACAAATTTTTGTTTTCTGCAACATTAAATATTCTACCATAGTTTCTACTGTAAAATGGAACTAACTTCCCTTGGGATATGTTAAGTTAAGCTTTTAGTAATTTAGATTAAGGAAGGAGACTAATGAGTATGATGTTTAATAATCACAGTAATTTTCAAATGGGTTTAATGAAGTAAAAGGTAAAACAAACAATAAATTTGGTATTCATTTGAGACTGAAGAAAAAAAATGGTAAAGTAAACAGAAGGAAATTGGTGATTTTGGTTCCACATCAGGAATTATACAAGATGACTATGGGGAATTTTGTTGCACTACTATCATAGTGGTTATATATATATATGTATATATATATACATATATATATAAACCCAGATTATATGATGTTTATATTTGGTTTGGTATAATGTATGGGAGTAGGTGGCATATAAGGGTACATATAAAATATATAAAAGGTACATATAAAAGGTCATGGTTTGATAATTATCAAAAGAAGTTGCTGTATACCATTCTCGTATGCTTTTCTCTATGTTTGGCATTTCCCCAATACAGAAAAGAAAGAAATAAATGATAAAGGTTCTTTACTAGCACAAGTTAAAATGACAACTCCTACATTAAAAAGATTAATACAGGGGCTGGAGCAATAGCACAGCAGGTAGGGCATTTGCCTTGCACGCGGCCGACCCGAGTTCGATTCCCAACATCCCATATGGTCCCCTGAGCACTGCCAGGAGTAATTTCTGAGTGCATGAGCCAGGAGTCACCCCTGTGCATCGCCAGGTGTGACCCCCTCCAAAAAAAAGCAAAAAAAAAAATACAAAGATTAATACAAATCAATTAAAATAGATTTAACATTTCCAAAATCACTCCATTTTCACTGATATTTAGAAGACTGTAACCATTAGGAGGTTGTTAGGGGACACAATTATAAAAATTAATAACAGGTCAAAAAATCAGGAATTTGTTCTGCCCTTAATATACAAATTGTATTTCAGTCATATGGTAGCCATCAAGGTATCACTGCTAGATCTGCATTCAAGAATGGTCAGGGCCTCTCACAAACCAGGCAAACTCTTCACCATTGAGCCTGATCTCAGTCCTGCAACTCTGTTTTAAAGATGTCAATTAACAAAGTCTCTAAATTTATTCTTACCTTTAGAATCCATGTTACAGGATATAACTCAGAGGCAGAGCTAGAGAAATGCCTACTATCCATGAGGTCATGGGTATAAATAAATATAAGTATATATTTGTAATCCTCCACCCCTCTCGGGGAGCCCGGCAAGCTACCGAGAGTATCAAGCCCGCGAGGCAGAGCCTGGCAAGCTACCTATGCATATTGGACATGCCAAAAACAGTAACAATAAATCTCTCAATGAGAGACGTTACTGGTGCCCGCTCGAACAAATCGATGACCAACGGGATGACAGTGATATATTTATAATATAAATATATAATATAAATATAAATAAATAAAATAGAACTGAACCCATGTTAGCCTTTGAATTGACATCATCCTCTTTCCAGTTAAGTCCTAAACAATAACTGAGCAGAACAAATGAATTATAGCTTGCTATTTTTGCTAATGTTGGACACTTTTAAAGGGTTTATCTCAGATTTCCTCACTGGACTGGACATAACTTTGTCAAATCTGCTTTATGGTCTAAGCCTTTGGTTTCCCTCATAATAAGACCACCTTTCCTTTTTGTCTTTTACATATGTTGTAGCACTGTTGTAGCACTGTTGTCCTGTTATTCATAGATTTGCTCAAGCGGGCATCCGTAATGTTACTGTTTTTGGCATACCGAATAGCCACAGGTAGCTTGCCAGGCTCTGCCGTGCGGGTGGGATACTCAAGGCAAACACCTTACCTGTTGTGCTAATGCTCCAGCCCCCTCTTAATAAATCTCTTGCTCTTCTATCTCTGATTATGATTCCTAAAGAACCCAAAAGTCACATCAACTACCAAAAAGTTAAGAAAAAAATTTTCTTTGTAAGATCTAATGAATGAAAAGGAGTTAAAATATTATAAAATGATCTTTTATGATTCCTAATGAAATGATAAGTCTCCTACATAAAATAAGTGAATTGACTGGGAATTTTATATAGGTATCACACTAACACAATCTAAATCTACTGATCAATCTGAGTATTACTAAAATTAAGACAACTATATATTGTGTCTCTTAGTGATGAACAGAGCAAATAGAGTAACTGTTTTATGTTTTCTAGGCAAAAAATACTACTAAACATGAATTGCATCACGTTTTTAGCACTAACAATTTATAAGAAACATATTAACTGTAGAGGAATACTACCTCTAGTATTGTAGCCATAGAGTAGTATAGTATAGTATATACTACAGAGAGTCTCTTGCCTGCACGCCTGGCTATCTTCCCCGGAGCCCCTCGGAGGGTATGGGCTCCAGCTTCCCTCCCCACCCTGAGCAGGGCTCCCGGCGGCCAAAGACCACCTGAACCTAGCCACAACCATGCTCGAGGCCCCTCTCCACACGTTCAGACAGGCCTCACGCATGAAGGAACTGGCACAGGAACCCAGGTGTGTGTAATCCATCAACAGCCAACATCCAGAGACTTAAAAGCAAGCTCCCAGAAGATATCTTATAGCCTGCTTCTCCCTCTGGGAGAAATTGGCTAGCTTCTGAGAGTTTCCTGCCCACATGGGACAGCCTTGCAAGCTTCCCATGGTGTATTCATATGCTAAATCCATTAACAAACTGGATCCCATTCCCCTGACCCTGAAAGAGCCTCCAGTGCGACATCGTTGGGAGGGCCAAGTTGAGAGAGACTTCTAAGATCTCAGGGAAAGGACGAATGAGAGGTTACTGAGCCCGCTCAAGAAATTGGCGATTAACGGGATTTCGTGATTTGTGATACTACAGAGTATATAGTATGTAGTATATAGTATATAGTGTATAGTATAATATGCATAGAGGAACCTACCATGTGAGATAAATCAATAATGGTAGGCATTCTACAAGAAAAATAACCAGGTTTGCTCCAACAAATCAGTGGCATGGGAGGAAAAAGGAAATCATTCCCAGCTCATTTTATGATGCTAGTCTGCTGCTATAACAAAACCAGACAGAGACAGCAAGAAAAGTACAACAATGATCCTTATGAAGACAAACACAAAATTTCCAGTAAATGTAAAAAACTGAACTAACCATATGTACAAACTAAAGGCTACTGATAAAATGGGATTTAACTTATCTGGATAAAAAATGCAAGGATAGTTCAATATTTAAGACGCAATTCATGCGAAATGCTACATTACTCATTCAAAGAATAAAAATAAAATAGTCATATCTATTCATATAGGAAGCAGTTAACATAATTCAACATCCATTAATAATTAAAAATACCAACAAATTTGGAATAGAATGGAACCCAATCAAAAACCTGGTCAAAGTGGGATTCATCCCGGGGATGCAAGGATGGTTTAACATTCGGAAATCAATCAACATAATCCACCATATCAACAAAAGTAAAGATAAAAACCATATGATCATATCAATAGATGCAGAGAAAGCATTTGACAAGATCCAACATCCTTTCATGATTAAAACCCTCGCCAAAATGGGGTTTGGAGGAACTTTCCTCAAGATAGTCGAAGCCATCTATCACAAGCCTACGGCAAGCATTATCCTCAACAGGGAAAAACTAAGGGCCTTTCCTCTGAGATCAGGCACAAGACAAGGATGCCCACTCTCACCACTCCTCTTCAATATAGTACTGGAAGTACTTGCAATAGCTATTAGACAAGAAAAAGAGATTAAGGGCATCCAGATAGGAAAGGAAGAAATCAAACTCTCACTATTTGCAGATGATATGATACTATATCTAGAGAAGCCTAAAGCCTCTACTAAGAAACTCTTAGAAACAATAGATTTATACAGTAAAGTTGCAGGCTACAAAATTAATACCCAAAAATCCATGGCCTTCATATATGCAAACAATGAGGCAGAGGAAAGGGACATGAAAAAAGCAATCCCATTCACAATCTTGCCCCAGAAAATCAAGTACCTCAGAATCAGCTTAACCAAGGAAGTAAAAGACCTCTACAAAACGCTACTCCATGAAATCAAAGAGGACATGAGGAAACGGAAACATATACCCTGCTCGTGGATAGGGAGAACCAATGTTGTCAAAATGGCAATAGTCCCCAAAGCATTATACAGATTCAACGCGATCCCTATAAGGATACCCATGACATTCTTCAAAGAAATGGATCAAGCAATCCTAAAATTCATATGGAACAACAAACGTCCAAGGATAGCTAAAACAATTCTTGGGAAAAGATGATGAGAGGCATCACCCTCCCCAACCTCAAACTTTACTACAAAGCAGTGATAATTAAAACAGCATGGTACTGGAACAAAGGCAGAGCCGTAGACCAATGGAACTGGGTGGAATATCCCTACACACAACCCCAAATGTATGATCATCTAATCTTTGATAAGGGAGCAAGAGATGTGAAGTGGAGCAAGGAAAGTCTCTTTAACAAATGGTGCTGGCACAACTGGACAACCACATGCAAAAAAATAGGCTTAGACCTTGACCTGACACCATGCACAAAAGTCAGATCAAAATGGATTAAAGACCTCAACATTAGACCACAAACCATAAGGTACATTGAAGACAAGGTCGGCAAAACCCTCCACGACATCAAAGATAAAGGTATCTTCAAAGGTGACACGGAACTAAGCAATCTAGTAAAAACAGAGATCAACAAATGGGACTACATTAAACTAAAAAGCTTCTGCACCACAAAAGATATAGTAACCAGAATACAAAGACTATCTATAGAATGGGAAAGCATATTTACACAATACCCATCAGATAAGGGGTTGATATAAATGGTATATAAAGCACTGGTTGAACTCTACAAGAAGAAAACATCCAACCCCATCAAAAAATGGGGCGAAGAAATGAATAGAAACTTTATCAAGGAAGAAATACGAATGGCCAAAAGGCACATGAAAAAGTGCTCTACATCACTAATCATCAGAGAGATGCAGATCAAAACAACCAGGAGATACCACTTCACACCACAGAGACTAGCACACATCCAAAAGAACAAAAGCAACCGCTGTTGGAGAGGATGTGGGGAGAAAGGGACCCTTCTACACTGCTGGTGGGAATGCCGACTGGTTCAGCCCTTCTGGAAAACAATATGGACGATTCTCAAAAAATTAGATATTGAACTCCCATTTGACCCAGCAATACCACTACTGGGAATATATCCCAGAGAGGCAAAAAAGTATAATCAAAATGACATCTGCACATGTATGTTCATCACAGCACTGTTTACAATAGCCAGAATCTGGAAAAAACCCGAATGCCCTAGAACGGATGACTGGTTTAGGAAACTTTGGTACATCTATACAATGGAATACTATGCAGCTGTTAGAAAAAAGGAGGTCATGAATTTTGTATTTAAGTGGATCGGCATGAAAAGTTTCATGCTGAGTGAAATGAGTCAGAAAGAGAGAGACAGACATAGAAAGATTGCACTCATCTATGGTATATAGAATAACAGAGTGGGAGACTAACACCCAAGAATTGTAGAAATAAGTACCAGGAGGTTGACTTCATGGCTTGGAGGCTGGCCTCACATTCTGGGGAAAGGGCAACTCAGAGAAGGGATCACCAACTATAATGTAGTCAAAGGCCATGTGGGGGAAGGGAGTTGTGGGCTGAATGAGGGCTAGAGACTGAGCACAGTGGCCACTCAACACCTTTATTGCAAACCACAACAGCTAATTAGAGAGAGAGAACAGAAGGGAATGCCCTGCCACAGTGGCAGGGTGGGGTGGGGGGAGATGGGATTGGGGAGGGTGGGAGGGATGCTGGGTTTACTGGTGGTGGAGAATGGGCACTGGTGAAGGGATGGGTTCCCGAACTTTGTACGATGGAAGCATAAGCACAAAAGTGTATAAATCTGTAACTGTACCCTCACGGTGATTCACTAATTAAAAATAAATAAATTAAAAAAAAACCTGGTCAAAAACATCTATTAAAAAAATCTGCTCAAAAGAATCATATTTGGGACAGGGAAATAGCTCAAAGCAGTAGATTCTATTCCTTACATATTTGAGACCTGCATTTGATCTCTGGCACTGACTGGCCATCTGAACACCACCAGGTATGATCCTCCAGGGCAAAATCGAAAGAGTCTACAATGTTATCTAGCAAGCCACTGGCAACAAGGTTGCAAACAAACAAGGGAAAGTCAAGATTCTTTAATGTGTGTACTGAGCACATTAAGCATTATAAAAATTGAGTTTCTTGAAGAATAGGATGGAACATGATCAGAAAAAAGTCAAAGAAAAAGGGACTTGGGTTCAAGTTAAGTGCTAGCCTGCTCCACCCAGAGAAGGACATGTTGTGAGAACGAATGGAAAGAAGTCTGAGGTGCTAGAAACTATTCCCCATAGGGAATTTATAAATGAACAGCATGATCATTGTCTTAAAAAATAGACCCAGACAGTATGGGTGGTATGGCACTTGCCTTGCAATGTATATGGCTGGTCCTGTTTAACATCCCCACTCACCACATATGGACCCTAGCACCACCAAGAGTGATCCCTTAGCATAGATCTTTCCAAATGAATGTTTTTTGTTATTTTGGGGGGAAAGAGCCTTTATAGGGGTTCTTTTATATGTGACTCTGCTTCTATCCTGTTGTTTCTAACAGTCCGTCCGTCTGTCTGTCTCTCTCACTCATTCTCTTTCTCTAGTTCTTTCCATTTGGATTACAATGTAGCTGGTATTTTTCTATCTGCATTAGTTTATTTCTAATTCTTTGTGCTTCCTGGGTTAGGATACATGTCTCCCTCCTCAGATCTGTAAATTTCTTAGTTATTGTTTCCTCAGCATTTCTTCTCCTGTCTTTCTCCTTAGGTAATTTGTATTATGCAGATGCTTTTTTTTAATTTTAAAATTTATTTATTGTGGGGAGGTTTGGGCTACATTTGGTGGTGATCAGGAGCTACACCCAGCTTAGTGTGTGGGGATCACTCGCAGCAGTGCTTTGGGGACTATGCAGTGCAGAGGACTGGACCAGGGTCACCTGCATGCAAGGCAAATACCATTACCTTTGCAATATCTGACTCCCAAACTATTTCTCTTAGTGCAGTCCCACATATATCTATATCTAGGTTCTCTTCATATTTCAAAATTATTTTTTAATTTTCTCCTTCTTTAATAGGAGCACAGCAGGTAGGGCATTTACCTTGCATGTGGCCGACCCGGGTTCGATTCCTCCATCCCTCTTGGAGAGCCCGGCAAGCTACCGAGAGTATCCCACCAGCATGACAGAGCCTGGTAAGCTCCCTGTGGTGTATTCGATATGCCAAAAACAGTAACAAGTCTCACAATGGAGATGTTACTGGTGCCCACTCGAGCAAATCGATGAATAGCGGGACGACAGTGCTACAGTACCTAGTCTTTGAGGTCACTAAGTTAAATTTCAGCTTCTCTGGTCTGCTGCTGAATCCTGATAATCAGCTTAATTTCTGAACCCTTTAGCCAATTCATTTCTGTTTGAATCATTTATTTCATACTTCCTTTCAACCATTCATAGAGCTTACTGTCTGTTTCACTCGTTTCTTCTTTTCATTGAACATCTATAGAACCGCCATTTGTGAGTCTTCAGGATTTGTGAAAGTTATGGCACAGTTGGATAAGTTTCTGCAACTTTTTGGGGTTTTGTTGCCATTCATTAGTGAAAGTGAATTCCCCAATTTCTCCATTATGCCTAGTGCGATGTGAAATGGTCCCCAAACAATGCCAGAAATAACCTCTAAGCCTAAAGCTGGGAATAGTGCCCCAGCATAGCTGGATGTGGACCCCAAACTAAGCAGCCTTCTCCCCCACCCAAAAGAGAGCCAGGAATTATTTTGTGCTACTGTTCTGTATCCTAATTTTGCTGGTGGTTGCATGAATCTCTGCACAAGTTAAAATTCAGAAAACCAAAAAAGGCAACCATAGTATATGTAATCTATAACCCAAACAGGCAAAATTCTCATAAATTAATTACAACTCCCAAATATTTTTAAAGAAGGGAGGAGGACTGTTATGAAATTGAAGAAACTTTGAAGATAATGCATAAAACTGCAATTTGTGGACCTTGTGTGGTTTTAGATTTGAAAAGAAAATAGTCACAAATAGTATTCATCATACAACCAAGAAAAATTTAACTTTAATTTGAAACTATGTCATAAACTTACATAAACACACACACAATAATGAACCTATAATTACATAAGAGAATTTTCATTAAATTAGATACTATTCTGAAATAAGTGTGTGACACAGAATTAAGTCTGAATTTGCTTTAAAACAAATGAGAAAAAGTGCCAGAAATACACTGACAAATGTTGAAGCTAGAAGCTAATTATAACGTCTTCACTACTTCTTTGGTATGTTTGAAGTGTTCTATAATTTTTTTAATGGAAAATGAGATTTCAAAAATAGAGTAGAACTCCTTTCAAGCATTTATTATAAAGCAGCAGACAAGATAGGCCCTGATTGGTTTCCATCTCCCTGTCAAATCTTTCCAGTGACTCCAAATAAATGCTGTGCTTGCCAAAAATAATACTGACCTATGAAAAAAAAAACCCAATCTCCAAGAAATCTTATACTACCAGAAGAAACTACTAAAATTACTAGATAGTAAAGATTTGCAGGTAGATTTGCTATTGAAAAAGCAAGTCAAAATAGTTTCACATATAAATAAAGAAAAATAATCTAAAGCAATGATTATGACTCTAAAAATGCGAGCCACAAAATTACAAAGCCTTTTTGATTCTCATTAATTATTTACACAGCGTGGCTTTCTTGCTGTGTTGGTCCAGTATGTTCTTTTCAGCATTATTATTATTTATTGTTTCTGGAGCACTTAGCACTGCGTGAGATGCAGATGATAAATTCCCTCCCTAGGGGACAACAATCAAAGCCACAGAAGCAAAACATGAGATTAGCTATTTAAGAAATGAAAACCAAACACAAGGTTAATAAATACACTCTGAATTCCCTTTTTCACTTCAAGCTTTAAGTCCGTGATATCACACTTGATTCTTTTGGAGCAGCAAAACAAACCAGAATCTTGGAAAACAAAGTAAAAGACCAGTTTAGAAATGACTGGACACATCCCAGAGAACATTTCAAGAAAATTTCTTACCTTAGAAATACTTTTCCTTCTCTGTTGTCAAATGCTGACTTTATTGTCCTTTTTCTTTCATACCATTTTCTGTTTTCAGGAATAGCTTCTCCCGACCCAAGTGTTTTTGATGGAACTGTCAATTTTAAGGTCCTACTCCCCTCCCTTAAAATGACATTGTGGTGAAGGATACAGGCCTAGAGCAACCCAAGGTCATTTTTGCAGGTCATGTAATGAAACTCCTCTGCAGTGTCCATTAGGCCAATTTTCAAAGAAAAGTATAAATAAATGAACAAAGTGCAAATGCTGGCAGTTTGAAGGCCTGGAATCAGGCCCTTGAGACCCTAATTTCTATAGTTCAGAATGTTTGAACTACTCTGTAATATTTTATAGCTAGCTCACTCAAATTTCTTCTTAGAATGGTTTGCATTTGCACTTCTTTTATTATATGTGCCTGAAAGAATCCAAAAAAATTAAATTAACTTATTTGAGAGCCTATGTCTTCTTATGAATAGCAAAATCATTGTCTCAAACCTAGGTTTGTCCACCTTTTATATAGTAGACTTTCCTGATATGCTATTTTTTAAATTCTACAGATGTTTTAAGATTTAGAAGAGGAAAAAGATTAGTTTATCTAATTCCATAGTTTGCTAGCAATAAAAATGCCATGAAAGCTATTAACACAGCAATATATAAATCTGTCTTAATTTATCTGGCATGTATTTAATTCACCTGAGCAAGAATTCAAACCAACAGTCAAACTTCAATCCAAGAGCAATCAAAATTATGTAATTCAAGGAAAAAATAATATCAAAGATTGTTTTCTTCCTTTTTCTTTGTACAGCTGGGAAAAAAATAAGTCTAATACTAATGAAACCAAATTAAATGTTCAGGTTTTCTGCATTGAATAATATATATGTATGTATTTACACTATCTCAGTTTTTAAAATTAATTATTTTTGGTTTTGGGGTCATACCCAGAAATGCTCATGGATTACTCCTGGCTCTGCACTCAGGAATCTCCCTTGGCAATGCTCAGTAATCAACATGGAACACTGGTGGTCAAACCCAGGTCAGCTGTGTGCAAGGCAAGCATCCTACCCACTGTACTGTTAATCTGGCCCATTGCATTATTGCATTATTTTAAAGCTACTTTATTCACTGTCTCACAAGTATATTTAAAAAAAGAAGAAGAAAAACACACACCAAAAGAAAAAAAAAAACCCAAGAACTGAAATGATGCTAGTAGACTACAAAACAATGGTTTTGATTTTCAAATCAAATGTCACTTTCTTACTTTCCTATATTAAGTGATTACTTTATTTCCTCTATTTTTTTTTTACTAAGATTTAATTTCATTTACATACTTTGACTTTTGGAGCCATACTTGATGGTGCTCAGAGCTTATTTTTTTACTTAGCACACAGAGATCAGTCCTTGCAAGGACCATCTGCAGTGGCAAGTTGGTTGCATGTAAGGCAAGCACCCTACCCTGTAGACATTCCCCTCAGCTGCAGATTTAAAACCATCTTTATTTTTTCACTTCTTTATTTTGTTATAATTTTCTTACTCACTTATCAGCAAAGATCATCCCACTTATTTTTGCTATCATATTTAAAATTCTTTGGTTTATTTAAGAACTTATTATTGTTGAATTAGTTAAAAATTACACTGCTCTAAAATAAAAGTCACTGTTCTGATACCTACAAAATATATTAACTTCCTGAAACTAAAGGCGTTGGATTAGTTTATGTTCTCCTATAAATTAAAATGGGATGTAAAGTTGTCCAAAGCTCAGTTGCCAAAGAAAACCAAAGGCATTTACTCTTGGACAAATGCTTAGTTGAGTCCTTGTGGGTCCAAGGCCATAAGAAGGAAACTTCCTGATTAAACCAGAGCAACTTCATTGGTTTTTCCCAGGGGCTCTGAGAAAGCTTTGTTTTGAAGCATTCCATTTCTCAAAAACAAAGATTTGCATTAGGGTGGTAGAAACCAGTAGGGAATTTGGAGCAAAAGACAAATGAAATTATTGTGCATCATAATTTATCTTTATTTTCCCTTTCAAAATCAATGTTCTATAAGCATTATTAATAATTTTCTGTACAATAATGACTTTTTTCCTGCCACAATTTAAGACATGTAGGCATTTATGTTCTTTTAAAATTTTAGGGATAAGTGAAGAGACATCACGGATCCTGGAATCAGAAAATCTTTGCCTTAGAACTATGTTAAAAAAGTAAATATTAAATCTGCATGTTGGAGTTTTATAATTTCTAATTTCAAGGCTTTCTCCTCCCGTTGTGTTAATTTTATATTTGCTTTTGTTTCTTTCTCTAGAGAGAGGGCATATAAAAACATGTTTAGTATTTTCTCTCATCCAGCTTGTGTTTTATCTTGAGAAGATTTAGAACCAGATTAGCTGTAATAGGATTCCAGGATGTGGGCAGATGTCTACTTTTCACGGACGCACAATCTCTCTTGCAATCAGCTCTCTCATTATTTCATTGGTACCACCATAGATTGGCTGAACACGGGCATCCACGTAAGCCCTGCATAAATCAGAGAATGACTGAGTGAATAAATAAAAGAGATGAGAAACTGTAAATTTTGTCTCACCAAGTAATTACCAACTAAAGCATTCATTTCATGAAACTCCAACAATAGAAGTCCTTCAAAAGTTACTTGTTTCACCATAATACAGCATTCATCTTAGATCACATAATTATTAATCTCTTAAAATACTGATAATCTGTATAACGTTGTTTAAGACTGCTTAAAGAGGTGACAAATTAAAATAACATTCATTGTATGTTATTAAACTCTTTATAAAATTATAAAATTTAGCCCAAATAACAGCATTCTAATAAAGGTTTACAGGTTCATAAATGCATGGACTCCCTTAAGTTTTTGTTATCTTTGATGTGCCACTAAAATGCTGAAATTCACTGATCTTATAGAAAACAAAAGAAAAAGAAATCAGATCATTTATAGCATTCCTTTGTATACTGCTATCATTACCGTTCTTGGGGGTTTAAGTTGATGCATTTGAAAATATTTCCCACAAAGTTAACTAGTAACTTATTTTTTGGAAATGGTTAATAGTCACTTCAATGATGTATGAGGTTAAATACTGGGTGGCTGAGTTCATTGCCATAGAAGAAACAAACGTTATCAGAAATTCACTTTTGGTAGCTATGATAGTAACCATGACACCGGACAGTTGTTTTGAAATTTTTTCCCATGTCATTTGATCCTTTTAGTTCTAGGATCTGAGAAGATACAATTTTTAAAAATTATTATTATTTTTCAAGTAAAGGATCTGAGGTGTTAAGAAAGTAAAAACAAGTAATAATTACTATTTGTTATTTAATGGTCACATAGGAGATAATTTGGTAGGCTCTAAAAGAGAATGTAGGTATGTATACTGCCTTTTTTTGCATGACAGCATTTTCATTGGCCAAAATATTTAGAACTAGTTACAGAGCTTGGGATTTCCCTAGTATAAAACTTCAAAGGCTCGTTTCTTAAGACCTAAAATATGGCACTAAAATGTTTTTTTAATTAAAACACCTGAGTGTCCTTGCTCTCAAAAAAAATGACCAATTCTAGACTTATCCTTGTTCATAATTATCATGCACTCTGCAAACAATGGGCATTTTTACTATTTCATTTACTTATTAAATTTGCTGTTTACAAAGATATTTTAGAGTTTTAGTACAACTTTTTGATGAAACTTGAAATCTAAAGACATTGGTCAGTGGTGTTTTAACATATACATTTTCTCATATTTATATACTTATGTATTTTTTCTTATGAACAAATTCTATTTTTCCACAAGACATTTTTGGACTGGGTTGATTTTTTTTCTTCCTTATATTAAAGAAATTTCAAAGGAGTAGTTAATGACAGAGATCAGTAAGCCTTTTATAGGTTACTAATTAAATTCAGTCATCAACTAAAATTAACAGAGAAAGGCAGCAGAAGGAATGTTTAACCACACAATGATGAAGCTCTCTATCTCAGGCCACTCTTCCTTGTATTGCAGGGAAATTTTGAAATGGCAAGGTTTAAATCTCGCCTTTCATTTACCTACAAATCTAGCAAATAAGACTGAAATAAATTTATATGCTTAGGATCAGTCATTTAAAAACAAAAATATACACATATAAAATAAAACATAAAATAAGTACAGCATTTATTTTATGAAACCAATACAAAGCTACACATACACACATACCCATACTATGACTTAAACGTAGGATATGAGATACAACTAGAAAGACTTTCTTTTCTATCAAATGAGTCTTTACACTATATACACATATATATAGTATTGTATGTCTAAATTACTTAAAATATTATTTTGTATTCTGTTTATCTTTTTTTTTTTTTTGCTTTTGCTTTTGGGTCATACCCAGCAATGCTCAGGGGTCACTCCTGGCTCTGCACTCAAGAATTACGCCTGGCAGTGCTTGGGATGCTGGGAATTGAACCCAGGTCGGTCATGTGCAAGGCAAATGCCCTACCTGCTGTGCTATCACTCTAACCCCCCCCCCCATTCTGTTTATCTTATAAAATGTTCCTTCTCTGTATCTTTGGGGAGAAAATAGTCCAATTTAAAAGTTCATAGAATCTTTGAACTAAAAAATTGGCCAATAAAGAGATAATTATTCTTGAAAAGAAACAGTCTTCTCAAATTGAAACCCATACTTTCAAATAGCCACCAAACCACTATTTGCTGACTGCTGACGGGGAAGAACTGCAGCAGACAAGAGACCAAGACTTAGACCATATCATAATCTTGGACCATAGAGATGGTTGACTCCCTTTTACCTAATGCCTTCCTTAAAATCCAAACAAACACTGACCCAATAGATGTTGACTTCTCAACCGTAGTTGTGAGAACCTAGTAGACAAATAAAAATATTCAGTACCATCTTTTTCTTATAGCATTACAAATATTGTGCATGAGATGGATGAATACTATGAAGAAAACAGGAAAATGAAAAGAAAAAATTCCAATAATTATTTAACTTTTGCTAGCATAATACATAATTCTGACTTTATGAGTATACAAAGATGAAAACTAAATCTGCTTTAAATAAGGCTGATGGGGGCTGGAGCAATGTGGGTAGGTAGCACAGTGGGTAGGGCATTTGCCTTGCATGCAGCCAACCCAGGTTCGATTCCCATCATCCTATATGGTTCGACGAGCACCGCCAGGAGTCATTCCTGAGTGCAGAGCCAGGAGTAACCCCTGAGCATCGCCAGGTGTGACCCAAAAAGGAATAAATAAATAAATAAATAAATAAATAAATAAATAAATAAGGCCTATGCCTTATTATGTGAGGTAGTTCAGAAAAAACATAGTAAAATTCAAGTCCTCGGACTAACTAAAAATAAATAAATGAGAAAAATTACTTAGCTATTTCATGTCTACATTTTCATGGAAATGGAAAAGCCCTAGTTTTTCCTGAAGTTCATAAACTAAGGACTCCTGTGATTAAAGCTTTCTGAGCTACTCAATGGCACAGCAAAAAAATATCTGTGCAGGAGTTTCTGTTATCAATGTATTTAAGTAAAGCTTATATTTTCCTTATTAAGAACCAAAATAATTCAAATATCTCCAATTAGGCTTGCCAAAACAAAGCTGAAAGTCAGTTTGGATATGTGTTTGTTAGATTTTTCCCTTTAGATACTGAGCATTTGGATTAGAATTAGAAAACATTTATAAAACATAATAACATTTTGACTAGGGGCTGGAGCGACAGCACAGCGAGTAGGGCGTTTGCCTTGAACGCGGCCAACCCAGGTTTGAATTCTCCGTCCCTCTCAGAGAGTGCGACAAGCTACCAAGAGTATCCCGCCTGCACGGCAGAGCCTGGCAAACTACCTGTGGTGTATTCAATATGCCAAAAACAGTAACAACAAGTCTCACAATGGAGACGTTATTGGTGCCCGCTCGAGCAAACTGATGAACAATGGGACGACAGTGCTATGACAGTGTGCTTAAAATTTATAGAGGATATAAAGATGCTCAATGGGCTGGATGGGCTTTGTTTTGTAGGGATCCTGGATGCAACCCTTGGCACCATACAGATCCTTGAATTTACCCTGATGGTGGTGGTGGTATGTGTACAAGTTCTGTACTAAACACCAAACATCTCAATTCTATAATGCTATATTTCCAAAAATGCAACAGAAAGATGGCAAGAAATAAGGGGTATAAACAGGGGTCCCACTCATTGGCCAGGTGCTATCTCGAGGCCTCTCAACCTCGCTGATGGCACAGCTGGTCAACACCAGACTGAATTTTATTCTCCACTGTAACAGATCCTTGAGAATTCCAGCCACTCCTAAAAAATAACTGAGCTGGTGGGGCAGGGTGGGGGTGGAGGGGTGGGGAGAGAGGTCTTCAATTTTCAGGAGCAGACAAATAGACCCCAATTCTCCAAGTCCACATCTGAGTGCTAAAAAGCAGTGATAACTCTACAGACAGAAAGCATCCTCTGGAGCTCCCCAAACTGATCAAGTTAGCCCAGAGTGTCCACTGTCTGCTGTCCGCCTTTGCTGTCCCTGTGTCCAGCAGACTCTATTTCCTGCCAGCCCTGGGATACATGCTCTGATGTCCACTGGGAACAAAAAGCCACAGGTCAGTTCTGACGCCTCCTCCCCTCCCACACACACTCTCAGCACAGGTTTCCTAAGCTATGTCCAGGTCAGTGTGATCAAGGTTTTATAGTGGTTGCTGAGCACTGGTGACCTTGAGCACATGGGTGCTGGCCAGACTTGCTTGAACTTGACTCAGAGGTACCCCAGGGGACTTGCTAATTCCAACCCCTGGTCACTGCCCAGGCCCTTGAAACAGTGTGAGTCAGCCCCAGGCATGCTCAACCTGGAAGGTATAGCTGGTGCCAGGGAATCATGATTGCAAACTCCCAGTTCCTGCCCAGGCCTGCTCAAACTCAGAACTACATCCAGAGCCAGGCATCTGTGTCTGAATTTCCCAGCTGGCACTCAGAACCGTATGAACAGGTCCTCCATCTCCTGCCTAAGCTCTTGTGGAACACCACACATAATGGGAGTAAGAACTCACCAATCAAATGAATCAAGAAATTGGCGTGCAAATAACTCCCACCACAGAACTACACAAGCTACCTGAAGAAGACTTCAAAGCCACTGTAATGATGCTCACTAAAATCACAAGGATGGAAGAGAACTTCAACAAAAACAAAGAGTATAAGAGAAGTTTAAGAAAAGTCTAAATAGAAATCATCACTGTCACTGTCATTTGCTTCAGTGGGCACCAGTAACGCCTCCATTGTGAGACTTGTTACTGTTTTTGGCATATCAAATACACCATGGGTAGCTTGCCCGGCTCTGCCGTGTGGGCGAGACACTCTCAGTAGCTTGCCAGGGTCTCTGAGAAGGGCGGAGGAATCGAACCCGGGTTGGTGGTGTACAAGGCACCCGCTGTGCTATCGCTCCAGCCCCAAATAGAAATTATAGTTAAGAAATATAGTATATGAATTGAAAAAATACAATAGAAAGGTATGAAAGGAGAATTAAAGAAGACAAAAATGAAGTAAGTAAACTTGAAAGTAATTCAGTAGAAACCAAGCAAAAAGACCAGCTTTAAAGAAGAATTAAAAACGAGATAACATATGAGCTATGCATCATAGTATCAAGAAGAACATTTCATATTACATGTGTTCCAAAAGTAGAGAAAATGGGCAGAATTCTTATTTAAAAAAATAATATCCAAGAATGCCCAAGCTGAAAAAAGAGTTAGACACCAAGATCCTGGACACTCAGAGATTTCCATTCTGAATAGAATAAAGTCAAACAGATGTACACAAAGATGTGTTGTAATCAAATTGGCAATTATCAAGGATAAAGAAAAAAATCCTAAAAGCAGCAAGTGGGAAGTAAAAGTGACATGGAAGGGGATTCTCCATAAGACCTCCCTAAGCAGATTTCTCTGCAAAAATTCTACAAGTAATAAGAAAGTGTACGTGCCTAGAGAGATAGTACAGGGGTTAAAACACTTCCGTGCACCCAAGTGACCCTGTTCTGACTCTCTAGCCCTGTATAATGGTCT